>NC_086297.1:14358316-15070366 GCF_963924245.1 Chroicocephalus ridibundus | reverse complement strand
AAAATGCTACTTTCAATCCTAGAATAAAATCACTGGTGATACAGACAGTCCCTGACAGAAATGGTTATCCAAGGCTTACAGGGATTTAAATAGAATAAAGAGGTATATGTTCAGAAGTTCACAGAAGCATTACACTTACCTTGAAATTTCCTGTCAAGACTGGGCACAGCACTCCAAAGAGGCTTTTATAGAGTCTGGTATGCAGATGCTCTGGATGTTTCCTTTTCCTTCTGTCAAAATATATTTTGGCAAACCATCTTTGGCAAGCCATCTTTGGCAAAACTTTGTCTGGCAAACTTAACTAACGACATAATTGTCATTTGATTTGACTGGATATATTTAGATATGTTTTACATCTTACCATTCCTGTGGATACATTTCCTATAAATAGTCTGACAGGGCTATTAATGAGGGAATCTTGAGTAGTCAAGGCACTTAAAGAACTTGGTTGTAAAAGTTATAGGTTACTCTACTGGGATAAGTTGATCTTTGACCCAGCTGAGATTCTTTGGCATTTATGTACTGCAATTATTCCAGATGTAAAATGGGAATAGTACAATGTATGTTGTGCACATGGTTCTGTGAATGCAGGGATTGCCTTTACAGAGTTAGAAAATACAATTCTGCAAAAAAAAATCATAACTAAATGTTATTCAATAATTCATTATATGTTATATTGAAAAGAAAAAACCAGAGACACATTGCAGACTAGGACTTTGACTGCAATAGCGCTAGATACAGCGGGAATCTGAGAGACAGCAAGTCAGAATACAAGTTCAAGTTTGGACATGCAACTTCTGCCTAGAGTGTGAAAGGTGACTCCTTACCTATAAAAAGAAATAAATATCTACGTGAGCAAATCTTCACTTGGTATTTTCAGAAATTGAAAAATCCAAACTGTGCATACTGGAGACATGTTTGCTGTTGCTGTAGTCAGTCATAAATGATATTAGAGAAAAGTCTTACCTAGTTGTAAACAAGAAAATTACTCATGGTACCTCATACCTGAAAAAGAAAACTATACTGCTTTTTTTCTAGCTGATCTACAGGAACTAACATTAAAGTTTTTCACATGCTAATGAAGAAATGCATTAAGGGCAGTAGATAAACTGTGGCAAAAAAGGCTAAAATGTTCTTTTTAAATGACTTTAAATCTTATGTTCATCTAATTGTTGAAATGAGAGAAACAAAATGTGTTACAGTTGAAATTCCTACATACCACAATCCTGGCAACTGAGACGCAACCCAAGACAAAGAAAAAATTACATTCTTTTTCTAAACATTGCCGTTGAAAGATGGTTATACACAAAAATATATTAGGTACAGAGCTGAGTAAGTATGAACCTGTAATATTTAGTGACTAGCACTAAAGTAGCTAGCAAAGTTTTTACTGTATCTCCACCTTTGCTGAAGATTTTCAAGGACATGATAGAGCCAAAAATGTGAAGTAAACTTCTAAACAGCTTAAGCCTGTTCCTCACATAGGTACCCTTGGAAAACACATATGGAGCAATGTCCTCAACCCAATGAGGAAGCAGGAAAGGTCCCTGCAGCCCTTCAATACCTCAACTCCAAAAACCCCCACCCCTCCACCCAAGCACAACTCTGCACACGATCACACACACAGCATACACTCTGAGACCCCCTGCACTCTGATACATCCTCGGTCCAGCACTCCCATCCCATCACAAACACCTTGCACGCTTACACATTCATACAGCTTATGCAACAAAATCTATCGATATAGTGCTGCATATATATCAGAGCGTTAGAGGTGGCAGGCAGTCCTGTACAATGCTGATACTCTGAGAAAAGGGGAATTTGCTGGTGGACCTGGAGAGTGGCTGATCTAGTTCTAGGAAAAGGGCACTGTCACTTGAGCTGCTTTAAACACTGTCAGCTCTCTTCTGGGCGTTGGCATTTTGGTTATTGGAAGAGCTCAGTGAACAAAGTTCAGTGAATAACACAAGGGCAAGGTCAGAAAAATCATGCCTGCGATCCAAGGTAATGCCCAGAGTCGAGCATCAGCCTGCCATGAAGAGCTTCTGCCAAGGAGGGCTCTGGCACTGCAGCACCCACTTTTTTGGAGTTGAAACCCAGAGCTCACCCCTGAGCTCCCTGCACAGGTCATGTGGGAAATGGTGAGCGCAGGGTGCATCTGAAGTCCTGCCTCTCTGGGCAATCTCCAAGCCCCATGGACATGCAGAAGTTATAGGACAGAATCACAGAATCTTAGAATGGCGTGGGTTGGAAGGGACCTTAAAAAGATCATCTACTGCAACACCCCCTGCTGTGGACAGGAATATCTTTGACTCTACCAGGTTGCTCAGAGCCCCAGTCCAACCTGAGCTTGAACACTTCCAGTGATGGAACATTCCCAGATTCTGGGGCCAATCTCTTCCAGTGTCTCACCAGCCTCATCTTAACAAATTTCTCTCTTATGTCCAACCAGACTCGATCCTCTTCATCTTAAAACCTTTGCCCCTCATTCTGTCGCTACAGGACTTGGTCAAAAAGTCTTTCTCCATCTTTCTTAGAAGTCCCCTTTGCATATTGAAAGGCCGTAATATGTGGTCTCCTCAGAGCCTTCTCGTCTCCAGGCTGAACATGCCCAACTCTTTCAGTCTTCCCTTATAGGTGAGGGGTTCCAGTCCTTGGATCATTTTTGTGGCCCTTCTGTGCACCTGCTCAAGCAGGTCCATGTCTTGCTTGTACTGGGGGCCCCAGAGCTGGATACAGTGCTCCAGGTGGGGTCTCATGAGTGCAGAGTAGAAGGAGAGAATCACCTCTCTCCGCAGGGCTGCTCTCCATCCAGTCATCCCCTGGTGTATACTGAGAGTGAGGACTGCCCTGACGCAGGTGCAGAACCTTGCCCTTGACCTTGTTGAACTTCATCGGGTTTCCATGAACCCCCTCTTCAAGCCTGCCAAGGTCCCTCTCTGGAGGGTGTCTCTTCCCACTGGTGTATCAGCTGCACCACTCAACTTGGTGTTGTCTGCAAACTTGCCGAGGCTGCACTCAATCCTGCCATGTATGTCATTAATGAAGATATTGGATCATATTTATTCCACTGCAAACCCTTGAGGAACATGTGGAACATGAGGAACATTGAGGAAATGCTGTGGGGGACCATATCAAAGGCCTTACGGAAGTCCGGGTAGATGCCATCTCTTGCTCTTCCCTTGTACACTGATGCAGTCACTCCATCGTAGAAGGCCACTAGATTAGTTAGTCAGGCACAGTTTGCTCTTCATGAAGCCGTGTTGGCTGTCTCTAATCACCTCCTTGTCTTCCATAGACTTTGACATAACTTTCAGGATCTTACCAGTCACTGACGTGGGGCTGACTGGTTGGTAGATCCCAGGGTCCTCCTTATATACTCTATTTAACTAATGAGAATAATTCCAAGATGAAAATAATTCCAGGAGAATTCCTGTATAAGTAATGTGAGCCAAACTGACTGTGGGCAGAGTCCAGCACAGGTCGTGAGTCGAGTTCCATTCAGATTCAGAAGGAAAAGTGTTCCAGGAGAAGACCATTTGTAGGTGAGAAGACGACTAGGAGATCTGTAAGGAAGACTCAGAAAGCTGCAGACAGCAGCTTCCAGAAAGGAAGATGCAGAAGGCTGCCTGACTGCTCAGGGTGCAGAAGAACTGTAGCACACAACACACTGTCCCATCTAACCCTGCATGTAGCTGGAAGGTGTTGGAGGAGGTCATCCTTTGACAGAACGTTTCTCTCGTCAAATGCCAGCAGCAGACACAAATCCACAGCATGAATGTATGCACTGGCTACACTTGAAGAAGAAACTGCACTTGCAAAGGAGCTCTGTTGGGAATTTCCGTACTCAGCATGGAAGCTAACCCCTGCCTATTAATTGATACCCTGCCTATTAATTGATAACCTGCATTGATACCTTAGTCCCCAGGTGGATGCAGAGGAAGTTAGCATAAAGCACTTACAGATGTGTGGGCTGTGTTTGGTGTGAGGGAGCAAAGCATACCTTGAAAGGTGACTGGTATTAATCAAGTAATAGGGAGATTATTGAAAGCACACAAAGACGACTTGGAACAAGCAGTCCCCGTGGGATTTGCAGCATGCTGCTGTTGTTATCAGCCGTGCTGTCTGGATTAGCGGAGCGTGCCTGTGAATCACCAGTGGATCGTGTGACATGGAAGATCTAGCTTCAGGCTAGTGTGTAGCAAGGCGGACTTGACAGAGAACACTGGTTGCTGAAGTGGGAGCTACAGCAGAGGTGAAATGTCAGCGGTCATCAAAGCATCCACAATTCCTTCCTTCCTTCTTTCCTTCCTGATTTTTTAGTTTGTTTCACAGAGCAGATTTCCTACTCACAGGGTTAATGGGATCGCGTCTGTCGTGGGTGATGTTGTATGGCACTTCTTAGGTGAAAAAATAAAGATACCGTAAACCTCCATTCGGTAACGGATAGGGATTGCATCTGTTCAGCACTGAAGCCAAGGTGCTCGGAGGTGAAGCAAAAGCATTTCCCGTGTGAGCAGAGACCAAGGGTGTTTGAAAATATCCACTGTAAGAAGCACAGCCTTCAAATGGTGGTGTCAGTTATGCTGCAATCATTTGTTAGGCGTGCTGAGAGAGATGTCGCCGGACCCGATGGGCAGTCTGACAGGGAATGCCCAGCCTCCATTTCAGCAGCATTCCTTCAGACAGCAGTCCTCTGTGTAAAAGGAGAACTCCCGGGAATGCTAGCCCAAGCTGAACAGAAATGCTGGCACCCTAATCCTCTGGAGGAAAACTCCTCTTCCCTGCCCTTCTGCTCAGATGTGGCTGAGCGCTAGTGCCTGCGTATGGTACAGACACACTTTCCTCATTAAGAAGCCAGGTTATTCTCCTGATGGGCACTGGGTCATGTAGAATTAAACATGAGGAGAGCTTTCTCTGCACGTAGCACGCCATGTCTACTCCACATAGGTGTTTGTGGCTTACGTGGTTCAGATATAGCCTATCTCAGGATAGCCATGAAGAGACTGGGATGGCCTTTTGTCATCTCCTCATGCTGCTTCTCCACTGAGGGACCAATTTCTGCAGGTCTTCCCTGACGCCACAGCCAGGAAAAGGGAATTGAATGGATCTTTCCTTCAGGAAGTTTTATTCACAGCTTTTTCTATTGGTCGTGTTTTCTCTTTACAGTGATGACGTTCTTATGGGGCTTGCTGCAGGCTAGAAGAGACCGAGCATCCCAGTGGAGAAGGACCAGACTGTCTAAGTGGAAAGGTAAGCAGAGCAGCTGGTAGGACAGACCTGTCATTTGAAGCTGGGCTGCACTTGAATGAGTGCCTGAGTTGCACAGTTACTCAGACGCCTCTTATGTTCTCAGCTAAGGTCTCCGGAAGCAATCGCTGCTGGGCAGTGAGTCCTGGCTGAGAAGGTGACTGTCTGATTGCCATTTCCACCGCCTGCCAAAGCAACCGGGGGGCTCCTGCTACTGAGCAAGTGAGGAGGGGAACAGGCCTCCTGGGGAAGGACAGGGAAGGAAATGGGTCAGAAATAAAGCAATGATGGCGACGTGCCACCAGATCGCCAGCAGCCATCGTGTCAGGGTGCTCAAACACCACTTGCATCCCCTGTCCTGAGGAGATTCCCTGCTCACCCCATTAAAGGCTGCAGGGGACACAATTTCTCTCCACGAGGCTTGTACTTGGCAAGGTCTGAATTTAACCCGAGAGATGGGGACATTGTTTGAGCTCTACGCAAGTAGATTTGGGAATACATATCTGATGTCCTCTCCAGCTCAGCTTGCAATGGCCACTTCACTTGGTCACTGCTTTGCCAGGCAGCACAGGGGTGTACTGCCTTCCTTCCAGACCAGTGCCTTCAGCTCCCTGAGAAGTGTCTCCTGTTAGCCAGTATCTTGCAGGTGACTCTTAGGGTTCTCAGAGCAGAGCCATCCCATGACCCTACATGGGTGGGGGGCTCTCGGCCTCACACGTTAGCTAATCTTGGACTCCTTAGACTTCACCTCTTTGAGCTCTGATTCCAAAGCCTTCCTCTGTGCTGGACTGTTTTTCTCCCAGCAGTACGGTGTTGATGTTGGGGCTGTGCTGTTTGCGTGGCAAGGAGGGTTCAGCATGCCTATTCTGCGGGAGGTGTAAGAGCCCTGTCATGAGACACTAAGAGCAAGGCTCAGGTGCTAGGTGATTTCTCTGCTCCATGGCAGGGTTTAAGAGAGAGCTCAAATCTGCTTGTGGATCTGGCAACATTCCTGGAATTCCATCAGAGGGATTCACTGGCGCCTGGAAAACAGAGCAGCTCAGTTGAGCTTCCCTGCCAAAATTGTTGGTGAAATGGATTTCCAGATTTGGTTGCTGGTTCTCTTGCTGGTGCTGTTACTGGAATGCTGCTTTTTTGCTTGGGAGAGGCAGCACGCTATTTCTTGTTCAGGTTGTCCACGATCCTCTGCAGTCCATATGGGGAGCACACCAACTGCGTCTATTTAAGACTTTCTCTGGGAGATCATCCTCTGTGGGCCCTCATGGAGCGATGATTTCCCCACTTTGCATCAGCGCTCAGCAGGTGACAGCAGCCTCACTCCAAAAATAGCGTGCCAGGGGAAAACGGCTCCTCTTCTGCATGTACGGCAGCAAATCCCAAGTCAACACACTCTGCTGGGCACACAGCCCCGTGGAAGTTGCAACCATAGCTGTAGCCCAAATTTACAAAATGTTGTCCTTAAGGATCTCTAAAGTAGTGGGTGGGCACCCATAGAGACAAATGTGCAGAGCACAGGCATGTAAACTCAGTAGAGTTCGCCAAAAAACTACCTCCCTCTTCTCTGCTTCTCTGGTAAACAGACCCATAAGTGTCTTAACCTGGGAGAGTCCAGAAGGGCAAGCCAAACATCTCCCGCGTAAGAACAGTGGGATTCAACAACTCTGTGTTAGTCCCTGTGTTCCCTTGGGGTGCCTGATTTGGTGTGTGTGTTCTGAGTGCCGGCGCCATTTTCTACCCTCAAAATCCACTTGAGGTGGAGGCTGTCCTTCCTCCCCCCGTCCCATACACAGAAATCATTGAATCAACGGCCTGCTGTTTGGTTCAGTTCTCAGGAAGTGGATGTCCAGGACTCTGTGCCTGCTCCCAGTCCTAGGAAAGAGTTTGCTTCTATGTAGGGACGAGAATGGAGCTAGGCGTCAGGAATGGTCCCGCAACAGTTTAGGCATGCGTTCAGCATGGAAGAGACCTGATTCTTTACTCCCAGCTGCCTCGGTTTTCTCCTTTTTACCCTGATACTTGCCAATAGGGAAATGTGTTCTCTGTCCAAACACAAGACACCACAAAGTCTGGACCTCCAGCAGATGCTTGCCTTCACATTTTCATTTTCTGTTGGCTTTCTTGGGCATTGCAAGATCTTGTGAGACCTAGTATCTTTTTTTTCGCATGAGTGCCCCTTTTCTCTGTCAAATGAGCAAAAGTCAAGCACAGCACCTAAAACTGATGTAAGTAGATGCTGGATGGAAGCGCACCTTTCTTCCTGGTGAGAATCAGGGTTACTACACTGGATGCTGTTGTGCAAGTTTGCATTTTTTAAAGGATTCTCTGGCTGTAAAGGAAGGGCTGTTTAAGGCAACTCAGTTCAGCAGATCAGGGTCACCGTCTCCTCGGCCTGCCGTGCCATCTCCACTCCTACCTGTTGTGGCCATCTAGGCTCAGTGCTCAGTGCAGGAACTAGCTCCTGCTTCAAACATCAGAACATGCATGGCAGAGCTGGAGAGAGGTACGCTGTCAAAAGTATTCATCATCAACACATACTCTGGCCTCCACTTCATTCATGTTTTCCCTTCATTACCAGCTGCTCTTCACTCCTCATTTTTTTCTGGCTTGTGTCTGATTCAGTTGGCATTCGTCTCTTACCCAGAGCTCCTTCAGTCTTTCTGGTTTCTGACAAAATCCTCCAAAGTTGTCTGGTCTTCCTGAAAGCAAGGGGCAGAAGTTACCTCAAAGTACTGAGCTGTTGGTGCTATGAAAATACCAGCTTAGGCAGACATCTCTCTGTATGTTTTGCTTTTAACATACCGTGACACTGTCTTTCACCCAGAAGCAACATGAAATGCGTAAGAATAATCCATCTAAGATGGCTGATAGAGTGCCTCTGCTGTTCAGATCAGGGTCTGAATAAAGGAAGAAGTATTTGCCAGTGCCCTCCATTCTCTTCCCCCCATCCCCTCCCTCCCCGTCCCCCTCCAAAGTGGAAGTGCCCAGAAGCTCTATGAAATTCTGGAGTCCGGAGGTGTAGGTGAAGGGAGTAGTAGCCACCGTGGGGAGACAGAAATTGCGTAATTCTCAGGTACCACTGAAGCACCTAAACAGCGCTGTGCCTTTTGTGTCTTCTCCAGCCTTTCCCCTAGCAAGAAAAATACATTATGACGTATACTTTTCAGTGCTTGCGAAATAAAAGCATGTGTTACACATCAGACAGCTAATGGGCACAAGCTAAACATTCAGCAATAGCCAAAGTTTAATGGGCTCCCACAGCTAATTGGGAGACAAAAGTAGCAAAACAGAGAGAGGGAGAAGAGGCTGCTCATATTCTGTATGCACAGGAAACTACGTTCTTTATTCTCTAGACATTGACATGGTTACAAAGACTAATTACAGAAGAAAGTGACTGAGAGGTTCACATTTTGTGCAGCCCCCAGGTCACTTTGCTGCCTCAGGACATCCTCACTCTTCCTCTTCTATCTTCTTGCTGTGAAACTCCCGACTCTTCACTCGGAGCTTGTTGACCTGCGACTCTGCAATGTCAGCCCGCTCCTCGGCTTCCTCCAGCTCGTGCTGGATCTTGCGGAACTTGGAGAGGTTGACATTGGAGAGCTCCTCCTGTGCGGGGAGAGGGAGTCGGTGGTGAGGAGCCCAGGGCAGGGGTTTCGCTCCTCCTGCGCCTCCTCCCTGGGGTGATGCCCGGACCTCCACCCCCCACCCCCCACTGCTTACACATAAGCCTTGCACAGACCTCCTCATCCTCCCTTCTTCAGGACCCCACCGGGACAAGCTTCACCAGTACTGTGTCTCTCTTGAGGAGCTATTTTGTCAATCGCGGTTGTCATTTGTGTACTTAGTCTCCCACTGCTCGCTGCCCAGCTACAAGTGTGGCTTATTAGGTCGAGACAAACCCGGAAGCCTTCTGCTGTCAATCAGCAGCAGAGATTCATGAACTTCTCAGTGAGTGGACGTGGCCCCTGGGTTTGTTTAGTCTGACCTCCTGTATAAAACAGGCTGCAGGACTTCCCTCACTTCATCCCTGACTGCAGGGTGCCCAGAACTCATCAAGGCCTTGTGACACAACAGTAAAATAGTGTGGCCAAGACTGTTGTGTCTTGGGAGTTTCTTCCGTGCGCCTTGTGTTGGTATCCATACTCATCTCGACGAGCGTGCTGCCCTGATGGAAGGTGGCTCTTGCCCATTCTCTGAAATATACTTACAGCCTCCTCAGCTTGTCTCTTGTAGGATTTCACCTTCGTTTGCAGCTTGTCCACCAGATCCTGGAGCCTCAGAATATTCTTCCGGTCTTCCTCAGACTAGAGGCATTGGCAAGCAGGAAAGGGAATGAATTATTGGTTCCCCGCCATGTGAGGTTACGCTTCCCCTTGGGAGTGGTGTGCGCAAAATCTGACGCGCTGTGAGAAAACTCTTTCAGCCCAAGGAGGCCTCCTGCCGTACCTGGTAGGTCAGCTCCTTCACCCTCCTCTCGTACTTGCGCACCCCCTTCACGGCTTCAGCGCTGCGCTTCTGCTCAGCATCAACCTCCCCTTCCAGCTCCCGCACCTGCAATGAGAAGCCCATCTTTGGAGCTTCCCTGGTATCTCTCCAAGGCACGTGCTCACTCCTGCACAAATACCAGCCCTACGCACTCTGGCCTCCAGCTTCTGGATTTGCTTCTTGCCTCCCTTCAGTGCCAACTGCTCGGCCTCATCCAGACGGTGCTGCAGGTCCTTCACCGTCTGGTCCAGGTTCTTCTTCATCCTCTCCAGGTGGGCGCTGGTGTCCTGCTCCTTCTTCAGCTCTTCTGCCATCATGGCTGCCTGATGAGAGCAAAGAGGCAAAGCCGTTTTTGGGGCTGGAGACATTCTCGGGGAGAATACATCCACCATCAGCAGCAGGGAAAGGATCTCCCGACTCACATCTGTGATGGCCTTCTTGGCCTTCTCTTCAGCATTGCGGGCTTCCTGGATCGTATCCTCCATTTCACCCTGGATTTGCATGATGTCTGTTTCCAGCTTCTTCTTGGTGTTGATCAAGCTGGTGTTCTGTGTAACAGGAAAGACATGATTTGTACTTTTAGACCTAATGCCTCCACTTCAAGAGTTGAAAGCGTGAGCGTTGTTTATGAAAGTCTCTAATGCAAGAGCCCTCTTTAGAGCTATGGCAGCAAACCAGACGCAGGTGGCTGGCTGGAACTGGTCAGATTACGGCATAGCTCTTCAAGTGTTTACACAGTAATCACTTACAAGATGCATAGCAATTGCATTCTGTCTTATCCCTTGTTGATGGGACTGATTTCCAGCAGAGTGCCTGACCTGGGTATGGAGGAGCTGCACGCGTTCAGTGGCATCCAGAAGCTCCTGCTCAGCCACTTTCCTGGAGCGCTCCGTCTGCTCCAGGGCTGCCCGTAGCTCCTCCACTTCAGCCTGCAGCAGGTTTGCTCTGCGCTCCACCATGGCCACCTGCTCCTTCAGGTCCTCCTGTGTCCTGAGAGCATCATCCAAGTGTAGCTGGGTATCCTTTAAGAGAAGAAAGGGAAACGATAAGATGGCACAGCACTGGAGCAGTGTTGGAGACAGTGACACGCATGACTCGTTTACTAATGTGTCTGTGTGATTCTGATGTCGGTATACTACTAGGCAAGCTAGCCACCTGCATGTTCATCTTGGCCTTCATACCTTGAGCACTCCCTGTGTGTTTCTCAGGTTCTTTTGTGCCTCTGCAGCCACGCGGTTGGCATGGCTCAGCTGGATCTCCATTTCGTTCAGGTCTCCCTCCATCTTCTTCTTCAGCCGCAGGGCTTCATTCCTGCTCCTGATCTCAGCGTCCAGGGTGCTCTGCATGGACTCCACAATTCTGAGGTGGTTTCTCTTCAGCTGGTCGATCTCCTCATCTTTCTCTGCTATCTTCCTGTCAATCTCAGACTTCACCTGGTTGAGCTCAAGCTGGAGGCGCAGGATCTTCCCCTCTTCGTGCTCTAGGGAGGCCTGCGCAAGTCAGCAGGAACAGTGACTTAAACGACCAGTTCCTTTCTAGCTAATCTCTTATGCAGTGTTTCATGAAACGTAAGCCTCATTTCCTGCCATCTCCGCAGAAAATTGCTTCCATACTTTCACTCTGGACACCATTTATTAACACTGTGTCTACCTCAGCTTCCTCCAGGGAGGCTTGGAGTTCAGATTTCTCCTGCTCAATCTGCTTCTTGATTTTCTCCAGCTCATGAATCGCCTTTCCGCCCTCGGCAATCTGCTCCGTGAGGTCGGAAATCTCCTCTGTGGGAGCAAAGACCAATGACATGGTCAGGCACAGAGCAGAATGGGAAGGGCCCTTTCACACCAAGGTGACAGGCATCTTTGCCGACCTGCAGGCACAGACCCATACGGAATGGCAGTAGCGGTGGCTAGGGAAAGAGCTCTGCCAGGAGCCGAGGAACGGGGACTTACGCTGCAAGTTCTTGTTCTCACGCTTCAGCGTTTCCAGGTGGTCCAAGGACTCCTCATAGGCATTCTTCATCTTAAACAGCTCTGTGCTGAGAGAGCGAGACTCCTTCTGGGAGGCTTCCAGCTCAGCCTGCGTTTCCTCATACTTCTGCTTCCACTCTGCCAGGATCTGAAGAGAAACGGGGCGTGAGTATGGCTGTGGCAATCAGGAGGGGATGCTCTGCCCAGAAGCCCCAGGCCTGGAGCCCAAAACACCTTGTCAAAGTTCTTCTGCTTCTTATCCAGCGCTGCGCAGGCAGCATTCGATCGCTCCACGTCAATCATCAGGTCCTCCACCTCATTCTGCAGCCTCTGCTTTGTCTTTTCCAGGGAGGCACATTTGGCATTGACAGCTTCAACGTGTTCCTCGGCATCCTGCAGGCGCTGTGCCAGCTTCTTCCTGAGAGGAGATAAGCACAGCTCCAGGTTAGAGCTTAAAGATGAGCCCATTTTTTACTGTTCACGAAAGGGATGTTGACCACTTTGGGGGTTTTGATGCTAGTGCTTCTCACAGCATTTCTTCTGTTCCATGACGGCATGGAACGTAAAGAGTCTATCGCTTCTGGGTCCTAGCACCTACTGAGTATTTGGCCTGTCTTAGGCTTTCTAGCCATATAAAGGCTACGTTTGTCCTTCCAAGCGATACTTCTTCCACAGCATTCTCTTCCTCTCCCTCCCTCTCTCCACTTTACCACAAAGACAATACTTCCCTGCCTTCATCCCACCCCTCTCCTAACCCACTCTCAAAGGCACCGTTTTCCCTTGACAGACTCAGTCTTCCCCAGCCATTTGACATCCCACTTCCCACGTACTTGGCCTCCTCCAGCTCCTCCGTGCGCTGAATGGCGTCCGTCTCGTATTTGGTTCTCCACTGGGCCACTTCGCTGTTGGCCTTGGACAGGGCACGCTGCAGCTCCCCCTTGGCCTCCTGCTCCTCCTCATATTGTTCCCGCAGCAAGTCACAGTCGTGGCGAGCAGACTGCAAGGCGTGGGCCAGGGCACTCTTGGCCTGGGGAGATATTGGGATTGCTAACCTGAATCTTTGTCGTGAGATGCCTCTTGACGGTGAAATTGACAGTAAAATTAAAGAAGATAAAGAAGGCATTATCCCACTCTGCTCAGCCCTTTCAGGCCACACCTGGAATACTGTGTTCAGTTTTGGTCACCGCTATGCAAAAAGAGATGTGGACAGTCTGGAGATGGTCCAGAGGAGAACCGCTATGATGATCAAAGGACTCGGAAGCCTACCACATCAGGAAAGGCTGACAGATTTGCGTTTGTTCAGTCTTGAGAAGACAAGGCTGAATAGAGACATTATCATGATGTTGTGGTATTTAAAGGGTGGCTGGAGATGGATGAAGATGGAGACTCCCTTCTTACAAGGACTCCCATGGAAAAGACGAGGGGTAATGGGTACAGGTTACTCCTGGGGAGATTCCAATTGGATAATGGAGGAAAATTTTCCACAATGAGAATAATCAGCCATTCGGATAATCTCCCCAGGGAAGTAGTGGATTCCCCAACATTGGACAGCTTTCAGATGCAGCTAGACTGGGTGCAGGGCCATCTTGTCTAAACCATGCAAAACCATTACGCTTCCTTCCCTCTCTAGCTTATGAGTTGGCGGATGTGCATTACTGGTGTTCCCTCCAGTACTACACGTGTCTGGGAAAGAATCTTGAAACAATCTTAGATCAGACAAAATTCTCAGGATGCTTTTAGGGGTGATCTAGGTTGTGGGCAGTAGGGTAATTCCACACCTTTATTTCTTCCTCTAGATGTCTCTTGAGTTCCTCAATCTGTTGCGTAAATCCTTGCTTGCCCCTAGACAGCTGAGAAATGAGAGCATCCTTTTCCTCCACCTGGCGTGAATATTCCCCTGGGAAAGGCAAAGTGAGAAAAAACTAACTAGGCGATCGATAATATGACAGTTTCTGCTTGCAAACCCAAGCAATGACCAGCAGCCTGGAGAGGTTATACCAGCTGTCACTTTGCACCCTGTGGTATGCTCCATGGCATGCAGATCCTCCCATTGCATCTCAGGAATGGGGGTGTCTCACCTGATTCAGTCTGCAGACGAGCTCTTTGAGTATTGAGGTCATTGATCATGCGCTGATTCTGCTCCTCCTTAGTTTTAATCTCACTCAGCTGGTCTTCCAGAGTGCGGCACATCTTCTCCAGATTGGCCTAGATAGCAAGCAGTCCCAAGCAAGGAAAGGAGATGAACACCTGGACTCTGCCTTGTCTTCACAGCAGGGATATTTTTAAGGAGAATGTGGCTGGTAGATGGAGCCTACGTGCCATACCTTGGCCCTGTGAGCATGTTCTACTGCAATTGCATACCTTGGCTTTGGAGACAGACTCCATGTTACTGGCCAAGTCATCAATCTCCATCTTCAGCTCACTCTTCTCCTTCTCTAGCTTCTGCTTCACTCGCTGCAGGTTGTCGATCTGCTCCCCAAGCTCAGCTGTGCTGTCCGCGTGCTTCTTCCGCAGGGCGGCAGCCGTGGCCTCGTGCTGCAGCGTGGCCTCTTCGAGGTCACGACGCATCTTCTGAAACTCTGCCTCACGCTTCTTGTTCATATCGATCTGAGCTGCGGTAGCCCCTCCTGCTTCTTCCAGGCGCTCACTGATCTCCTCTAGCTCCCTCGAGAGGTCAGCCCGATGCTTCTCTGCTTTTGCCCGAGAGGTTCGCTCTGCCTCAATTTCCTCCTCCAGTTCCTCAATACGCGCCTGGGGAACATTGGGCAGGCTTCACACCCATGCCCTCCTCCTTCCTCACCGGGGACCCGGTGAAAGAGGGGAAGGAACAGAGACTTGCCTGCAGCTCCTTGATCTTCTTCTGCAATTGCATGCCCAAGGCTTGCTCGTCCTCGATTTTGCTCTGGATCTGGCTGATTTCAAAGTCTTTCCTTTGGGCAAAGCAAAGCATGTTAGAGCTCAAAGGAAGAAGACAAGTTCACCAGCCCAGCGCTCAGGTGCCCCACAGCCACACTTACTTCTTCAGTTTCTCATCCAGCTGCTGCTTATCATTTTCCAAATCCATTATGCTGTCATTGGCCAGCTTCAGGTCTCCTTCGAGTTTCCTCTTAGCTCTCTCAAGGTCCATGCGCAGTTTCTTCTCTTGCTCCAGGGACGCTTCCAGCTACAACGAACAATACCATCAGTGCTCTGCTGGCTATGCTTTCCTCTGCAAAGGTTTCTTTTTCATGCAGTTACACGTGTGCTTACATCATCCACTTGCTGCTCCAGCTTGGTCTTGGCTTTGGTCAGCGTATTGACTTTGTCTTCTTCTACCTGCAGGTCATCCAGTGTCTGCTGATGGGCCTCTTGGAGGGCTTTCTTCTCTTTTGTCAGCTTGGCAATGGTCTCGTCCAGGGTTGCCATCTCCTCTGTGAGGTTTTTCACCTGTTGATTATAAGAAAGTGCAGAAACTCGTTTTAGGAGACTTAACTGCTAGCGCAGTGACCTTTTCACCTTGCAATGTTTTTGCAGGAGCTTGTTTTTTATTTGGGCTGTTGGGGCGTAGCTGCCCTGCTGTGATGCTCCTGGTATGTTCCAAACCAAGCTTCGTTCTGAGGGTATGGGGCCGCTGTGGGAGGCATCTGTCTCTTCACCCTTTATGTGATTCCCTGTGTGTGTGTACCTTGTTTTCAGTGGCATGCTTTTCCTTCTCCACTTTGGCCAACGTTAACTCGAGGTCATCAATATCTTTCTTCAGCTCTGAGCATTCATCCTCCAGTTTCCTCTTCTTGGCTGTCAGCTCAGCATTAATTTCCTCCTCATCCTCAGCCCTTTCAGTCACCTCCTTAATTTTGGCTTCCAGCTGGATTTTGGTTTTGATGAGCTGGTCGCATCTTTCCTCAGCATCAGCCAAGCTGTCTGCTTCCTGGTGGGGAGACACGGATTTTTAGTGGGTTGAAAGGTTTTGAAGATTCTCTGTCCTGCCTTTTGGATCACCCAGTGGGCATGTGTTAAAACGGGGGCTGAACCTGGCCTTCCTCTCCAGCAATGGGAAGATCATGCCAACTGTCTACTGGGAAACCCGTTCATCTGGAATCAACATGGACTCCAAAGTTTTTGTGTGTCTTCAAAATGCCTCACAGATTGGGTTGCTGACAGAAAAAGGCTTCAATAGCTTTTTCTTTCTAATTGTCTTTGTGAGAATAATTTAGTGGGGCAAGGCATGGGGTTTTTTTGGTGGGAAGAAACTGCCTTTTCCTAATGTACCGAGAACGGGAAGTATCCATGTTTCCGAAAGTAATCAAGGCCGCCTTGTGTAGCTGCAAGTAGGAAACGCGTGTCCTTCTCAGGTTTGCCTTTACTCTGTTAGACAGATACACTGCTTTGAAAGCTGAGTAGAGGGAGATGCTTCCCTTCCAGTTCAGAGCGCTCTGCTGGGGATTACATGTTGGCTACTGCTGCATGCCTCTTTCCTCAGACAGCAAGAATGTTGAGTCTTGGGTGGGGCTGCCATGAGCCTCACCATGCCCCTGCCAGTGCCTGTTTACTCAACGGTAGAGCATGTGTTTATAGACTGTTTTCTACTGCATGTCAGTCTGCTTCCTGCAAGTCCCCACTTAAGGTAAGAAGCATTCTGGCTGTGTATCATTCTTTTCCCAGGGACAAATGAACAGTGATACTCACAGCCTGCACTTGGAGCTGCAGGTCATTTTTCTCCTGTAGTAAGGTCACCATTTTCTCCTCCAGCTCCTTCCTCTTTGCCTCAGACTTTGCAAGCTCTTCCTTGGTTTTCTCAAACTCTTGTTTCATGTTGGCCATCTCCTTCTCAGATTCTGCGCTTTTCAGCAAGGGCTTGATCTTGAAGAACAGCTTCATCCAGGGCCAGTGCTTGACATTCATGAAAGCACGGACATTGTACTGGATACAGAAGATTGAATCCCTGAAATATAATTCACATAGCTATCACATACCTTAGTTTCGATGAATTTAGACTTAATTAGCCAAACCCCATGAGAACATGTTACTTTGTTGAGAAATATCTACCTCCTCTCCACCATTCTCCGGTACTCCACTCTCATCAGGAAGCCCCTGCACCTGGCTTGTGTCATGGTCATAATCTCAGCCAATTTCTCATCTCTCATCTCCTCCAGTAGACCTATCAGCCCAGCTTTGAAGAACACCTTGAGAAAGGGAACATTGTAGCACGTGATTCTCAGACAGTGCATAACAGAGGGACATAGTATTTAAACAATAGACTTGTTTCTACCTTGGTGTGACCAAATCTGTACTGAGTGTGGTCCACATCAATGGAACCAAGAAGCTTCTCTGAAGCCTTCTTGCTATCCATGAACTGACCGTCTGGAATAGCACTTGCATTAAGCACTCTGTATCTGTAGGAGAAAGCAGAACACGAAGAAATCCACATTACTGAAACCACCACTGAGATCGAACTCCACAGCCTTCTCAGCAACAGCTGACTGACTGACTGAGTAATATCGTGTAATAGGGACAGTCCACTCTTTGAAGACAGTGTAAGTGAAGTTTTCATATTGATTATTCAGAGTCAAAGAGAATCCTCACCATCAGTATAAAATCAGTCATAAACCCACAAAAGAACTTGTCTATGTTACTACTTAGGTCCTTCCTGAAGTATAACGTTTCAAGTTTTTTAAGAGAATCAGGCTATTCTTCTTGGTCTGAATGGACAGGAAAGTGTAGTGCTCATACCTTTGTTTGAAGTCAGCGTACA
Source organism: Chroicocephalus ridibundus (assembly GCF_963924245.1). Lineage (NCBI taxonomy): Eukaryota > Metazoa > Chordata > Aves > Charadriiformes > Laridae > Chroicocephalus > Chroicocephalus ridibundus. The sequence goes on along the minus strand of NC_086297.1, from coordinate 15,052,939 downwards.
AGACTCTGCTGGGGAACCCTTTCCTGCAAATTCTGATCCCTTCCAGCACACCATTGCACCGCAGCTGATGCAGCACCAGCTCATGCTCCATGGCACCTAACAAATACAGCCATTAGTGACTACCCCATTGTTTGATACTCACTCAGGAGAAGGGCTTCTGTGGCTTGAGTTTTCCTCCTATTGGGTTCCCTTACCGGGTGTTTTTGTTTCATTTGGGATGATGCATCGTACAAAATGGGGATGAGTACTGCGTAGATTTGTCATCAGCTTGTTTAAATTCTCCTGTAAGATCATGAAATGAAGTTTGTATTATGAAGCATAAGCACTGGAAGTTTAATAGTGGATGTATCAAACTGAGCGTTTCAGAATGCAGACCTGTCTTCTCTAAAACATCTTACAAGGTAAAACTTAGATTAAAGCTTGTAAGCAATGAATGACATTCATATATAAAATTGAATTTTTCAGAGTTTTGACCTATGAGAAATGCATGGCAATGTTGGTGTAAACTTCCTTCAAGACATATGAATCAGAGTATGCTCATTGCATTGCACGGCTTTTTCTCACAGCAATTCTACTCAACTCCTCTTTTATTTCAGTGCGAATGTTTAATAATGAGGTAGTGAATTCTGCCCTTACCCGGAAAAGAGCTGAGACAGTCTGGAAAGAAGAACCCTTCTTCTTCCCACCTTTCTTGCCACCACCACCACCAGCCTCTGCAAAATTGAAGAAATTGAGCAGGTGCCTTTAACATTGTCTTTGGGATTCCCCTTTGTACAGCTTGAACGCATGGAAATGGATTTTACAGAGCTTACCTGCTTCCCCACCGTAGTTGGCAAAGAGTAAAGCCAGTGTCTTCACAGATGATTTCTGGTACAACCCAATGACAGTTTCATTCAGGGGGTCCTTGTTCTTCTCAAGCCAGCCAGAGATATTGTAGTCCACTGTGCCAGCGTAGTGCACCAGGGAGAAGTGGGCCTCAGCCTTGCCTTTGGCAGGCTTGGGCTTCTGGAAGTTGTTGGACTTGCCCAGGTGCTGGTCGTAGAGCTTGTTCTTGAAAGAGGTGTCAGTTGCCTTGGGGAACATGCACTCCTCTTCCAGGATGGAGAAGATGCCCATGGGCTGGAAGGTACCACAAGAAGTGACAGAGAAAGATGATCATGATGTGAAGCATGTGCTGTGAACATCAAAGATACCAGTGTGTTGCTGGTAGCATCTCTGCCTGGGTAAGGCCTAAGTTTGTCAGGAGTTGTTCTCAGCCAGGGAGCTTATTTCTGCCTTCCTTGGCCTTCCTGCAGCCTGTCTTCATGGAACTGGTAAGAACCTCTATCCGCTTCAGGTTACAGTTGGGTGTAGAATTGAAGGGAGAAGTGGTAAACAGAAAAACAATTGGGAAAAATAGCTACAAGAGGCCTAGTACTTTTGGGAAGTCAGGTGAGACACTATTTATTTCCCAAGTTTCTGTGTGGAGCTCTGATTTGAGTCTTCAGAGGAAAAAGGAAAGGAGACTGACTCCATTTTTTTAAAGAGAATACTGTTGGTGGGAGTCCAGGCTACCTTTTCCATGCTTGAAGCCCAGGTAATGAAGCATTGATGACACAGATTTGCATTTCCCAATTTCTCTTCCCCACACTAAAATAAGTTTCAGTGCAAAATATTTTCTTTAACTGACACTGAATGTCTGGCTCTGAGTTCTTTCTGAGCTGAATCTGGCTCGGAAACACCACAGAATTCCAAAACATATTGTACACTTGTATGGAAAAGGTACCTTCTCAATGAGCTCAATGCAGGCAGCCAGGTCCATCCCAAAGTCAATGAACTCCCATTCAATCCCTTCCTTCTTGTACTCCTCCTGCTCCAGCACGAACATGTGGTGGTTGAAGAACTGTTGAAGTTTCTCATTGGTGAAGTTGATGCACAGCTGCTCAAAGCTGTTGAACTGCCCAAAGCAAGGAGAGGTGCACAGGTTCTCAAGGTGTGGCAAATACCGCAGCGTTTTGCTGGCATTCTCCTAATGTTATTTGAAGTTCCCCAGCTGAAACACCACTCCTAACCGTACCGTAACAGCCTGTGTTTCCCTAAGCAGGACTTCTCCTGTAAAATGTACTGTCCTCAAAGGATTTTATTCTTACCACTTTTGAAAACAAACTAAAGGTAACATGTCTTTTTTACTGTGCTACTGAAAGCAAATCCTTCAGTAACCTTAGCTGTAGCATCGTATAGGTGTCTCAGCTCGCTGACCTCCCAGAGAGAGGAAGCCTCCTCAGTGTCCCACCCAAGAACTTCTCTGCACTCAGATCAGCAATCTGGGGGTTTCTTCTGGGGACACAGAAGTCCTAGCATCGCCACTCTATTCACAACACGGGAAACACGTTGTGAACTTTTCCATAGCACTGCCCTTTCCCTGGCTCTTTCAAGAGCATCCACACCTTTGGCCTACATCTGTGTGAGCCTTAGTCCTAGACCTGTCTCCTAGAGCTCAAGGGCCTCTGAGACCATTTGTCAGAAAGCAGAGCTTTCTTCTACCTGTTGACAACGTTAGAATCAAAGTGTTTGTTAGCAAAGCCATTTGCGAGTGCTGCTGTGACAGAGAGAGGGGTTTCTAGAAAACTGCAGACGAGGAGGATAAGCTTCTGAATCTTCTTAAAAAGAAGTGTGTTTCTGAGTCTGCATGACCCCTCCCTGGCCCTCCCTTGACTATGGTGCCAAATCCTTCTTCCTTACGTCAAAGATCTCAAAGCCAGCAATGTCCAGGACACCAATGAAGTACTGTCTGGGTTGCTTGGTATCCAGCTGTTGGTTGATGCGAATAACCATCCAGAGGAACATCTTCTCATAGACAGCCTTTGCCAGAGCACCAACAGCATTGTTCACCTAAAGCAGAGAAGAAATGTGCAAAACTGATGGAACACAGAAATTTTAAGGAATTTTAACTGTCTTAAGTGAAATTCTGAGGTTTAACCATGTATTCCTAGTAGACAATTATTTTACCTGCTCCACAGTTTGACCTTTGGTCACGTACTCATTCCCAACCTTGACTCGGGGATAACACAGGGCTTTGAGCAATTCAGCTGAGTTCAGGCCCATCAGGTAGGCAGCCTTGTCAGCCACTGGAGAGGGACAGAGAGAGAAGCATTTATTTTGGACAACAGCTAGAATTTGCTCAGTGTGAACAACTCTGCTGTTCATGTTCTAGAAATGGAAAAGCATTGGTCTGGTCTCATACAGAAGGTCTGGGAAGGAATGCAAATTCTGGAAGCTAATCACGGCCTTCTATGAAAGCAACAACAATACGGCTTGGATGGGAATAGCTTGACTCTGGAAGTTCCCAGAAGAACCCCAAAGGCCTCTGGTAACACATGAGGCATATGTGCAGCACATTCCTTTTCTGTGGAATGTGTATTTGTGCATAGCAAAGAAAGAAGGACTTATTTCACCAAAAATATGATGGAACATCATGATGACTATCTGGTTGAAGATCTAGGAGAGAGAGAGAGAGATCCTGTGTTGAAGTGGAAATTCCTCCTTTCAGGCTGTGTTTCTTTGGGGAGTATCCTTTAGATAAAATAGTGGTATTTCCCAGGATCAGGGAAGCACCTCTGCAGTTACATAGACAATGACCAAAGATGTTTTTCCTCAGTGTTTTATGTGGTGACTTGGTCCAACAAAAGTCTGTCTTTGGAGGCTAACATATCTCTGCAGACAGAGAAGTTCTTTGAACAAGCCAGTTGCTGAATTTGCTGATACCTTCTGTGCCATCAGGCTCTGCCTGCTCCTCTCGTTGTTTCTGCTTGAACTTCAGGTTCCCGTAGTGCATGACAGCCCCCGTCAGCTTGTAGATGGCAGTCTTTTCATCAGCAGTGAAGCCCAGGATGTCAATGGCACTCTGCAGTCAAAACAATGAAGTCAAAACATTGCCTAAGAACCTTAACAATATCATTAAAAAATGTTTCCTTTATAGTACTTACATCTGTAGCCATGAGTTCCTCCTGGTCATCAATGCTGGGAACAGTGACCTCGCCTTGACTCACATAGTGGAAGTCAAAAGGATTGGTGGTAACGAGGAGCATGTCTGAAAGCAGGAAGAGGCAAGACATAGGCTTAGTTGTGCCAATCAGCTAACAGAGGGAACTGTTGCTCAGCGATCATCCTCAAAAAGACATAATGATAGTTCCTACCGATTAACTCTGGCTTCTTGTTGGACATGATCTGATAAAATATATGGTAGCTTCTTTCTGCCTGGAGCTGGAAAGTGACTCTGGACTTCTCCAGCAGATCTGGCAAGAACAGTAGGACAGAGTTAGGCAGAGGAACACACATGGAGTTGGGAATTTTGTAAGGAATGGGATCAGGCCAGGAGAGTCTCTTACAAGTTTCAATGTCAGCAGAAGCCAGTTTGCCCGTGGCTCCAAAGTGGATTCTGATGAATTTGCCCTGTTAAGGAGAAGAAGAAGAATTTTGGCCTAGGTACATTTCATTGCCATCTCCTTATGTGGGAGTACCACTAGCACATCACCACTGTTATAGTGAGGAGGGATTTTGTCTAAAGCAATAACTTACAAAGCGTGAGGAGTTGTCGTTCCTCACGGTCTTGGCGTTTCCAAAAGCCTCCAGCAGTGGGTTAGCGCTGATGATTTGATCCTCAAGCGTTCCCTGCAGGAGGATAATTATTCAATTACAGTGTTTGGTTTACATGGAAATTACACGTCAAACATTCAGTCTGTTCTTCCTGACTCACCTGCATTTTGCCTGACGACTGCTCTTCCTTCTTCTTCTCCCCGCTCGCTGCAATTGTTGCAAAGTACTGGATGACACGCTTTGTGTTCACAGTCTTCCCTGCACCGGATTCTCCACTGTCAAACCAAAGAGAGAAGCAGAGAGCGTGTGGTCAGGCAGGAGGTCCCCTAGCACCGTGCAGCCCCGCAGGGACCCAAGCAGGGATGTACATACGTGATCAGGATCGACTGGTTCTCGCGATCTGTGAAAGAGGCAGAAGCAAAGCGATTAGTAATATGTATCACGAATGTTCCCGATAAAAATATTCCTGGGACTTTTAGAAGGTGCACTAGCAGTAGGCATTCAATTCCTTTTATAAACCTGTGTACCTTCACCTCTAATTCCTTTTCCACATTTTAAAGCTCCCAGCTATAGATGGGAAGCTCACGTCAAGACTGAGGTAGATGGCTGTTGTAGCATCCGCGCTTCTTTTTCTGGATATTCTCTTCATGTCAATCTTCTTTATGAAAAGGACTGCAACTAAGGAGTATTTTTGTAATCTGTAAGCTAAAGTGAACTGGAACACGTGCTTCTCATAAACTTTATAACGTAAGAAGAGGCACTACTGATCGGACCATAGGCCCCCCTAGATATTTTTTTGGTGAGTGGCCAATTCCTTTATTGCCTAAAGAAAATCACAAAAAACGCATAAGCATATAGTAACCTTTGACCAGAATACTCTCCCATACAGCAGCATATCGAAATTTTGGGACTTCCAGAGCTAGATTTGATGGTCTTGTGTGTAAAAGCTTGGGCTGAGTTTGCCTTCCAGAATTTTCTCTGGTTGTATTTTTAACCCATGCTCCGTTCTTTTTGTGTCGCTTCAACTTTTGTCACCTTTGTCTTGACCGGTTCCATTTCTACTATATTCTTTTTTGAAAAAGGAAGGGCAGAAATGCACACAGTACACAAAGTACAGACATTCCTTGGGTACCACCATGACATAATGATGGTTTCTGTTCCGGTCTCTATTTCTGACTCAGTGATCTCCACCTTTCAACTTGTTATTTTGTAGATTTCTGATCACTGAGCAAAAGTTTTTCAAGCTCTATTAAAGGATATCGATAACAAAAGCAGCAGAATCAGAAAGCTTGTCAGCATTTCTAGATCATTTAAAAAATGCTGAACAGCAGAAGTCCCAGAAAAGATCCCAGTGCAACTTCATTGAGAAAATCTTTGTGCTGTGAGAAGCGGAAAAAAACCCCTATTTTTGCCATGTCTTCCTTTTTCTTAACCAATTCTTTTTGAACCTTCTCAATTCTATAGCTGGTAGTGAATGTAAGCATAAAGGATTATGCTAAGAAGAGCTGCTTTATCAACCGTACTGAAGATGTTTGTTGAATTCAGATAGGTTACCTTGACCAGCTCTCCTTTGTTAAAAACAATCAGTAGTTTTGTAAGGCAAGACTTCCCTTTAAAAAAAATGCATCTTTTTCTTCTTGGTAAGTCACATATATTCCCATGCCCAGTAATTACCTTGCTTAGAAATTGCTGACACTTTGTCTTTTACAAAAATCAAGCTTATGGGTAGGCTGTTCCTTAAAACTCCCTCACAACTCTTTTCAAAAGTTAGTGTAGCCCTCGCCGTTTTCCAGGCATTTTTCAGTGAGAATTTTTGGTCGGTAGAGTTCCATTGGAATGCCTTGTTGAACTCTATCCTGGCAATTTGCTAGTGTTTATTTTATTGTTGTTTTGGGTTTTTTTAAGGACACTTCAATCAGAAGTTCCTCTGATGAATCCCACTATAAGGAGGAGGTCCAGAAATGAATGCTTCCCACACTGCTTTAAGGTAAACAAATTAAAAATCTCGTATGGTTATTGATAGGACCTTATATTTTCCAAGTTGTCTTTTTAAATTTTGACTGTGTCAGTACAGACTCTACAGGCTCGTTTTAAACCCTTCTGCTCCTTATGTATTTGGAAAAGAAATAAGCATAAGTTTTTACACCTGCTGCAAGTTGTTCTCAAATCTTTAATTTTGCATGTCTTGTGTTTTCACACTTCACTAGCCAGAGTTATGTTTGGAAGAAAGTCTATGTATGTTTAATAACCTGCCTTAATAGGCTGTGTAAGTAAGTGGACTAGGTTTCAAAGTGATTTTTGCCAGATTATTTAAATTTGGTCTAAGCCTCGAGGATGCTGTTTTCCAATAATCTGCATGCAGTCTGAAGAGACTGAGCCATTAGGTAACTAACTCCCAGTGGAAAAGTCTGAATTTGCAATCACCACGTTCCTGCATACGTCATGAAGGTGCCAGCGAGAGTAAGCGTATGATGACCTACATAAACGTTGCCATGATACAGCACGCTAACCACATATCAATTTACTATTGTTCCATTTTCGTCGTCTTCTATTCAAATCAACCTTCTTACTGCTACAAATGCTCCAGAATTAAATACAGTAATTGGAGAGGGAGGAGGGGGAAAGATTTATTCTAACAAATTAAAATATACCTTGCTTTGTTTGATATTCTTCTGACTAATCTGCTCTTCTGTGAAATTCTGGAAAACTAGAAAAGATGTCAGGACCCTTCTTGCTTATTGCTTGCGTTTATAATAATGAATGGAAAAGAAGAAATTGTTTCTGAGATGGAGGGAGGAAGTATCGCTTTTCTGAGCAGGTTTCACTGTAATGTCTGACTAGGACTGCTTCCTGAGTTTTCGTAAAAACACCACAGGAAGCATTGGCTTCAAAGTTGAATCTCCTTTCCCTTTACATCAAAAAATCAGAACTTTAAAAGTTCCTCCAAATTTCTTTGAAGTAAAAGCTGACACTGTATTCAGCGTTAAACAATATCCTCCTGAATATCTTGGACAGCAAACTCTAATGTTGATTGTTAGAAACATGATCTCAATAATGGTGTCCAGTTACGAAAACATTTCCAATGATGAGAGGTCATCCACCCTCCTCCCAAAAATATTAGACTGAACTATTTTGCAGAGAAAAAAAATTTTTTAGCCTCAGTGAGTGTTCACAGTCAAATAATTTTAAAGAAAATGATCAACTCACCAGTCAGCATGAACTGATAGGCGTTGTCAGAGATGGAGAAGATGTGTGGAGGGGCCTCCTGGCGCTTCTTGCCTCGGTAGGCCAACACCACCTCCGGGTTGTACACCGGCAGCCACTTGTAGGGGTTGACAGTGACGCAGAAGAGACCCGAGTAGGTCTGCGAGGAAGGGAGACGGCACGTTGGCTTCCACTTAGCCTGGCAGAGCAGTTCCTCCTAGCTACCCAAAGGCAGAGTGCTGCTGGTACTTACGTAGATCATCCAGGCTGCATAACGCTCTTTGAGGTTGTACAGCACAGCGGGTTCGTGGAGGTGGGTCATCATGGCCATGTCCTCGATTTTATCGTACTTGGGAGGGTTCATGGAGAAGACCTGATCTTCCTTCACGGTCAGGGTCTGTCAGAGGAAGAAAGAGATGCGTGACTGCCAGCTAAGAGCTGAGACTGGGAATTACATACAGTTTTTAAGCCTTTGTTTCTACTCACCTCTCCTGCTTCAGACTTTACAGTGACCTTCCCTGATTCCCTGCTCTGGATTGTCCCTTTCACAAACGATTCCTTAGGATGCGCCACAAAGACGGATGTCTTGGCATCGAAAGGCCTGTTCTGGGCCTCGATTCTCTCCTTTTCTGACTTTCGGAGGTAAGGAGCTGCCTCCCCAAAGACAGCCATCTCAGAGTCTGGAGAGGCCATGGCTGCACTTTATTGAAGGCACGTCAGCAGAGAACCCTGTGGGAGAAATAAACTGTGGCATCAATAGGTCATTAATATACCTTGCTTGCAAGGTGACGTTTTCCAACATTTTAAAATTCAGTACATACTAGAATTGTTAGAACTAGCAAAACTAGCCTTCCACCTGTATAATGATTTAAATCCTTAAGAGAAAATTCTTATTTTCATCATATAATACAGAAATAACCTTTTAGAAATTGCTGTTTGTGTCTTGTGACAATGTACAGGTTGTACATTGGCTTTACAGATTGCACAGATTGTACAGTGTCATATTTGAGAATATGAGTTCTGTTGAAGGAACTTTCCTGTTCTTCTGTAAAATTAAAAAAAAAAAAAAGAAAAAAAAAGAAAAAAAAGGTATTGGTAGAAAATATACAGATACCTTGAAAGTAGATGGTAAAACTTATTTGGAAACCAGTGTCAGAGGTTTTATACGCTGCCTAACATGCAATAAGGGGGGATGCCTAATTTCAACAAATCACTAGACCCAGCACACTTACCTTGAAACTGTTCTTGGAGACAGGACAGAGCAGTGCAAAGACACTTTTATAGAGTCTCGTTGGCAGATGCTCTGGATTCTTCCTCTTTCTTCGGTCAAAACATTTTTTGGCAAACAGTCTTTGGCAAAGCATTGTCTGGCAAACTTAACTAAGGGCATAATCGTCATTTCATTTGACCAGATATATTTAGAAATGTTTTGTATCTTACCAATGATGTGAATGTATTGACTATAAATAATTTGACAAGAGACCTAATGAGGGAATCTCAGTTAGTCAAGGCACTTGGAGAACTTGGATGTAGGACTTATGGATTCTATTGCTGCATTTCCTCCTGGACCCCAGACAGATTTATATCGAATGTCTGTGCTGCAACTCTTCCAGTTGCACTGTGCAGATAACATTAAAGTTTTTCACATGCTAATGAAGAAGTGCATTAAGGGCAGTAGATAAACTGTGGCAAAAAAGGCTAAAATGTTCTTTTTAAATGACTTTAAATCTTATGTTCATCTAATTGTTGAAATGAGAGAAACAAAATGTGTTACAGTTGAAATTCCTACATACCACAATCCTGGCAACTGAGACGCAACCCAAGACAAAGAAAAAATTACATTCTTTTTCTAAACATTGCCGTTGAAAGATGGTTATACACAAAAATATATTAGGTACAGAGCTGAGTAAGTATGAACCTGTAATATTTAGTGACTAGCACTAAAGTAGCTAGCAAAGTTTTTACTGTATCTCCACCTTTGCTGAAGATTTTCAAGGACATGATAGAGCCAAAAATGTGAAGTAAACTTCTAAACAGCTTAAGCCTGTTCCTCACATAGGTACCCTTGGAAAACACATATGGAGCAATGTCCTCAACCCAATGAGGAAGCAGGAAAGGTCCCTGCAGCCCTTCAATACCTCAACTCCAAAAACCCCCACCCCTCCACCCAAGCACAACTCTGCACACGATCACACACACAGCATACACTCTGAGACCCCCTGCACTCTGATACATCCTCGGTCCAGCACTCCCATCCCATCACAAACACCTTGCACGCTTACACATTCATACAGCTTATGCAACAAAATCTATCGATATAGTGCTGCATATATATCAGAGCGTTAGAGGTGGCAGGCAGTCCTGTACAATGCTGATACTCTGAGAAAAGGGGAATTTGCTGGTGGACCTGGAGAGTGGCTGATCTAGTTCTAGGAAAAGGGCACTGTCACTTGAGCTGCTTTAAACACTGTCAGCTCTCTTCTGGGCGTTGGCATTTTGGTTATTGGAAGAGCTCAGTGAACAAAGTTCAGTGAATAACACAAGGGCAAGGTCAGAAAAATCATGCCTGCGATCCAAGGTAATGCCCAGAGTCGAGCATCAGCCTGCCATGAAGAGCTTCTGCCAAGGAGGGCTCTGGCACTGCAGCACCCACTTTTTTGGAGTTGAAACCCAGAGCTCACCCCTGAGCTCCCTGCACAGGTCATGTGGGAAATGGTGAGCGCAGGGTGCATCTGAAGTCCTGCCTCTCTGGGCAATCTCCAAGCCCCATGGACATGCAGAAGTTATAGGACAGAATCACAGAATCTTAGAATGGCGTGGGTTGGAAGGGACCTTAAAAAGATCATCTACTGCAACACCCCCTGCTGTGGACAGGAATATCTTTGACTCTACCAGGTTGCTCAGAGCCCCAGTCCAACCTGAGCTTGAACACTTCCAGTGATGGAACATTCCCAGATTCTGGGGCCAATCTCTTCCAGTGTCTCACCAGCCTCATCTTAACAAATTTCTCTCTTATGTCCAACCAGACTCGATCCTCTTCATCTTAAAACCTTTGCCCCTCATTCTGTCGCTACAGGACTTGGTCAAAAAGTCTTTCTCCATCTTTCTTAGAAGTCCCCTTTGCATATTGAAAGGCCGTAATATGTGGTCTCCTCAGAGCCTTCTCGTCTCCAGGCTGAACATGCCCAACTCTTTCAGTCTTCCCTTATAGGTGAGGGGTTCCAGTCCTTGGATCATTTTTGTGGCCCTTCTGTGCACCTGCTCAAGCAGGTCCATGTCTTGCTTGTACTGGGGGCCCCAGAGCTGGATACAGTGCTCCAGGTGGGGTCTCATGAGTGCAGAGTAGAAGGAGAGAATCACCTCTCTCCGCAGGGCTGCTCTCCATCCAGTCATCCCCTGGTGTATACTGAGAGTGAGGACTGCCCTGACGCAGGTGCAGAACCTTGCCCTTGACCTTGTTGAACTTCATCGGGTTTCCATGAACCCCCTCTTCAAGCCTGCCAAGGTCCCTCTCTGGAGGGTGTCTCTTCCCACTGGTGTATCAGCTGCACCACTCAACTTGGTGTTGTCTGCAAACTTGCCGAGGCTGCACTCAATCCTGCCATGTATGTCATTAATGAAGATATTGGATCATATTTATTCCACTGCAAACCCTTGAGGAACATGTGGAACATGAGGAACATTGAGGAAATGCTGTGGGGGACCATATCAAAGGCCTTACGGAAGTCCGGGTAGATGCCATCTCTTGCTCTTCCCTTGTACACTGATGCAGTCACTCCATCGTAGAAGGCCACTAGATTAGTTAGTCAGGCACAGTTTGCTCTTCATGAAGCCGTGTTGGCTGTCTCTAATCACCTCCTTGTCTTCCATAGACTTTGACATAACTTTCAGGATCTTACCAGTCACTGACGTGGGGCTGACTGGTTGGTAGATCCCAGGGTCCTCCTTATATACTCTATTTAACTAATGAGAATAATTCCAAGATGAAAATAATTCCAGGAGAATTCCTGTATAAGTAATGTGAGCCAAACTGACTGTGGGCAGAGTCCAGCACAGGTCGTGAGTCGAGTTCCATTCAGATTCAGAAGGAAAAGTGTTCCAGGAGAAGACCATTTGTAGGTGAGAAGACGACTAGGAGATCTGTAAGGAAGACTCAGAAAGCTGCAGACAGCAGCTTCCAGAAAGGAAGATGCAGAAGGCTGCCTGACTGCTCAGGGTGCAGAAGAACTGTAGCACACAACACACTGTCCCATCTAACCCTGCATGTAGCTGGAAGGTGTTGGAGGAGGTCATCCTTTGACAGAACGTTTCTCTCGTCAAATGCCAGCAGCAGACACAAATCCACAGCATGAATGTATGCACTGGCTACACTTGAAGAAGAAACTGCACTTGCAAAGGAGCTCTGTTGGGAATTTCCGTACTCAGCATGGAAGCTAACCCCTGCCTATTAATTGATACCCTGCCTATTAATTGATAACCTGCATTGATACCTTAGTCCCCAGGTGGATGCAGAGGAAGTTAGCATAAAGCACTTACAGATGTGTGGGCTGTGTTTGGTGTGAGGGAGCAAAGCATACCTTGAAAGGTGACTGGTATTAATCAAGTAATAGGGAGATTATTGAAAGCACACAAAGACGACTTGGAACAAGCAGTCCCCGTGGGATTTGCAGCATGCTGCTGTTGTTATCAGCCGTGCTGTCTGGATTAGCGGAGCGTGCCTGTGAATCACCAGTGGATCGTGTGACATGGAAGATCTAGCTTCAGGCTAGTGTGTAGCAAGGCGGACTTGACAGAGAACACTGGTTGCTGAAGTGGGAGCTACAGCAGAGGTGAAATGTCAGCGGTCATCAAAGCATCCACAATTCCTTCCTTCCTTCTTTCCTTCCTGATTTTTTAGTTTGTTTCACAGAGCAGATTTCCTACTCACAGGGTTAATGGGATCGCGTCTGTCGTGGGTGATGTTGTATGGCACTTCTTAGGTGAAAAAATAAAGATACCGTAAACCTCCATTCGGTAACGGATAGGGATTGCATCTGTTCAGCACTGAAGCCAAGGTGCTCGGAGGTGAAGCAAAAGCATTTCCCGTGTGAGCAGAGACCAAGGGTGTTTGAAAATATCCACTGTAAGAAGCACAGCCTTCAAATGGTGGTGTCAGTTATGCTGCAATCATTTGTTAGGCGTGCTGAGAGAGATGTCGCCGGACCCGATGGGCAGTCTGACAGGGAATGCCCAGCCTCCATTTCAGCAGCATTCCTTCAGACAGCAGTCCTCTGTGTAAAAGGAGAACTCCCGGGAATGCTAGCCCAAGCTGAACAGAAATGCTGGCACCCTAATCCTCTGGAGGAAAACTCCTCTTCCCTGCCCTTCTGCTCAGATGTGGCTGAGCGCTAGAGCCTGCGTATGGTACAGACACACTTTCCTCATTAAGAAGCCAGGTTATTCTCCTGATGGGCACTGGGTCATGTAGAATTAAACATGAGGAGAGCTTTCTCTGCACGTAGCACGCCATGTCTACTCCACATAGGTGTTTGTGGCTTACGTGGTTCAGATATAGCCTATCTCAGGATAGCCATGAAGAGACTGGGATGGCCTTTTGTCATCTCCTCATGCTGCTTCTCCACTGAGGGACCAATTTCTGCAGGTCTTCCCTGACGCCACAGCCAGGAAAAGGGAATTGAATGGATCTTTCCTTCAGGAAGTTTTATTCACAGCTTTTTCTATTGGTCGTGTTTTCTCTTTACAGTGATGACGTTCTTATGGGGCTTGCTGCAGGCTAGAAGAGACCGAGCATCCCAGTGGAGAAGGACCAGACTGTCTAAGTGGAAAGGTAAGCAGAGCAGCTGGTAGGACAGACCTGTCATTTGAAGCTGGGCTGCACTTGAATGAGTGCCTGAGTTGCACAGTTACTCAGACGCCTCTTATGTTCTCAGCTAAGGTCTCCGGAAGCAATCGCTGCTGGGCAGTGAGTCCTGGCTGAGAAGGTGACTGTCTGATTGCCATTTCCACCGCCTGCCAAAGCAACCGGGGGGCTCCTGCTACTGAGCAAGTGAGGAGGGGAACAGGCCTCCTGGGGAAGGACAGGGAAGGAAATGGGTCAGAAATAAAGCAATGATGGCGACGTGCCACCAGATCGCCAGCAGCCATCGTGTCAGGGTGCTCAAACACCACTTGCATCCCCTGTCCTGAGGAGATTCCCTGCTCACCCCATTAAAGGCTGCAGGGGACACAATTTCTCTCCACGAGGCTTGTACTTGGCAAGGTCTGAATTTAACCCGAGAGATGGGGACATTGTTTGAGCTCTACGCAAGTAGATTTGGGAATACATATCTGATGTCCTCTCCAGCTCAGCTTGCAATGGCCACTTCACTTGGTCACTGCTTTGCCAGGCAGCACAGGGGTGTACTGCCTTCCTTCCAGACCAGTGCCTTCAGCTCCCTGAGAAGTGTCTCCTGTTAGCCAGTATCTTGCAGGTGACTCTTAGGGTTCTCAGAGCAGAGCCATCCCATGACCCTACATGGGTGGGGGGCTCTCGGCCTCACACGTTAGCTAATCTTGGACTCCTTAGACTTCACCTCTTTGAGCTCTGATTCCAAAGCCTTCCTCTGTGCTGGACTGTTTTTCTCCCAGCAGTACGGTGTTGATGTTGGGGCTGTGCTGTTTGCGTGGCAAGGAGGGTTCAGCATGCCTATTCTGCGGGAGGTGTAAGAGCCCTGTCATGAGACACTAAGAGCAAGGCTCAGGTGCTAGGTGATTTCTCTGCTCCATGGCAGGGTTTAAGAGAGAGCTCAAATCTGCTTGTGGATCTGGCAACATTCCTGGAATTCCATCAGAGGGATTCACTGGCGCCTGGAAAACAGAGCAGCTCAGTTGAGCTTCCCTGCCAAAATTGTTGGTGAAATGGATTTCCAGATTTGGTTGCTGGTTCTCTTGCTGGTGCTGTTACTGGAATGCTGCTTTTTTGCTTGGGAGAGGCAGCACGCTATTTCTTGTTCAGGTTGTCCACGATCCTCTGCAGTCCATATGGGGAGCACACCAACTGCGTCTATTTAAGACTTTCTCTGGGAGATCATCCTCTGTGGGCCCTCATGGAGCGATGATTTCCCCACTTTGCATCAGCGCTCAGCAGGTGACAGCAGCCTCACTCCAAAAATAGCGTGCCAGGGGAAAACGGCTCCTCTTCTGCATGTACGGCAGCAAATCCCAAGTCAACACACTCTGCTGGGCACACAGCCCCGTGGAAGTTGCAACCATAGCTGTAGCCCAAATTTACAAAATGTTGTCCTTAAGGATCTCTAAAGTAGTGGGTGGGCACCCATAGAGACAAATGTGCAGAGCACAGGCATGTAAACTCAGTAGAGTTCGCCAAAAAACTACCTCCCTCTTCTCTGCTTCTCTGGTAAACAGACCCATAAGTGTCTTAACCTGGGAGAGTCCAGAAGGGCAAGCCAAACATCTCCCGCGTAAGAACAGTGGGATTCAACAACTCTGTGTTAGTCCCTGTGTTCCCTTGGGGTGCCTGATTTGGTGTGTGTGTTCTGAGTGCCGGCGCCATTTTCTACCCTCAAAATCCACTTGAGGTGGAGGCTGTCCTTCCTCCCCCCGTCCCATACACAGAAATCATTGAATCAACGGCCTGCTGTTTGGTTCAGTTCTCAGGAAGTGGATGTCCAGGACTCTGTGCCTGCTCCCAGTCCTAGGAAAGAGTTTGCTTCTATGTAGGGACGAGAATGGAGCTAGGCGTCAGGAATGGTCCCGCAACAGTTTAGGCATGCGTTCAGCATGGAAGAGACCTGATTCTTTACTCCCAGCTGCCTCGGTTTTCTCCTTTTTACCCTGATACTTGCCAATAGGGAAATGTGTTCTCTGTCCAAACACAAGACACCACAAAGTCTGGACCTCCAGCAGATGCTTGCCTTCACATTTTCATTTTCTGTTGGCTTTCTTGGGCATTGCAAGATCTTGTGAGACCTAGTATCTTTTTTTTCGCATGAGTGCCCCTTTTCTGTCAAATGAGCAAAAGTCAAGCACAGCACCTAAAACTGATGTAAGTAGATGCTGGATGGAAGCGCACCTTTCTTCCTGGTGAGAATCAGGGTTACTACACTGGATGCTGTTGTGCAAGTTTGCATTTTTTAAAGGATTCTCTGGCTGTAAAGGAAGGGCTGTTTAAGGCAACTCAGTTCAGCAGATCAGGGTCACCGTCTCCTCGGCCTGCCGTGCCATCTCCACTCCTACCTGTTGTGGCCATCTAGGCTCAGTGCTCAGTGCAGGAACTAGCTCCTGCTTCAAACATCAGAACATGCATGGCAGAGCTGGAGAGAGGTACGCTGTCAAAAGTATTCATCATCAACACATACTCTGGCCTCCACTTCATTCATGTTTTCCCTTCATTACCAGCTGCTCTTCACTCCTCATTTTTTTCTGACTTGTGTCTGATTCAGTTGGCATTCGTCTCTTACCCAGAGCTCCTTCAGTCTTTCTGGTTTCTGACAAAATCCTCCAAAGTTGTCTGGTCTTCCTGAAAGCAAGGGGCAGAAGTTACCTCAAAGTACCGAGCTGTTGGTGCTATGAAAATACCAGCTTAGGCAGACATCTCTCTGTATGTTTTGCTTTTAACATACCGTGACACTGTCTTTCACCCAGAAGCAACATGAAATGCGTAAGAATAATCCATCTAAGATGGCTGATAGAGTGCCTCTGCTGTTCAGATCAGGGTCTGAATAAAGGAAGAAGTATTTGCCAGTGCCCTCCATTCTCTTCCCCCCATCCCCTCCCTCCCCGTCCCCCTCCAAAGTGGAAGTGCCCAGAAGCTCTATGAAATTCTGGAGTCCGGAGGTGTAGGTGAAGGGAGTAGTAGCCACCGTGGGGAGACAGAAATTGCGTAATTCTCAGGTACCACTGAAGCACCTAAACAGCGCTGTGCCTTTTGTGTCTTCTCCAGCCTTTCCCCTAGCAAGAAAAATACATTATGACGTATACTTTTCAGTGCTTGCGAAATAAAAGCATGTGTTACACATCAGACAGCTAATGGGCACAAGCTAAACATTCAGCAATAGCCAAAGTTTAATGGGCTCCCACAGCTAATTGGGAGACAAAAGTAGCAAAACAGAGAGAGGGAGAAGAGGCTGCTCATATTCTGTATGCACAGGAAACTACGTTCTTTATTCTCTAGACATTGACATGGTTACAAAGACTAATTACAGAAGAAAGTGACTGAGAGGTTCACATTTTGTGCAGCCCCCAGGTCACTTTGCTGCCTCAGGACATCCTCACTCTTCCTCTTCTATCTTCTTGCTGTGAAACTCCCGACTCTTCACTCGGAGCTTGTTGACCTGCGACTCTGCAATGTCAGCCCGCTCCTCGGCTTCCTCCAGCTCGTGCTGGATCTTGCGGAACTTGGAGAGGTTGACATTGGAGAGCTCCTCCTGTGCGGGGAGAGGGAGTCGGTGGTGAGGAGCCCAGGGCAGGGGTTTCGCTCCTCCTGCGCCTCCTCCCTGGGGGGATGCCCGGACCTCCACCCCCCACCCCCCACTGCTTACACATAAGCCTTGCACAGACCTCCTCATCCTCCCTTCTTCAGGACCCCACCGGGACAAGCTTCACCAGTACTGTGTCTCTCTTGAGGAGCTATTTTGTCAATCGCGGTTGTCATTTGTGTACTTAGTCTCCCACTGCTCGCTGCCCAGCTACAAGTGTGGCTTATTAGGTCGAGACAAACCCGGAAGCCTTCTGCTGTCAATCAGCAGCAGAGATTCATGAACTTCTCAGTGAGTGGACGTGGCCCCTGGGTTTGTTTAGTCTGACCTCCTGTATAAAACAGGCTGCAGGACTTCCCTCACTTCATCCCTGACTGCAGGGTGCCCAGAACTCATCAAGGCCTTGTGACACAACAGTAAAATAGTGTGGCCAAGACTGTTGTGTCTTGGGAGTTTCTTCCGTGCGCCTTGTGTTGGTATCCATACTCATCTCGACGAGCGTGCTGCCCTGATGGAAGGTGGCTCTTGCCCATTCTCTGAAATATACTTACAGCCTCCTCAGCTTGTCTCTTGTAGGATTTCACCTTCGTTTGCAGCTTGTCCACCAGATCCTGGAGCCTCAGAATATTCTTCCGGTCTTCCTCAGACTAGAGGGGTTGGTAAGCAGGAAAGGGAATGAATTATTGGTTCCCCGCCATGTGAGGTTACGCTTCCCCTTGGGAGTGGTGTGCGCAAAATCTGACGCGCTGTGAGAAAACTCTTTCAGCCCAAGGAGGCCTCCTGCCGTACCTGGTAGGTCAGCTCCTTCACCCTCCTCTCGTACTTGCGCACCCCCTTCACGGCTTCAGCGCTGCGCTTCTGCTCAGCATCAACCTCCCCTTCCAGCTCCCGCACCTGCAATGAGAAGCCCATCTTTGGAGCTTCCCTGGTATCTCTCCAAGGCACGTGCTCACTCCTGCACAAATACCAGCCCTACGCACTCTGGCCTCCAGCTTCTGGATTTGCTTCTTGCCTCCCTTCAGTGCCAACTGCTCGGCCTCATCCAGACGGTGCTGCAGGTCCTTCACCGTCTGGTCCAGGTTCTTCTTCATCCTCTCCAGGTGGGCGCTGGTGTCCTGCTCCTTCTTCAGCTCTTCTGCCATCATGGCTGCCTGATGAGAGCAAAGAGGCAAAGCCGTTTTTGGGGCTGGAGACATTCTCGGGGAGAATACATCCACCACCAGCAGCAGGGAAAGGATCTCCCGACTCACATCTGTGATGGCCTTCTTGGCCTTCTCTTCAGCATTGCGGGCTTCCTGGATCGTATCCTCCATTTCACCCTGGATTTGCATGATGTCTGTTTCCAGCTTCTTCTTGGTGTTGATCAAGCTGGTGTTCTGTGTAACAGGAAAGACATGATTTGTACTTTTAGACCTAATGCCTCCACTTCAAGAGTTGAAAGCGTGAGCGTTGTTTATGAAAGTCTCTAATGCAAGAGCCCTCTTTAGAGCTATGGCAGCAAACCAGACGCAGGTGGCTGGCTGGAACTGGTCAGATTACGGCATAGCTCTTCAAGTGTTTACACAGTAATCACTTACAAGATGCATAGCAATTGCATTCTGTCTTATCCCTTGTTGATGGGACTGATTTCCAGCAGAGTGCCTGACCTGGGTATGGAGGAGCTGCACGCGTTCAGTGGCATCCAGAAGCTCCTGCTCAGCCACTTTCCTGGAGCGCTCCGTCTGCTCCAGGGCTGCCCGTAGCTCCTCCACTTCAGCCTGCAGCAGGTTTGCTCTGCGCTCCACCATGGCCACCTGCTCCTTCAGGTCCTCCTGTGTCCTGAGAGCATCATCCAAGTGTAGCTGGGTATCCTTTAAGAGAAGAAAGGGAAACGATAAGATGGCACAGCACTGGAGCAGTGTTGGAGACAGTGACACGCATGACTCGTTTACTAATGTGTCTGTGTGATTCTGATGTCGGTATACTACTAGGCAAGCTAGCCACCTGCATGTTCATCTTGGCCTTCATACCTTGAGCACTCCCTGTGTGTTTCTCAGGTTCTTTTGTGCCTCTGCAGCCACGCGGTTGGCATGGCTCAGCTGGATCTCCATTTCGTTCAGGTCTCCCTCCATCTTCTTCTTCAGCCGCAGGGCTTCATTCCTGCTCCTGATCTCAGCGTCCAGGGTGCTCTGCATGGACTCCACAATTCTGAGGTGGTTTCTCTTCAGCTGGTCGATCTCCTCATCTTTCTCTGCTATCTTCCTGTCAATCTCAGACTTCACCTGGTTGAGCTCAAGCTGGAGGCGCAGGATCTTCCCCTCTTCGTGCTCTAGGGAGGCCTGCGCAAGTCAGCAGGAACAGTGACTTAAACGACCAGTTCCTTTCTAGCTAATCTCTTATGCAGTGTTTCATGAAACGTAAGCCTCATTTCCTGCCATCTCCGCAGAAAATTGCTTCCATACTTTCACTCTGGACACCATTTATTAACACTGTGTCTACCTCAGCTTCCTCCAGGGAGGCTTGGAGTTCAGATTTCTCCTGCTCAATCTGCTTCTTGATTTTCTCCAGCTCATGAATCGCCTTTCCGCCCTCGGCAATCTGCTCCGTGAGGTCGGAAATCTCCTCTGTGGGAGCAAAGACCAATGACATGGTCAGGCACAGAGCAGAATGGGAAGGGCCCTTTCACACCAAGGTGACAGGCATCTTTGCCGACCTGCAGGCACAGACCCATACGGAATGGCAGTAGCGGTGGCTAGGGAAAGAGCTCTGCCAGGAGCCGAGGAACGGGGACTTACGCTGCAAGTTCTTGTTCTCACGCTTCAGCGTTTCCAGGTGGTCCAAGGACTCCTCATAGGCATTCTTCATCTTAAACAGCTCTGTGCTGAGAGAGCGAGACTCCTTCTGGGAGGCTTCCAGCTCAGCCTGCGTTTCCTCATACTTCTGCTTCCACTCTGCCAGGATCTGAAGAGAAACGGGGCGTGAGTATGGCTGTGGCAATCAGGAGGGGATGCTCTGCCCAGAAGCCCCAGGCCTGGAGCCCAAAACACCTTGTCAAAGTTCTTCTGCTTCTTATCCAGCGCTGCGCAGGCAGCATTCGATCGCTCCACGTCAATCATCAGGTCCTCCACCTCATTCTGCAGCCTCTGCTTTGTCTTTTCCAGGGAGGCACATTTGGCATTGACAGCTTCAACGTGTTCCTCGGCATCCTGCAGGCGCTGTGCCAGCTTCTTCCTGAGAGGAGATAAGCACAGCTCCAGGTTAGAGCTTAAAGATGAGCCCATTTTTTACTGTTCACGAAAGGGATGTTGACCACTTTGGGGGTTTTGATGCTAGTGCTTCTCACAGCATTTCTTCTGTTCCATGACGGCATGGAACGTAAAGAGTCTATCGCTTCTGGGTCCTAGCACCTACTGAGTATTTGGCCTGTCTTAGGCTTTCTAGCCATATAAAGGCTACGTTTGTCCTTCCAAGCGATACTTCTTCCACAGCATTCTCTTCCTCTCCCTCCCTCTCTCCACTTTACCACAAAGACAATACTTCCCTGCCTTCATCCCACCCCTCTCCTAACCCACTCTCAAAGGCACCGTTTTCCCTTGACAGACTCAGTCTTCCCCAGCCATTTGACATCCCACTTCCCACGTACTTGGCCTCCTCCAGCTCCTCCGTGCGCTGAATGGCGTCCGTCTCGTATTTGGTTCTCCACTGGGCCACTTCGCTGTTGGCCTTGGACAGGGCACGCTGCAGCTCCCCCTTGGCCTCCTGCTCCTCCTCATATTGTTCCCGCAGCAAGTCACAGTCATGGCGAGCAGACTGCAAGGCGTGGGCCAGGGCGTTCTTGGCCTGGGGAGATATTGGGATTGCTAACCTGAATCTTTGTCTTGAGATGCCTCTTGACAGTGAAATTGACAGTAAAATTAGAATGAAACTCTAATTAAACAAATGCAAAGCTGGTAGCTGATGAAGCCTTCATCAATGTGTTCTGTACGATAAGGATGTGTTAGTGACAGGTTCTTTGGGGACAGTAATCTGCTGTTTCTGGAAATGTCACAACATATATTTCTACAGCCTGTCTTAGAGAGTATCATCAGAATCTCCTGAAAGCTTTGTGGATTATTTCCTCCACCAGCAAAATCATTATGCTTCATTCCTCCTCCATCTTATAACTTGGGAGATGTGTATTACTGGTGTTCCCTCCAGTAGAACATTTGTTTAGGTAAAGAAAAAGTTTCAAAAATATAAAATACTGGACAGAATATATTCCAGATTCATTACATGAGATGTTGTTTATTGAAAGAACAATTTAACCCCAGAAAAGATATACAATAAACATTCTCACCTTTGTTTCTTCCTCTAAATGTCTCTTGAGTTCCTCAATCTGTTGCGTAAATCCTTGCTTGCCCCTAGACAGCTGAGAAATGAGAGCATCCTTTTCCTCCACCTGGCGTGAATATTCCCCTGGGAAAGGCAAAGTGAGAAAAAACTAACTAGGCGATCGATAATATGACAGTTTCTGCCTGCAAACCCAAGCAATGACCAGCAGCCTGGAGAGGTTATACCAGCTGTCACTTTGCACCCTGTGGTATGCTCCATGGCATGCAGATCCTCCCATTGCATCTCAGGAATGGGGGTGTCTCACCTGATTCAGTCTGCAGACGAGCTCTTTGAGTATTGAGGTCATTGATCATGCGCTGATTCTGCTCCTCCTTAGTTTTAATCTCACTCAGCTGGTCTTCCAGAGTGCGGCACATCTTCTCCAGATTGGCCTAGATAGCAAGCAGTCCCAAGCAAGGAAAGGAGATGAACACCTGGACTCTGCCTTGTCTTCACAGCAGGGATATTTTTAAGGAGAATGTGGCTGGTAGATGGAGCCTACGTGCCATACCTTGGCCCTGTGAGCATGTTCTACTGCAATTGCATACCTTGGCTTTGGAGACAGACTCCATGTTACTGGCCAAGTCATCAATCTCCATCTTCAGCTCACTCTTCTCCTTCTCCAGCTTCTGCTTCACTCGCTGCAGGTTGTCGATCTGCTCCCCAAGCTCAGCTGTGCTGTCCGCGTGCTTCTTCCGCAGGGCGGCAGCCGTGGCCTCGTGCTGCAGCGTGGCCTCTTCGAGGTCACGACGCATCTTCTGAAACTCTGCCTCACGCTTCTTGTTCATCTCAATCTGAGCTGCGGTAGCCCCTCCTGCTTCTTCCAGGCGCTCACTGATCTCCTCTAGCTCCCTTGAGAGGTCAGCCCGATGCTTCTCTGCTTTTGCCCGAGAGGTTCGCTCTGCCTCAATTTCCTCCTCCAGTTCTTCAATACGCGCCTGGGGAACATTGGGCAGGCTTCACACCCATGCCCTCCTCCTTCCTCACCTGGGACCCGGTGAAAGAGGGGAAGGAACAGAGACTTGCCTGCAGCTCCTTGATCTTCTTCTGCAATTGCATGCCCAGGGCTTGCTCATCCTCGATTTTGCTCTGGATCTGGCTGATTTCAAAGTCTTTCCTTTGGGCAAAGCAAACCATGTTAGAGCTCAAAGGAAGAAGACAAGTGCACCAGCACAGCGCTCAGGTGCCCCACAGCCACACTTACTTCTTCAGTTTCTCATCCAGCTGCTGTTTATCATTTTCCAAATCCATTATGCTGTCATTGGCCAGCTTCAGGTCTCCTTCGAGTTTCCTCTTAGCTCTCTCAAGGTCCATGCGCAGTTTCTTCTCTTGCTCCAGGGACGCTTCCAGCTACAATGAACAATACCATCAGTGCTCTGCTGGCTATGCTTTCCTCTGCAAAGGTTTCTTTTTCATCCAGTTACACGTGTGCTTACATCATCCACTTGCTGCTCCAGCTTGGTCTTGGCTTTGGTCAGCGTATTGACTTTGTCTTCTTCTGCCTGCAGGTCATCCAGTGTCTGCTGATGGGCCTCTTGGAGGGCTTTCTTCTCTTTTGTCAGCTTGGCGATGGTCTCGTCCAGGGTTGCCATCTCCTCTGTGAGGTTTTTCACCTGTTGATTATAAGAAAGTGCAGAAACTCGTTTTAGGAGACTTAACTGCTAGCGCAGTGACCTTTTCACCTTGCAATGTTTTTGCAGGAGCTTGTTTTTTATTTGGGCTGTTGGGGCGTAGCTGCCCCGCTGTGATACTCCTGGTATGTTCCAAACCAAGCTTCGTTCTGAGGGTATGGGGCCGCTGTGGGAGGCATCTGTCTCTTCACCCTTTATGTGATTCCCTGTGTGTGTGTACCTTGTTTTCAGTGGCATGCTTTTCCTTCTCCACTTTGGCCAACGTTAACTCGAGGTCATCAATATCTTTCTTCAGCTCTGAGCATTCATCCTCCAGTTTCCTCTTCTTGGCTGTCAGCTCAGCATTAATTTCCTCCTCATCCTCAGCCCTTTCAGTCACCTCCTTAATTTTGGCTTCCAGCTGGATTTTGGTTTTGATGAGCTGGTCGCATCTTTCCTCAGCATCAGCCAAGCTGTCTGCTTCCTGGTGGGGAGACACGGATTTTTAGTGGGTTGAAAGGTTTTGAAGATTCTCTGTCCTGCCTTTTGGATCACCCAGTGGGCATGTGTTAAAACGGGGGCTGAACCTGGCCTTCCTCTCCAGCAATGGGAAGATCATGCCAACTGTCTACTGGGAAACCCGTTCATCTGGAATCAACATGGACTCCAAAGTTTTTGTGTGTCTTCAAAATGCCTCACAGATTGGGTTGCTGACAGAAAAAGGCTTCAATAGCTTTTTCTTTCTAATTGTCTTTGTGAGAATAATTTAGTGGGGCAAGGCATGGGGTTTTTTTGGTGGGAAGAAACTGCCTTTTCCTAATGTACCGAGAACGGGAAGTATCCATGTTTCCGAAAGTAATCAAGGCCGCCTTGTGTAGCTGCAAGTAGGAAACGCGTGTCCTTCTCAGGTTTGCCTTTACTCTGTTAGACAGATACACTGCTTTGAAAGCTGAGTAGAGGGAGATGCTTCCCTTCCAGTTCAGAGCGCTCTGCTGGGGATTACATGTTGGCTACTGCTGCATGCCTCTTTCCTCAGACAGCAAGAATGTTGAGTCTTGGGTGGGGCTGCCATGAGCCTCACCATGCCCCTGCCAGTGCCTGTTTACTCAACGGTAGAGCATGTGTTTATAGACTGTTTTCTACTGCATGTCAGTCTGCTTCCTGCAAGTCCCCACTTAAGGTAAGAAGCATTCTGGCTGTGTATCATTCTTTTCCCAGGGACAAATGAACAGTGATACTCACAGCCTGCACTTGGAGCTGCAGGTCATTTTTCTCCTGTAGTAAGGTCACCATTTTCTCCTCCAGCTCCTTCCTCTTTGCCTCAGACTTTGCAAGCTCTTCCTTGGTTTTCTCAAACTCTTGTTTCATGTTGGCCATCTCCTTCTCAGATTCTGCAGTCCTCAGCAAGGGCTTGATCTTGAAGAAGAGCTTCATCCAGGGCCAGTGCTTGACATTCATGAATGCACGAACATTGTACTGGATACAGAAAATGGCATCCCTGAAATAAAATTCACATGGCTTTATGTGAATGAATAATAAAATTACATACCTTGGTTTCGATGAATTTAGACTTAATTAGCCAAACCCCATGAGAACATGTTACTTTGTTGAGAAATATCTACCTCCTCTCCACCATTTTCCTATACTCCACTCTCATCAGGAAGCCCCTGCACCTGGCTTGTGTCCTGGTCATAATCTCAGCCAATTTCTCATCTCTCATCTCCTCCAGTAGACCTATCAGCCCAGCTTTGAAGAACACCTTGAGAAAAGGAACATTGTAGCACGTGATTCTCAGACAGTGCATAACAGAGGGACATAGTATTTAAACAGTAGACTTGTTTCTACCTTGGTGTGACCAAATCTGTACTGAGTGTGGTCCACATCAATGGAACTAAGAAGCTTCTCTGAAGCCTTCTTGCTATCCATGAACTGACCGTCTGGAATAGCACTTATATTAAGCACTCTGTATCTGTAGGAGAAAGCAGAACACGAAGAAATCCACATTACTGAAACCACCACTGAGATCGAACTCCACAGCCTTCTCAGCAACAGCTGACTGACTGACTGAGTAATATCGTGTAATAGGGACAGTCCACTCTTTGAAGACAGTGTAAGTGAAGTTTTCATATTGATTATTCAGAGTCAAAGAGAATCCTCACCATCAGTATAAAATCAGTCATAAACCCACAAAAGAACTTGTCTATGTTACTACTTAGGTCCTTCCTGAAGTATAACGTTTCAAGTTTTTTAAGAGAATCAGGCTATTCTTCTTGGTTTGAATGGACAGGAAAGTGTAGCGCTCATACCTTTGTTTGAAGTCAGCGTACAAGACTCTGCTGGGGAACCCTTTCCTGCAAATTCTGATCCCTTCCAGCACACCATTGCACCGCAGCTGATGCAGCACCAGCTCATGCTCCATGGCACCTAACAAATACAGCCATTAGTGACTACCCCATTGTTTGATACTCACTCAGGAGAAGGGCTTCTGTGGCTTGAGTTTTCCTCCTATTGGGTTCCCTTACCGGGTGTTTTTGTTTCATTTGGGATGATGCATCGTACAAAATGGGGATGAGTACTGCGTAGATTTGTCATCAGCTTGTTTAAATTCTCCTGTGAGATTACAAGGTAAAGTTCAGATCAAGAAACGAAAGATAAGTATCCCTGCAGCTGTGTGTATGTAGTCCATGAAAAGGAGATAATAATTTGTCAGATTTTTACAACATTGCAACTTTTCCCTAGTAATGTACAAAAGCTTACGCCTTCATCCAACTTTCACTGTTGAACAGTAATATTTAAGGGAAATATAATTTCTTTACTGTGTCATTATAATTTATCATTTACAAAAAGAGGGATATAACTCATTTGATACCCTGATACACAGGGCTTTGAAAGTCATGAACAATTCCCTATGCTTGCCCTCTTGAATCAATATAGTAGTTGGGCTTTTTTTTCTGATACTCTTAAAGCCAGCCTCCCTGTTTTTCAGGACTGCTCCATTGCTTATGAATCTTGCATGGTAACAGAATTGAAAATATTCAGAAGTTCAAAAACTCTATTTGGTAAATAATTCTGAACTCTGTGCAATAGCTGAAAGAAATTTACCTATTTCAATGTCATATTTAACTTTAAAAATCAAGGTAGATGAAAAAGATCTGAATCACAACATTTGAAAAGGGGTTTCATTTCTACATATTGAGAGAATATAATTCCATGTTGAAAAAGAGAAGAAACTAGTCCACCATTTAAATGGAAAGAAAATTTACCTACAGTACATAATCTTCTTCATCCTCTTGCTATAAGACTTCAAGAGTTATAACATCACTTTTCACGTTTTAAATTCCCTTTCTTCAAGTAAAAAATGACAAAGTGAGGAAATTGGTACATACACGGAAAAGAGCTGAGACAGTCTGGAAAGAAGAACCCTTCTTCTTGCCACCCTTTTTTCCACCAGTGTCTGCAAATTAAAGGGGAAAACAATATTAAAATATTGATGATAAACATTGAACTACAGAACAGAAAGCATTTTTTAAACACGTAGGTTTTCCTGTTTGATTTCCTGTCAACATTTTCCCACACTGAAAATAGAGTTTTAAGAGAGCTGACCTGCATCTGGTCCACCATAGTTGGCAAAGAGTAAGACCAGTGTCTTCAGGGATGATTTCTGGTACAACCCAA
Organism: Chroicocephalus ridibundus; assembly: GCF_963924245.1. Lineage (NCBI taxonomy): Eukaryota > Metazoa > Chordata > Aves > Charadriiformes > Laridae > Chroicocephalus > Chroicocephalus ridibundus. Next base: position 15,026,049 of record NC_086297.1, on the reverse strand, counting down.
TGACAGTTTCATTCAGGGGGTCCTTGTTCTTCTCAAGCCAGCCGTTGATGTTGTAGTCTACTGTGCCAGCGTAGTGTATCAGGGAGAAGTGGGCCTCAACCTTGCCTTTGGTAGGCTTGGGCTTCTGGAAGTTGCTGGACTTGCCCAGATGCTGGTCGTAGAGCTTGTTCTTGAAAGAGGTGTCAGTTGCCTTGGGGAACATGCACTCCTCTTCCAGGATGGAGAAGATGCCCAAGGGCTGGAAGACATTGCAACAGACAAGAGGGAGAAACAGATTCTTTGGTGGAAAGATACTAGTGTTAGGACAGAAAGCTGTGAAACAAATTAGAAGATAAGGTTTCTGATGCTCATCATTTTTCACCCTGAGTGTTTCATCTTTACCTTCAGAACCACCTTTAAACATTGCTGAAACATTACAAATTACAGAAATACACAGCAATTTAATAACTGAAATTTATAATTTTAATCGACATAAACAAATTCTTTATGTATCCCTCAATAACTAGACAATTTCAACATTAATGCAGTTAGACAGGAAGGATACCTTCTCAATGAGCTCAATGCAGGCAGCCAAGTCCATCCCAAAGTCAATGAATGTCCATTCAATCCCTTCCTTCTTGTACTCCTCCTGCTCCAGCACGAACATGTGGTGGTTGAAGAACTGTTGAAGTTTCTCATTGGTGAAGTTGATGCACAGCTGCTCAAAGCTGTTGAACTGCCCAAAGCAAGGAGAGGTGCACAGGTTCTCAAGGTGTGGCAAATACCGCAGCGTTTTGCTGGCATTCTCCTAATGTTATTTGAAGTTCCCCAGCTGAAACACCACTCCTAACCGTACCGTAACAGCCTGTGTTTCCCTAAGCAGGACTTCTCCTGTAAAATGTACTGTCCTCAAAGGATTTTATTCTTACCACTTTTGAAATCAAACTAAAGGTAACATGTCTTTTTTACTGTGCTACTGAAAGCAAATCCTTCAGTAACCTTAGCTGTAGCATCGTATAGGTGTCTCAGCTCGCTGACCTCCCAGAGAGAGGAAGCCTCCTCAGTGTCCCACCCAAGAACTTCTCTGCACTCAGATCAGCAATCTGGGGGTTTCTTCTGGGGACACAGAAGTCCTAGCATCGCCACTCTATTCACAACACGGGAAACACGTTGTGAACTTTTCCATAGCACTGCCCTTTCCCTGGCTCTTTCAAGAGCATCCACACCTTTGGCCTACATCTGTGTGAGCCTTAGTCCTAGACCTGTCTCCTAGAGCTCAAGGGCCTCTGAGACCATTTGTCAGAAAGCAGAGCTTTCTTCTACCTGTTGACAACGTTAGAATCAAAGTGTTTGTTAGCAAAGCCATTTGCGAGTGCTGCTGTGATGGAGAGAGGGGTTTCTAGAAAACTGCAGACGAGGAGGATAAGCTTCTGAATCTTCTTAAAAAACAGTGTGTTTCTGAGTCTGCATGACCCCTCCCTGGCCCTCCCTTGACTACGGTGCCAAATCCTTTTTCCTTACGTCAAAGATCTCAAAGCCAGCAATGTCCAGGACACCAATGAAGTACTGTCTGGGTTGCTTGGTATCCAGCTGTTGGTTGATGCGAACAACCATCCACAGGAACATCCTCTCATAGACAGCCTTTGCCAGAGCGCCAACAGCATTGTTCACCTAAAGCAGAGAAGAAATGTGCAAAACTGATGGAACACAGAAATTTTAAGGAATTTTAACTGTCTTAAGTGAAATTCTGAGGTTTAACCATGTATTCCTAGTAGACAATTATTTTACCTGCTCCACAGTTTGACCTTTGGTCACGTACTCATTCCCAACCTTGACTCGGGGATAACACAGGGCTTTGAGCAATTCAGCTGAGTTCAGGCCCATCAGGTAGGCAGCCTTGTCAGCAACTGAAAAACAAGAGAGAAAAAGAGAAAAATTATCACTGGACAAGGACTGGAAGTTGATCAATGGATGGTGTCTCAGAAATGACACTGATTTTCAAAATTCTTGACTGCAAATCTTTTAATCTAGTATCACAGCAAGCATATTGAATACAGGAAAGCTGTGAAAGCCAGTATTGGTATTTTTTGAAAATAGTTATCAGTTAGAAATCTTTCCTTGAACATTTTAACTAAATTTGTAAACTGAAAAATTGCTTCTAATAACTTTTACTTTTAAAATGCATGAAGATTACAACTTGGCATCTGAATGAATACCTAAGAAAGCTCTTGTATTTCAATTGGCCATGGTCTGCATTGCCAATAGGAGAAGTGTGTACATGGCAGAGCTGATTCTAGAGCCTATGCATGAAACTAGGGAAGCTACCTCTTCCAAAAAAAAAAAGCTTGTCAAAACCCTCTGTATGCTAAATGGAAAAATGCATGAAACTAGCCCATAAAAAAGGTAACTGAAGGAGTATCATTCATTAAGATAGGCCCGGATGAGAGAATCAGGTTCACAGCTTCATGGATACTAAAAGAAACATTACATAATTTTTACTTGATTAAGCTGTAGCTTATGTCCTGTCTAAAAAAAATATCTTCTGAAAACTTATTTCTATGTTAAAAGATCAGTTGCTAAAGGACCTTCTGTGCCATCAGGCTCTGCCTGCTCCTCTCGTTGTTTCTGCTTGAACTTCAGGTTCCCATAGTGCATGACAGCCCCCGTCAGCTTGTAGATGGCTGCTTTCTCATCAGGAGTGAAGCCCAGGATGTCAATGGCACTCTGCAGTCAAAACAATGAAGTCAAAACATTGCCTAAGAACCTTAACAATATCATTAAAAAATATTTTCTTTATAATACTTACGTCCGTAGCCATGAGCTCCTCCTGGTCATCAATGCTGGGAACAGTGACCTCGCCTTGACTACAAAAGTGGAAATCATAAGGGTTGGTGGTAATGAGGAGCATGTCTGAAAGCAGGAAGAGGCAAGACATAGGCTTAGTTGTGCCAATCAGCTAACAGAGGGAACTGTTGCTCAGCGATCATCCTCAAAAAGACATAATGATAGTTCCTACCGATTAACTCTGGCTTCTTGTTGGATGTGACCTGATAAAATATGTGGTAGCTTCTTTCTGCTTTCAGCTGGAAAGTGACTCTGGACTTCTCCAGCAGATCTGGCAAGAACAGTAGGACAGAGTTAGGCAGAGGAACACACATGGAGTTGGGAATTTGGGAAGGAATGGGATCAGGCCAGGAGAGTCTCTTACAAGTTTCAATGTCAGCAGAAGCCAGTTTGCCCGTGGCTCCAAAGTGGATTCTGATGAATTTGCCCTGTTAAGGAGAAGAAGCAGCATTTCAGCCTGGATACGTTCTTTTGGCATCTCCTTTATGTGGAATACTACTTGGGCCATCACTTATCTTGAAATGAAAGGGAGACATTTTGTCTAAAGCAACAACTTACAAAGCGTGAGGAGTTGTCATTCCTCACGGTCTTGGCGTTTCCAAAAGCCTCCAGCAGTGGGTTAGCGCTGATGATTTGATCCTCAAGCGTTCCCTGCAGGACGATAACATTTGCTGATTATCCTTTCCAAAAATCATGTCAAGAACAGAGGAAAGCATCGATTCAAGCCAGCTCTATTAATTTACCTGCATTTTGCCCGACTGCTCCTCCTTCTTCTTCTCCCCGCTCGCTGCAATTGTTGCAAAGTACTGGATGACACGCTTTGTGTTCACAGTCTTCCCTGCACCGGATTCTCCACTGTCAAACCAAAGAGAGAAGCAGAGAGTGTGCGGTCAGGCAGGAGGTGCCCTGGCACCGGACAGCCCCGCAGGGACCCAAGCAGGGATGTACATACGTGATCAGGATCGACTGGTTCTCGCGATCTGTGAAAGAGGCAGAAAGAGTTTTTTTCAGAGAAATCAAAATCTATGAGAGAAACTAACCATGAACTGAAAGTTCATTAAGAGTGCAGGAACACAAATTTCCTGGTGTTCCTGGCAAGATCGCAATGTTAATTCCCAATTAAAATGCCTGCAAGTGTATCATTTAATCCCTTTCACGATTTTTTGAAGTTCCCCCAATTATTTCGATATGGTTGTCAGATAAGATATACTAGCTTCTTTTTAAGATAATTATCTTTAAATCAAGATCTATATTTCTGTATATAAGAAAGAACCAAAACCAATTCTTGTTTTGTAATGTCAGTATAATTAAAGTTACTAGAATATGTAACATGAAGTGAATTCACACTTTCTGGGGACTCAAGAGCCTTATGAGATCATACCATAGGCCCTCCTGAGGTCAAGGATTTTTTGAGCCAGGCATATTATAATTGTATGTAATGGTTTGGGTAGGCAGTATTTTTCTGTGCTGATAATGAAATCTCCTACAGTTTGCATGAATTCCTCTCCTTACTTTGGTCATTGAAATAGATCTTTAGGGCATAGAATTTTCTTTGATAAAGAATATCCAGGACTTAAGTATGTTGGGTGTGATTTGTGATTCCCTTTGCTTTTTAAAAAACATTTCAACTGATAGTTGTTTTGGTGCTTCCTAACTATTCAGATGTTATACAGAAAGAAAGAATGAATTCTGATTCTTCTTTCTATGCAACCCTTGATTTCTATACAACTCTTGATTTTACAAATTTCTGTCATATATGCCCTGTTTTCTGCATTATCAAAGTGTCCTTACTTAGTTAATTGCTCTTCATATTGAATTTATTTCATGTCTACAAATATTGTTTTGTCCCTTGGTGAACTTTTCCAGGTACGTTATTGCCTTTTCTAATGTGAGAGAACTAGGACTGTCTGCAATATTCATGTCAGTGTTCCATTTTTTAACGGAATATATAATCATAGAACTATTGCTCTTTTTGCTCTTTTTGTTCTCTTGATTTTTTTCCCAAGTAATTCCTGAAGTTCATTTTGTTTTCTTCTGCCCTAATGAGCACTCAGCCAAAATTTCTGTAACATTATTCATTGTAATTCTGAGATCTTATTCTTGAGAGGTAATAGCCATTTTGTAGCTAACTATTCTGCTAGCCTTTCATTTTCCGTTGTATCTCCTGCCTTTTAGGCTCTGTCTCCTTCATCTGACAATCCTTTCTCAATTGGGGTACTAAGGAAGTTAAAAAGGTCTGACAGTGCACTTATTTGGATTTGGAACTTCAATTCGCTTCAAGTGATTCTTTCTTGCTTTCTGATATGAATATTATGTTAGTAATGTTTGATTCTATGTCTTTTGTTAAGCTAGAGCACCAACACTTCTGCAGCATTGTTAATTCTGCCTTCCATCAGACTTTATACTTCAGAGTTACAAAATTTAATTTCTAGACTTCCCGCTACAACATTCTGAGTGAGCTTTCCATACCATTCATCTTATTTAAAGATGGGCATTCTAGTTTGGTCAGCTGACATATATGATGCAAGCATGACTCCATATGTTCAAATATTATATGCAGAGAAAAGGAAGATTTTTCCTAAGGTGCATAATCCAGTATCATTTGAAGTGATATGGAGCAACTCACCATTTAACATGAACTGATAGGCGTTGTCAGAGATGGAGAAGATGTGTGGAGGGGCCTCCTGGCGCTTCTTGCCTCGGTAGGCCAACACCACCTCCGGGTTGTACACCGGCAGCCACTTGTAGGGGTTGACAGTGACGCAGAAGAGACCCGAGTAGGTCTGCGAGGAAGGGAGACGGCACGTTGGCTTCCACTTAGCCTGGCAGAGCAGTTCCTCCTAGCTACCCAAAGGCAGAGTGCTGCTGGTACTTACGTAGATCATCCAGGCTGCATAACGCTCTTTGAGGTTGTACAGCACAGCGGGTTCGTGGAGGTGGGTCATCATGGCCATATCCTCAATTTTGTCGTACTTGGGAGGGTTCATGGCAAAGATTTGATCTTCCTTCACAGTGAGGGTCTGCCAAGGAAGAGAGACTGATCTATGTCAGCTAAGAGCCTGGAGTGGGAACTAAATTATGTTCTCAAGCCTTGCATTTTCCTCACCTCTCCTGCTTCGGACTGGACAGTGACCTTCCCTGATTCCCTGCTCTGGATTGTCCCTTTCACAAACGATTCCTTAGGATGCGCCACAAAGACGGATGTCTTGGCATCGAAAGGCCTGTTCTGGGCCTCGATTCTCTCCTTTTCTGACTTTCGGAGGTAAGGAGCTGCCTCCCCAAAGACAGCCATCTCAGAGTCTGCAGAGGCCATGGCTGCACTTTATTGAAGGCACGTCAGAAGAAGACTGAGGGGGAAAGAAGACACTTTCCATCAATTAGACAATAGTTTTCTGTGCTGCTGATGAAATCTTCTACGGTTTCTATCTTTCCAATATTTAAAGTAGTATGTCATTTTCAATAGCACCTTTTGAAAGCTAGTTTTGATTTGAACACCTAAGTACTTACATTCCACTTGAGAATGAGACAGCATTGTAAATAATTTTAGTCTTCTAACTATGAACAGAATTTTTAATACTGATTATAATTTTGCAGTATTATCATACTGGTGGGTGTTTTGCCATTTTACTATTGGCATACTAAAGAACTAAACCTAAAGAAAATCCCTCTCTTCTGTTGCCCTTAATTGTCAGTGATAAGTCTCCAAATAGTCCTTTCATTGCCCACAGTCTGTGGACAGTGAATTTACTTACTTTCACACTGTATATGTCTTATCAAACTCAGCCCAATCTTTTCTGCAAGGTAATTGGACTCACAACTAATAAGGATACTGCCTTTCATGACATCAGAGGCTCTAAGTCAGTTGCTAGTGTATTGACAAGCTGGTAACTTTCTTCTTTTTTGTTCCATAGTATTCCAGAAACAAATTTGAAGTTGGAAGTTAGAAGATGCCACGAAAAGCAGATAGAAAATTTCAGCTATTAGAAGCAAGCCCTCCCTTCTGGTTATCAGAAGCAATGAGAATGCAGTGAGACATTCAATATAAAGAGAAATTGCTCAATCTCAGCAGTTCTACAGAACCCATACACTTACCTTGAAACTTTCAGTGAGAGCAGGGCAATATAGTCCCAAGGAGATTTTATAGAGTCTGGTATGCAGATGCTCTGGATTCTTCCTCTTTCTTCGGTCAAAGCATTTTTGGCCAACCTTCTTTGGCAAAGCATTGTTTGGCAGACTTATCTAAAGGCATAATTGTCATTTGATTTGACTAGATATAATTAGAAATTTTTTATATCTTACCAACTATGTGGCTATATCTACTATAAATAATTTGACAAGAGAATTAAGGAGGGAATCTCGATCAGTTAAGGCACTTAGAAAACTTGGATGCAGGACAGTGAGCTGAGGTGTCTCCAGGTGTTGACAGGCACTCACCAGTGCTCTTAGGATGGAGGCCGTGGGTGTAGTATCTGCTCTGCCCACACACAAGCCAGTGTTAGAAACTAAAACATTTTTTGGAAGTACTCTTTGACTCAGACAATGGTAACTTTTACTATGTGAGACAGCCCATAAAATGGAAGAGGAGGAATTGTTCCTCACTTGCTCATCTCCATAACTCCTTCCCCACTGCCTGAACAATACAATAGGTCAGCAAACAGAGTTTCTAGATCAGCTGGTCAATAGGGCTGTGAAGTACCAAAGACAGTGTAAGAGAACTAGAAACTAAGATGTCTACAGGACTAAAAGGAAGGACCATGCAAGTAACATGGTATACTTGGTTAACAGAGTAGCCCATAGAGAATGAACAGACATGTTTTAAAATACAGGCTGTCAGATAAGGAGTGGTGAGACTGCATGGTTCACTCTCCTGGAGATGTGCATAAGTAGATCCAAAACCTTCACTAGCCTCTTGGAGGCATCAACTCTGCTACTGACAGTACTAGAATGAATTAATGTTGCTACTTTTACATCCTGCCTTACCTTGCAGAAGACCTTCAGAAAGGCTTGTCCTAAAATAAGGTAATATATCAGAGTTCCCAAATAGACAATTAGGAATTTGCAGATGTACAGCTTGGTTACAAATTTTCCTGAAAAGAAGTAGTGTTTCTTCTTCAAGAGCAAGCTTAGTCTTGTTCTCTATGAAGTATAGCTATGAGGACTTCACTGTGCATTTTTCACTTAAATAAAATGAAGAGATCAAGACTGTTGATGTTTTGACTAGATAGGAGATAATCAGTAAAAGATGTATAGTTGAAAATGGATATCTGTCTACCAGAGGAGGAAAACTCAATTGACATGAGTTTGGGATTTTTTAATATCTGAGTTCTTGCTTTAAAAATATCTAAGAAGTATTAATGGGGAAGAAAGGAGGAACGTAGAAAGATCCTTCTCAGACCCTTTACAAGCAAGGAAGGTGTTCTCCTGCAGGAAGGACCTCAGCAGTGTTGGAGCAATGACCAGTATGTAAAAGCATATTTCCAGGGACTGTAGTTGGTTGTGAGCAAAAGATTCATGGATCACAGATGCTATTTTGCTTTGTGTAGGAACTTCACATTGTGTACATCTAGATTGACTGGCAACTAGGCGCTGGAAAAAAAAAAATCCATTTGATTTGTGGTTTAAACTTAGAATGAGCACTAGAAGTTGAACATGCATTGGGTGAGATGGCTGTAGCTCCAGCGTAAGACTAAGGAACTAACCAGACATAGAGTGGTGTAAGGACTTTTGATATCTGCTTGAATGATTTGATATGAACACATATCAGCAAATTCTTCAAACCTTTCATCTGTATCTTGACAGAAATTTTCAAGAATTCACTTAGATATTGTGTTTCTGACAAACACTCCAAAAAGTAGATATTTCCTGTCAGTTCTCCTCACTCTGGGATTACAGATTGTGAACTCCACCCTCACAGGCAAACAAGGCCTGTAATCATCTGATTAGGAGACCAAGGAACCTTGCTTAAATGGGAGCACTGGGAGATTTCCACAAGACCTGGGCTGTCTTAGATGTGTCCATGCAGTAAATGGACTATTCTCACCAGCGCATCTAGAAAGCTATTAAAATGAACCTCTATTAAAAGGACCCTTCATAGGACCTACGTAGGCAGAAGTCTCTGGAACCAATTGCTAGTAGTGTGCAGTGTACATATAGGTGAAGATTACTGCTCAAAATGGAACAAGCTCAACTTTCAACTGAGCTTTTTTTACTGTTTGTTCTCAAGCTTTGCTTTATAACTGAGAGTTTAAAATATCATGGCAAGAAATTGGTATTAAATCACATTTAGAGGGATTCCTAAAATTTAGCAAAATTTGTCATATGTTTTTTTCGTAGGGGTTTGTCTTTTTCCTTAAAATTCTAATTACAAAGGTTCTTCAAAAGTGTACCCACTTTTGAGCTCTCCTTACAGACTACACCTAATGCACTTGTCTATTTTTTTGTTAGTTGGGTTGTACAGTTAAGGTGATTGCTAGTTTATCAGGCCCATCAAGGATATAGGTTTTCCAGAGGGTTGAACAGCAAACTACTCAGTGCTTGGCATTAAACAATTCAGTGCCAATAAAATGAATGACAGTGTAAATTGAGTAAGGCCTGCTGGAGCAAACTTTAATTATAACTATTTGCTAAGTGTGAAGAAAAATAAGATGTATTTAACATTTCATTTGAAAACTGTAGTATCATACAGTTTTCTTTTTCCAGTTTTCGTCAAACAAAAATTCCCTGCTTTTCCACAGATGCTATTAAAATGCATATATTTTAAGCAAGAAAAAATGATTGATAGCAATGGCAGCTGTGACAGAGCGTGTGATGTTGATCACAAGATAGACATGAATTCCCAGTACAGGTTTGGAAAGGAAAGACGTTTGTCACTTGAATTAGATTTAAAGATGTTGCAAAAGGAAAAGAGATCAGAAGACAAATCATGTGAAAGAGACTAAGAGGGCAAAAGTTCATTCCTTCTTTGCCAGTGAGAATAGCTGTGTTTGATTACCATTTGTAATCACATCCTCTAAAGATTTTTTCTAGAGACTAATAATGATATTAATTAAAGCTTGCAGGTAGCGTATCCTTGAAAACCCATGTTCCATAGCACAGGAAACTCCTGCAATGAAAATCGTAGTGTTTAATCATCTAGCCACTCATATGAGTGTTTATGAAAAACTTCTGGGCTACATAGAATTTCCTTTGCTGTCTTTCTGAAATACTTACGGTATATCATGAAGAGCAGCTTTTTGTATGCTAGCTCTTGGTAAGGGATCTGCTGAAAAGAGCAACAATGCCTTAATACAAAAAGAAAAATTACATAGATCCTGCCCATTACATTCTCCCCGTCCTGTTACTGTCTCTGCAGGGCTGGACTCTACAGCAGCTGAAAGCAAAGCACAGCACAATCAAAAAGAGAAGAGGCAGAGTGAGAGCAGTCCCTGGATACGGAATGTCCTGCTTAGCAATGCAGCATGGTTAAGATGCTGCAGTACTGACATTTCCCATGGAGAAGAGGAGACTCAGGCATGCTGAAAATAGAACCATCTTGAGAAAGAGTTCGGGCAGGCGCCTCAGTTTCTGCCAGCCCTTACGATATGACTTCTCCTCCATCAGGCTCTGTGTTAGCAGACAGAGAGAGAGAGAATACTCAGCAACACATCCCAGTCAAAGTGAAAATATGTACATAGACAAAGATTTCCAGTGTATGACCAGGGAGAATCTCACAACAAGTTTTACTTTTAGATTTGCATTGTGAGCTAGAGACTCGAATTCTGGTGACATTCGAGTGCGGAAGGAAATTTGACAGCCTGGAAGTGTGATACCTTCTTCATTACTTTCATCCATGAGTTTCAATGTTATCATTAGTGGAAGAAACCTCATGGCATTTGTTCAGGTGTCAGAACCTCCTGCCAAAAATAAAAAAGAGGAAATAAAAAATGGAAAAGAGTGATCGCAGGCCTCAGATCTTTATGTATTACTCATCCAGTCTGTTTTACAACTTGAAAGAAGTGATTGAGAGGATTTCTTACATTCAGCTTGGAAGGTCTTTGCATCTTCTCTAGGTTAAACCTTACTATAAACAGGTTGTCCTGTGGCAGACAGTGAATTCCAGTACAGTAGAGAATAAATTGTGAGGTCCCATTTCTTCTTTCATTATGGTGCAGCTGTGAAATTCTGTGCAATTTATAACTTTCATATGCTCATCAAATACGTTTGGCAACCTCGTTATCTTCCACTTTTTCAATAGGTTTCCCAGTACAGTCCCAATAATTTCAGACACGTCTTGGGGAGATTTGTTTATCCACTAGGGCATCGGCTCAGTGGAAAGTAGATTATGAAGTCCTAGTTTACAGATTCATTCCAGTCATACAGGAACCTCTCAAACTTAGTGCCTTGTACAGAGAAATTGTGCCTCCTGAGTTCTGTCATGCAACTTTCCCTGAAGATTGGCTGCTATGGCATTTATTTCTTACTGACTGTATCTTTGGAGAGAATTCATTCAAGTCGATAAGCATTTGTAGATTCCAACATAACACTGATTGTGCTTATATGATGGTCGTGTCCTCTGTTCTATGCCTTGCAAGATTTTACTTCTTACACAGTGGCATGGTGTGGGAAAGATACAGGTAGAAAGAGATTCAGGGGCATATCAAGATGCACTGCAGAGTGAAATTGAGTATAGATAAGTACATTACTATTGCCAGTAGATGAAGATTAAAAGCATGACTCTAAGTGATCTACTTATGTCCCTCTCAGCATGGAGCTCGCAAGATAAAGGAAACAACCCCTGCTAGCGAGCCCTGGGAAGCTGGAGAAAGCTCAGAGCTACTGAGCTTCTGCTCCAGCAGAAAACCTCCTCCTGTGGGCTGCTGGCCTGGGGAGCAGGCTCAGGTGCCTACTCAGATAGCAATGTCTCCTGTACCTGGGACAGATCTCTTCAGCTGCTCCTCCTCAGGTGATCGGGGTCCTGATGCCCCCAACCAGGAACTAGGAGGTGCTCAGGGCCCAGGAGGGACCAGAAATGTCTGCATGGATGTTCTGCTCTCTGACAGACCATGGACCTGCATGAACCAGGCACAGGTGCAGCTGGGAGAGCAGGGGTGCAGTGCATGTGTGCCTGTCCCACCCTGTGCGTGAACAGGGAAAGGGCTGGCATGCACTGCAATGGACATCCCTCCGAGGACAGGTAGTGATTGGGTGAGTGAGGGCGAGAAGAATGAGAGACACTGAGGGAAACTAAGATAGGGTAGTGCAGGATAGGGGATGTAAAAAGAGGAAGAAAAAATGAGTGAGTAACCTCTGTGGAGGGACAGGCAGTGGAGAGAGAAGATGTAGTAATGTGGGTGCATTGTGTATGAGAAGGTGATGTAGCAAAAGTTTTGCTGGAATGGAAAGGGCTTGAGTTAATTGCAGCTGTCACACATACAGGAACCCAAGAGGTAAACTCATTACAGCATCATTCATTTCAGAGTGGAGTGGGGTGTTCTTCAATTGCTGATTAACACTCTTCTCTTTAACATTTCTTTTTCAGCATCAAAGAGCAAAAATCCTAAGAGGAGTTTTGTCCTTTGGAGATGAAAGTTGAGAACTGTGATGAAATCCTATCCCCTTTCATGTGGATTTGCAAGACTGCTGCAGTCCCGCACTTCTTGCACACACACTGCTTCGGAGTGCAGTGTGTTCTGTATTAATGACATAATGACTGCAGCGCAGTCTGTGCAGTGAGAACTTGTCCTGGCACCTAACTTCATTGCAACGAAGTTAAAAGCAGCTCAGGAAAATGATAAATCCTTGCTGAAACTCAGTCTCTCTTTCTGTGAAATGTCATTTTTCCACTGGCTTTTCCTGTATAACATTTTCTCATTTCAATGTTCCTTTGTGACTCTTCACTGAAAGGCTAGGCCCCAAGAGTTTTCTGCAGATCAAATGCAGCCAACAGTGCTTTCCTACCAGACCATAACTACATTCATTGTCCTATATGTATACAAACAGAATCGTATTCGGACTGTGTTTGGGGAAGGCTGTTGTCCACTTTGTGTGGTTGGAAATGTCAAGCACAAGTTGGTAAGAAACATCTCACTGTACCATTTTCAACAAAAGGAACTACCACTATCAGAATAACATAACTTCCAGAAAATCTTGCTGAAAGTGTAAGTGGTTGCCTTCTGTACTGAGCTACTCAGGCACAGCTCTAGGGCTCCAAGCTGGCTTCAAGTGGGGACATCTATATCAAAGAATATCTCTCCTGCAGATGTTCATTGCAGATGATAGCTGTCCCTAGGGACAACAGACCCACCTGGCTGGGTTGTAAGGCATCAGATCCAGCAAAAGGAAGGAATAGAAAAGCTGAGGTAGAGCATAAGGAAGAAAAAAAGGCATTTTGCTTGCCTAGCCTTTTGCTCCCAAGGAGTAACCCCCTTTCCTCCCACTCCAAACAGTTTGATTTAGGCCTGGTTCCTGCTGACACACAATGGAAATCCTGCATCCCTTCATCTTCCCACAGTGGGCTTGGATGGCAGACCTGGGGAAAGAAACACCAGAACAGCCCTGGCTTCCGAACAGCACAGGGCACCATTCATTTGCAGCTCACAATTCATTCCTTCCCCACTTCTCCTCTGGAGAGCTGTGTCTGGACTGCCTGTGGTGTCACTGGACACCCATATCTCATGCTCATACTATTCACATGTGCCCATTGCAGGAAATAGCTAGGTTTCCATAGCAGAAGTACACGGTAAGTATAAGGTCTGTGTATAATACTGTTAAATTCCTTTGCTATGAGTGCTCTAATTATATTAGTGTTCTAATATATGCTTATGGAAAACAGCACTAGAAGGTTTATCACTGAAAAATTGTAACAGATGATCTTTAATGATGCCTTTCATCTTAGGTTGTAGCTTTTCTTCAGAGGCTAACTGCAGTTCTTACCTAGACGTAGCAGCATAAATATATGCCACTAACTTCGTATCTTGTCCCTTTTACTAAAGCAGTATAATCAAATAATAACTTTAAAATTTTGCTGAGGTGTCAGAGTACCTCGAACAGAACTGCTGCTAACCTCAGAGGAGAAAGGGCCTGGGGATCTGGAAGAAGAACATGGTTAGGCAAACAGTCAACGATGAGAGGCCTAGGTCTTTCATTAAAAAAAAAAAAACAACAAACAAACCAAAAAAAGGCAAAAAAAAAACCAGTTAGAAAAAAAGTCAGAGTAAGAAAGCATATAATAAAAAATTCTCCCTGCCCTTTGTGTCCTTCTGGAGCAGGTCCTTTTCTCCAGTATTGGGTTCAGCTGTGGAATTTTTAGTTGTCTGGGTTCAGCAAGCTCTGCAAACCTTTCCAGTCTCTTGGACATCCTTCTGGCTGTTACTTTGAGACCTGACTGTGTGCCTGCTCCCTGCAATTCTGAGCAGTCTGTTGCAGGCCCCTGTATTCAGATGTCTTTCTTGCACCTCTGTTCTCCCCTTCACTCCTGAAGTTGCCTCTTGTCTTTCCTGTCCTGTTTAACTGCTATGAGCTAAGATCCAGTCTTCCCTACATAAGACTTCACCAGACCCCCAGTGAAGCAGGCAGGATGAGGCTTTCCCAACTCGTCCCCAGTCACAGCCTTTTAACAAAATACCACTCCATTGAGGGTTGAAGAGAACTAATCAAAACCTGTTGTTAAGCTGCAGATAGCATTACATCTGCTTTTCAATGGGCATCCCAATATTTTTCATTGGTTACAAGTTTTTGGCAATACATTACAGTCACATAGAGCCTGTAGCCTCCAGAAATCAAACACAAAAGTGGGCATTACAATAAGACTTTATAAGTAAAAACTTTAGGCTATTCAGTCTCTGTGAGATCTTTCAAAGACATCTAACTGAAACATCATCTGTTGTTCTTTCTTCATCATATCCTATGATTATTTTTAGATCCTAAAGTGTCCATCCCACACTGCAGTCTTGTTAGGCAGGAACTTACCACTTCAGAAGGTTATTTGATTTCCATTGAAGGAAACAAGAGGCCTAGGATTCAGTATAAGACATTAACCACAGAATGCTTTGAACAAATAGCAAGACAAAAGCATACAGTACTGTTCTGTTCTACACAGAGGGATGATCAGCTTCCATTATGACCAGAGATCCTGGAGTTAGATTTTACATGTCCCTGTTGGGGACTCTGGATCACACTTCCTCTAAAGGTGGGTAGTCAAGGAGTTCTCCACAGATCAACTAATGTTTCATTCTCTTCTGTGAAATGGGTAAAACAGAGGATTCAGTCACTGGCTCTTGACAGTGTTGGTGACCTGTTCAGAAAATCAAGTGATTTCCAGATTATGCGTGAATAGACTGAGATGAGGTGTATTAGATGTTTCCTTGAGAAATCCGTACTCCATAGCACAAAATACTCTTTCTCCAAACTTTGTATACAATTCCTTTTTGTGTCAAGCACTTTCAGCCTCTCAATGTAAGTAAAGCAAAAACTCTCAATATTTGAACTTTTTAAATCATTCTCTCCATTCTGGTTATAGAAATAGCTTGGTTTCAATAGACTGAACCCAGATAAAAACTAATCCAAATGCTACAGCTGGAATACATACACATTTTTTCTTGTTGCTAAAACAGGTTAATTACCACATGGATTTAGGAAATGCACTTAACACCCACAGAGTTACTAGAATAATTTATCCTGGGAATGGAGTGCTAGGATATAACAAGTCTTTAGTGAAAGAAATCAAATTATTAACATGCAACAAAATAGGTTGTTTCATAATGCTGAATTGCTCAGAAAATGCAAAGATAAGCACACAATTTTTTTTTTGTTAAAAATGAAAGGTGTTCAATATTTTTTACTGCTTAGTGCTAGTTTTTACACTAATATTGAAGAAAATTCCTGATGGGATTTGCAGCTTGCAAATGCTGTTCTCAGCTATGCTGTTAATATTTATAAAACATGGCAAGGGGATCGTTGTGCCTGTGGATCCATAATGAAGAGACTGATAAGGAATGTGTAGCCTCATACTGAAGATCCCTGGGTAAAATAAGACCTCTCAGGAATGCTGGCATGAGACAAGAAGAAATGCCGGAACACTAATTCTCTGGTGCAAAGCTTCTCATTCTGACACTTCTGCTAAGATGTGGCTGGTCACTGGATCCTGGAGATGGTAAGGACACTTTTCACATAAAAAGTTCATTTTATTCTACTGAAAGGTGGGCGTTGTGTTGAATTAAATGGAATACGATGAGTGCTTTCTCTGTTCCTGCCATAGCGTGTCTAATCTGGGTAATTGTTTGTGGTTTAGCTGGGTAAAACTTGACCTTCGGGGATTTGAGCTGTCATTACAGATGAGCAGTGCTAAAAAGGATGGAGTAGGAAAGGAGTTGGGGATTATTTCCAGCGAAAAGACAGTGATGAGCCTAACAAATAAAAGACCAACTAATTTGATAATATGCAAGGTACGTTGGGCCAGTTACTGTTTTAGCTATTGCAAAGACGAAACAGAATTGAGCTAGCCTTTGTGTCTGTTGCTGTTCAGAACGTCCTTGTATCCCAGGCTAACTATGAATGGACTGAGATGGCCTTGCTGTCTTCTGGTCCTGTTCCTTTGTTTGGAGATTAATTTCTGCAATGCTTGGTAAAGTTATTATTTGACCTCACAGCAGGGAAAAAAGAAGTTAGTTCTACCTGGGAAGTTTCAACAATAGATTTTAAATCCAGGGATGTCTTTATTTTGCTCTGATGCCACCTAAATATCTGCCCATTCAGTAAAAGTAGCAGTCTTGCAAAGAAAAGTGAAGAGGGAGGGCAAAATCAGCTAGAGATTAAAGACAGTTAGCACACAGCACTTTTAGATTTGAAGAGGAACAGCTCTTGAGTGTGCATGAGATTTCTATGGTTACTCAAATTCCTCCTACCTCCACAGCAAATGTCAGAGAAAGATACATGAGCTGTAGGTCCTGGATGAGGAGGTGACATTCATGATGCCCTTTCGATCACATGCCAAAGCAGCCAAACAGCTTCAGTTACAGAACAGGTGAGTGGGGTGGACAGGCTCTGACGGCAATAGAACAAGATGAAAAAGGCAAAAGGAGTTGGAGAATGGCATGACAGGAGAAGAAATGAGGACAGTAATATAAACTAAAATTACCAGACACTTGATTAATTGGCTTGTTTCTCTTTTGACAGTACACCTATGAGAGAAGCTGGGAGAGGCTACACTTCAGAGATAGATTTGTTTAGATTTTTCACAACTAGCTTTTTGTTGCTATAAGTGGATGTTATGATTATATACAATTTTTTTACCCGCTTTCTTCATAAAACAGGAAAGAATTCTGAACATTCAAACTATTTAAATTACACAAGGCATTCTCACGTGCAGTATTGATAATATGTGAGATGTTTTCTATTGGTAATTACCATATTAATTATTCACATTGAAAAAGGGATTGTCAAAACTTGCTTTCAGTTTGGAGAATAACAGGATAACACCTCTCACAGGAGGACAGGATATATTGGTGTTCATGCAAAATTAGCCTATTTTAGTATTAGCCTAACCAGCTAGTGTGCAATTACCTCTTTGTTTGGTCAATGCCATGCCAGGTGGCAGAGATCAGTCTCTTCAGCTCCCTGACAAATCCCTCCAGTTGGTCATATATTCCTGAAGAAGCATGCCTCAAAGACTCTCAGGGCCTTCCCATGAGCACACACTTCTGTCTGACTCACATGTTAGCTAAGCTTGGACTTTACCTCTTTGGGCTCTGATCCCAAAGTTGACGTGTGCTGAACCGTATTTCTCCCACCAGTACCGTACTGGTGTTGGGGCTGTGTTGCTGGTATGGTGGGGCTGGGGAGTTGCCTATTCTGTGTGAGGTGTAAGAGCACTGTCATGAGTCCTGAACAGCAAAGCTCAGGTGCTAGGTTATTTCTTCCTTGCCTGGGGTGTAATGGAAAGCTCATGGTGTGAACTGTTGAATTTTGCTTTATTGACAAGGGGTATCTGACGGGAAATGTTTTCAATCATTTGTGCTGCTATTACTGGAATACTGCTTGTGTGTTCCAGAGGTCCCCTGCCAATCCCCTGCCACCCATTTGGGACAGAAGCTTTATTTGAACGAATTAACTGCATCTATTTTAAGCTTTTCTCTGAGAGGTCTTTCTTTATGTCCATTATGGACCAACATTTTTCAGGACCTTTGCACTACTGCTGATCAGATGACAGACAGCTTAACTCTAAAAATAGTGCATCAGTGCAAAGCAACTCCTAAACTCCACACATAGCAGATAATTACAGGTCAAGACAAACAAAACTTTAGTTTCTCACCATTTTTCTACATGTGTCCTAATAATGTAATATATTGGATCCTCAATAAAGCTGCACGCTAATTCAAGCACAGGATAATATGTAGAGCAAGAATAATCTATCTAAACATGGCTTTAGGAAGAGCACAACTTGACTGAGATGATTAGTTCAGATTGAAAATTACAGCAAGTTGCAAGATCCTAAAAAAAATCCTGCATTATAAAACATCCTGTAAGAGTGATGTGAGTTTAAAATGGTAAAGAATATGATAAATTTCAAGTAAGGCAGATCATATATTTAAAGTATTTCTAATTTACAGTAAATATTTTTATGATTCTATTTTGTTCAACTTATTTTCTAAAGTAAAGGTACTGTTTTTCTTATTCATGTAATTACCAATCCAACCCACTAAAATGTGAATTATTTTCTACTACACAAACTTTCTAAGTCTGCAGCAATAATATCCAAACACCAATACAGACAAAAAAATTGCCTAGAAAACTTAAAAAGTATAAAAATGTCCTTTTTTTATGTTAACTTGTGAAATGTTACAATCCCCACCTTTCTTTCTTAGTTCAACGGCCATAAACCATGTATTTGTGTATCTATCTCATCTAATTTTCCGAAAAAGTACTTTTATTCTCTTGAATAAATTTCCTTCTGAAAATTTGAGACAATTCCTCTGATTTCCCAGAGCTACTTTTACTTCTGATCCCATTTTGCTCTGCCAAAGTGCTTGTATGCCACTCTCCCACAAGCTCTCAGGCCCTTCACAAAGTCTGCGATGTAACAGCCATAGGAGGTAATCACAGCAGGTAGTCATGATAACCATGGTGTGGTTAAAATGGCAGCTCATGTGGCAGCTATATGGGGCAGCTCCCAAGAGTGGCCACATTAATACTTTAAAAGCCAACAGATATCCCAGGACAGGATGTCCAAGTGTTCTTTACTGGGCATTGTGGATTTTATCCCAGAGACTCTTGGCCCTGGAGATGCAGGTCTGTGGCAGGCTCATGCTGGAACAGCCTGTTACCATCTCAATAGCTCTAACATGAAGGAAATGTCACATTCTGGCCACAGACTCCTCCTTGGAGAGTGTATCTGCAAAACCAAGGGCATGAAGTGCGGCGCGCTTCATGGCAAGTATCTGTTCTTGGCTTTCCAAATCCATCTCCTCCTGCAGACGTGGCTAGCTCATTGCCACATGCCAGGGCAGAAGTAGAGGAAAGACTTCACCCCTGTCAGCAAGAGGAAGGAGAGGACTTTAGGGCACTGCAGCCAGGGGGCACTTCCATGCCTGCAGCCTCAGCTGCACAGGCACTCACAGACTGGACTGTCCCCTTTGGGACAGGGGCAGCATCTTTGGCACTGGGTGTCACCCAGCCCCTTCCTCACCTGGGGTCCGCACGTGCTGCCGTGGTGCAAGCAGCATTAATTGCACAGGGAGTCTTTGAGCACATCTTCATTAATGCTTAGTGTCAAACAGGAAAATGCTATGGAAGCAGATCTCCCTAATCCCTGTGGTTTGCAGGACAGGTGTGCTCCAGGGTCACATCTAGCACGCTCCCGCCTCGAACAGGCACTCAGGTCTTGGGACTCCCACCCTTTCCCCCTGAAAGCCATTTAGTCTAAGGGCCAGGTCCTCAGCACTTGCTATTCTGCCCCACTGATCTTCTCCTGTCATGCTGTTCTACCTGCTAAATGAGAGCCAGCCTGTGTTTCAAGTGTGTGTTAGTGACCGACTGTCTCCCACAGCAGCCCTGTCTCCCAGGGAGCTGATCCTGCTGGCAGGTCCCAGAGGGAAAGGGGTTTGCTTTCGCCCCAGTCCCAGGCTTCCTCTGCAAGAGGAAACCTCAGGACATGAGAGGCAGCCGAGGGAGATGAGGGGCAGGATTTCTTCTTCTCACTGTAGCCCTGCTCTGCTTTTGTGTGTGAACAATGAAGGTGGGCTTTGCTTGGGTTCACAGTGCCATTTTCACATCCACTTCATGGGGAAGAATATTGTGATTGCTTGTGTGTTTTGAGCCAGCACAAAGGTAGACCATGGCAATGACTCGTCTACATTTTAGGCCGCAAGGACCTTGCTTTCTTGCCCTTGCTGGCCTAAGAGCTTAGGAGGTCCTCATCTATGGAGGCTGGATCTCACAGTCATCCTAAGATGAGTGAGGGTGATCCAGGGCCCTGGGCCTCTCCTGGTACCTGCACTGTGAAGGTCCATCCAGATCACAGCTGTCAAAAGAGGTGCTGCAGTCGCTCTCCTTAGGCTGCTCTACCAGGTGTGCGGTGGAGTTGGCAGGGCCATTGATTCTTCGTGTTAGCATTTTGGTAGTCACACGCTTCCAAGGACCTGAGTGGTGTCCTTTCCGGGCAGGGTCCAGTGCAGATGAAGCCCTGCACACTGACCAGTGGCAGCTTCTTTTAGCTCAGGGTCTTTTCTTTCAGCATTGATGACCCTGTCTTTTCCAGACCTTCTTTGGCCCATTCCACCTGTCTTTGTTGTATCCCAGTGGTGAACACATGAGACTGGCTGACCCACCTGGTTGGATTTTAACCCATCTGGTGTGATTCAGTGATAACACGTGTGCCAGGAAGTTTCAGCAGCTTTAAAAGCACCCATTTTTAAGTGAGACCTAGTTGCTGGTCAGCAGCAGGCCAGCCACCCGGAGGAGGGTCCACCTTGATGGCTCCATGCTGCCACCCCCTGGCAATGGGTGCCTCGAGCAATGGGCCCGGTCGGCTGCTGCCTGGCTGAGCTCCCTGTGACTGACAGGAGCCTGCTGGAGCCATCTGACCAGTACTCCTTGCTCTCGACCCCTGGTAATAATGCCATCACCTTTCTGCCAAGGATCCCTAAAAGAACTTGTCCCTCATTTTAGTGTCAGATGACAAGACCCAAGCAAGAAGAAAGGTAACAGGGCCTGTGTCCTCTGAACAAGATTCTAAGTGCCAAGGTGAAAGGCATGGTGACCGAGCTAACTGATGTCTCTGGACCTTGGTTTCCTCTGCCTGATTGCCTGTGGTGACCGTTCCAGGCAGTGACACTGACTTTACTGAGCTCTCCAAAGGGCCAGGGGAGTCAGGCTGCAGGCTGAGATGAGTCTTCACAACCATCAAGTGATAGCCACGGGCCTGGCCAGGGCTTCTCCTGCAGCCCTGATACTCCAGTGGCTCTTGAGGGATTGCTGGTGCAGAGCTCTACTGCCTTCCCTTGGTGAGCACTGTGGAAGCACAGCCTGAGCAAAGGGACATGGCTCTCTGCAATGCTGCTGCTGAACCTCGGAGCAAGCCCTGCCCGTCTTCGTCCTCACCCAGGCAGGGACTCAAGGGGAGGCGGTAGTAAAATTGGGCACTTTCAGAGCTGCAGTCCAGCCTGCCTTTTTCAGTGCTGGTGCCCAAGAGAAATAACGTTCCCCTGCACCACAAACTGAGCCCCAGCACGTCCCAGGAGGCCACAGCGAGCACCCAGACGCTGGGTTGGCACAGCATCATTCCACAGACGTCAGAGGGGCCGCTCCTGATTTATGGTCTTACCAGGGAGAGCACACTCGGGCCTGCTTCTGATCTTTAACATTTCAGCTGAGAAAGGGGCTGTGCCGGAGCAAGTCTCTCTCGGGTAAGAATAGCATCTGCCATCTTAGGACGCAACACAGTTGTCCCGCTCCTACGTGGCAGCACATTGCGCTGAGATATAGAAGGCAACCTACCCGCCCAGGAATGTCTTCGAGCGCTATTAGTGGAAGCGTATCAGCTACACAAACAGGCATGACCCCGCACAGGAGTCTTGCAAGAGCGGGGCTATTTTGAGCTTCTGACAGTGAGGATGAAGGCAGACAAATGAGGGGCTGATCCTCCCGGCATGGGCAACCTCCAAAACTCTCTGCGGCCTTGTCTCCTCCTCTGGGAATGACTTGTGTGAAGGCTGACGGGCGATTTGGTGGGACCTCAGAGCCCAGGAGGCAGGGGCCAGGAGGGAGCTGTGAATGTGGGGGGACGCAAGGCTAGGCCTCAGTCCCACCACACGGCCCACCGTGCTGATGGCAAGTCCTGCCTGAGGCTGTGCACCTGTCCCCAAGCTTAGGGCACACAGCTGCCTACTTTATTTTTGACTGCATCCGTGAGAGCTAGAGAGATACCAGAGGTGTGTAACTGCGTGCAAGGGAAACACGCAGGAGGCTAGAGGAAGAAACAGTTGACTTTGCAAAAGGGAGTCTAAAGAAAGCTACAGTAGTTCAAACCAGCGACACTTATACCCATGATGCGAGAGCTGATTCTTCAGTGACTCGCCTGTCCTTTCCCTAAAATGCCCTTTGTGACAGTTCTTTTGCACAAATCCTCACAGAAACTGTCTCCAGGTGTCACACTCACCAGTGTGGCCAGGCACCATCAGCCCGCTCCCTCCTCTTCACGCCTGCCGCCTTCTCTCTTCCCTATGCCTGGCTTTGCTGGCTGCATTCCTTCCTTCTGAGGACACATTCTCATGCTTCCACGGGGGAGGCAATGTGAAGCAAAGGATGGTGCAGGGTCTGTAAAGCAGGATTTCAGAGAGTCTCAGAAGTTCAAGCTTGTGCAAGCCATTACAGCTGACATGGGTATACATGGATGTTGTGTGTCATCTAGGCTCTAGCCAGCCCCACCTGAAGCTTTGGAGATGCCTGCAGGTGTGGCTAGACATTCTCACGCCACCCAAGAGGAGCAGTCAGCTCATAGGCGGGTTTAGGCAGTCAAGGCTCACCGCAAGAGACCCTGGCTGCGGTGGCAGACCAGTGCACGCTGTCAGGCAAGGAGAAAGACTGCAGGGCATGAGGAGGGATGAACAAGCTTGGGAGACTGCTAGAGAACCATGGGGAAAAGCTGTGCAGTGTCACGAGAAGGGGGGACTAGTCTGGCATCTCTGCAAGGTGTTGGGTGGCTTTCTTAAGGTCCTTGTGATTGAAAACTGTGGTCTGCTCCTAAAGAGCCATCTCCCATCGCTCCCTTCAGACAGCACTGACAAAGGTTCTGCTCGCCAATGCTTGCTAGTGACACTGGAAGCAGGCTGCACTTCCTCATGAGAGCTGCTGTGCTGGTGAGGCTGCACTTGGGAGACAGGTAAGGTGAGAGCCCTTTGGATATTGCTGTCATAGGCGTACAGCCATGGAGCTGTCGGTTGCAACTTCCTAGCGCTGTGTGAATCTATTTGGAAACAACGCCGTTGGCCTTGACTTCTACAAGCTTAGATCAAGCCAGCGGTGTCAGTCCTTACCACTTCCCATTGCCCCCGGGAGCTCCACTGGTAAGCTCTGCCTTGAAAACACTGCAAGCCAGTCAAGGTGGAAAGCATTCAGGGGCTACCTGCCTCAGGCTTGGGCACAATCATTTCCTGCACAGCCTGCGTCCCTTCAGCCCACAACAGCAGCCCCACTCCCATCCCTGTGGTCCTGCTAGGCTCAATGCTCCACGGAGGACCCACCTCTGCTTTTGAATACTAGCGCTTGTACAGTAGACAGAGGTGGAAAGCTGTGGACTCCCACAAGCTTTCAACATCAATACATACCCTGGCCTCTGCTCCTGAGTCTGCTGCTTGTTTCCTTCTAGTCCCAGCTGCACCTCACTCCTCAGTTGCTGCTAATGTGTTTCTCATTCACTCCATGCTGGTCTGCACCAAGGGATCCCGCAGCCTGGAGTCAGCTGGGGTGACGCAGCGAACGCTTCAGACAGTCAGTGCTGCAACAGTGGGCGCAATTGTGTAAGTTGATATTGCTGAAAGGTTTTCCAAATTGGCTTAATAGCCCTCAGTTACCGCTAAGCTGTGTTTGATTCACTGTATACACAGGTTTCTGAGAAAATCCCGCAAGGCTGTGTGGTCTCCCTGAAAATAAGGGGCAGAAGTTACTTGGAAGCCAAGAGCTGTCAGTTCTATGAAAACACCAGCTTAGGCAGGCATCTGTGGGCTTGTCTTTAACATACCTTGGCACTCTCCGTGTGTCTTTCACCCAAACTAGAGGCAAGATGTCATGCGTCGGAATAATCCAGCTGAGAGAGGTGATAGAGCACATGAGACTTCACAGTTGTACGTGCCCACTGTGCCTTTACTGTTCAGATCAGGGTCTGAATGAAGGAAGAAGTGTTTGACGACTTACCCCTTTCCTTATTCCCCAAAATACACTGCCTGCTTAGCAAAAGCGAGCTAGAGGTATGTGAGGAAGGAATGGAGGGATACACCCACCAGTTTTCTTCTTTCTCTTGCCTGAGGCAATGCCACATGCAGCCTGTTGTGCGAGAGTGACAAGGCTGATCCTTGAGGCGATGTGTTGAGGAGGGGTGCTGGTGCCACGCAGTGTGCGAGAAATGGGCCCTAAGGGGCAGTCCTTCCAGCAAGTGGCCCCAGGGGGCAGGGCTCAGCATTTTGTCCACTGCAGAGAAACAAGGAGCAGGTGGTGACAGCAGCTGGGGGAATCTAGGGTAGGAGAGATGGCGTGATTTAGAGGCACTATGGATATGGATCCTCTTTTGCCTCTCATATGGGAATGTAACTGTGCTGAAAGGACAATGGGAGAAGCATTAAAGGTACATGAGGGAAAGAGCAGCTGTAGTTGAAGAGAGCACAAGCTGGACTATCAGCCTCTAAGTTTGCGGGTCCTCCGTCCAGAGTTTGCATTAGCTTCTCCCTTCCCCCAGCCGGGGAAAGCAAGAAAATCAACGCAACAGCCCAAGCTTGATCAGAAAAAAAACCAAAGAAGGCACTGTTCATATTGCGTATGCAGAGGAATCTACCATCTTTATTCTCTAGACATTGACATGGTTACAAAGACTAATTACAGAAGAAAGTGACTGAGAGGTTCACATTTTGTGCAGCCCCCAGGTCACTTTGCTGCCTCAGGACATCCTCACTCTTCCTCTCCTATCTTCTTGCTGTGAAACTCCCGACTCTTCACTCGGAGCTTGTTGACCTGCGACTCTGCAATGTCAGCCCGCTCCTCGGCTTCCTCCAGCTCGTGCTGGATCTTGCGGAACTTGGAGAGGTTGACATTGGAGAGCTCCTCCTGTGCGGGGAGAGGGAGTCGGTGGTGAGGAGCCCAGGGCAGGGGTTTCGCTCCTCCTGCGCCTCCTCCCTGGGGGGATGCCCAGACCTCTATCCCCCCCCACCACTTCTTACACATAAGCCTCGTACAGACCTCCTCATCCTCCCTTGTTTAAAGTATCCCCTCCAAACCAACTTAAACAGCTTTTGAATTGTTATTGCTGTTCTGCCCCCTGGAATACGCAAAGGGGAATGGACAGCACAGCAGTCTCCATTTTTAGCTGTCAAAAAAAATCTGAGGCTCAGTTTTTTATTCCTTACACTCAAAGGTTAGGGCTAAGAAAAAACAGCGGCACCAAGAACATGTATACAACCCAAAGGTGACATTATATGGTATCCTCTG
Source organism: Chroicocephalus ridibundus (assembly GCF_963924245.1). Taxonomy (NCBI): domain Eukaryota; kingdom Metazoa; phylum Chordata; class Aves; order Charadriiformes; family Laridae; genus Chroicocephalus; species Chroicocephalus ridibundus. The sequence goes on along the minus strand of NC_086297.1, from coordinate 15,000,558 downwards.
GGAGGTACCTGCTCCCTCCTTCCAATCCCCACTAGATGAATATAGCTTCTCCTCCTTTCTCAATGTCTACTTTGACAGCACTGTTAGATGCCCATCTCCTTCTTCCCTAGCCATAAAACACCCCCCACAATCCACCCTCCTCTTCCAGCTACTGTCTGCAGTCACATATCTCATCACTTTGTCTTAGGAAGAATGTTGCTTTGTAGAAGAAATTCAAACTTTTTTCAAGTTCAGCGGATGAGCTAAGCATCTCTGTCTCCTATTCTGTCTCCGTGTCTTAGGTCTGCACTCTCTGATAGAAGGTGCCAAACTTAAAGTAGATGAGTCAGTTAGAACCCATCCATGTCCTTCTCACAAATCATTCACTCATCACAGGACATTGAAACCTCTCTATATTGGCCTAAGCAGGAAGGAACCTGACTCAGAAATTTATCAGCTGAGATATTGGTTGTGAGTTCTGTCTGTCAATCTGTTCTCCTGTACGTAAAATATTGCAGAATACCATAGATTATCCCTGACAGGAGAATGGCTGAAAGAAAACAATGTCAACGGTACTCTCAAGATTATGTTCCTAGAGTACTTAAGTGTCTCATGAGTGGCCACTCCTTACAGGTTTTACAAGGAGGAGTTTCTTCTAGGCATACAATAAAGAATTCCCAGATGACTGACCTTTCTTTCTCTGCACTTGAAGTCCATCATTGTTCACCACTTTCTATACTTCCACAAAACTCTTATTCATTTCCCATATGATTGATATTCATCCTCAGAAAGAGATGCTTCTTACCACTACAAGCAATACTTACAGCTTCCTCAGCTTGTCTCTTGTAGGATTTCACCTTCATTTGCAGCTTGTCCACCAGATCCTGGAGCCTCAGAATATTCTTCCGGTCTTCCTCAGACTAAAGACATTGGCAAACAGGAAAGAGAGTGAATTGGTTCCCCACCATGTGAGTTAGCAATTCCCTTTGGCAATCAAGTGCAAAAAATTCTACTTCCCGCGAGAGGGTGTGTCAGCCCAAGGAGGCCTCCTGCCGTACCTGGTAGGTCAGCTCCTTCACCCTCCTCTCGTACTTGCGCACCCCCTTCACGGCTTCGGCGCTGCGCTTCTGCTCAGCATCAACCTCCCCTTCCAGCTCCCGCACCTGCAATGAGAAGCCCATCTTTGGAGCTTCCCTGATGGCTGCTTACGTGACGTGTTCACTCCTGCAGAAATACCAGCCCTACGCACTCTGGCCTCCAGCTTCTGGATTTGCTTCTTGCCTCCCTTCAGTGCCAACTGCTCAGCCTCATCTAGACGAAGCTGCAGGTCCTTCACCGTCTGGTCCAGGTTCTTCTTCATCCTCTCCAGGTGAGCACTGGTGTCCTGCTCCTTCTTCAGCTCTTCTGCCATCATGGCTGCCTGATGAGAGCAAAGAGGCAAAGCCATTTTTGGGGCTGGAGACAATCTGGGGAGAAGGAACTTATATTAAGCTGTGAAAGGATCTCCCGACTCACATCTGTGATGGCCTTCTTGGCTTTCTCCTCAGCGTTGCGAGCCTCCTGGATCGTATCCTCCATTTCACCCTGAATTTGGGCAATGTCTGTTTCCAGCTTCTTCTTGGTGTTGATCAAGCTGGTGTTCTGTGCCAAGAGAGAGTGCAAGACTTGTATTCTGAGGCCTGCAATACCAAACCTGCAGCGTGAGCCAAGTCTTTACTCTTCAAGCTTGCAATCAAAAATCTGGAATTCTTTTTAAAACGGTTGTTTACAAAATGTGAGGCGTTGGCTCAGGTGATGGGCGCTGAGCATACCTTCTGCTGTGGCTAGCAGGAGAGAGGCCATTGCAGACCACTGTCCTGCCCTATCCTCTGGTGTAGAGCGGCCCTCTGTGTCTGTTAAGTGTCAACACAACTGCTTTTGGTACCACACACTTACCTGGGTATGGAGGAGCTGCACGCGTTCAGTGGCATCCAGAAGCTCCTGCTCAGCCACTTTCCTGGAGCGCTCCGTCTGCTCCAGGGCTGCCCGTAGCTCCTCAATTTCAGCCTGCAGCAGGTTTGCTCTGCGCTCCACCATGGCCACCTGCTCCTTCAGGTCCTCCTGTGTCCTGAGAGCGTCGTCCAAGTGTATCTGGGTATCCTGTAAAAGAGGCAACAAAAATTGCAAGGTGTCAGTGTGTGCTTGGGTGTCAAAAATGTCAGGTTTTTTGTCTTACTGTAGCTTTGTTATTTGTCTTACTGTAGCTTTGCTGAACAGACCTTGAGCACTCCCTGTGTGTTTCTCAGGTTCTTTTGTGCCTCTGCAGCCACGCGGTTGGCATGGCTCAGCTGGATCTCCATTTCGTTCAGGTCTCCCTCCATCTTCTTCTTCAGCCGCAGGGCTTCATTCCTGCTCCTGATCTCAGCGTCCAGGGTGCTCTGCATGGACTCCACAATTCTGAGGTGGTTTCTCTTCAGCTGGTCAATCTCCTCATCTTTCTCTGCTATCTTCCTGTCAATCTCAGACTTCACCTGGTTGAGCTCAAGCTGGAGGCGCAGGATCTTCCCCTCTTCATGTTCTAGGGAGGCCTGGACAAAGGGACACAAATATTTGTAACATCAATGGAGCTACTGCTTTCTAGTTAATTAGAGAATACTTCAGAAAACCTCAGCTGGCTGCACTCCCCAGCCAGAAGAGGGTAGGAACAAGCAGTTTTTAGCCATGTTTCCCCATTGCTCAATTTTTTAGTGCAGAGCTTATGGGCATGTACCTCAGCTTCCTCCAGAGCAGCCTGGATTTCAGATTTCTCCTGCTCAATCTGCTTCTTGACTTTCTCCAGCTCATGAATCGCCTTTCCACCCTCGGCAATCTGCTCCGTGAGGTCGGAAATCTCCTCTGTGGGAGCAAAGACCAATGACATGGTCAGGCACAGAGCAGAATGGGAAGGGCCCTTTCACACCAAGGTGACAGGCATCTTTGCCGACCTGCAGGCACAGACCCATACGGAATGGCAGTAGCGGTGGCTAGGGAAAGAGCTCTGCCAGGAGCCGAGGAACGGGGACTTACGCTGCAAGTTCTTGTTCTCACGCTTCAGCGTTTCCAGGTGGTCCAAGGACTCCTCATAGGCATTCTTCATCTTAAACAGCTCTGTGCTGAGAGAGCGAGACTCCTTCTGGGAGGCTTCCAGCTCAGCCTGCGTTTCCTCATACTTCTGCTTCCACTCTGCCAGGATCTGAAGAGAAACGGGGCGTGAGTATGGCTGTGGCAATCAGGAGGGGATGCTCTGCCCAGAAGCCCCAGGCCTGGAGCCCAAAACACCTTGTCAAAATTCTTCTGCTTCTTATCCAGTGCTGCGCAGGCAGCATTCGATCGCTCCACGTCAATCATCAGGTCCTCCACCTCATTCTGCAGCCTCTGCTTCGTCTTCTCCAGGGAGGCACATTTGGCATTGACGGCTTCAACGTGTTCCTCAGCATCCTGCAGGCGCTGTGCCAGCTTCTTCCTGGGAGGAGATAGGCACAGCTCACAGTCAGCATAGAGGAACCAATGTTCCAGTAACAAGAGCATGCTTAATCATTTTGTAGACTGCAGTCACACAGAGTTAAAAGCTTCATTTATGCTGTTCTTAGCCTTTGCCTTTACTAAAAACTAAATCTTCTATAGGATAAAAACTTGCACTATCCATTACCCTTCCCCAAAACAAATCCATGTCTTATTCCTCACAGTATATTTGTGTATCTCTTCCAATGTTGCCTTTGAATTTTCAGTCCCCCCTGGCTTCTTCACATCCTATCTCCACATACTTGGCCTCCTCCAGCTCCTCCGTGCGCTGAATAGCATCTGTCTCGTATTTGGTTCTCCACTGGGCCACTTCGCTGTTGGCCTTGGACAGGGCACGCTGCAGCTCCCCCTTGGCCTCCTGCTCCTCCTCATATTGCTCCCGCAGCAAGTCACAGTCGTGGCGAGCAGACTGCAAGGCATGGGCCAGGGCATTCTTGGCCTGGGGAGACAGTGCATTTGGGACAATGAATTTCCTGTGAGACATTAGAATGTCAATATAGGGAAAGTTGTTGAAAACTCTTTGAATCTGATATTTAAAGTCAGCCCAAGAAAAAAAGGTACATTGATTCCATGTTCTGAGAATCTTCTTATGCTTCCATTCATCAGAATCAAGAATGTTACCTCAGGAGAGATGATGGGTAAACTCTAAACAGAAACTATAAATCTGGGAATTGTTAAATCTTAAAATCTTATGTTCTAAAGTTTCAGCTTCCATTAGGGAAAAGTACAATTAGAAATGCAGTTTTTTAGATATATCTCAACTTTTTTCATATGTCATCATTTATCCAAATAAAGACTTAAATTTTCTTTCTCTGTCTCAGTATGCAGGTTGGAGGCAACGCCCTGTTCAGCTTCTCTTCCCACACTGAAGAGGTGAAAAAATTGTCCATCTAGTTTGAGAGCACCCAAATTAAAATGACATGGCTAATATATTCTGATTTGAGAGTAGTAAACATATTTCTGATGTGAGACTAGTAAATATCCTGAAAGAAGGTGGAATCTGAATCCCAAGTCAATCACCCTACAAGAAGTACCTTTACCTTTATTTCTTCCTCTAAATGTCTCTTTAGTTCCTCGATCTGTTGAGTAAATGCCTGTTTGCCTCTGGATAGCTGAGATATCAGAGCATCTTTTTCTTCCACCTGGCGTGAATATTCACCTGAAAAATGTAAAAAGCAATACTCAACCAGTGTGTGTTTACAGCACTGTATATCACTTACAGAGTATAGACCAATTTGAGTAAAACACCGCTCTTTTACTTGTAATCATCAGTTACAGGTTCTCCGATTCCAGAGAGGTGTAGGGGTGCGTTACCTGCTTCTGTCTGCAGACGGGCTCTTTGAGTATTGAGGTCATTGATCATGCGCTGATGCTCTTCATCTTTTGTCTTAATTTCACTCAGCTGGTCTTCCAGAGTTCGACACATTTTCTCCAGGTTTGCCTATATGTCAAATGCATGTAAGGAAAGAGGATTATCACTAAATTCTAGCAGGTTGTTCCCATGATGAAAAACAACACAACTGTATGTGATAGCAAAATGTAATCAGAAAGTTCAAAATCAAGTGTCAGGTCATGTATCATAGGCCAGTAATCTGACAGAAACTCTGTACCTTGGCTTTGGAGACAGACTCCATGTTACTGGCCAAGTCATCAATCTCCATCTTCATCTCACTCTTCTCCTTCTCCAGCTTCTGCTTCACTCGCTGCAGGTTGTCAATCTGCTCCCCAAGCTCAGCTGTGCTGTCTGCGTGTTTCTTCCGCAGCGTGGCAGCCGTGGCCTCATGCTGCAGCGTGGCCTCTTCGAGGTCACGACGCATCTTCTGAAACTCTGCCTCACGCTTCTTGTTCATCTCAATCTGAGCTGCGGTAGCCCCTCCTGCTTCTTCCAGGCGCTCACTGATCTCCTCGAGCTCCCTCGAGAGGTCAGCCCGATGCTTCTCTGCTTTTGCCCGAGAGGTTCGCTCTGCCTCAATTTCCTCCTCCAGTTCCTCAATACGCGCCTGGGGAACATTGGGCAGCCTTCACACCCATGCCCTCCTCCTTCCTCACCGGGGACCCAGTGGTGAAAGAGGGGAAGGAACAGAGACTTGCCTGCAGCTCCTTGATCTTCTTCTGCAATTGCATGCCCAGGGCTTGCTCATCCTCGATTTTGCTCTGGATCTGGCTGATTTCAAAGTCTTTCCTTTGGGCAAAGCAAACCATGTTAGAGCTCAAAGGAAGAAGACAAGTGCACCAGCACAGCGCTCAGGTGCCCCACAGCCACACTTACTTCTTCAGTTTCTCATCCAGCTGCTGCTTATCATTTTCCAAATCCATTATGCTGTCATGGGCCAGCTTCAGGTCTCCTTCAAGTTTCCTCTTGGCTCTCTCAAGGTCCATGCGCAGTTTCTTCTCTTGCTCCAGGGACCCTTCCAGCTAAACACAACACCACCATCAGTGCTCTCTTCGCAGTGTCTGACTGTGCAACATCTTTAATCTTCTCGTATGCCTCTATACTTACATCGTCCACTTGCTGCTCCAGCTTGGTCTTGGCTTTGGTCAGCGTATTGACTTTGTCCTCTTCTGCCTGCAGGTCATCCAGTGTCTGCTGATGGGCCTCTTGGAGGGCTTTCTTCTCTTTTGTCAGCTTCACAATGGTCTCATCCAGGGCTGCCATCTCCTCTGTGAGGTTTTTCACCTTTGAGAAAAGGGAGGAAATGCAGATAAGAAATGTTGTTTAAAACTTTACACTGTGTAACAAAACAGAGGTCTTTTCTGTAAGAGTGACATCTTCTGCTTTATACCTTATTTTCAGTCGCATGTTTCTCCTTCTCAACCTTGGCCAGTGTTAACTCAAGATCGTCAATATCTTTCTTCAGCTCTGAGCATTCATCCTCCAGTTTCCTCTTCTTGGCTGTCAGCTCAGCATTAATTTCCTCCTCATCCTCGGCCCTTTCAGTCACTTCTTTAACTTTGGCTTCCAGCTGGATTTTGGTTTTGATGAGCTGGTCACACCTTTCCTCAGCATCAGCCAAGCTGTCTGCTTCCTGGTGGGGAGACACAAATTTTCTTGGTTTGTTTTCTTAACTTTTCTATGTAAACATGTGTTGAAGTGTAGCCTAAAGTTGGCCTCTCCAGAACAACTTTAATCTTGCTTTTTTTTCTTTTTTGTTCTTAGGTGAATTATACAGCTTCTCAGTTGGAAACAATATTGGTTCCTAAACTTTTTTCTCTCTCTTAAAAATGTCTCACAGATGTGGTAGGCGTGAGAATTTCTCACTTACTTTGTAACTGAATCCTTCTAAACCCATTATGATTTTGGGACTAAAAGCTCTGGTAATCTCAGCAATAATTCAATAGAAAAAAAGATTACTCTCTGACTAAATGTATTAAGACTGCTGCTTGTGCAAGTGGAGTCTTACTGTCGTAAATCAGATACCTGTGTGTCACCCTTCCATACTGTATCTAGACTGGCATATGCTGGTTTCAGATGATCACCACATCATCTTATTCTTTGGTGGGCTTTTGGTATAATGAATTTGTTTTGTCACAAATGAATTTGAAAGGCAAACATCTTATAAGAAATTCCAACAAGATATTTATTGTTCTCCATATAGTAGGGGAAAAATAGGTAACTCAGGATTCCCATTTTCTATGGGAATGTTCAAATAATTGGTAATTAATACAGTGTTCCAATTTTATTTGGTAATTTAAGTCATTTAATCAGTAGATTAAAATGACTTTGGAAGATAACATTTGAATATCAAATACTTTTGTGTATCTTTGTAAGCAATATTTTAGTTTGTGAAGTGCTGTGTGTCTACAAGGTTCATAGGCTTCTGGTGGTAAAATTACTGGTGTTTAAGATTGAGAGTTCTGGCTATGAAGTTATCTTTACTAAAAGAATATTCCTTTCAACTAAAAGCTAAGAGTCCATGATTGCTTCCAACTCCCCACTTCTGAACTAATATAGCACTGGGTGTGCCACTCCTATAAGCTCCACCAAGAGCCGGTCTATCCATATTGCCATGTTATTTTGTAGAATCATAGAACAGTTTGGGTTGGAAGGGACCTTTAAAGGTCATCTAGTCCAACCTCCCTGCAATGGGCAGGGACACCTCCCACTAGATCAGGTCCCATTTACTGTTTGATTCCTTCAAATGCTGCAGCTACTTAAGTTGAACATCCCTCCCAAGGATGGATACCAGGTATTGTTAACATTGAAATGATTGGGTTTTTTCACCACTTTCTTTTTTTTCTGATAGAGTGTATAGGTTGGGTCTCTGCAATCAATGGGCAGAAAAAAGGGGAGCAGAGGGGGAGATGCTGTCCAAATGTTCTCTCACTGTGTTTATAGTTAATAAAGCTTCTGTGTGACCTGTTCTAAGTTGGGACCCCCACACTGGGGACCCAAACACAGGTGCGTTATGGAAAGATGGCTTTTAGTGGAAAGGAGTGTTATTTTAATAAAGATAACTTCTTAGCCAGATGTCTCAATCTTAAATATTAATAATTTTACCACCACAGGATGTTGTTTGTAGTGGAATTACCAGAGAAAATCCAGATAAGAGGTGCAAAAAACTACAATGTACAAAAAGCTCAGAAACTTCTGCTTCATTATAAATTTCATTTATAATATTGATTCATACCCATTAAGCCTAAAGCATACAGAGCTCTTTTGTGTAACTAACAACTCAGTGAAGAAGAACCCCCTGGATGCTGTCACTTTTTCTCGGAAACAGGAATTCTGTGTCTATATATTGTTAGACTAAGGAGAAAATTGAAGCTGTATTTCACAGTTACTGAGTGAATGATTAACTTCTAGTTATCTATTATTTTCCTGCACCTGAATTCACAAGTATCACTTTCAACTCTGGTTTTCATTTATGCTACAAAATAAACTCATTGTTCTATATCTTGGTGAGATGGAGATAACCCCTGCAGGACTCACCTACTCGGAGTTGGGGATTCAGCCAAAACTCTGCTCTGAGTATTTACTGTTGGCTAGCTATATCTGCTTCCTTCCTCTCATAGTGCAAGAGCACTGACTCCCACTTGGAGCTCCCTGCTTCTTTGCAATGGCCATCAGAGTGGTCATCACGCCACTGCCAGATGCTGATTTCCTCAACTTCACATACATATGATGGATAATTCACCACATATCTGACTTTTGGTCTTCTACAGTCTGACCTTCTGCCTCATAAAGAACAGTCTGAATGTATAGACTCCTTTTCTGAGTGATAAATTAAAGGTGATAAACTCACAGCCTGCACTTGGAGCTGCAGGTCATTTTTTTCCTGCAGCAGGGCCACCATTTTCTCCTCCAGCTCCTTCCTCTTTGCTTCAGACTTTGCAAGCTCTTCCTTGGTTTTCTCAAACTCTTGTTTCATGTTGGCCATCTCCTTCTCAGATTCTGCGCTTTTCAGCAAGGGCTTGATCTTGAAGAAGAGCTTCATCCAGGGCCAGTGCTTGACATTCATGAATGCACGAATGTTGTACTGGATGCAGAAGATGGACTCCCTGAAGCATAATTCAAATGTACATTGAATATTTTCAATATGACAAGTGTCAACGCTTTCCCCCAAGTACAGTGACGTTAACTGAAGATGAGGAATGTCTACCTCCTCTCCACCATTCTCTGGTACTCCACTCTCATCAGGAAGCCCCTGCACCTGGCCTGTGTGCGGGTGATAATCTGTGCCAGCTTCTCATCCCTCATCTCCTCCAGGAGTCCCAGCAGCCCAGCTTTGAAGAACACCTTGAGAAAGGGAATATCGCAGGGAACGATCACTGTCAGGTAGAGCAAAGCACAAGCACAGAGTGAGTGAGTCAAGGAGGGTTTGTACCTTGGTGTGACCAAATTTGTACTGGGTGTGGTCCACATCGATTGAAGCAAGAAGCTTCTCTGAAGCCTTCTTGCTATCGATGAACTGTCCCTCTGGGATAGCACTGGCATTAAGCACCTTGTATCTGTGAAAAGAGAAGGAGGAAGACAAGGCTGTTTTTTCCCAATCAACACACACCAGCTACTGAACCCCACCAGCTCATATATAGCTATTTTTGACAACAGATTCCAGCCTGAATGAACCTATATGAATGAACCAACATTGCTTTTAATGATGCTGAGAAGTGCAGTGCTCTTACCTCTGTTTGAAGTCAGCATAGAGAACTCTGCTGGGGAAACCTTTCCTGCAAATTCTGATGCCTTCTAGCACGCCGTTACACCGCAGCTGGTGAAGTACCAGTTCATGCTCCATGGCACCTAGAAAATCAGAGCGTAAATGAATACCACGGTTTCCAATGCAGAGAGGAATGGATGTATACAAGTTCTCTTTTTGCTTGAGCGTCTTACCAGGTGTTTTTGTTTCATTTGGGATGATGCAACGGACAAAATGGGGGTGAGTGCTCCGTAGATTGGTCATCAGCTTGTTTAAGTTCTCCTAGAGTGACCAGTTAGTAATGTGAGTTTCCTATGTCCAGTGTTTGATGCGTCAAACCCATGGTAATGACTTTATGACTTCTCAAAATTAGCTGGGTTTCAGAACATTTAGGTAAAGCCACAGAAACTGAATATTTCTTCTATTTGAAGATATTGAACACCGTTTTTAAAGACTGAAATACTACTATGTTGCTATTGATCCAGTGTAAGCTATACAATTTCACACTTTCGCAGAAAGTAATTAACTTTTAGATTTCTCATTTTCTGCCTTCTAAAGTCAATCTCCTTAAGTTTAAACAGGTGGGTTTATTTTCAAATAAGGTAAATATCTTCTTGAAGAATATTTATAAAGAGACTCTCAATTCCCCAACATATCAAACTCACAGAAATGCAGGAATGCTAAAGTTATATTTCTGGTCTGACCCAAAGACACAAAAATACAAAAAATGATATCTTAAAAAAACAAACAAACAAACAAACAAAAAACCACCAACCAGGATCTAGGATTAGATTTTCATGATCTTTGAAGACTGAATGCTTATTTTGTCAATAGTGAAAATTATCCTTGAAAATCTGATGTGGAATTTCCAAAGAATTTTACCACTGTTACAGCAATGCAAAATATCCCTTTCAAATTTAATATTAGCTTGCTGCCCTTCATCATATTATAAAGAGAAAATAAATGCAGTACTGTACCCGGAAAAGAGCTGAGACAGTCTGGAAAGAAGAACCCTTCTTCTTCCCACCCTTTTTGCCACCACCACCACCAGCCTCTGCAAATGGAAGAAAAGAAAAAAAATATTAAAATATGGATGTTGCAAATTGGAGACTACAGAATACAAAACAACTTTAAATGTTTAGTGTTTACTGCTTTAATTATATGTCAACATTGTACCACACTGAAAATACAATTTTTACAGAGCTGACCTGCATCTGCTCCACCATAGTTGGCAAAGAGTAAGGCCAGTGTCTTCACTGATGATTTTTGGTACAACCCAATGACAGTTTCATTCAGGGGATCCTTGTTCTTCTCAAGCCAGCCAGTGATGTTGTAGTCCACTGTGCCAGCATAGTGCACCAGGGAGAAGTGGGCCTCAGCCTTGCCTTTGGCAGGCTTGGGCTTCTGGAAGTTGCTGGACTTGCCCAGATGCTGGTCATAGAGCTTGTTCTTGAAAGAGGTGTCAGTTGCCTTGGGGAACATGCACTCCTCTTCCAGGATGGAGAAGATGCCCATGGGCTGGAAGACATTGCAACAGACAAGAGGGAGAAACAGATTAGAAAGCAGACATGCCTTGGTTGGAAAGTTCCTGGAATCAAAAGAGAATGCTGTATCTGTGCATTTCATGAAAATAGGTCAGAGAAAATCAACTAACGCTCAACTTTTTTCAGTGTTGCTGTTTCATTTGAACTTATGTAAATGCCTTTGCTGCTGAAAATATTACAACATAGCTAAATACTATCCTCTCCATAAAGCTGATTTACTTAAAGAACATGACAATCTTTTATATAACTTTATTTTGTAATCTGAAAGTGAATACTCTCACCAAAAGTCCTGATATCTGACTATGATATACAAAAACATTTCCACCCTCTTGCCACTTTCACACAGTAAATATTTGAAAAAGCCAGAATATTCTCACATGCTTCTTAAGTAAGTTTCTTGGCAAGAATGGAAGATCCACCATATAATACACTGGAACAGGAAGGATACCTTCTCAATGAGCTCAATGCAGGCAGCGAGGTCCATCCCAAAGTCAATGAATGTCCATTCAATCCCTTCCTTCTTGTACTCCTCCTGCTCCAGCACGAACATATGGTGGTTGAAGAACTGTTGCAGTTTCTCATTGGTGAAATTGATGCACAGCTGCTCAAAGCTGTTGAACTGCCAGACATAAAAAGATACGCAACATTTTCAAGGTTCAGCAATAATAGCAAGGTGTTTTATTGTGCAATCCTAATTCATCATGGCTGATACTTTAAATCCGGAGGGTGATGAGGAGAAGGACTTGGAGGTGTTGGTTGATGAGAAGTTCAACATGAGCTGGCAATGCACGCTTGCAACCCAGAAAGCCAACCATATCCTGGGCTGTGTCAAATGAAGTGTGGTCAGCAGGTCAAGGGAGGTAATTCTGCCCCTCTGCTCCTCTCTCATGAGACTCCACTTGTAGTGCTGCATCCGGCTTTGGAGTCCTCAGCACAAAAAGGACATGGACCGGTTGGAGCAGGTCCAGAGGAAGGCCACGAAGATGATAAGAGGGCTGGAGCACATCTCTGAGACAGGCTGAGAGAGTTGGGGCTGTTCAGCCTGGAGAAGAGAAGGCTTTGGGGATACCTTTTAGCAGCCTTCCAGTATCTGAAGGGGGCTTACTAGAAAGCTGGAGAAGGACTTTTTATAAGGGCATGTAGTGATAGGATGAGGGGTAATGGCTTCAAACTGGAAGAGGGTAGATTTAGATTAGATACCAGGTAAACATTTTTCACTATGCGTGTGGTGGGCCCAGGTTGCCCAGAGAAGCTGTGGCTGCCCCATCCCTGGAAGTGTTCAAGGCCAGGCTGGACGGGGCTTTGAGCAACCTAGTCAGGGAGGGTGGAACTGGATGATCTTTAAGGTCCCTTCCAACCTAAACCATTCTATGATTCTATGAAATACAAGACCTCTTCCTGTGTAGTTTTCCTATGCTATCACTCTAGCATAGGCTTTGCATGTAGAAAAGAAAGAAGATTTCAAAATCAGTGTAATTCAGAGATTAGTTTTCTATTTATTTTTTTTTCAGAATTAAAAAGGTGATTCCAAAACCCCTGCAAATAAGTGTAGGAAGATCCTAACTTCTATTAAAAATGTATCTCAAAATTCCCATTACTCTCAATTGTCCTTCTATGAAAATGCTAGGAAAACTGTGTTCCTTACATCAAAGATCTCGAAGCCAGCAATGTCCAGGACACCAATGAAGTACTGTCTGGGCTGCTTGGTATCCAGCTGTTGGTTGATGCGAACAACCATCCACAAGAACATCTTCTCATAGACAGCCTTTGCCAGGGCACCCACTGAATTGTTCACCTAAAGAAAGGAGAAAGGTTTGGAGGTTACTATACACAGCAGAGGAGAATCAACAGAACTATCAAAGCATGTTCCAGGTTTAACCTTTATTTCCTACCTGCTGCACGGTTTGACCCTTGGTCACATATTCATTCCCCACCTTGACTCGAGGGTAGCACAGTGCCTTGAGCAGGTCTGCTGAGTTCAGACCCATCAGGTACGCAGCCTTGTCAGCCACTAAACTCCAGAAAAGAGCAAGAGAGAAATAAATATTGATCAATTCCTAAAATATGGTCCTTGAGGGACTGTCTCAAAAGGAACAGCAATGTTCACTGTTACACAAAAAATGTCTGAATCAAAGCTACAAAGCTAATTTCTCTGTTGTCTTCAGGATTCAGCTTACAACACTTTCTGAGCTTCGCTTTCTACAAAAGTTCTTCAAGAGAACTCATCGCTTTCATCCTTTTCCAGGCATGACTGCGGGACTTCACACTTTCTTTCTAGTCATATTGCAAGAGGATTCATCACTCAGAGAGCTGGAGGCATGGATTATACTTCACGCTGTGACAGAGACTGATCAAATACACAGCTCACATCAGAGTTCCCCCCAATAGGTGAGAGTAAATAGGAGCACAGTCTCCCACCTTGTTAGAACTGACCTACTTCACTACTCCACAATAGATAGAGATTGCTAAACATGACTAATAATGTTACAGACATTAACAACCATGCCTCCTGGCTTCCTGGCAGTGTACACCAGATCTCTTATTAAGTAGTTACAGAATAAAAATACAGGTATGATTACATGAGATACGTCTCAACTCTCATCTAGCCATCAAACAAATATTGTTTTAGTTACACTTTTGCATACTTGAAGCCTGAAATCTGTGTAAGTCCCTCTTTTAGTGACAAAGACAATATCTTTTGGAAAGTTTGCTGAATCTGCTGGTACCTTCTGTGCCATCGGGCTCTGCCTGCTCCTCTCGTTGTTTCTGCTTGAACTTCAGGTTCCCATAGTGCATGACAGCCCCTGTCAGCTTGTAGATGGCGGTCTTTTCATCAGCAGTGAAGCCCAGGATGTCAATGGCACTCTGGCAAGAGAAACAGTAAAGTAAATATGTACCAGGGCTCTTATCCACCAGATGACCTGTTTTACCTGCATCTGTAAGTTACTTACATCTGTAGCCATGAGCTCCTCCTGGTCATCAATGCTGGGAACAGTGATTTCACCTTGACTTACGAAGTGGAAATCATAAGGGTTGGTGGTAATGAGGAGCATGTCTGAAAGCAATAAAAGAACAAAAACAAACTTAATTTAGCTTTCCAGACAACACAATGAGGTATTCTCAAAAAAAGTTACTGATATTCCTACCAATCAGCTCTGGCTTCTTGTTGGAGGTGATCTGATAAAATATGTGGTAGCTTCTTTCTGCCTTCAGCTGGAAAGTGACTCTGGACTTCTCCAGCAGATCTGGCAAGAACAGTAGGACAGAGTTAGCAGAAGAACTGGGGAGAAGTAGAAGGAATGGGATCAGGCCAGGAGAGTCTCTTACAAGTTTCAATGTCAGCAGAAGCCAGTTTGCCCGTGGCTCCAAAGTGGATTCTGATGAATTTGCCCTGTTAAGGAGAAGAAGAAGAATTTTGGCCTAGGTGCATTTCATTGCCATCTCCTTATGTGGGAGTACCACTAGCACATCACCACTGTTATAGTGAGGAGGGATTTTGTCTAAAGCAATAACTTACAAAGCGTGAGGAGTTGTCGTTCCTCACGGTCTTGGCGTTTCCAAAAGCCTCCAGCAGTGGGTTAGCGCTGATGATTTGATCCTCAAGCGTTCCCTGCAGGAGGATAATTATTCAATTACAGTGTTTGGTTTACATGGAAATTACACGTCAAACATTCAGTCTGTTCTTCCTGACTCACCTGCATTTTGCCTGACGACTGCTCTTCCTTCTTCTTCTCCCCGCTCGCTGCAATTGTTGCAAAGTACTGGATGACACGCTTTGTGTTCACAGTCTTCCCTGCACCGGATTCTCCACTGTCAAACCAAAGAGAGAAGCAGAGAGCGTGTGGTCAGGCAGGAGGTCCCCTAGCACCGTGCAGCCCCGCAGGGACCCAAGCAGGGATGTACATACGTGATCAGGATCGACTGGTTCTCGCGATCTGTGAAAGAGGCAGAAGCAAAGCGATTAGTAATATGTATCACGAATGTTCCCGATAAAAATATTCCTGGGACTTTTAGAAGGTGCACTAGCAGTAGGCATTCAATTCCTTTTATAAACCTGTGTACCTTCACCTCTAATTCCTTTTCCACATTTTAAAGCTCCCAGCTATAGATGGGAAGCTCACGTCAAGACTGAGGTAGATGGCTGTTGTAGCATCCGCGCTTCTTTTTCTGGATATTCTCTTCATGTCAATCTTCTTTATGAAAAGGACTGCAACTAAGGAGTATTTTTGTAATCTGTAAGCTAAAGTGAACTGGAACACGTGCTTCTCATAAACTTTATAACGTAAGAAGAGGCACTACTGATCGGACCATAGGCCCCCCTAGATATTTTTTTGGTGAGTGGCCAATTCCTTTATTGCCTAAAGAAAATCACAAAAAACGCATAAGCATATAGTAACCTTTGACCAGAATACTCTCCCATACAGCAGCATATCGAAATTTTGGGACTTCCAGAGCTAGATTTGATGGTCTTGTGTGTAAAAGCTTGGGCTGAGTTTGCCTTCCAGAATTTTCTCTGGTTGTATTTTTAACCCATGCTCCGTTCTTTTTGTGTCGCTTCAACTTTTGTCACCTTTGTCTTGACCGGTTCCATTTCTACTATATTCTTTTTTGAAAAAGGAAGGGCAGAAATGCACACAGTACACAAAGTACAGACATTCCTTGGGTACCACCATGACATAATGATGGTTTCTGTTCCGGTCTCTATTTCTGACTCAGTGATCTCCACCTTTCAACTTGTTATTTTGTAGATTTCTGATCACTGAGCAAAAGTTTTTCAAGCTCTATTAAAGGATATCGATAACAAAAGCAGCAGAATCAGAAAGCTTGTCAGCATTTCTAGATCATTTAAAAAATGCTGAACAGCAGAAGTCCCAGAAAAGATCCCAGTGCAACTTCATTGAGAAAATCTTTGTGCTGTGAGAAGCGGAAAAAAACCCCTATTTTTGCCATGTCTTCCTTTTTCTTAACCAATTCTTTTTGAACCTTCTCAATTCTATAGCTGGTAGTGAATGTAAGCATAAAGGATTATGCTAAGAAGAGCTGCTTTATCAACTGTACTGAAGATGTTTGTTGAATTCAGATAGGTTACCTTGACCAGCTCTCCTTTGTTAAAAACAATCAGTAGTTTTGTAAGGCAAGACTTCCCTTTAAAAAAAATGCATCTTTTTCTTCTTGGTAAGTCACATATATTCCCATGCCCAGTAATTACCTTGCTTAGAAATTGCTGACACTTTGTCTTTTACAAAAATCAAGCTTATGGGTAGGCTGTTCCTTAAAACTCCCTCACAACTCTTTTCAAAAGTTAGTGTAGCCCTCGCCGTTTTCCAGGCATTTTTCAGTGAGAATTTTTGGTCGGTAGAGTTCCATTGGAATGCCTTGTTGAACTCTATCCTGGCAATTTGCTAGTGTTTATTTTATTGTTGTTTTGGGTTTTTTTAAGGACACTTCAATCAGAAGTTCCTCTGATGAATCCCACTATAAGGAGGAGGTCCAGAAATGAATGCTTCCCACACTGCTTTAAGGTAAACAAATTAAAAATCTCGTATGGTTATTGATAGGACCTTATATTTTCCAAGTTGTCTTTTTAAATTTTGACTGTGTCAGTACAGACTCTACAGGCTCGTTTTAAACCCTTCTGCTCCTTATGTATTTGGAAAAGAAATAAGCATAAGTTTTTACACCTGCTGCAAGTTGTTCTCAAATCTTTAATTTTGCATGTCTTGTGTTTTCACACTTCACTAGCCAGAGTTATGTTTGGAAGAAAGTCTATGTATGTTTAATAACCTGCCTTAATAGGCTGTGTAAGTAAGTGGACTAGGTTTCAAAGTGATTTTTGCCAGATTATTTAAATTTGGTCTAAGCCTCGAGGATGCTGTTTTCCAATAATCTGCATGCAGTCTGAAGAGACTGAGCCATTAGGTAACTAACTCCCAGTGGAAAAGTCTGAATTTGCAATCACCACGTTCCTGCATACGTCATGAAGGTGCCAGCGAGAGTAAGCGTATGATGACCTACATAAACGTTGCCATGATACAGCACGCTAACCACATATCAATTTACTATTGTTCCATTTTCGTCGTCTTCTATTCAAATCAACCTTCTTACTGCTACAAATGCTCCAGAATTAAATACAGTAATTGGAGAGGGAGGAGGGGGAAAGATTTATTCTAACAAATTAAAATATACCTTGCTTTGTTTGATATTCTTCTGACTAATCTGCTCTTCTGTGAAATTCTGGAAAACTAGAAAAGATGTCAGGACCCTTCTTGCTTATTGCTTGCGTTTATAATAATGAATGGAAAAGAAGAAATTGTTTCTGAGATGGAGGGAGGAAGTATCGCTTTTCTGAGCAGGTTTCACTGTAATGTCTGACTAGGACTGCTTCCTGAGTTTTCGTAAAAACACCACAGGAAGCATTGGCTTCAAAGTTGAATCTCCTTTCCCTTTACATCAAAAAATCAGAACTTTAAAAGTTCCTCCAAATTTCTTTGAAGTAAAAGCTGACACTGTATTCAGCGTTAAACAATATCCTCCTGAATATCTTGGACAGCAAATTCTAATGTTGATTGTTAGAAACATGATCTCAATAATGGTGTCCAGTTACGAAAACATTTCCAATGATGAGAGGTCATCCACCCTCCTCCCAAAAATATTAGACTGAACTATTTTGCAGAGAAAAAAAATTTTTTAGCCTCAGTGAGTGTTCACAGTCAAATAATTTTAAAGAAAATGATCAACTCACCAGTCAGCATGAACTGATAGGCGTTGTCAGAGATGGAGAAGATGTGTGGAGGGGCCTCCTGGCGCTTCTTGCCTCGGTAGGCCAACACCACCTCCGGGTTGTACACCGGCAGCCACTTGTAGGGGTTGACAGTGACGCAGAAGAGACCCGAGTAGGTCTGCGAGGAAGGGAGACGGCACATTGGCTTCCACTTAGCCTGGCAGAGCAGTTCCTCCTAGCTACCCAAAGGCAGAGTGCTGCTGGTACTTACGTAGATCATCCAGGCTGCATAACGCTCTTTGAGGTTGTACAGCACAGCGGGTTCGTGGAGGTGGGTCATCATGGCCATGTCCTCAATTTTGTCGTACTTGGGAGGGTTCATGGAGAAGACCTGATCTTCCTTCACGGTCAGGGTCTGCCAAGGAAGCAGAAGGTCCATGTATGTCAGCTAAGAGCTGATATTTGGAATCAAATGGTGTCCTTCAGCCTTGTTTTTCACTCACCTCTCCTGCTTCAGACTTTACAGTGACCTTCCCTGTTTCTCTGCTCTGGATTGTCCCTTTCACAAAGGATTCCTTTGCATGCACCACAAAGACGGATGTCTTGGCGTCAAACGGCTTGTTCTGGGCCGCAATTCTCTCCTTTTCTGACTTTCGGAGGTAAGGAGCTGCCTCTCCAAAGACGGCCATCTCAGAGTCTGCAGAGGCCATGGCTGCGCTTTATTGAAAGCACGTCAGCAGAGGTGTCTGGTGGGGAAAAAATGGTTGTGGATCACTGAGAATAATAACAAAATCCATAGCAGTGAGAAAACTACTTGCTTTTTATCTAATAAATTGCTAGGTATTGTCCCAGAAAATCTCTTAGAAGCAACCACTTAGGTACTTTTAAGTTAAGTTAAGAGTGAGACTTAGTCTTCCAAAATACTTATAACAGTAAATAGAACATCTTCTGAATATTGACTGCTATGTGTTAACTTGATAAATTCTGACCAGATTTGAGGTCTTCACATAAAGGAATCTACAGCCAGAGAAAATCACTCTCTGTTATGGTCCTTACTTATGACTGATGAATTTTCAATAGAGTACGTCTTGTTAAAGCATTACCTTGTGTGCTAAAAATGAAAAATTACTTTACTTCTTAGATCTTCCCTATTTTCAGCAACCTAGCCTAAGGAAAAGTCAGCAGAAATATAAGAGGATTTATGAAGAGAGCTCATGCAGCTGTATAAAAGTCCTGTCTCAGGCTGTACACTAGGAGTGCATAAATCAGATCGTTACCTTTGGAGAAAGGCTTGTGTCCTGGAAAGTGGCCAGCTCTGTAAAATAGGAATGGCAGTTGTTTCTTATTGCTGCACGGAATTCCAGAGATAAATTATAGACTGAAGATACAGACATGCATTGAAATTATATTGAAATTTTTTGTACACATGGGCACTGCCTCGTGGAAATGGCTGCCAGAGGCAGGAAAAATGGAATGGGATATTGCAAGGACATTGTCCTCTTTCTTCAGGCTCACAAAATGCATGCACTTACCTTGAAGCCTTCCGTGGAGACAGGCCAGACTTGTCCCTGGGAGATTTTATAGCTTCTCCTCTGCAGATGCTGCAGATGCTCCCCCTTTCTTCGGTCAAAACATTTCTGGCAAACCTTCTTTGGCAAAGCATTGTCTGGCAAACTAAGGGCATAATTTTCATTTGATTTGAATGATATAATTAGAACATTTTTATATCTTACTGACTATGTGAATACATCTATAAATAATTTGTCAAGAGTGTTAAGGAGAGAATCTAGAGTACTCAAGGCACTTAGAGAACTTGGATGCAGGGACTTATCGTTCCTCTTGCTGACTTTCTCAGTGATTTGCTGCTTGACCCATGCTAGTTTCCTTGGTATGTTGACAACACAATTTTTCAGTCATGCAATGGGGATGATAAGGTCTATGATGCTTTAGGAACACATGCATTCAGAGGAACAGAAAAGTGTGTAAAAATCCAGCAAATAATTGTTGTTAAGAGCCACTTTTCAGTGGTGGTTTCTAAAAAGCAGAAAGTCAAAATGTATTACAGCTGAGGTCTCTGTATAGGACACCCTCAATAGCTGAGAGGGTTTGAAATACAGTGAGTTGGAAGCTTGACCCAAGTAATGGGAGACTCTACTTTGAAATGGAACTCTTGAATAGATTCCTGGTCTGACTTTTGAGGTATCATATTAAAATATATACATGTGCATGCATAGGTTATATATGGTTTTGTGCATATCTCATTTAAAAAGTGGTTCCCCAAGAAACTCTGCTTTCTTATTGTTCACTCTCTTACACTTTTTACTTGCATTTGACATATGCTTGCTCCTATTGTTGTCTGCATAAATAACCAGTTCCCTCTGTCAAATCTGAAGTTCCAGAGGCTCCCATAGCCTCTCCCTAGCTACAACTCCTCAAAACAACATCCCTTACCCTACCATGCCTGTACACACAATCACACATATCACCTCAAAATATAGTTCCACATACTATGCATTCTGATAAATCCTCAGTCTAGCACTGCTGTGACATCAAAATATGCATATTTATGCATTCACAGTCCCAGAAAAATCTAACAACACAATAGTGCCTGTATCAGAGCTTTAGAGGCAGCAGGAAGTTTTCTGTAATGTTGATGGTATGTGAAAAGGAGATTTGCTGGTGGTCCAAGAGACTAACTAATCTAGTTTTAGGAAAGGGTGTAATCACTAATCACTTTAATTTCTTCAGATCCTCCAGGTCTAAACACATTTTTCTCCTGTGAATAACACAAGGACGAGGTTAGATAAACAATGTCTGGGGTCCAGTGCAATATGCAGCATCAGACTACACCCTGTGCTGTAGGAGCCCCTTCCAAGAGTCCTCTGGCACTTGCAGCACCCACGTTTTGGGCCCCAGACTGGAATTCAAACCCAGAGCTCACCCCTGAGCTCACTACACATTTTATGGTGGCAGCTGAATATCTCAGAA
This sequence comes from Chroicocephalus ridibundus, assembly GCF_963924245.1. NCBI lineage: Eukaryota > Metazoa > Chordata > Aves > Charadriiformes > Laridae > Chroicocephalus > Chroicocephalus ridibundus. Next base: position 14,979,649 of record NC_086297.1, on the reverse strand, counting down.
GGCTAATCTTTTCACATGGATTAGGAAGAAGAGCTGCTCAGGACTGGTGTAATTTTGAATTCTTGTCTAGTGCAATACAGTAATGTGGAGAGCAATTAACATCTGATTTGATCACACATTCTTCACAAAATAATTCTTCATATAGGAATAGATGCCTGTCAAATTTCCCTGTATGATCAGCTGCCACGCACAAATCCTTGGAGAAAGATGAGGCATTCAGTTACTGGGAACATATACTGACAATGGCCTCGTCTTCCTTTTTGGTTGAACAGTAGACTCATACCAAAAAGATTGCACTCAGGAGTAGTGGAAATTGTGAAGCTGAATTCCTTCCAACCCTTGCCATGTTCAGCACTGAAGTCCTGTGTTAGTATTTCTCCATGCTCATGCTGATCAGGGAATTCAGGTCCCTCAAATTTCCTGCTTCAGGCCCTTCACCAAGTCTTTGCTCATTTCTTAACAGCTGTTGTCTCAGGACGGTAACACCAACTGCAATTAGGAGAGGACTACCGGACTGCTAGAGCAATGAAAGTAAGATCAATAGGAGATCACAACTACTCCACAGAGAATGGGCAAATTTTATTTTGGATTGTAGTATCAAAAACTGTATTTGTGGACACTGTCAGCGAGTGCTTCATGAAACCACTAGTTAGAGAGTGAAGGAAAGGCAGTTTTGACTTACCTTACCTATACAGCTGTGGACATAGTTGAAAATAAAGCTGTTTAAGAATTGACCTATGGCAATACATGTAATGTAACATCCTTGGAGGAGTTAAAATAGCCCCCAAAATCCAAGATGATTGTGTTTATAAAGCACATAGAGAAAACAACTCAAACGGAAGCAGTTCAGTTTCAGTAGACTGAAGACCACTTAACGATATCATAGTAGAGGTCCAGGGCAAAGGGATGCTAATTATCAGAAAAGACCTGATAAAAGACAACAGTCACTTCATCGTAGAAACCAATCAGATTGGTCAAGCATGATTACTTTCCTTGGTAAATACATGTTGGCTGCTCTCGGTTATCTTCTTGTCCTTCACATCCATAGGAACAAGTACCAAGAGGACAAATCTTCCAAATAATAAAAGTGAAACTGAGCAGCTTACAGTTTCACTGATCCTTCTTCCTGCCTTTTTAAAAGATGGACATAACATTAGCCTTTTTCCAGTCATATGGGACCTTCTCTGTGTGTCATCATTTTTCACCAATGATAAACATAGGCCTTGCAATTACATGGGCAAACTCCCTCAGCATCCTTTAATGATATTCATAATGATGATAATCATACCCAGCCCCAAAGGTAAGAACATCCAGCCTCTCTCAGTAATTCCAGCTTCTCTAAGTCGTAAGTTAGGACTTCCCCACTGTTGGTTGTACTTTTCCTTCTCAAACTCCGTTGGAAGATGCAGATACCTGGGGACAAGCTTCGTCTATGAAGACTGATGCAGAAAAGGTGCTGCATACTTAAGTGCTTTCTGCATCATCTCTCACCAGGTGGACTCCTGCATTCAGTGGTAGACACACATTTCTCTGAACTCCCTTCTGCGTCATCCGTGCAGAACTGTTATGCTTAATGTCCCTAAGTGCCCAAGCAATGCTTTATATTCCTATTTTGTTGCCAGTTCTTGCCTCCACCTCTTATAGACTTTTGTGGTTTAGGTTATCAAGAAGTTTGCCGCTTCACTAAGATGAAATTCCCAGTCTTCCTGCAGAACAAGGTAGTTTGTTTCTGAGGTCTCAATAATTTTCCTTTAAACCCCAACCATCTCTCCTCAGTAGTATTCTCTTTCACAGCTGCTGCCAAGGGTGTTCTAACTAGCAGTTCCCTGAATACAATGAATTCCAGTCTTACGAAGTTTGAGTGCTAATTCTGTTGCTTACCTCTCCAGTTTTCCACTAGATCCTTCACTCAGTCATCATGTGGTTGCTGCAGCCTGAGATGCCATCTGGGATCATGTTTACCACAAGTTCATCCCTTCTTCCAGTACTCAACATTGCCTGTCCAGTATTTACTTAAGGATATTGTCATTAGCACACTCTAAGAACTTCTGGCATTGCGTACCCAGTGCTGTTGCCCTCCTAGCAGACATCCACATGGCTGAAATCCTCCCTAATGTAGAGGAGACTTCTGCCTTTCTACTAGCTGTAGAAATCCTCCTTCACTACTTTGTCTTGGTCAGGTTGTCTATAACAGACCTCATCACAACATCCTTCATTTTCCTCCTGTCTCTGGTGGGATATCTACAGTTTCACGCTGGAGCTTTGCACAATTAAGGAGCACTTTAACACAAAGCATATATCCTCCTCATCTTCCCTGTCTATTCTTCCTAAACAGTCCATACCCTCCCATGACCATGTTTCAGTAGTGCACACTATCCCACCATATGTCCATGATTCTGACCATGTTCCCCTTCTCCCTTGCAAAATTCCTACACTTGCAGCTATTCTTCTGTCAATTCTGGGCTTCCGATGATTAAGCTGATTTCACACCCTTGTTATCAGGTTAGTAGTCTCATTTCCTTTTCAGTCCTCAAATACAGATATCCAAAAATCTAGAGGAACTCAAAGGTGAAGTTGATAAATTTCCAAACATGGTGTGGAAGCTCCTACTTTAAAATTTGTTTGGATATCACAGGACTAACAGTTGAGTAAAGTAATCCCATGATATTAAAAAGGTTCATGGGGAAATCACGGGAAATAAAGTGCAGTAAGGCTGATGCCTATACTGGACAAATCATTAGAAATTATATTATAAAACAAAATTAATGGACACAGGAAAAAGTGACAGTCTTTCACCTGTCTTTCTAAAGGGAAGTCTTACTTCACAAACCTTTTGCTTCTTTGAAGGCCAGATAAAGCGTGTAGATTTAACTATCAAGACTGCAGCTGTAATGCTAAATAAATCTTCTCCTGAGTGCAATCTCTGATATTAGACAGAATGGTGCAGGATGCCTTGCAGCCAGCCCTCAGTGCTTGCGATCACCAGAATTGTCTGGCTGCATCAGCACTGCATAACTCTCGGCTTGGATCTCTGCTGTTTAGCAAATGCCCACTTTCCTTTTCGCACCACGGAAATAAAGTATAAAGCTGTAGCTTCTCCCTTGAAGTTTTTAATAGGTGACATTAAACGATGGTATGGAGGGAAAACTGTAAACTGCAACACTGGCATCTGTGTGCATGTTGCTCACAAAAATTATCTGTGAGCAGTTTTCAGAGGGAAAACCCCTTACCCTTTGGACTAGATTTGGAGGAATTAGAAACTGAGAAGGAAACAGTGAGAAAGTACATAGAAAAAGGCTGGGAGGCCAACATGGGAAGTTCAGGGGAACTTTCAGGAGAAAAGAAGACCTAAACTTTTACCCTTTCCTCCAGATTTTTTTTCAGGAAGATAAAGATTGTATTATTTCATATTTGCAGGCAAATAAACTTGAAGAATTTTCTTCCGAAAATTTTAAAATCATGATCACATGGACAGACAGATAGGTATTTTTTAAAAAGCTCTAGGATATAAACCATGCTTTGGATTTGTTTTAATTCACAGAGATTATCCATCCCACACAAGTGATAAATTTCTGTGATATGGCCTATTGGGCATTCCAGTTTCTTGCAAGGGAGTACTCTGTAATACGCATTACTGGATCCAGACTCCATACAGATTTAGCTCCACAGTTCTCCGTGAGTTAGGCCACAGAAAACTGGCCAATTTCCTCTTCAAGCATGGGGCAGCCAAGATGATACCTGTCTTTGGGAAGAGGGTTCTGCTGAAATAAGCAGCAATGTCCTGCTCCAACACAAAGAGGGAAATGAATCCTGTCAGCATTGACTTTCTGCCACTTCTGTTTCCATCCCTACAGGGCCTGGATTCCACTGGGACTAGAAGCAAACCACAGCACAGTCAGAAGCAGCAGAGCGAGAGAAATCTCTATATACAGATGGTCCTTCACAGACATACAGTGTGGGCGAAGTGCTGGCGTGATGACACCCAGGCATGCTTGAAAACAGATCCCATCCCACTTTCTGTAAGTCCCCACAATGTGATTTCCCCTCCCTTGCGTTCAGTGAGCATGACCTGGAGAGAAAAAGGGGCACTCATGAGCACAAACCATGACACAGGTGAAGTGTGAAAGTGGAGCGCTTGTCAAGGGCTCTTGAGCTTGTGGCCCGATGCAAACCTCACTCTCTGCTCTGCTTCTTAGAGCAGCAGCATCAGCCTTGTAACCTGCCTAGTTAGAAGGAAATTCCAGTCCCAGTATCTCCATGTCATTGTCATACATCCACCTTCAGGCCTCCTGCTTAGGTCCTCCACTCCCTTCACCCTGGACCAAGCTGACCAGGACCTCCTGGCCAGTTGCAATAACAGGACAATACGCATGGTTGCAAGACTTCAGCTTCCGTTTCAGGTCCATTGGTCTTCTTTTCTGCCCTGAGAGAAACAACTAAAGCAAACCCAGTTGGACCATGTGGGAAACAACCAGAAAAGTTCAAGAAGGCATCTTCTTGGGGGTCAATATATATGGTGTAAAATTTAACCTTGGCAGCAGTGAATTCCAGTGCAGAAATGTAGCTGAGTTGGTGAGCTCCCATCTAAGTCTTTGAAGGAACACAACATTAAAGTCATCGTCACACAGTTCATGCTTTCACAATAACCTCATTAGATTCCTTTAACCATGCAGCTATCCTAGAGTAGCCACACCAGGGATTTCATGGGCGTTTTGAGGTGTTGTGTTCAACTGGGCATCCAGTTGGTAGATACCAAAACAGAATGTCCTGACCCATGGAATCTCCCCAGCAAATGGAGGGTGGTTTCTGAAAGATAAGTAGTTGCCTCCTTTGCACTGAGCTCACCCACTTTTTCATGGGACTTTTCATGAAGGTTGACACCAATGGTGTTAAACGTTCATCTCCTGCAGAAGTGGAGAGAATTCTTTCACACAAGCAATTAGCAGATCTCAAGATGGCACTGATCTCACGCTGTCCCTTCAACGTCGTGTCATCAGCAGTTATCCTGGAAGGAGGCTTGGCAAGTGTTCCTCTTCTCCTAAAGGAGCTTGATGCAGAAGAAGCAGGGGAGACAAAGACTGCCTATGGCAGCAGCCCACAGCTGTGACCAGGTAAACCCACCTGTACTGTTTCTGATGCACAGCATGAAATTCATGGTCTTGTCACCTGCAAGTGATCTGTGAGCCTCTTATGTGAGGTCCATAATGCCCATTTAAAAAGAGATCCCTTTGTTGTCTCCCTCCATTATCAGCCCTAGGAGGCTGGAGAGAGCTGAGCTGCTCAGCTTCTGCTTAGGTGGGAAATCTGCTTTTGTGGATCAGTGTTTTCCCTATGATTCTCCACAAGAAAGGCCACACCTATTGCAAAAGAAATGCAACTGCCATCAGGCACAAGTCCATTCTGGAAGTGGAGGTGGCTGCCTTCTACGCTATGGGAGACTGTCCAGGTACGGCTCCAGCTTGGCCAAGTACTGCCTTTATGACGGTAAAGATGTGCGAGGTCGCGAGGTCTATATAGCCACAGTCCAATGACCTGCCACCTTTTGCAGTGCCACACACAGCTTGTCGCAGTCCCACACAGCTGGATGAGTGTTTTTCTCAGCCAAGTATCTGCACTTCCAAGGGGTAGGAGTCCACCAAATCCCTTAGCAGCTTCCACTATGTCTCATTGTTAGGATCAGATCCAGGAAGGAAGATTGAAGAGATACATGGAATCAAAGTGACTGTGCCACAGGCAAGAAACCACCCATCTGTCCTCCAGTATCTCACAGGTTGCCCAGATGTTCCTACATCCTTTAGGTTGTCATTGCCCTCAGTATCTTGCAGCCCCTGTGCTACCTTAGCCAAGGAAATTTCAAGGTGAACTGTTCCAGCAAATTGATTGTGTTATTAGGATCTTTGCACCGTGAAACAAGGAGTGGAGCAACTGGGCAGCTGACAATACATTCTCACTCTATTAACCTGCGAGGATTGAGCACTTGTCAACTATTTTTTGTAAGACTTGCAGTTCCCTCTTTTGCAGCATGTGAGCTGTAAGGAAACCCAAGGATTATGGAGTCCACATATGGACTGACAAGTTGGGTTGTCAGAGAAGATTTTGAATGCCCCAGTATACCAACTAAAGAGTAAATTGTCTGCTTCGCAGGATGTATGGTGCTCTGAAATTTGGGGTTAGCTTTTTGGCATCATGATTCTGCAGTTTCTGAAGATGCCTGCAAAGTGGGAAGGGTGAGACTCAATATGAAGAGCAATGACTTCAGAGTAAAGCACAGAAGCTCTAGTTACCTTATCTCCAAAACTAAGCTAGTCCCACCATTAACTACCTTCTGCTGAGCAGCCCCATGGATAGAGCATCTGACTATGAAGTGAAGTCTGTGTTCTTCACTCTCCTCAGCATGGGAAAGAGGTGCGTACTCAGCATCCTTTCCTTGTCTCTGAGATCTTGTTCTTTTACGAGTAGGTAAGGATGTGTTCTGGGTGGACGCACTGTCCACAGCCCTGCCTTGAAGCTTGGCCACTGTGCAGGCAGGCACGCTGACCTTCTTTTGAGTTAAGTCCCCTTAGTGTGTCACTGGTTGTCTACAAACATGAGTGGTACACATTACTAACTGAGTTGAAAAGGTGCTTTGCTGGGATACATTTGTGAGAGTGCACTTTTTTTCCTTAGGCTGCTTTGTTATGTTTGGGTTAGGCCATTTATAGTTCTTTACTAGGCTATGAGATCTTTGATCAGCTTTAACAGCCTTTTCTGCTAAATCACACCTCCAGAAGCATATTGAAGATTCCTTTCATCATCCTGAGAATTTTAGCTGAGAAGCTAAATATTCAAAATTTGTGAGTTTTTCCATATTGTCTACATTGTAGCTTATGGTAAGATGAGCAATCAACTCTCACTTATCAGACAGGATGAGAGACCCAGGTAGTAAGATAGATAAGATTACTTGTGTTCTACAGAAGCCACAGGGAGCACTGTGCAATCTGAGTTACGTGAACAAAGTGTCCATTCTACAGAGATTACCAACAAATAACTGAATGCATTTGACAGTGTTCAAGGTTGTTAGGTGTGCTGTTGTCCAGGAGGAAAAGGTCTAATTGAGTCCATATTAATACATCTGCATACATCAGATCCTGAGCAAATAAAGCAAACTGAAACTGAGGATGGAGACTAGAGCATGATGCAGATTCTTGTAAGGTATTACAGACAGAAAGCTGATTTTGAAGCACAGTTACTTGCCCTAGTGGATTGCTGATGAGGCCACTAGGTATTTCTGCACAGACCTCCCAACAGCTTCTTGTTTCTGAGAGCAACAGGCAGCAGGGAAGAAATTATTCACCTGGAAGAGCAACTGTTCTGATTTCTTTTCCTGCCTTTAATTTCTGCAGGGTCTTTTTTTTTTCAGGATGCTGAGATGCCTTTTTCTCTTTCATTTCCCCTGTGTCTGCTAAACTGTTTGGCATTATGCCCAGAAGAGTGAATGGCAGCCATTGCCTAAGCCCTTCTCTTAGGTATCAGTTGTTATTTGCAGGAATCTTTCAAAAAGGAAGTTGTTTCAGCATGGATTGCCTAAATTCACTTCCACCAGGAAATGAGTGTCCTCATATTCTAGAAAAGAATATTTTGTTCAATGCCTTGATTCTGCCTTAAAAACATGTATGGCAATGTGAGACCTAGCTACTAAAAGACCACTTTCTAGTCTAATGTTTTTTGTTGCCAGGTTCTGTAACTCAAAGAGAGTGGAATAGCATCACCCCCAGAATAAATGGCATTGATTCTGTTCTGGAATCAAGGTATTAACATATAGCACTTTCCAGGTTAAAAAAAAAAAAACCAAACACCATCACCCCAAAACAGCAGAGGCTAGGATAGTGACAGATCCTTTCCTGGGAGATATGAAAATCATGTGGCATAGAGCTACACTTATGACTCTTCTAGAAAGAACAATGGTATAGGGTGGAGTCTGCAGTTCTCTGACTTGCTCGTGATTTTCCCCCCAAAAAACTCTCAAATTGCTCTTTGCAGGACTTTTAGCTTAAAAGTTCTGTTGTTGGCCATGCTGTCATGGTAGGCCTGCCTAGACAGAGCAGTTTGCTCTGCAGCCTGGGAGGGACAGTCTGACAGAGAATGCCCAGCCTTCGCTGTAGCAGCATTTCTGCTGCCCTCTGTGTAAAATGAGAGCTCACAGGAATGTTACCATAGGACAAGCAGAAATGTCAGAACACTGGTCTTTAGCAAAACTACTCATCCCTACACTTCTGCTAGGATGTGGCTGGGCACTGAACCCTGGAGATGGTAAGAGAACATTTTCCATTTTACAAGGTTATTTATCAATTCAGTGTAGATCTGCTAAGGTGCATGCTTTCAATCCTATGTGCAGAATGTGCTCAGTGCATATTTTTGATGTGTCATCTGGTTAGGAAATGTGCCATTAAACTAACATTTCTGATAAAAGTGACTGAAGGAATGGGCTAAGCGAATTGCTGGAAGTGATATATGATTTCTCAGGAAGAACCACTCAGGATCATAACTAATGAGACTTAAAACCTGCAGGCTCTAAAGCAGTGTGGGCCATTGCTTTACCATGGCAAATGTAAGCAAAAATTTCTGCGCCTACACGTGAGCACTTGTGAAAACAAGTGGGTGTCACAGGCTGGCCGTGAAGGGGGTACAATGGCCTTGCTATCCCCTGTCCCTTCTGCTCTATTCAGAAAGTAACTTCCGCAGATCTTAATGCAGTTCTGATTTACCTTCACTACAAGTTAAGGAAAGTGGATGAGTCTGTCCTAGGGGGAACTTTGATGATAAATTTGTTGCTAAGTAGCTTCCAAAAGAGTGGCATTCTTGGAAGTCCTCAGAATGAGTTAACTGAACATGAGAGGCAAATAAAACCCACAATCTGGAATTACAGGATGGGCAGCTTTCAAATGTGCACCACAGGTGCACCATTACTCACGGTCCTGTCTCCACAGCTAACATCAGCGGAAGAGATCTGGGCAATAGATTCTGTCCAAGGAGATGACATTCAGGATGCCCTTTCTATCACCCACCAAAGCAGCTGGGGGGCTCCTGTTACAGAGCAGGTGAGTGGGGCGGGCAAGCTGGGAGACCATTGGGTAGAAAAAGGTAAATGAAACAGCAAGTAGCTGGAAGAGGAGGAGGGAGGGGGAAGGAAAAGAAAGTAAGGAAGGAGCCTGGTATTAAACCCTGCAGGACACGGTAGCATAAAATAAGCTGTACTTGTGAGATCAAAGGTCCATGTAGCTTAACTTTCTGTCTTTGAAAGCGATGCCCAGGAAAAAGCAGCGCCTTGCCTAAGGCAACATAGAGTGGCACTTCTCTAAAACTCTCCTGACTCCCAGTAGTTTCTATTTATGAAAGCCCTGAACAGGACAACGTGATGTCTGGGTATTTAATAGCTCATGGTGGATTTTTAACTGATGAATTTGTCCAAACACTTTTTGAACCCATGAACTGTTCTCTGAATGTATGGCTTGTTACTGTTACTGTTATACCGTTATACTGTTGTTATACTGTTATACCGTTGTTATAGTGTTATACTGTTATGTATGGCTTGTTACTTGTTACTGTTATACTCTACTGAGGCTAACTCATAGGAAGCAAACATCCACATACGCAATTCAATTCACTTTCTTATTATCTTTGATTGAGTGTTACAAATATGTATCTTCTTTGTATTTCATCCAAATTTTCATATCAAGTCACAGATTTGGAGAATTAACGATTAAAATGCAGGGAACGTCTGCCAGGTGCCAAGGTAGATTATGCTGTAGTTAATCTGCAGTACATACTTATAGTACAACAGGATATTTTCCTTATAGCATTTTCAAGGGAATTTTTTTTCCAAACACTAAGGCCCCTGTCACTTCAGAGACTCCACCAAGCCTCCTATGCAAAATTAGCAAATAGATTTCCTTGGTGGTCAGCCTAAACGGTTCCTCAATTGCTCTCTGCATCCATCTGAGATGCCGAGGGAAGGATACAAATCGCTGCTCGTCCTGGAGGACAAATCAGTTGTGTAAAGCAGAACAGCTCCAGCAGGACATGTCACCAGAGAGCCAGCAACCAGGGTGTTTTACCTCTCAATCAGGACCGCGGCCTGAGAAAATACATGCTAAGTCTGCCTCAGCTCAAGATGCAGTGCCAACTTCACCCCATCACTGCTTTGCTGAGCAACACAGGCGTATGTTGCCTTCCTTCCAAATCAGTCCCTCAGGTCCCTCAGAGTGTCTGCTGCTCCTCTGAGAAGTGCCTCCAGGTAGCCCGTATCTCACAGGGTGCAAGGTGTCAGAGCAGATCTGTCTCTCGACTGCACTGCTGCCTGCCTCATATATTTGCTAATCCTCAATTCACGCCTTAGTGCCCTGATATATGTATGTTGTCCACAGTCCTCTCTGTGTTGAAACTCTGAATTCAAGAGAACTAATGCACGTAGACACAGGAGAAAGAAAAGACCGCTTTGTAGGCCCTTTTCCTGCATCTCAGGGAGGTTGTCCTCCCCCTCTGCTCTGCCTTGGTGAGGCCGCACCTGGAGCACTGTGTCCAGTTCTGGGCTCCCCGGTTCCAGAAGGACAGGGAACTGCTGGAGAGGGGACACCAAAATGCTACCAAGAGGATGAGGGGACTGGAACACCTCTCTTGTGAAGAAAGGCTGAGGGATTTGGGTCTCTTCAGTCTGCAAAAAAGACTGAGGGGGGACCTTGTCAATGCTTGTAAATACTGAAAGGGTGGGTGTCAGGAGGATGGGGCCAGGCTCTTTTCTGTGGTGCCCAGGGACAGGACAAGGGGTAACGGGCACAAACTTGACCATAGGAAGTTCCACCTCAACATGAGGAGGAACTTCTTTGCTGTGAGGGTGGCAGAGCCCTGGCCCAGGCTGCCCCGAGAGGTGGTGGAGTCTCCATCTCTGGAGACATTCCAAACCCGGACGGAGGCGTTCCTGTGCCACCTGCTCTGGGTGACCCTGCTCTGGCAGGGGATTGGACTGGGTGATCTCCAGAGGTCCCTTCCAGCCCACACTATTCTGTGATTCTGTAATTCTATGTATGGCAAATTCATGGAGAATTCAGGTGTTGAATTTAATTTTATTTCCTCAAACTGTCAAGAAGTTTCTTCCTTTAATATAGAATACTTTCCAAAAATTTTATAACTGGAACACTTAGCTCAGGAGATATAGATGTCCCTCTAGTCCAGGAGTTCACAAATTTGAGATCCTCTGCAGTGGGGCTCTATTGGAACATATGCACTGTATCTATTTTAAACCTTCTCTCCAAGATGGTCCTTTATGGCTGTTTGGAGCAGTGTTTTCCCCATGATCAGTTAGCACTTGTCAGCTGATAGGCAGCCCAACTCCACAAACAGTGTGCCAACGCAAAATGCTATCATTCGGCAGTTATGGCAATAAATATGTAAGAGGAAGCAATCTTTGGTTTCCCTCCCCTTGGTATGATATTTGGATCCTGGTAATTTATCATGAGCTATGGCCTCCTCGAAGGAATAGTACTGTTAGTTCAGCACGAAAGAAAGCCTGAGAATGCGAATTTTTTTCTGTGTGTTCTAGCTATATGTGATGTGTCTTGTTTAGACTAGCATATTGCTATGGTTCATATTCCACCATTAGGTATTTTTTTACAAGTTAAAGAATTCTGAAAAAAACAGTCTCACAATAGGTCCATAAACATAACAAGACTTCTCATTTTTAAAGGGTGTTTACAGTGTTTCTTAAATTAAAGGCAAATTATTTATTTATCAATTTTGAAAAGTCAATGTTTTTATATACCTTAAAACACATTCCCCAAACTAACTTTGTTGCTCAGGGAAGGAAGTAAACAGAACCCTAAAATGGGAACTCTGTCCAATCAGAAAAAAAAAGCTTTTAATAGATAAAAATTGTATTTCAAATAGTAACTCATCTACACAATTTTGCTGGGTATTATGAGACAAAGTGGGATATATACACCTTCTCAGAAATTATAGTACCTTTTTCAGGCAGGATCAGTAGCTGACTATGAAATACAAAGACAAAAATAGACAGGATGATCATCATGGTTTCAGTTGCAAGAAAGCTATTGATTTACTGGCTATTTTTCTATAAAAGTCCATATGATGCCATACATATCTAGACAGTCCTTGGGAGATGCTTGTCTAAAACAGATGCTTAAAAGCATAGGATAAAGAAGATCATGCAACATTATAGACACTCTCTTCTACCATACAGTTTTTCTCATTCAAATATTTTCTTAATATTTACTCCAAATCCTTTTTACTTCAAATTAAACAGTTATAGTCCTGGCGATAGAACCCTCTATGTCTCTTAATGAAAATCTTTTTCTTTTGACAAAATTATTTTCCTATTCCCATACCCAGTCTGTACTTTTCTCATCTCTTGACTTAAAAAATCACTTTCTATACATAGCTTTTTCTAAGTCATATTCTTTATACTTGTCATTCTGGCTCCTCTTCTCCTTACTCTACAGAAAGAATTTTCTTTTTTCAGAAGAGGACTACAAAATGTGCTCTAATCAAAGTGTTGTAGACTGTCACTAAGATAACCCATTGCTGATGAAAGCAAAGATACATATACTGCACCATAGAAAGAGTACTTAAACTATTTTTTGCAATAATTCGATATACCATTTTGCAACTGTTTCACATTGCTGAGTGTCTAAAAATTTGTGCCCCCTATTCCTTTTCTCCCTGGCTCAGATAACAAACGCCATCCATTCTCTGCCTGATTTCATCTTCTAGAGTACTTTGTTTCCTTCATTAAATTTCCGTCTAAAGTTTTTCCAATTTTCCAGAACTACTTCTAAGCCTGATCTCATTCCACACTGCCAAAGCGCTTGGATGCCCCCATTCCAAAAAGACATAACATCAGTGTCTGCTTCTGTCAGCTCAGGGTCTTTTCTTTCAGTATTCATGGCCTTGACTTTTCCAGACCTTCTTTGGCCCATTCCACCTGTCTTTGTTGTATCCCAGTGGTGAACACGTGAGACTGGCTGACCCACCTGGTTGGATTTTAACCCATCTGGTGTGATTCAGTGATAACACGTGTGCCAGGAAGTTTCAGCAGCTTTAAAAGCACCCATTTTTAAGTGAGACCTAGTTGCTGGTCAGCAGCAGGCCAGCCACCCGGAGGAGGGTCCACCTTGATGGCTCCATGCTGCCACCCCATGGCAATGGGTGCCTCGAGCAATGGGCCTGGTCGGCTGCTGCCTGGCTGAGCTCCCTGTGACTGACAGGAGCCTGCTGGAGCCCCAGGCTGAGAGGAAAGATGATGGGCCCTGTGCCCTCATAGCAACAGCCAAAACGGTAAGGCAAAAGGCATGGCGACCGAGCTAACTGATGTCTCTGGACCTTGGTTTCCTCTGCCTGATTGCCTGTGGTGACCGTTCCAGGCAGTGACACTGACTTTACTGAGCTCTCCAAAGGGCCAGGGGAGTCAGGCTGCAGGCTGAGATGAGTCTTCACAACCATCAAGTGATAGCCACGGGCCTGGCCAGGGCTTCTCCTGCAGCCCTGATACTCCAGTGGCTCTTGAGGGATTGCTGGTGCAGAGCTCTACTGCCTTCCCTTGGTGAGCACTGTGGAAGCACAGCCTGAGCAAAGGGACATGGCTCTCTGCAATGCTGCTGCTGAACCTCGGAGCAAGCCCTGCCCGTCTTCGTCCTCACCCAGGCAGGGACTCAAGGGGAGGCGGTAGTAAAATTGGGCACTTTCAGAGCTGCAGTCCAGCCTGCCTTTTTCAGTGCTGGTGCCCAAGAGAAATAACGTTCCCCTGCACCACAAACTGAGCCCCAGCACGTCCCAGGAGGCCACAGCGAGCACCCAGACGCTGGGTTGGCACAGCATCATTCCACAGACGTCAGAGGGGCCGCTCCTGATTTATGGTCTTACCAGGGAGAGCACACTCGGGCCTGCTTCTGATCTTTAACATTTCAGCTGAGAAAGGGGCTGTGCCGGAGCAAGTCTCTCTCGGGTAAGAATAGCATCTGCCATCTTAGGACGCAACACAGTTGTCCCGCTCCTACGTGGCAGCACATTGCGCTGAGATATAGAAGGCAACCTACCCGCCCAGGAATGTCTTCGAGCGCTATTAGTGGAAGCGTATCAGCTACACAAACAGGCATGACCCCGCACAGGAGTCTTGCAAGAGCGGGGCTATTTTGAGCTTCTGACAGTGAGGATGAAGGCAGACAAATGAGGGGCTGATCCTCCCGGCATGGGCAACCTCCAAAACTCTCTGCGGCCTTGTCTCCTCCTCTGGGAATGACTTGTGTGAAGGCTGACGGGCGATTTGGTGGGACCTCAGAGCCCAGGAGGCAGGGGCCAGGAGGGAGCTGTGAATGTGGGGGGACGCAAGGCTAGGCCTCAGTCCCACCACACGGCCCACCGTGCTGATGGCAAGTCCTGCCTGAGGCTGTGCACCTGTCCCCAAGCTTAGGGCACACAGCTGCCTACTTTATTTTTGACTGCATCCGTGAGAGCTAGAGAGATACCAGAGGTGTGTAACTGCGTGCAAGGGAAACACGCAGGAGGCTAGAGGAAGAAACAGTTGACTTTGCAAAAGGGAGTCTAAAGAAAGCTACAGTAGTTCAAACCAGCGACACTTATACCCATGATGCGAGAGCTGATTCTTCAGTGACTCGCCTGTCCTTTCCCTAAAATGCCCTTTGTGACAGTTCTTTTGCACAAATCCTCACAGAAACTGTCTCCAGGTGTCACACTCACCAGTGTGGCCAGGCACCATCAGCCCGCTCCCTCCTCTTCACGCCTGCCGCCTTCTCTCTTCCCTATGCCTGGCTTTGCTGGCTGCATTCCTTCCTTCTGAGGACACATTCTCATGCTTCCACGGGGGAGGCAATGTGAAGCAAAGGATGGTGCAGGGTCTGTAAAGCAGGATTTCAGAGAGTCTCAGAAGTTCAAGCTTGTGCAAGCCATTACAGCTGACATGGGTATACATGGATGTTGTGTGTCATCTAGGCTCTAGCCAGCCCCACCTGAAGCTTTGGAGATGCCTGCAGGTGTGGCTAGACATTCTCACGCCACCCAAGAGGAGCAGTCAGCTCATAGGCGGGTTTAGGCAGTCAAGGCTCACCGCAAGAGACCCTGGCTGCGGTGGCAGACCAGTGCACGCTGTCAGGCAAGGAGAAAGACTGCAGGGCATGAGGAGGGATGAACAAGCTTGGGAGACTGCTAGAGAACCATGGGGAAAAGCTGTGCAGTGTCACGAGAAGGGGGGACTAGTCTGGCATCTCTGCAAGGTGTTGGGTGGCTTTCTTAAGGTCCTTGTGATTGAAAACTGTGGTCTGCTCCTAAAGAGCCATCTCCCATCGCTCCCTTCAGACAGCACTGACAAAGGTTCTGCTCGCCAATGCTTGCTAGTGACACTGGAAGCAGGCTGCACTTCCTCATGAGAGCTGCTGTGCTGGTGAGGCTGCACTTGGGAGACAGGTAAGGTGAGAGCCCTTTGGATATTGCTGTCATAGGCGTACAGCCATGGAGCTGTCGGTTGCAACTTCCTAGCGCTGTGTGAATCTATTTGGAAACAACGCCGTTGGCCTTGACTTCTACAAGCTTAGATCAAGCCAGCGGTGTCAGTCCTTACCACTTCCCATTGCCCCCAGGAGCTCCACTGGTAAGCTCTGCCTTGAAAACACTGCAAGCCAGTCAAGGTGGAAAGCATTCAGGGGCTACCTGCCTCAGGCTTGGGCACAATCATTTCCTGCACAGCCTGCGTCCCTTCAGCCCACAACAGCAGCCCCACTCCCATCCCTGTGGTCCTGCTAGGCTCAATGCTCCACGGAGGACCCACCTCTGCTTTTGAATACTAGCGCTTGTACAGTAGACAGAGGTGGAAAGCTGTGGACTCCCACAAGCTTTCAACATCAATACATACCCTGGCCTCTGCTCCTGAGTCTGCTGCTTGTTTCCTTCTAGTCCCAGCTGCACCTCACTCCTCAGTTGCTGCTAATGTGTTTCTCATTCACTCCATGCTGGTCTGCACCAAGGGATCCCGCAGCCTGGAGTCAGCTGGGGTGACGCAGCGAACGCTTCAGACAGTCAGTGCTGCAACAGTGGGCGCAATTGTGTAAGTTGATATTGCTGAAAGGTTTTCCAAATTGGCTTAATAGCCCTCAGTTACCGCTAAGCTGTGTTTGATTCACTGTATACACAGGTTTCTGAGAAAATCCCGCAAGGCTGTGTGGTCTCCCTGAAAATAAGGGGCAGAAGTTACTTGGAAGCCAAGAGCTGTCAGTTCTATGAAAACACCAGCTTAGGCAGGCATCTGTGGGCTTGTCTTTAACATACCTTGGCACTCTCCGTGTGTCTTTCACCCAAACTAGAGGCAAGATGTCATGCGTCGGAATAATCCAGCTGAGAGAGGTGATAGAGCACATGAGACTTCACAGTTGTACGTGCCCACTGTGCCTTTACTGTTCAGATCAGGGTCTGAATGAAGGAAGAAGTGTTTGACGACTTACCCCTTTCCTTATTCCCCAAAATACACTGCCTGCTTAGCAAAAGCGAGCTAGAGGTATGTGAGGAAGGAATGGAGGGATACACCCACCAGTTTTCTTCTTTCTCTTGCCTGAGGCAATGCCACATGCAGCCTGTTGTGCGAGAGTGACAAGGCTGATCCTTGAGGCGATGTGTTGAGGAGGGGTGCTGGTGCCACGCAGTGTGCGAGAAATGGGCCCTAAGGGGCAGTCCTTCCAGCAAGTGGCCCCAGGGGGCAGGGCTCAGCATTTTGTCCACTGCAGAGAAACAAGGAGCAGGTGGTGACAGCAGCTGGGGGAATCTAGGGTAGGAGAGATGGCGTGATTTAGAGGCACTATGGATATGGATCCTCTTTTGCCTCTCATATGGGAATGTAACTGTGCTGAAAGGACAATGGGAGAAGCATTAAAGGTACATGAGGGAAAGAGCAGCTGTAGTTGAAGAGAGCACAAGCTGGACTATCAGCCTCTAAGTTTGCGGGTCCTCCGTCCAGAGTTTGCATTAGCTTCTCCCTTCCCCCAGCCGGGGAAAGCAAGAAAATCAATGCAATAGCCCAAGCTTGATCAGAAAAAAAACCAAAGAAGGCACTGTTCATATTGCGTATGCAGAGGAATCTACCATCTTTATTCTCTAGACATTGACATGGTTACAAAGACTAATTACAGAAGAAAGTGACTGAGAGGTTCACATTTTGTGCAGCCCCCAGGTCACTTTGCTGCCTCAGGACATCCTCATTCTTCCTCTTCTATCTTCCTATGAAACTCCCGACTCTTCGCTCGGAGCTTGTTGACCTGCGACTCTGCAATGTCAGCCCGCTCCTCGGCTTCCTCCAGCTCGTGCTGGATCTTGCGGAACTTGGAGAGGTTGACATTGGAGAGCTCCTCCTGTGCGGGGAGAGGGAGTCGGTGGTGAGGAGCCCAGGGCAGGGGTTTCACTCCTCCTGCGCCTCCTCCCTGGGGGGATGCCCGGACCTCCACCCCGAACCCCCCACTGCTTACACATAAGCTTCGTACAGACCTCCGCATCCTCCCCTTTTTAGAAAATCCATTATAGGCAGAGCACAACAGGCTTTGAATATAATTCTCCTATGGAATGTGGGAAGGAAACAAACTGGGCAGCTGTAAATCAGATTTTATCAGCTCTGGAATTAAATATTAAACTACCTCTGCAGGCCATTAGATGAGGTTAGGAATTTGTAAGAGACAGTGAGTCCATGAGATCTCCTAAGTGTCCATCTCACAAATCTTATCTGAGTCTAGAAGCCCTTATCTGTACGGAAATGTTTGCAGCAGCAAAGAAGTCATGCTCAGACATTCGTAAATTCGGTGGCTACAGTTGATTCCTGATTCAGCATACACAGAAAAAAGCAAAGGTTCCTTGAACAATACATTGTGCAGTGCACAAGGTGGCTTGGGGGTGTACTTCCAACACGTTCTCTATCTGTTGAAATTTCCCTGGCCGTATCCAAAATGGGGAATTCCCTGTCTAGATGAGCATATGATGAATCAGAAGGATTTCTTATGGAACATTTTCTGTGTTTCTAGGCACAGAATTCTGGACTTTTGGCAGGTCATTTGCTTCCACATAACTACCAAGGTTCTCCGAATTGCAAGGGTCATAGGCAACTTTCATAAAGATAGCCATTTGAATTTAAAAATTCTGAAAATATGTTCTTTTAAAAACTGATTAGTATATTGTACTATCAGTGTTATTAATAAGAGCTACTTCTTACAGACTATGTTGTTTTTCTAATGCAAAAAAAAAATGTACATGCACTTACCCTGCTCATTAGCCTTCTTATTCACTCATTGATCTCATTCTCAAGGCTACGCTAATTTATATACACTTCAAAGACCTTGAAGCCATCTGTTATTGACTAGTGTCACTTTCCAAGTTTCTCATATTCATCTCTTCAATGACCATGCTATGCAGTAGAGAAGCTTTTCATGCCAAGCACTCAGAGTGATACTTACAGCCTCCTCAGATTGTCTCTTGTAGGATTTCACCTTCATTTGCAGCTTGTCCACCAGATCCTGGAGCCTCAGAATATTCTTCCGGTCTTCCTCAGACTAAAGACATTGGCAAACAGGAAAGAGAGTGAATTGGTTCCCCACCATGTGAGTTAGCAATTCCCTTTGGCAATCAAGTGCAAAAAATTCTACTTCCCGCGAGAGGGTGTGTCAGCCCAAGGAGGCCTCCTGCCGTACCTGGTAGGTCAGCTCCTTCACCCTCCTCTCGTACTTGCGCACCCCCTTCACGGCTTCGGCGCTGCGCTTCTGCTCAGCATCAACCTCCCCTTCCAGCTCCCGCACCTGCAATGAGAAGCCCATCTTTGGAGCTTCCCTGATGGCTGCTTACGTGACGTGTTCACTCCTGCAGAAATACCAGCCCTACGCACTCTGGCCTCCAGCTTCTGGATTTGCTTCTTGCCTCCCTTCAGTGCCAACTGCTCAGCCTCATCTAGACGAAGCTGCAGGTCCTTCACCGTCTGGTCCAGGTTCTTCTTCATCCTCTCCAGGTGAGCACTGGTGTCCTGCTCCTTCTTCAGCTCTTCTGCCATCATGGCTGCCTGATGAGAGCAAAGAGGCAAAGCCATTTTTGGGGCTGGAGACAATCTGGGGAGAAGGAACTTATATTAAGCTGTGAAAGGATCTCCCGACTCACATCTGTGATGGCCTTCTTGGCTTTCTCCTCAGCGTTGCGAGCCTCCTGGATCGTATCCTCCATTTCACCCTGAATTTGGGCAATGTCTGTTTCCAGCTTCTTCTTGGTGTTGATCAAGCTGGTGTTCTGTGCCAAGAGAGAGTGCAAGACTTGTATTCTGAGGCCTGCAATACCAAACCTGCAGCGTGAGCCAAGTCTTTACTCTTCAAGCTTGCAATCAAAAATCTGGAATTCTTTTTAAAACGGTTGTTTACAAAATGTGAGGCGTTGGCTCAGGTGATGGGCGCTGAGCATACCTTCTGCTGTGGCTAGCAGGAGAGAGGCCATTGCAGACCACTGTCCTGCCCTATCCTCTGGTGTAGAGCGGCCCTCTGTGTCTGTTAAGTGTCAACACAACTGCTTTTGGTACCACACACTTACCTGGGTATGGAGGAGCTGCACGCGTTCAGTGGCATCCAGAAGCTCCTGCTCAGCCACTTTCCTGGAGCGCTCCGTCTGCTCCAGGGCTGCCCGTAGCTCCTCAATTTCAGCCTGCAGCAGGTTTGCTCTGCGCTCCACCATGGCCACCTGCTCCTTCAGGTCCTCCTGTGTCCTGAGAGCGTCGTCCAAGTGTATCTGGGTATCCTGTAAAAGAGGCAACAAAAATTGCAAGGTGTCAGTGTGTGCTTGGGTGTCAAAAATGTCAGGTTTTTTGTCTTACTGTAGCTTTGTTATTTGTCTTACTGTAGCTTTGCTGAACAGACCTTGAGCACTCCCTGTGTGTTTCTCAGGTTCTTTTGTGCCTCTGCAGCCACGCGGTTGGCATGGCTCAGCTGGATCTCCATTTCGTTCAGGTCTCCCTCCATCTTCTTCTTCAGCCGCAGGGCTTCATTCCTGCTCCTGATCTCAGCGTCCAGGGTGCTCTGCAAGGACTCTACAATTCTGAGGTGGTTTCTCTTCAGCTGGTCAATCTCCTCATCTTTCTCTGCTATCTTCCTGTCAATCTCAGACTTCACCTGGTTGAGCTCAAGCTGGAGGCGCAGGATCTTCCCCTCTTCATGTTCTAGGGAGGCCTGGACAAAGGGACACAAACATTGTAACATCGATGGAGCTACTGCTTTCTAGTTAATTAGAGAATACTTCAGAAAACCTCAGCTGGCTGCACTCCCCAGCCAGAAGAGGGTAGGAACAAGCAGTTTTTAGCCATGTTTCCCCATTGCTCAATTTTTTAGTGCAGAGCTTATGGGCATGTACCTCAGCTTCCTCCAGAGCAGCCTGGATTTCAGATTTCTCCTGCTCAATCTGCTTCTTGACTTTCTCCAGCTCATGAATCGCCTTTCCACCCTCGGCAATCTGCTCCGTGAGGTCGGAAATCTCCTCTGTGGGAGCAAAGACCAA
The DNA here is from genome assembly GCF_963924245.1 of Chroicocephalus ridibundus. Taxonomy (NCBI): domain Eukaryota; kingdom Metazoa; phylum Chordata; class Aves; order Charadriiformes; family Laridae; genus Chroicocephalus; species Chroicocephalus ridibundus. Next base: position 14,959,093 of record NC_086297.1, on the reverse strand, counting down.
TGACATGGTCAGGCACAGAGCAGAATGGGAAGGGCCCTTTCACACCAAGGTGACAGGCATCTTTGCCGACCTGCAGGCACAGACCCATACGGAATGGCAGTAGCGGTGGCTAGGGAAAGAGCTCTGCCAGGAGCCGAGGAACGGGGACTTACGCTGCAAGTTCTTGTTCTCACGCTTCAGCGTTTCCAGGTGGTCCAAGGACTCCTCATAGGCATTCTTCATCTTAAACAGCTCTGTGCTGAGAGAGCGAGACTCCTTCTGGGAGGCTTCCAGCTCAGCCTGCGTTTCCTCATACTTCTGCTTCCACTCTGCCAGGATCTGAAAAGAAACGGGGCGTGAGTATGGCTGTGGCAATCAGGAGGGGATGCTCTGCCCAGAAGCCCCAGGCCTGGAGCCCAAAACACCTTGTCAAAGTTCTTCTGCTTCTTATCCAGTGCTGCGCAGGCAGCATTCGATCGCTCCACGTCAATCATCAGGTCCTCCACCTCATTCTGCAGCCTCTGCTTCGTCTTCTCCAGGGAGGCACATTTGGCATTGACGGCTTCAACGTGTTCCTCAGCATCCTGCAGGCGCTGTGCCAGCTTCTTCCTGGGAGGTGGTAAGCACAGATCATAATTGGGGACTATGATGGACGCTGTTTTTTCATATTCACCACAGTGCTGAGGCACTTTGCGGTATTTGTTCCCAATGAACGCAGCTCAGAACCTGTCATAAACAGTTCTTTTTCTTCCCTTTTTCATTTCCTAGGGTCTAGCTATCACTCTGCTCTCTGTACACGCTACACAGTGCCTTTTTCTTGCATTCTTTGTCATGTAGCCTATTTTCCTTGTGTTTTTCAAAACCATACCCTTTCACAGAGTCATAGAATGATAGAATTGCCCAGGTTGGAAGGGATCTTTCAGATCATCTAGTCCAACCATCAACATAACTCTGTCAAAAGCCACCACTAAACCATGTCCCTCAGTACCACGTCTACCCGTCTTTTAAATACCTCCAGGGATGGTGCCTCAACCACTTCCCTGGGCAGCCTTTTCCAATGCTTAATAACCCTTCCAGTGTAAAATTTTTTCCTAATATCCTGTTTAAACCTTCCTTGGTGCAACTTGAGGCTTTCTAGTGCTTATTTCTGTTTCATATAATTCCTCCCCAACCTACTACTAGACTTTTGCATTTCTTTATTTTATTGGTCCCTTTAATTTTTGTTATTGGCTTCTGCCAGCCTTCCCCACGTTCCTCACGTACTTGGCCTCCTCCAGCTCCTCCGTGCGCTGAATAGCGTCCGTCTCGTATTTTGTTCTCCACTGGGCCACTTCGCTGTTGGCCTTGGACAGGGCACGCTGCAGCTCCCCCTTGGCCTCCTGCTCCTCCTCATATTGTTCCCGCAGCAAGTCACAGTCGTGGCGAGCAGACTGCAAGCTATGGGCTAGGGCGTTCTTGGCCTGGGGGAAAAAAAGATTGCAATAAGGAGTAGGTGCATCCTGGGAAATTTTCCTTTACTGCCACATAGACATATATCCCAGAGAAATAGCGATTAACTGCGTGAAAAAAATAAAAGCCAAGTTCTGAGATACTGCAGAAAGATGGGAGTCCTGCACTGACAGAGCCTAGATTGCATGACCTGGTGGGATGTTTTGAACTTTCATTAGATCATCTTTTCAACTCTCGAACATTGCACCAAAACCAATGAGATGTAAAATATTCCTTTCATATGTAACATGAACTATTTTTACCTTTATCTCTTCCTCTAGCTGCCGCTTCAATTCTTCAATCTGCTGGGTGAAAGCCTGTTTCCCTCTAGACAGCTGAGAAATTAAACCATCTTTTTCCTCAACTTGGCGTGCATATTCACCTGGAAAAGTTTGTAATTAAAAAAATATTTTAACAGTCAAGAGAGTCATGCTCCCATTTCCAAACTAGAGATGGAAGTGCCATACCAGATTCTGTCTGCAGACGAGCTCTTTGAGCACTGAGATCGCTGATCATGCGCTGATTCTGCTCCTCCTTTGTTTTAAATTCATTTAGTTGATCTTCCAGAGTGCGGCACATCTTCTCCAGGTTTGCCTAGGTGTCAGTCACACATAAGAAAATAGAGATAATACCTCTCATGCCTTAGGTACAGCAGGAAAAGGTGTCCAGAAGATGTAGTTTACATCTTGGGAACCATGTACATACACTCACTGTTCTATACGTAAGATTTGGAGAAAACAGTTACATTATAACCTCATAATATTTAAATAAGACAAGATTAAATAGAAATACTACTAAATATTTCTAATAAAAGTATTTGCGTATGTACCTTGGCTTTGGAGACAGACTCCATGTTACTGGCCAAGTCATCAATCTCCATCTTCAGCTCACTCTTCTCCTTCTCCAGCTTCTGCTTCACTCGCTGCAGGTTGTCGATCTGCTCCCCAAGCTCAGCTGTGCTGTCTGCGTGTTTCTTCCGCAGCGTGGCAGCCGTGGCCTCGTGCTGCAGCGTGGCCTCTTCGAGGTCACGACGCATCTTCTGAAACTCTGCCTCACGCTTCTTGTTCATCTCAATCTGAGCTGCGGTAGCTCCTCCTGCTTCTTCCAGGCGCTCACTGATCTCCTCGAGCTCCCTCGAGAGGTCAGCCCGATGCTTCTCTGCTTTTGCCCGAGAGGTTCGCTCTGCCTCAATTTCCTCCTCCAGTTCCTCAATACGTGCCTGGGGAACATTGGGCAGGCTTCACACCCATGCCCTCCTCCTTCCTCACCTGGGACCCAGTGAAAGAGGGGAAGGAACAGACACTTGCCTGCAGCTCCTTGATCTTCTTCTGCAATTGCATGCCCAGAAGTTGCTCATCCTCGATTTTGCTCTGGATCTGGCTGATTTCAAAGTCTTTCCTTTGGGCAAAGCAAACCATGTTAGAGCTCAAAGGAAGAAGACAAGTGCACCAGCCCAGCGCTCAGGTGCCCCACAGCCACACTTACTTCTTCAGTTTCTCATCCAGCTGCTGCTTATCATTTTCCAAATCCATTATGCTGTCATGGGCCAGCTTCAGGTCTCCTTCAAGTTTCCTCTTGGCTCTCTCAAGGTCCATGCGCAGTTTCTTCTCTTGCTCCAGGGACCCTTCCAGCTAAACACAACACCACCATCAGTGCTCTCTTCGCAGTGTCTGACTGTGCAACATCTTTAATCTTCTCGTATGCCTCTATACTTACATCGTCCACTTGCTGCTCCAGCTTGGTCTTGGCTTTGGTCAGCGTATTGACTTTGTCCTCTTCTGCCTGCAGGTCATCCAGTGTCTGCTGATGGGCCTCTTGGAGGGCTTTCTTCTCTTTTGTCAGCTTCACAATGGTCTCGTCCAGGGCTGCCATCTCCTCTGTGAGGTTTTTCACCTTTGAGAAAAGGGAGGAAATGCAGATAAGAAATGTTGTTTAAAACTTTACACTGTGTAACAAAACAGAGGTCTTTTCTGTAAGAGTGACATCTTCTGCTTTATACCTTGTTTTCAGTCGCATGTTTCTCCTTCTCAACCTTGGCCAGTGTTAACTCAAGATCGTCAATATCTTTCTTCAGCTCTGAGCATTCATCCTCCAGTTTCCTCTTCTTGGCTGTCAGCTCAGCATTAATTTCCTCCTCATCCTCGGCCCTTTCAGTCACTTCTTTAACTTTGGCTTCCAGCTGGATTTTGGTTTTGATGAGCTGGTCACACCTTTCCTCAGCATCAGCCAAAGCATCAGCTTCCTGGTGGGGAAAATACCATTTTTATGGATATACTTTTTCAGGGAATATCAAGATGCTTAACTGCATAGTTTAGAGTCCTGGATAGCAATTTTTTAGTTAAAAATTAGGTTTATGTTTGGACAGAATGAAATATAATATAGAATTGATTTCATGTTATTGGGTTTGAAACAGCAATTTTTGAAGGCTAAAACCAAATAAAATTCTTTTCAATCTACGTAAGGGCCTGAATATTTACTTATTAGTGCAAGGTATAGAATCCAGTATTATCCCATAATATAAAACATTAGCACAAAGTACATAAATTTGGGTTTAATCATAGGAATATTTCTCACAATTATGAAGTGCTGGATGATAAATCTATGCCAAGATGCATATAAATACCAACATCACAGTTATGCTTGCATCAGTCCTGTATTTCTCTTTTTTCACCCTACTGTCTTTTTGGAGCAACTGTTTCTGATTTAGATTTTCATCACCACGGCCAAAAAATACTCAGTATCTAGCAGCTCTGGCTTTTCTCTGAGCTGGAAAATTTGTCTCTAGGCTTTTTTTTTGCAACAGATGTCCTGTGGTACTTGTATTTTGTGTCAAGTTTTAGTCTATCAGAAATAATAAGAAGGGAAAATTATAATTTTATCAGTGAGTGGATTTTTCATCTTTTCACAGTTCAAGATTCTTTAAAAACAGGGGCATGTAAAGTTTCCTGTACATCACATGCGCTGCATAGTATTGCTTTGAGGATGCAGTCTTTTCTATTCTGTGAATGATTTAATTTAGAAACCACAGCATTAGAACATCACAGATATACAACATAATTTTATGTAATGATGCTGAGTGATTCAGGAGGTGAGTGAGAATATTATGTTTCTTTTCAGTTAGTTCAGTATTATGACACAGTGATATTTGTAACAGCTAAGCCACCACCTACACCAGAAAGAAACATCTTGTTGAATTGGAGAATAAAGAGAGGAAAGAAATGTCATCTTAACTTGTCCTAAGAATTCCTGATCATGTGATTATAGAGATAGAGACACTCAGTTTTGGAGAGGTAGGAAAAAATTACTAGAACAAACATTATACTAATAAAAGTAAAGTTTCTTGATTGCTCTGATGCAGTTTAAGTGAATAGAAATAATAGAGACCGCGGCATACAACATAAATGTTTTACCCATGTAATATCTTGACTGCAGCCTCCCAACAGTCCTTATGGATGCTAGTTATACTTTTAAGAGCACCTCTTAATGAAACACAATTGAAATGAATTAAATTGTAGTTTCTATGTGTCTTTTGAAAATATAGTTGTAAATATCATCCTAATTATCACAGTTCACTTAGAATGAGGCACACTGATGGTACTCACAGCCTGCACTTGGAGCTGCAGGTCATTTTTTTCCTGCACCAGCTTCACCATTTTCTCCTCCAGCTCCTTCCTCTTGGCCTCAGACTTTGCAAGCTCTTCCTTGACTTTCTCAAACTCTTGTTTCATGTTGGCCATCTCCTTCTCAGATTCTGCGCTTTTCAGCAAGGGCTTGATCTTGAAGAAGAGCTTCATCCAGGGCCAGTGCTTGACATTCATGAATGCACGAATGTTGTACTGGATACAGAAAATGGACTCTCTGAAAGGTAAGTCAAATTAATATTAAGTATTTAGACCATGATGACATAATAAGCCAAATACAGTGAACCTAATTTGAAGAAATGTCTACCTCCTCTCCACCATTCTCTGGTACTCCACTCTCATCAGGAAGCCCCTGCACCTGGCCTGTGTGCGGGTGATGATCTGTGCCAGCTTCTCATCTCTCATCTCTTCCAAGAGGCCTATCAGCCCCGCTTTGAAGAACACCTTAGGTAAGAACATGAAAATAGGTGTAGTTGATGTGCTTGTTGTTCAGTGTAGCCCAGTACCATGTCCCCCGTAGCAGAAAATACAGGAAGTTAAGAGAAAGAGCAAAAGCACAAAGAATGCATGTAGTGGTAGACCTTTTTTTATATCTCCAAGCTTCCAGTTACCTGCAGTTGAGGAACTAAAATAGCCAGACATTTTGTCTTTCTCTTTATTAACACTTGATTCTTTTATTCTACTGCTTAGTTGTAAATTAGGAACCATTAATTAACACTTATTTAAATCATCCTGACACACCAGAAGGCTGTATGGCCATATAGTGAGACCTGGACAGGCTGGAGAGTTGGGCGGAGAGAAGCCTTATGAAATTCAATAAGGGCAAGTGTAGGGTGCTGCATCTGGGAAGGAATAACCCCTGCACCAGGACAGGTTGGGGGTGACCTGCTGGAGAGTAGTTCTGTGGAAAGAGACCTGGGAGTCCTGGTGGACAATGGGATGACCGTGAGCCAGCCATGTGCCCTTCTGGCCAAGAAGGCCGATGGCATCCTGGGGGGCATCAAGAAGAGTGTGACCAGCAGGTGGAGGGAGGTCATCCTCCCCCTCTGCTCTGCCCTGGGGAGGCCACATCTGGAGCGCTGTGTCCAGTGCTGGGCTCCCCAGTTCAAGAAGGACAGGGAACTGCTGGAGAGGGGACAGCAAAGGGATACAAAGATGATGAGGGGACTGGAACACCTCTCTTGTGAAGAAAGGCTGAGGGATTTGGGTCTTTTTAGTCTGGAAAAAAGACGGCTGAGGGGGGACCTTGTCAATGCTTGTAAATACTGAAAGGGTGGGTGTCAGGAGGATGGGGCCAGGCTCTTTTCCATGGTACCCAGCAACAGGACAAGGGGTAACGGGCACAAACTTGACCATAGGAAGTTCCACCTCAACAGGAGGAGGAACTTCTTTGTTGTGAGGGTGTCAGAGCCCTGGCATAGGCTGCCCCGAGAGGTGGTGGAGTCTCCGTCTCTGGAGGCGTTCCTGTGCCACCTGCTCTGGGTGACCCTGCTCTGGCAGCGGGTTGGACTAGATGATCTCCAGAGGGCCCTTCCAGCCCCCACCATTCTGTGATTCTGTGATCCTATGGCAATGAATTTCAGATTTATTCAGGTTTTGAGTCAATAAGTACTTAGTTGACATCTTTTAAATACACTATTTAATCATTTCACATACTATCTGGAGAATCTGAATATCATTCTCAAGCCATGCAAACCAAAACCACATAGTACTTGAAACAAACAGTTCTTTTACCTTGGTGTGACCGAATTTGTACTGAGTGTGGTCTATATCAATTGATCCAAGAAGTTTCTCACAAGCCTTCTTGCTGTCAATGAACTGTCCCTCTGGGATAGCACTTGCATTTAATACTTTGTATCTGGGGGAGAAAATGGAAGGACTTGTATTGGACTTGATGATCTTAAGAGTCTTTTCCAGCCCAAATGATTCTATGATTCTCTGAATATAAAGAGGTCTGCTGTTGAGACGAATTGGCTGATAAACTGCAAGAAAGAGCCTAAGAACTGTTGAGAACATAACAGCCCTGCTAAACATAAACTTTAGAGAGGGCTTTTATCACCAGAAATGACACTTAAATTTCACAAGCTACTCAAGATGGACAAAATCATTGAGTAAGGGGAAGTCTGACCTCTGTTTAAAATCTGCATACAGGACTCTGTTGGGGAATCCTTTCCTGCAAATTCTGATCCCTTCCAGCACTCCATTACACCGCAGCTGGTGAAGCACCAGTTCATGCTCCATGGCACCTAGCAATTCAGAGCACAAGTATATGCTATATTATGTAAAGCAGAGGGGAAGACCTGCACCATAATTAAAACCTTCTACATGTGTGCCTCTTACCAGGTGTTTTTGTTTCATTTGGGATGATGCAGCGTACAAAATGGGGATGGGTGCTTCGCAGATTGGTCATCAGCTTGTTCAAATTCTCCTGGGAGAGGCATTAACAAAAGTTTGTATTAGCAAATGTAATTTACACTATAAGCATCAAGCAATCTGAAATGAGATAATGAGATATCAGACAAAAATTAGCTTTCAGAATCTTTAACTGAAGCTCCTTGCACCAGATTTTTTGACTTGCTACAGACCATTGCTGTTATTAACTAAATATAGAAAGTTCTTCTGATTAATCTGTAGGAAATATTGTACTCTTAAACATATGATTTTAATACATTTCACTGACTCTAGTGGAATGCCCTCACTAGCAAGTATATCCATCTTCCTTTGGATGTACCCAGAGAGGTAAACTGGTACCTCTATGAGGCAGTTTGAAGCGTACTACGGTAGGCATTTAAGATGGGTCATATGGATCACACTATAGAGAACCTTCTCGTTTTCCTCACTGAAAGGAATAAAAATGACAAGCTGAGTTTTACATGCCTAGATTACATGTTTATCTCCTAAGGTAAAATGAGAATAAGGTGAGATGAATCCCAGCATTGTTTTGTAATTTATATCTCTATATGTGCTTATAAATAATTATTGCCTATAATTAGTGGAGGGAAGCAGGTGCCTTCAGGGGACACCTCAGAGTATGTAAATTAAGCAGCCAAAATATTAAGGTGTCTAAACACTAACATGTCTAACCAAAAGGAATAGTGGAAGAAAGTTTGAAAACATAACAGAAATGCAACACAAGCACAGCAAATAATATTTCTCCTATAACATTAGCTCTTAAAGCCTTATGACCTTTAAATATAAGCTTATTGCATTATTTTTTAATGATACATGCTGACAATAATTTCCCACTTGCAAGGCGAAAGCATTACAGCTATGACTATTTTTCTTGGGGCATATACAGATGTGCCCATGTCCTGTTTCAGCGCACTGGGTAGAGGCTGTCAGGTGATCAAGAATCATATGACAGCAGATCTGTAGAAGAAATTAGGCTATATCAAGAAGGGAGTCCTAATTGAAGGATGAATACAATAATAAATAACCTCATGAGAGACCTGGCAGAAATGTATGGAGCAGCCAGGCAGCAAGACTTGGTTATGACAAAGAACTGTCAAGTATCTGACATCTTGAAAATCCATAACCCAAGCAGTGGTGGTATTTCAACTGTAAGAGATTGATCCCTGAATCATGGAGAAAAAGAGGTTATCCTCCAGACCAGTAGGCAGAATGTTGTTAAAGGGCAAAAAAAAGATTCTAAAGCCAGAGGTGGGCATCTGAAAGAAATCTGGTCTATTCTAGGTTTATTTCAGAAGTTTTCTGTATAACATTCTTCCATCTGGAAACATCATCCTGGGACAAGTGGACAAAAAGAAAAGTTGTGCATTCAGTGGAATGGAGCATAAATAGACTGTAGTGGATTTATTCCTGGAAAAATATTGCCCAAGAACTTCAGGGTATTTTAACACAAATAATCCAAAAAAAAGATTAGCTGTTTTAAACGGTGGGTTTACTCCTCATCTTAGGAGAAATAGTGAACTCTCTACTGTACCCGGAAAAGAGCTGAGACAGTCTGGAAAGAAGAACCCTTCTTCTTGGCACCTTTCTTACCAGCGCTAGCCTCTGCAAAATTGAAAGTAAATAAAACAGGATTTAGGTTTTTGCTTTTGCCTTTTATAATTCTTTTTGTGAGCTGTACATCAGTGAAAATAGGGGATTCATAGAACCAACCTGCTTCTGCTCCACCGTAGTTGGCAAAGAGTAAGGCCAGTGTTTTCAGTGATGATTTCTGGTACAACCCAATGACAGTTTCATTCAGGGGGTCCTTGTTCTTCTCAAGCCATCCAGTGATGTTGTAGTCCACTGTGCCAGCATAGTGTATCAGGGAGAAGTGGGCCTCAACCTTGCCTTTGGTAGGCTTGGGCTTCTGGAAGTTGCTGGACTTGCCCAGGTGCTGGTCGTAGAGCTTGTTCTTGAAAGAGGTGTCAGTTGCCTTGGGGAACATGCACTCCTCTTCCAGGATGGAGAAGATGCCCATGGGCTGGAAGAAATGCACAAGGGAGACAGATTGCAATTTAGTTTTCAGGGCAATAATGACCTTCACCTGGGCAGAGTAGTGGAACACAGACACATCAGAAATGGTTATTATGCAATTACATTTTGTGCTAGAAAGTGAGATCAAACATATTGATACTTACATTATTTAACACCAAATAAATCATAAAGATTAATGGAAATTCTTTAGTTTGTGTTGAGAACATGCTTTATAAAATCAAAGCACTACCTTCTTATGAAGAGGTACTCAAAGCACACACAGATGTCTTAGACAAATTGAACATAAGCCAACAATACACCCTTGTGGCAAAGGCAGACAACTCATCCAACTGGGCTGCATTAAGAGTGTTGCCAGCAGCTCAAGGACGGTGATCCTTCCCCTCTACTCAGCTCTGCTGAGAAATATCTGGAGTGCTGTGTCCAGTTCCCGGCTCCCCAGTACAAGAGAAACATGGACATAGTAGAGTGAGCCCAGTGACAGGACAGATATTTAAATGACTGAACATCTGACATACAAGGAGAAGCTGAGAGAGATGTGACTGTTCAGCCTGGACAAGAGAAGGCTCTGGGGCATCTTATCAATGTGTATAAATACTTAACGGGAGAGGATAAAGAAGACAGAGCTAGAAGCTTCTCAGTGATGTCCAGTGACAGGACAATATGGAACAGGCATGAATTGAAATGCAAGAAATCCCATTTAAACAGAAGAAAAAAGGTTCTTTACTGTGAGGGTGGGCAAAAGTTGGAAGAGTTTCCCCAGGGTACCTGTGAAGTCTCCAGCCTTGGAGATATTAAAAATCCAACTGGATATGGTCCTGAGCAACCTCCTCTAGCTGACCCTGCCTTAACCAAGGAGGCTGGAATAAATGATGTCCAGAGCTGCCTTCATACTTCAGCAGTTCTGTGATTCTAACTACTTACCATCCTGTAGCCACTGAACTTTTCATCTCATGTGCAGTGCAATTGCCTTTTCATTGTCAGTCAAAGGATGCACATGTAAGTGTGACTGTGCTGACAGTTATGTCTATCCAACTTCTATGTAAATTTTACAAAGATATAGCTATTCTGCTGTACAAGCACAAGTCAGTTAGAGACGAAAGCTGAGGAGGACATGCTGTCCTAGAAATTGACTCTAGCTGTTTTAGAAAAACACTCTTATTGGGAGTTTAACAAACTTTTGGCACTGGGAAAGAGATTAGTACAGATTTGCTGACACAAAACTGTGTGAAATCTCCTTCGTGTCTCACTTGACTCAATACCCTACAGGGCAAGGTATTTTGAATAGCAAAAGGTGAATATTTGGACATGAATACGGAAGATCCCTTTGAAAAATGAGGCCAAGTAATTAAGAGTTTCCACGCATCTAATGCATTTGAACAGGAAGGACACCTTCTCAATGAGCTCAATGCAGGCAGCCAGGTCCATCCCAAAGTCAATGAATGTCCATTCAATTCCTTCCTTCTTGTACTCCTCCTGCTCCAGCACGAACATGTGGTGGTTGAAGAACTGTTGCAGTTTCTCATTGGTGAAATTGATGCACAGCTGCTCAAAGCTGTTGAACTGGAAATAAAATAAGAAAGACCCATATTTGCAAGATGCAGCAATATTTGCAAAACCTCATCCTTTAAAAATAAGTAATGTAGTTATCTTGGCTTGATTGTCAAGTCTGTGCATTTCTTCAGTCTGCTGTATGTGTACAAAACAAAACAGAGAAATGCAGTAAATTAATTCCACAAGGCATTTTTTTTAATTGCTATAAATGTGTGTATACAGTATGTTTCCTGTATAATCCAAGGCCAAATTACAGGAAGAAAAAACCCCAGGCTTACACCTATCATGATATACATGTTTTTATACTCTCTTGCCCTTGATCATTTAAACCAAGGAATTTTTTTCTTATTGGACCATTCTGTACTTTTGAGTTTGCACGTCTTGAAATAAGACAAGTCCTTTGAAAGGTCATTTTTTACTTCATGACAAAAAAAAGGCAAGTAGCTGCTAATAATTATGTGATGATACTGTATCTTCTTTAAAAATATATCTCAGAGCGATCATAACATCCAGTTGTCACTTCCAAATAGCTCTTACCAGATCTTTGTTACTTACATCAAAGATCTCGAAGCCGGCAATGTCCAGGACACCAATGAAGTACTGTCTGGGCTGCTTAGTATCCAGCTGTTGGTTGATACGAACAACCATCCACAGGAACATCCTCTCATAGACAGCCTTTGCTAGAGCACCTACAGCATTGTGCACCTGTAAGAAAGATAAATGCCTGGAGTTACCACACAGAGCAGAGGAGAATCAACAGGATCTTAATTCAAAACAATGTTCCAGGTTACCACACGTTTCTTACCTGCTGTGCAGTTTGACCCTTGGTCACATATTCATTCCCCACCTTGACTCGTGGGTAGCAGAGGGCCTTGAGCATGTCAGCTGAATTCAGACCCATAAGGTAGGCAGCCTTGTCAGCCACTAAAAAGACAGAGGAAAAAGGAAGAATTTAGTGTCGTATATGCTTTGAATCCTGGAGAGTTCTCTAAAGGCTGCAGGGTTCAGATCTTTTTTCTTTGAAATCTTTCAGTAGGCTCTCATAGAGGGTATCTTAGTAAGACCAAAGTCATTGTTATTCATATTGAGCTTTTCTAAAAGAATTTATGTTTGAAAATCTTCACTGAAGCATGTAGAAAGTAATGATGTTTTCAAAAATCTCCTGGCACAAAACTGAAAGCTGCAGCTTGCCAGTCTGAATATTTGTAGTACATGTACAGCTCAGGAGCTGCAGTGACAACAGTCAGGTACTGATCTACATTCAGGTGATCAAAACCACTCAATATTTAGAGTGGAACACAGCGAGGATATCTGTTCTCTTTCAAATCCGGAGTTTACAGCCTTTTCTGAGCTTTGGTTTCTGATGTTCAGTAAACCTCACTGGCTTTTATGCTTTTGCCTATGGTACTTCCCACCTTCTGCCTAGTCCTGTATCAACAGAAGCCGTTGCTCCGAGAGATGAAGGCATGGGTTGTAGGTCCTGCCCCAACAAAGGAGAGGAATCAAATAAACCTCTCAAACCACAGTTCCCTGAGAATCTGACAGGTGAGGGTGAATGGGAATATTATCTCCCATCCTGTTAGAGCTGAACCACTTGGCTGTTTCACAATTGCAAGCCATATTCCAACAAAGGTATGACTAATAACTTTACAGGAAGGACATCCATCGCTCTGACTTCCTGGAAGCATATAAAGGACAGTTTAAACAATTAATTTTTCATAGCATTAAAAAACAAAAAAAAACCAGGAGATCAGGGAACTTCTCACAAGAAGAGAACAAGGGACAGTTTTTTTCTAGCATACTGTTTTCCTTGGGATCCGAAAGTCAACAAGGAACAACTTTTGCTGATTTCCATATCCGTAGTGGCTAACAGAAGGGTTAATTATTGAGTTTGATAATACCTTCTGTGCCTTCCGGCTCTGCCTGCTCCTCTCTTGGTTTCTGCTTGAACTTCAGGTTCCCGTAGTGCATGACAGCCCCTGTCAGCTTGTAGATGGCGGTCTTTTCATCAGCAGTGAAGCCCAGGATATCAATGGCACTCTGGTAATAAAAATAGCAAAGTGAAACATTTGCATGCTTTGTGATGTGCCTATTGGCACCTGTTTTCTAAGTTACTTACATCTGTAGCCATCAGCTCCTCCTTGTCATCAATGCTGGGAACAGTGATCTCACCTTGACTCACAAATGGGTAGTCATATGGGTTGGTGGTGATAAGGAGCATTTCTGAAAACAAATGGGTTCATGGGTTAAATTTCATTATTTAAAATGTAGTTAGATATTGCTCAGTTGATCTTCTTCCAAAAAGCTCAGTGATGCCTCCTACCAATCAGCTCTGGCTTCTTGTTGGATGTGACCTGATAAAATATGTGGTAGCTTCTTTCTGCCTTCAGCTGGAAAGTGACTCTGGACTTCTCCAGCAGATCTGGCAAGAACAGTAGGACAGAGTTAGCAGAAGAACTGGGGAGAAGTAGAAGGAATGGGATCAGGCCAGGAGAGTCTCTTACAAGTTTCAATGTCAGCAGAAGCCAGTTTGCCCGTGGCTCCAAAGTGGATTCTGATGAATTTGCCCTGTTAAGGAGAAGAAGAAGAATTTTGGCCTAGGTGCATTTCATTGCCATCTCCTTATGTGGGAGTACCACTAGCACATCACCACTGTTATAGTGAGGAGGGATTTTGTCTAAAGCAACAACTTACAAAGCGTGAGGAGTTGTCGTTCCTCACGGTCTTGGCGTTTCCAAAAGCCTCCAGCAGTGGGTTAGCGCTGATGATTTGATCCTCAAGCGTTCCCTGCAGGAGGATAATTATTCAATTACAGTGTTTGGTTTACATGGAAATTACATGTCAAACATTCAGTCTGTACTTCCTGACTCACCTGCATTTTGCCTGACGACTGCTCTTCCTTCTTCTTCTCCCCGCTCGCTGCAATTGTTGCAAAGTACTGGATGACACGCTTTGTGTTCACAGTCTTCCCTGCACCGGATTCTCCACTGTCAAACCAAAGAGAGAAGCAGAGAGCGTGTGGTCAGGCAGGAGGTCCCCTGGCACCAGGCAGCCCCGCAGGGACCCGAGCAGGGATGTACATACGTGATCAGGATCGACTGGTTCTCGCGATCTGTGAAAGAGGCAGAAACAAAGATAGCGTTAGCAGTTGTCCCAAGTAACACTAAGCTGAATGAGAAGTAAAGCTGCAAATAGAAGTTGGGGCTTCTTCAGAAAGTCCAAGACTAACCAGTTCCCTTCCAGGTCCTAACAGTAGTAAGTATAAGACCAAATGGCTGCACAGAGCTGTCAGAGGCATGTGATCCTCAGACAAGCTGTGCATCTACTTGCCTTCCACACAGTTCTCATCAAGAAATCTAATCAAACTGCCTACCTGTGTTCAAATGAGTGGATTATATGCTATATTTTTTTTCTTTCCTATCAGTGAAAAATAGAAGCAAACTCAGCTATGAGGTATTTCTGCAGGGGGAGATTGTAGAATTTTGTACAATAAAGTGCAAATAATACACAGTGCTAAGTCCATGCATGCTTCTGGGTCAGTTTCACTTGAAATTAATACCTGCATAACTTGATTAAATCCTCAGTCAAACATCTCTGTGGTGTTTTTAGATGGTTTGTCACATGGTCCAGCAAGATCAGTGGGGCTTTTTGGCTTAGATTGCTGTGAGGGAGGGCAAGCACTCACCAGTCAGCATGAACTGATAGGCGTTGTCAGAGATGGAGAAGATGTGTGGAGGGGCCTCCTGGCGCTTCTTGCCTCGGTAGGCCAACACCACCTCCGGGTTGTACACCGGCAGCCACTTGTAGGGGTTGACAGTGACGCAGAAGAGACCCGAGTAGGTCTGCGAGGAAGGGAGACAGCACGTTGGCTTCCACTTAGCCTGGCAGAGCGGTTCCTCCTAGCTACCCAAAGGCAGAGTGCTGCTGGTACTTACGTAGATCATCCAGGCTGCATAACGCTCTTTGAGGTTGTACAGCACAGCGGGTTCGTGGAGGTGGGTCATCATGGCCATGTCCTCAATTTTGTCGTACTTGGGAGGGTTCATGGAGAAGACCTGATCTTCCTTCACGGTCAGGGTCTGCCAAGGAAACAGAAGGTCCATGTATGTCAGCTAAGAGCTGATATTTGGAATCAAATGGTGTCCTTCAGCCTTGTTTTTCACTCACCTCTCCTGCTTCAGTCTTGACGGTGACCTTCCCTGTTTCTCTGCTCTGGATTGTCCCTTTCACAAAA
Organism: Chroicocephalus ridibundus; assembly: GCF_963924245.1. NCBI lineage: Eukaryota > Metazoa > Chordata > Aves > Charadriiformes > Laridae > Chroicocephalus > Chroicocephalus ridibundus. The sequence continues at coordinate 14,943,754 of NC_086297.1, read as the reverse complement.
GATTCTTTAGGATGGGCCACAAAGACGGATGTCTTGGCATCAAACGGCTTGTTCTGGGCTGCAATTCTTTCCTTTTCTGACTTTCGGAGGTAAGGAGCTGCCTCTCCAAAGACGGCCATCTCAGAGTCTGCAGAGGCCATGGCTGCCGTTTACTCAAGACACGTCAGCAGAGGACTCTAATGGGGAGGAACAATATGGCACTGATTGTTTACACGTATTCTGTAAGAGTAGGAAAAAATTTATATCCTGTGCCTTGGTTTCTTTTCATAATCTGAGTATGTGGAACACCTAACATGAGCTAACTAGAGACTTAATTTTTAGGTCAACTTAGAAAATAAGAGGTTTTCATTGATGTACTGTAGGTCTTCAATCATTTAGGAGAGCAAATTTTAATGACCTTCCATAAGTGTGGATTTAGTGCTTTAAGAATACTGTGTCTATAAGATAAATGTGAATTTGCTGAGCAAGTTTCATTAAGACATCACTATTAGGAATGGAAAATACAGTTAGGACATTTTGTTAAAAGGACGAACAGTGAAGTGAACGTTTCTAAAAAAGTACAGTTTAGGTGACTTACAGTCTTGGAAAACATTGAACCTGTGGGACATTTACCTTCTAAATATAATGGTAACAGAAAGGCAGTGGGAAATTAATGAATTTTACTAATGAAGTTCTCAACTGAAAGAAAAGGGCATGCTTTGTGACCTTTTAATATTATGCCATAATTTATTTTGTCGCATGCATTTGTCATTCTTCAGTACAACATCTAAACAGTTTCAGTCCCAAAGTTCTGGCTTGGGTGAACACTGAAATTGGAATTGCCAAGCCTGTATTAAGATCCCACATACATACTTACTGAAAAAAAATCTAGGAAGGCGAGTTCTCAAAGCTTGAAAAAAATAAGAGTATTTCCTCAGATGCTTTATTAAACATCTAGGTAGCTAAATTTAGTCAATTGCACTTAAAACTACTCTAGCTACATTAGTAAAATTTATTTCCTCTTTGATCATTAGGTAGTAAATATTTTTTTTGTCTGGAGTAAGAAAATGGATTTCTAAGAGAGCTCTGGTATTTTACAGAGGTGGTTAGATGGTCTGTATGCTCACATGATTTATTAATTCATGCATTCACATGTAGAATGCAGAATTTTGCATTTTTTCCTCCCGTAATCATCTTGGTCCAGTTCTACTGCTGCGACAGCAAAGATGGGAAGGAGCACACCTTGATCTCTGTTAGGTCGATTTAGCAGAAGTGAAGAACTTCCCCATGGGGATTTTCTGCTCTGTCATCGGTGGTCAGAGACTTCAAACACAGCCACTTGAAAACCTTGGGCACCCCACCAACTCCTACTGTAATCACACTGGGTTTGAATATAGGGTGAAACAGAGACCCTTCCAGAAATCCCACCCAAAAGGATCTTTCTCTGCCCTCTAAGAATTAATAAATGAGGTTCTTACCTCTATTGACACCAGATGGGTGGCTTGCAGGCTGGCAGCTGGTAAAACAGAAATGGCAACTCCCTACTTGCTGCTGCACAGAAATCCAGAGTGAGAATGTGCAGGTGCCTTGAAAGCAGATTTAAAACCTGAGCTGAGAAATTGCCCTCCTGGAAAAGAGCGCTGGAGGCAGCAGGAATGTTGTGGCACATAAGGGCACCATCCCCTTCCTGTGAGCCTGCGGACCCCACACACTTACCTTGAAGCTTCCCGTGGAGACAGGGCAGACTTGTCGCAGGGACATTTTATATGATCTAGTCTGCAGATGCTACAGATGCCTACTCTTTCTTCGGTCAAAAAATTTTTGGCAAACCTTCTTTGGTAAAGCATTGTCTGGCAAACTGAACTAAGGGCATAATTGTCATTTGACATTACTAGATATAATTAGAAAATTTTGATGTCTTACTGACTATATGAATACATCTCCTATAAACAATCTGACAAGGGTGTTAAGGAGGGAATCTGGACTAGTCAAGGCACTTAGAGAACTTGGATGCAGGACTTATGGATTCTATTGCTGGCTTTCCCACCGACCCACTGTATGACCCAGGCTTGGATTGCTTGGTATGTCTGCGCTGCAGCTATCCCAGCTGTACAATAGATAAAACAGGAAGTTAAGAGATAAATTAGCATTATTAAAAGCTATGGGTAGTTGTGATGGTAAGATCCTGATAGCAGAAGTGCAGATGTATAGCAGTTCGTGAGGGTTACAGGCACAGCAGGATGGTCAGCAGCACTGCAGCAGCGAGAGGCTGGGCTCTACCTGGTGCGTCTGACAGAGATGTGAGGCAGCTTCAGGGATATCAGAAAGAGCGTGTGCGTGTGCAAACACACACACACAGAGGCATGTGCATGTGTGCCTCTCTGTACACACTTCAAATTGCAAATAAGTGGGAGATGCTCCAAGAAACATTGTTGTGACCCTGTGCACCACCTTGTTCTATGGGAGGGGTTATACCTGCTGAGACTTCTGAACCGCAGGTCAGTGCCAGTGAGAAAGAGATGCTCCTGTGTTTTGCTGCCAACTTCTTAGCTTATCCAGGTGTTTCCATGCCTATAACCTTAGGAAAGATAACTCTGATCTAGGAATGGCCCCCACAGGTGTTTTTTCCTACCTACAATTGGTAGAAAAATCCTCTAGTCAACCAGAGCTATACAAATGATTTGACATATGCACAAACACGTCACCTCAGCATGCAGTCCCAGATACTCTGCACCCAATACATCCTCAGTCCAACACTTCTATTTCATCACAAATATCTTGCACATTTACACATTTGCACAGGTCAGAAAACCACAGTGAACCCTTTACCAGAGCACTGGGGGTAGCAGGCATGCCTGTATATTGCTGAGAGACTGGTCTAGATTTAGGGAGAGGGCACTGTCATGTGAGCTGCTTTAAATCCTGTCAGATTTAAACACATTCTTCCCCTGGTCATTGGCATTTTGGTTATTAAAAGAGCTCAGTGGATAACACGTGGGCAAAGCTAGAAAACCGTGCATAGATCTGATGTAATATCCAGTATCAGGCAATGTCCTGTGCTTGTAAAGCCTATTGCAAGGAGGGCTGCAGCACTGCACTACTCACTTTGTTGGAGCCCAAACCCAGAGCTGAGCTCCTTGTTCAGGGCATGGGGAGGCTGGTGGAAACACCCTGCACACTGCCCAGGAGGAGCCCAGAGCCAGCCAGTGGGAAATGGTGAGTGCAGGGGTGCACCTGAAGTCTGGCCTCCCTGGGTAGCAGGCACCAAGGGGTGCTGGTGGGGGCACCTCCCTCCAGCGGGACCCAGAGCACGGCTGTGCTCCCCAGCGTGGGGACAGCAGGGGTGCACCTGAAGTCTGGCCTCCCTGGGTAGCAGGCACCAAGGGGTGCTGGTGGGGGCACCTCCCTCCAGCGGGACCCAGAGCACGGCTGTGCTCCCCAGCGTGGGGACAGCAGGTGCTGCTCTGAGGGGCTCTTGCAGCTGTGTCCTCAGGGTTCTGGGGTGCCACGTGGTGTCCAGCAGCCCAGTGGGTACCAGTCCTGGCCATGGAGGGGACAGGAGGGCCTTGGCAGCTCAGACTAAGGGGTTTAGAACACCATGCAAGAAGAGCAAGGGATGGCTGAGGCCTCTCCCAGGATGTGGGACCTGGGGGGTCTCTCCCCTCAGGCTGGGGAGCGAGGTCTGATCTCCCATTCCCCAGGAAGCTGTAACATCTGCGCTGTAAAGGCAGCATCCTCTGGCGGCAGCAGGTTAACTATTAAATTGCTGCTGCTTTTCTGTGGGGCCCTGCTCTCAGCAGTACATAGCAAGCCTGTCTTATCCAGTGCTCTCAGGCAGGGAAAAAGTGCCCTTAGGATGTGCCAGGGGCTACATGGAGAGTCTAGCTGAGCCTGTTAGGCTAGACCACCTGACTTTGGGGTTTTGCCTAACTGGTAACCAGTTGCACACTATCCTTAACATAGAAAACACTTTATGTTAAATGGGCCCTAGCAATTGCAGAATCACAAAGACTTCAAGTCTTACTGCCATGTTTACCAGTATTGCTAAGTTAACTAAATAATGTGAGGACTTCCAGCTAAAGACCCTTTGTGACATTAAAGCAAAGCAACTAAAGTGCACAGGCACCTCTACATTCCCCCAGTAAACTCCATGCTTTGCATACAAACAGAGTGAGATGCCTGTAGGTTCAATATGATGTCCACAGAGGCAAGAGTACATATCCTGGCTTAGAGACCAAACCATTTGCCATCTACTTCAGGGACTTGGCCTTCACCATCTCATATATTGGACTATCCAGTTCAGTGAAGCTAGCCTATGCTTGATCCTTGTAGGAGAATCTGGATGGTAGGACTTCCAGCCAGCAGGATCCAGTTCTAATAGAGGTTCTGGCCCACTCTGACTGAAGCTCTTTTCAATACGGGGCCTTAACAGCCATGTGGAAATAGGCATCTTGAAGACTGAGGGGTAGGAGCTTGTGAGCCTGTTCAGTAGAAGAACTAGCATCGTTATCTTGAAGACGTGAATTTGGCAGCTTTCCTGTCACCAGAAAGAATCACCACATTCCTTGACACAAAGAAATGGTAGCTATAGAGCTATTCCACTGAAACAGGGAGGAGCAGGTCCCCTGTCCCCAGAGTCAACAGGGAAGAAACTTTCTGCCAGTCTGTTCTCCTTGGTATGAGACTCCAGACCTTGGACTTTGACTGTCCAGACATTCTATGTCTGTGGTCACCACCTTAGGAGGTAAAGCAATCTTGTGTGCAGAGGAATGACACAGGATTTACACAAGAGAACTCAGAAAACTGCAGACAGTCACATCCTACAAGGAAGACTGGGAATGCTGTCTGCCCAGGGTGTAGAGGAGAGGCAGGACGTACTGTCCCACCTAACCCTGCATCAAGTGTTGGAGGAGGTCCTAGTTTGACTGAAGGTTTCTGTGGGCATATGCAAATCCACAGTGTGAATATATATGTTGGGTTAAGTTCAGAGAAGGAGAAACTATTGTGACTATGAGTATGTAGGCTTTGCTTTGTGTCTTGGAGTGAAATCCTGGAAGGGTGCTTGGTATTAATCATTCAAGAGTCTGAAGAATTACTGAAATCTAGTAAAATTCCCCAGAATTTTGTATAGAGAGATGTGTTCTTCATGCTAAGAACAATTCGCATATTGAGTTCAGCTAAAACTTATATACTTCACATTAAATAACACTACCTCCACCATGAAGCAGCATTTATAGATGACACCAAGTGCGTCTGCTTACTTTTCTGTCAGCTGCACTGTCATACAGAAATAATCCGGTGAAGGGACTTGACTGAATTCAGCATTAAACAGTCCACTGCTATTCAAACTGAACATCAGGGCTGTTCCAGCAACACCTCTGGAAGAACCAGCATTAGAAAAACTCTTTCATACAGTCAGAACAAGAAGATAAAATGTTAAAACATTGACTACTTTCACTTAAAAACTCTAAATTCACATCAACTTCCTTTTTTCCCCCTTTGCATTAACTGAATAACACATGGAAAACAAAAACTTCTCATTCAGTGTTTTTAGTAGATGCTTTTAAAATATCTTTTTGAAGGAAATTACGAGCTAAAACAACAGCAGCTGTAACTGCATGTGTTGTGACCACAGGTTGCATATGAACTCTCAGTGAATGTCTGCAGGGGAAAGACACCTGACGATTGGACTGAGTCTGCGGAGGCTGGAAGAGGAGGCAGGAGAAAGTGCAAAAAGGGTTGGGAGATACCCCAGCATTCAGTGTTTTAGTGTATGACATAAAGCTCACAAAAAGAAAAATGAAGTGTTATAAGCATTCTTGAAAAGGATTCTAAGCTACTGAGCATCGGCTTTGGCTTTGTTTTAATTTATAAAAATCTGTCCTACCATCTACTAGCTATCCTACCCAGCTATCACTTATATGACACTGGCATAGCATACTCTAAACTGAAGTAGGTGATAGAGAGTTCACTGTAGTTTAACTCTGTAGATCCCAGTAAGTTACATCAGGGAGAGCTCTGCCCTGTTTCCCATATTCAGCCCCAGCCAAGGATAAATCTGTCCGGGAAGGGATCTTTTGAAAGAAGTGCAAGTGCCTCAATGCTAAAATAAGAATGCAAAGTTTCCTGCCAGCCATTAATTTTCTGTCAATCCTATTTTCATCTCTTCAGGGCTGGACTGCAGTAGGACCAGAAGCAAACCACAGCATAGTTAGAAGAGAAGAGGTGGACTGAAACCCATCTCTGGATACAGACTGTCCTGCACAGCAATGCGGTGTCGGCAAGGTGCACATTCCCCATGGAGGAGAAAGGATTCAGTCATGCTGAAAATAGATCCTTCTTGAGACAGAGATCAGGCAGCTGCCTCCCTTTCTGCCAGCCCTTAAGATGTGTATTTTCTTTTCCTGATCCTTGCGGTTAGCTGAGAGACAAGGAGTGAGAAGGCATTTTTTAGCTGGGCAGCACAGCCAGACTGGAGAGGGGAGGTGCCTGCAGACTGCTGCGTGTTGGCTGGTGGGAACCTCCCTCTCATACTTGTTCAGCTCATGGAAACATGAGAACATACCTGTATGGCAGGAGGGTTTGCAGCAGGAAAAGGAATCTCTTACTGTAGTCCGGTGATCCCCAGTCTTTCACACTGGGAGCTACGCTCAGACCCTCTGCTCCTAGAACAGACTGCCCTCCAAGAAGAAGGACTTTGGGGTTATGGTGGATATGAATATGAGTGCTCTCACTGCAAACAGGACAAACTAAGTGGTGTTAGAAGCATGGTCAGCGGATTATAGGAAGCTGTTATCCCTTTTGCTTGACACTGGTGAGTCCTCACCTGAAACAGTTTGTCCAGTTTTAGGCTCCCCAGTTCAAAAGAGATGTGAACTAATGGGAGAAGGTCCAGCAGAAGGCTAGCAAGATAGGCAAGGGTCTAGAAAACTTGTGCTATGAAGAGAGTTTGAGGGCATGTTTAGTTTGAGGAAAAAAGGGCTAATTTACATGAGTGGCTGTTACAAAGACAACGTGCCAAGCTTTTTTCAAGAGTAGCTGACAATGTAACAAGGGGCAATGACCACAAATTATTGCTTGAAAGTCTCCAGTTAGACATTAAGAAAATTCTTTCCTATTGGTTAATGGAGAAATGGCACAGGCTACCTGGAGAGGCTGTGGAGACTCTGACCAAAAAACTTGGCTAGTCAAAGCCATGACTGATCTCACCAGTGCTGGCAACAGATCTGCTTGAAGTGGGAGACTGAACTGAAGACCTCCAGATGTTCATTCGCAATGGCATTTCTGTGGCTTTAATGTAGGTTCCCTCTATCCATCCAAAGTAGACAAATGCTCAAAGATAAGCAGAGAAGGTATCTGCAGCTTCATGTCTTGTGCTAAGAAACAGAAATTTTCCTGGAATCGTGAAAAGCAGCTTTTCTCAAGTGAACCGTCTGTGATCTCACTGAATTGTTGGAGACAGTTAATTTCATGCAGCTTGTCAAAACATATTCCTCCAGGACGCCAATTCCAGAATAGCACTTCTCAAGTACATCATCTGGAAACGTCCTTAGCAGCAGTAAGCTTCAGTAGCTTTCAGTCCTTGAAGAGCAGAGTGGTACGCAGGCAGACAGAAAATTGTGGAGCTCACTGGGGCAGCAAAGTGCATCATATCATGTCAGAAAGAAGTTCCACCAGGTGAGGGGCAGGAGGGTACAGGAGGGTCCTCTTGTTATCACAGGCTGGACACATTCATGGTGGGAATTGTATGCTGGTGAGCATTTCCGCAGCCCCGTTACAGGGATTTAGGGATCTGCTACAAACCTTTTTCATTCTGAGTCACTAGATAGTGTTTGTCGGAGAATGTGTGGATAATAGATGAACAGCAACTAACATCACCACCGTGTTCTTTCTGACCGTAACATAACATTGAAGGAAATAAGATTACACGATGTCCCTGACAATGGCAGGGGGGGTTGGACTTGATGATCGTTAAAGGTCCCTTCCATCCCAAACCATTCTGTGATTCTGTGTGATTCTGTGAATGGCTGTACTGAGGGAGATCAAAGGAACATGTAGACTCTCACACCTGAGACATTTGTTGTCATCCCAGTCTCCCCAGATACCCACCCTCCACAGGATGTCCCACCCATGTGGTGAAGCCTAGAGCACAAATCACCTCAAGTTGGTGAAAATGTCTGTGACTGGAGCAAAACCGAATAAGGCACACCTGGGAAACTGTACTGAAAACAGCAACCTATTTTTCTATGTCACTGCCAATGGGAGAGAGAAAAACAAGTTCCTATCATCTCTATGTGAAGCCTAAGCAGCCTTTGGCCTTCTCAGGTCTGTGACCTACCTGTCGCCCAGCACGGAGCCAGTAATGCTCACGGGATACGGCAGACATCTCCTTTAACAAGGATCCCCTTGCACACTCTGCTAGTGAGCCGTGGGAGGCTGGAGAGAGCTCAAAGCTGCGGACCTTCTGCTCCAGTAGAAAACCTCCTCCTGTGGGCTGCTGGCCTGGGGAGCAGGCTCAGGTGCCTACTCAGATAGCAATGTCTCCTGTACCTGGGACAGGTCTCTTCTGCTGCTCCTCCTCAGGTGATCAGGGTCCCTGATGCCCCAGTGGAGAACTGGGAGGTGCTGAGGGCCATGGGACCATGAGTATCTGCAAGGATGTGCTGCTCCTCTGAGCACACATCAGAGCTAAGGTGAAATGAAGTCAGCCCTACATGTGGTAGGCAATTACTAGTGATTATTCTGCCCCGCTTCAGCCTAACCAGCTTGTTGGGTGACTGGTCTCCAGACCCTCATAAAACACTGTAAATATTCCATAACATAGAATTTATATACATCTGTTCTGGTTTTATATACATGAACATTTGATGTGTTACCAACTGTCTCTAAACACTGTCACATAGGTGACAGACTTGCTGACAAGCAGCTTTTGCTTGGACATGCTTCTGAAGTTAGGTTCCTCCCATTTATAATGACCAAATATGACCTGGTATCAAAAAAGTTCGAAGATCTTTGTCTATCTATCTGCTGCATGTATGAGCATCTATTCCCCCAAAATCTCCAGAGGAAGAACATCCTGCCTGGTCACTGGTACGAAAGAAACTGATTGCACAGCAAAGCCATTCGCTTTCTTTTATTTGATAAAACCCTCTCAGACAGGCGTTACAGTACTAGGATGCTTCCTAACTGAAGACAGTCTGATGCTGTTTCTGGCTATCTTGCCCTTGCATTGCTACCCGTTAGCTGATAAACAGCACCTGAGGAAAGGGTTTTTTTAATAATTTCGATGCCAGGCATTGGGACAAGTGTGTTGCTGCAGAGGGAGGTGGAAGTGGCTGAGCTTGTACAGGTAAGTGTAGGAAGATCACTGACTTTCCAGGCTTGCTGGCGGGATAGATGGGGAAAAGCGGTGGCTGTGGTTTCTGGGAGCAGCTATTTAGCACTACCCACTGCTCTAACATGCCTACCCACCATGGTAATCTCACCTCGCAGATCTCTGACGTAGGCAAAGCCATTTTGCTGTGATCATTATTGCAATTAGTATCCCCTGTTCCTGAATACTTTTGACTACAGTGGCTTTTCTTGTTTCACTCCCTTCCTTCCCTTTCCCCAGGTCTTCAGAGAATTTTAAGCCCAAATAATTTGCTTTTCCAGCTGCTATACAAAACTCAACCTCAGCTTATTTGAGAGGATATGAAACAGCAGCTGTGCATCCATCTCCCAGCTGAAAACAACGAGGATGTGTAAGGCTTGCTCAGCTGTGAGAAAGCCAAAGCAGAAAAAAGGCATCATGCAGCGATAGCCCCATAAATCTGAGAGTAAGCAGACAGCCATATCAGCCTAGAGCAAAGGTCCAGCTGGTATTTTGTGCATGAGTGTACATTGGATACTTGGTGAAAATCCAATTTCACTTTTTCCATGCTACTTATAATATTATGTAAGCATATAATCTTCCCACCTGGTTGTTCCTTTCCCAAAGTGAAAGATCATAGTCCGGACAGTTTGTCTCCCCAGTGCTCTGTACCCTTCCTAATTGCCCAGGCCAAAACTGCAGATAGCAAGTGGTTTGTGGGCCTGGTGCAATGATTTCTGTTTTGTTCTTACTTGATCCTGATGATTCCTGATACTCTGTTTGCCTTTTGTCGCCACCAGTGAGCACTGACTTGACGTTTGGAGGCAACTATTCACTATTCTGGTAACCTTCCTATCTCCTAATCCTGGTCCTCCTTTTAGAGACTAAATTTCTATAGGGTTTGGTCTAAGTATGGCTCAGAGTCATTGTATGGACAGAGAAGTTGATGTTCTGTTTCATCTGCATAAAGGGTTTCTATGACTGATGCCCATACAGTTTGCCTTACAAGGACAACATCTTTCTTAGTGGCTTTCAGCGAAATGACATTGAGTGAGACTCGAGAGAGGCACAGCCCAGCTAACAGAGCAGTGGGGAGACAGGTCAAGCAGCAAACTTTTATTTGGGGGTGAGCAGCTCTTCACTGAGTACCAGAGTTGTGCCGTTATTGAGAGCCCTCGTGTTCCCAGCAGATATCAGCGGAAGAGCTGGACGAGGAGGCGACATTCAGGATGCCCTTTCTATCACCCACCAAAGCAGCTGAGGAGCTCCTGTTACAGAGCAGGGGAGTGGGGTGGGCAGGGTAAGACACCTCTGGGTAAGACAAAAAAAAAAGAGAGCAAGTGGCAAGAGGGGGAGGGAAGGGAAGAAAAATCAGGATTAGGTGCATAATATTAACACTAGCAACAACTGTATGCAAAAAAAGAGAGCTAAAAAGAGAGGTGCTGCCTTCCCAGGCTGACGCTCATCTGCGACAGATGACCAAATACCACTTTTGGGCAGATTTCACTGTTGTAAATGGAAATATACTGGTATGGACTTTGTATAAACCTCTTCACTTTAAGCATTAGACTTTTCCAGGTGAAGACAGCCCACTGGATTACCACAGGATTGTCCGAGTGCCAGAGTCACTGCAGTAAAGTTACCAACAGGATGTGTCAAAGAATTTTCTAGTGACATTTTCTGAACTAACTTTTTATGTTGCAGACAAGTTCCTTTTGCACCCTCAGAAAATTTGTTAACAGCCTCATTATTTCACGTTGGCAGATAAATTTCCTTGGTGGTCAGCCTAAACAGTTCCTCAATTGCTCTCTGCATCCATCTGAGATGCCGAGGGAAGGATACAAATCGCTGCTCGTCCTGAAAGACAAATCAGTTGTGTAAAGCAGAACAGCTCCAGCAGGACACAATGACAGCGACATGTCACCAGAGAGCCAGCAACCAGGGTGTTTTACCTCTCAATCAGGACCGCGGCCTGAAAAAATACATGCTAAGTCTGCCTCAGCTCAAGATGCAGTGCCAACTTCACCCCATCACTGCTTTGCTGAGCAACACAGGCGTATGTTGCCTTCCTTCCAAATCAGTCCCTCAGGTCCCTCAGAGTGTCTGCTGCTCCTCTGAGAAGTGCCTCCAGGTAGCCCGTATCTCACAGGGTGTCTTCTAGGGTCTCACAGAGACTCATCCCATGATCCCACATTTCTGCCTGCCCCTTACCTTAGCTAAGCCTGGACTTTACCTCTCCAGGCTCTGATCCCAAAGCAGGACCACATTTCTCCAGCAGTGCTGTGCTGACATGGGGGCTGTGCTGCCGGCAAGGGGCTGGGAGGAGGCAGGGCCTGTAAGGCCTCAGTCATGAGAGCTTAACAGCAAGGCTCAGATGATTCTTCCTCTCCTGGGGCTCCTGACAGGACATTGAAGTGTGAACTGTTGAATTTTACTTTACTGACAAAGCGTTTCTTAAGGGGAATGTTTTCAAACATTTGCTCTACTTTTACTGGAATGCTGCATTTGAACTTAGGAGATCCCTGGCCTTCCATATGGGACAGCAGTTCTATATGAGTCCATCAGCTGCATCTATTTTAAACTTTCTCTCAGAGATGTTCGTTTATGGCCACGATGGACTGATGTTTTTCTCAAGACCTTTGCACAAGCCCTTATCAGGTGACTGGCAGCCTCACTCCACAGATAGAGTGTCAATGCAAAATGACCCTCATTCTCCATAAAGCAGTGAGGAATTCATCTTCCTTACATCAGTGTCCCACTTTGATCCTGATAATCCAGCAGGCTTTATAGCAGTGGCTGTCAGTGGAGATTTTTTCCCTCTGCTCCTCCTGCATGCATCCTCCCCTGGCTCAAAACTGCTAATTTGTTCCTTTCCCCATTACGTATCTCCCGCCTCCTCCCAGGACAGGCAGGAGAAGCTAGCATCACTCAGATGCTTAGCTTCTGCTCCCATCTTCTCATTCACATCTGGGTTGTTTTTTCTTTTTCTTGGAAGAGTCTTCAAAAAACATACACATGGGTGGTGGCCACAGGCTGGGCTCACAGAGTGTCAAGGTAGGTCCCTGTGGGGTGGGCCACAGCAGCAGCTCAAAACTTGGGCCACTCTGCACCATCCCCATCCACTTACCTCCTGCCAGAAAGAGCAGCAGCTCCTGTGGCCTACCCTGCCTGGGGAGCAGGACGGTGCAGCTGGGGTCTGGCCATGTCTGGGGGCTTCCAGACTCAAGCTGGGGACTGCCAGAAGTCCCTGAAGTCTTCAGCCCTCTGGGAAGGCACATCTTTTCACTGCCTCCTCCCAATACATCTTGTGGTCCTGGGTTTGGGAAATGCTGCCTGAGGATGCCAGCTCCCCACAGCACAGCGCGCGGGCATGAGCGATGAGCCGAGTGCCATGTGCAGTGGTAACGAAACAACATACCGCCTTACTGTACAGATTAAATACAGTAAAATATTTCCTCTAATCTAAAATTACCTTTACAAATCTCCCTCGAGGTGAGCTACAAATTAGATAGATTGTCATTTGCAGATTATCATTGCAGTGTTTCCCAGGAGTTTCTCCTCAGGTTTCTCCTGACTTTTCTTCCCCAAACCTGATGCTGAGGTGTCATTTCGTCCACCTCGACATCCTTTACGATCTTATCACTTATCCCTTTCCCTCACACACATCCATCTCACTTTCCTCCTCCCAGACGCCTCCCTGCACTCCCCAGCACTATTTCAGCCCTACCTCAGCACTGGGATTGCTCTTATTCCCACCCTCTCTCACTTATCAGATTATTAATTTTTTTCTGCAACAAGAGTCACATGAAGGCGAGTTCAGCTGCCTGCATCACAGTTAAAGCACTGGGGCCCCAGTTCTGCATTTGACCTGAACGTGTCCATTGGCTGCTCCTGCTCCACTTGGCTGACAAAGGGTACATGGCTTTCTGCAATGCTGCTGGTTCTGGAGCAAGCTTGGAGCAAGCCTTGCCTCTGTCTTCCTCACCAGGGAAGGGATTGGTGGATGGAGGCCTCTTGCTGATAAGCAAAAAATAGGCTTTCAGGTCCACAGGCATTGCTTTAATTTGTTGGTGCCCAAGAGAAGTGACGTTCCCCTGCACCACAAACTGAGCCCCAGCTGAGCGCTGGAAGTACCTGGGCAGCTGCTGTGCTCCCTGTGGGACAGCACGTCCCAGGAGGCCACAGCGAGCACCCAGACGCTGGGTTGGCACAGCATCATTCCACAGACGTCAGAGGGGCCGCTCCTGATTTATGGTCTTACCAGGGAGAGCACACTCGGGCCTGCTTCTGATCTTTAACATTTCAGCTGAGAAAGGGGCTGTGCCGGAGCAAGTCTCTCTCGGGTAAGAATAGCATCTGCCATCTTAGGACGCAACACAGTTGTCCCGCTCCTACGTGGCAGCACATTGCGCTGAGATATAGAAGGCAACCTACCCGCCCAGGAATGTCTTCGAGCGCTATTAGTGGAAGCGTATCAGCTACACAAACAGGCATGACCCCGCACAGGAGTCTTGCAAGAGCGGGGCTATTTTGAGCTTCTGACAGTGAGGATGAAGGCAGACAAATGAGGGGCTGATCCTCCCGGCATGGGCAACCTCCAAAACTCTCTGCGGCCTTGTCTCCTCCTCTGGGAATCACTTGTGTGAAGGCTGATGGGCGATTTGGTGGGACCTCAGAGCCCAGGAGGCAGGGGCCAGGAAGGAGCTGTGAATGTGGGGGGACGCAAGGCTAGGCCTCAGTCCCACCACACGGCCCACCGTGCTGATGGCAAGTCCTGCCTGAGGCTGTGCACCTGTCCCCAAGCTTAGGGCACACAGCTGCCTGCTTTATTTTTGACTGCATCCGTGAGAGCTAGAGAGATACCAGAGGTGTGTAACTGCGTGCAAGGGAAACACAAATCCTTTTCATCCAGGAGGGTATTCTCTTGCCACCTGAAGCTCTCTGTCTCTGAGGGGTTCTTTGGTATCATGGATGTCTGAAATGCCTCTTTTCCTCTTCTTCCCAGCCATTTCAAATCTCCTCCCCAACTAATTCCCATCCTTTTAACATGCTCTTTCTTGTTCTGGTATGGATTTCTTTCATTCAATTATTTTTTACGTCTCTTTCTTGTTTTGTTTGTTTCATTTCCATTGCTTTGTGAAAACAGGATCTGCACATTAAGCTCTCTGGGGAAAAAAAAAAAACACTCTCCTAGAAAAGTTTTCCAGCTGGATCAGCTGGCCTAGTCAGTCTCCCTTGGGACTCCACATTCGTCTGGACTGGTGCACACAGCAGTGTTAGCAGGCAGGAACAAGTGGTCAGGGGATTGTTAAAAAGTACTGCCACTAAATGAAATCCTGCAGCCTTAGGGGATGGATCTGATTCAAGCGCTTGGAAGAAGGCCCCTTGGCACAGTCCCAGCCTCCTGAGCTGTTCCCAGGCATGTCCAGGACTCCTGCAGATGAAGACTCAGTTGGTTCAGCTGGCAGACCAGAGGAACAAATATTCATTCATGGGCATGTTATTTGCCCAGCCATCTAATAAGTTAAACTGACTCCTCCTACAACCCTCAGTAGTATGGCTTTGCCAAGCACCTCAACGCTAATTGGGCATCCCCTGTGTCTATCACAAGACAGCACAACTGGGTATGGGCAGTGCGAACAGCCCCTCCTCAGCTGCTCACCTAAAGATCAGGCTAGTGATAAAAAGAAAGGCTTTATCCCCCTATCTTGGTGCCATGTGATGAGGCTCGGGTTCCTACAGAGCACCCTTGCCAGGTGGAGATTCAACCAGGATCTTAAAACCTTCTCCCTGGTGTGGCAGGCTGCGTGATGGAGATGTCGGACAGGACTGTGTCCTCCTCTGAGGCTCCCCAGCAGTGGAGTGCTCCTGTTTGTGCTGCCCTGAACCATCATGGCTCAGCATGGGCCAAGCTTCCTTGCAGTAACTCGAGCTGTGAAGCTTTGTGACCATGGCCATGCATTTCTTTCAATTTGTTTTATTCTTCTTGCATGAAATTGGCAGTACACAAAGTAGACCACAGGCTTTCCTCAGAGCTGCATTGCTACCAGCAGGCTCTGAGCCCAGTTCTGTAGTCGTGCTCTCAGGATCCTCAACTCCAAACTAGCCAGACCGACCTACACACATGGCATTTTACGCCAATGCAGGCACAATGGTCTCCAGATACAGTCAACCTGAGGACTCAAGGCTACCAGGTGGGAAAGCCAGGCTCCCCCCACTTGCCATTCAGCCAACCCTGTCATGAGTCAAAGCCAAAGCATTAATGCAAAAGAAAGTGAATTCCCCCTCTTGGAATGGGAGAGAGCCCTGTTGCCAGCAGAAAGGACCTGCTGGGGTGAGGGTAGTGATTATCCTGCTAAAGTCTCATCCCTGCAGATCCCCACTCCTCAGGCACTGCTGGGGCTGCTGTGCTCTGCCGACTGTGCTTGAGCAGGTGGGAAAGTCTCAGAAGTCCAGGGACTGTGTAGTTGGGCAAGAGCAATCAGCAACTTAGTACCAGAAGCAGGAAAGAGAGCTGGGAGGCTTACATGACATATCCAAGCTGATGCCTGGATATTTTGGAATGATTAATGACAGTCCCCTGATTCGGGTTGCTGGACTTTCCTAGCAGTTAGTAATTTCCCATTGGTTTTGCACAACTACTCCTAAGCAAATCACAGCTGCTTTCCTACAGGTCTATGAAGTAGATTATTGTACTGTGCGACTAGCTGTTTTACACTGTGGGCTAGGCTCAAGAACGTGACCTAAGAGCAAAGCAGGACTTTGGGTCGCATCTTGAGACAGAGCAGCGTGCAGTGAACTACTGAGAACAAGATGCAGGCAGTCCCCTGGAAAAGCGCCATTTCCAGGCAGCATGAGCTGAAACAGAAGTCTTCCCTTGGGAAAGCAAAAGACCAACACATCCAGATCTGTCCCAACTGGTGTGAAAAACTAGCATTTGATTCTGGTTCCCCCAGCTAACAGGGCCATAACAGCAGATGGAGGCCCCTCTTGAAAGGATCATGGTGTGGGGACAGTTTTTGAGGAAACTAAGGGCTAGACTGACTGAGAAGGTTTATCAAAGTTTCAGGTTTCTCAGACAAGCTGAAGATCTTGCATCTCATCAATTCAGTATCTCATGAGGTTATTTTTTGGGCAGAGCGATAGAAGGACTTGGGCCATTGCATAACAATCATTATCAAAGGCTTCTAAACCCATCTGTCTCTAGGGCAGTAGTTCACAGACCTCTGGAGAACAAGGTGAGAGGAGAAATCAGTAACTGCAAACCCTGCTCAACCCGGCAACAGTTCTGTTTATCTTAGACCAGGAATCTGTGGGCAACAGTTAATTATCTGAGCAAAACAGAGTCCCTGTACTGGTGTTTGCAGATGATCTTCTTCCAGGTCTTGGGACAGAATGAACAACTTGACTGATAACAGCAAAGTTGGTTGCAAGCTCTGAGGACACAAGTATGGAAGTATGGAAGTGCCATAGGCTTTACAGCACCTTGGCATTCGACTTATTCATGATGAACAGTTGTGAAGGTTTAATAGTAACCAAAGTACTAAACATGGTGGTCCCAGTGGGTTTAGAGAAATATCTGGGTATGAGGGTGGATTCATAGTTTGGACCATCAAAATGAGATCTCACTTCCAAACTAGACTTGTAGATTAAACCCACACAGAAGAAGAAAATGCTTAATGTGTTCATTGTTCCAAAAAGCCCCATCTATTTTAAACTGCATTTCATATATAAAGGACAGTACACTCACATTTTTGGATACCAGTATATGGCAGTAAGGCCCCTCCATATCTCCACATGCATGTATAGTCTTCTGTATTCAGTAACAAGAGGTGGGAATGGATGGACTCACAGCCTCATTCCCTTTTCCAAGCGTGGTGCTTGCACAGACTTGCTAACTCAGAAACATGGCAACTCATCAGAGTGTCCTGGAGTGTGGATTTGAGAAAGGACACAAGAATTGAGAATTATTTTTTTTGAGAAAGGACACAAGAATGTGGCTGAATGCAGGAGATAAAAGTGAGACACCCAATTTTCATGTTCTCAACCTCAATTTCGTAATGCCCCAAGTATTAAAGGATGCCAAGGAAATGGTGAGTAACTGAGAGACCTCCTACGCAATATCAGGTGCTCTAAATCTTGCAACTGAAAAAAAAAAATCACCAGTGGACTAAACTGCCTAGAAAGGCATGCTGTGTGGTACATACTGACAACTCCAGCAGGAATAACCAGATCTAGATTTAGCAAGGAAACCCCGAGAAACTCCTCTTTGTGGCACTACTAAACTACTGTGTGAAGCTACAAGAAACTGCACATCCCACCGGAGAGTTATGAGGTCAGAGCCTAGAAAACACATGGAAGCACTGCAGACACCATCCCAATGATTCTGAGACCTGGTCCCACACTTTGGGAGCCCACCTGGCAGCACTAGTAAATCCAATCAGTGAGCACAAGTTCATTGGTAGCCTCATAAAGAAAGAAATAATGGGCAGGGTCTTGCGAGCCCCATCCTAGAAGAGCAGCTAAAGAGCTCAAACTGAGCTTGTGTTTGTGAATAACAGAAGTGCCCACGTGTCAGGGAAAACTGTCAGTGACAAGAGAAACAACTACGCTAGAAAATAAAATACATTGCTATCAGTTTTTACTAGAACAAATGAAAAATCTGACACTTTCTAAGGAGCGTGTACATTGTGTTTTCCATGGGGGCCAGAGGGGAGTGATGCGGGAGGTGGAGGGACCTGATGACCTCCGGAGTTCCCTTCCAACTTCAACCATTCTGTGATATGTGGAAAACAGAGAAACAGTGAAATGTCAGAGCAATGGTGGATTGATGGACTGCTCTGTAAGTTGGCTTTGCTGTGCTCTGCAGGCGTGACAATGTCTTTGCCAACCTGGGAAGCCATGACACACCACCTTAGTTTCTGCAGTGGTTCCTAGGTGGTACCTCTGGCACGGAACTCTGAAGGTTTTTGTTCTCAAACTGAGAAACCACTTACAGTTCACGCAGACTGAACCAGGGATGTGGATCTCCAGGTTATCTGATGCAAGGAAGTGATGTACTAACCGGCTGCCACAGGGCACCGTTCATTTGGACAAGGTGGTGTTCAGCAGCGGGTCCCATCTGTTACACAGCTCTACCTCGCTTTCTGCACACTGAAGTACAAATCCCACGTCAGGTGGGCCAGATGTGTCTGGCACATAGGATCTCAGTGCGAAGGGTACAGTGCAGTGCTACAAATGAGTGAACTGTTGACCTCGTGTGGTGGCAGCCAAGTGATTAAGGCACCTGATAATTTTGTGGTAATGGAAGAAAAAGGTCTGCCATCCAACAGGAGCATCCCTTACATAGGTAATGTTGGACCAGTAAGGATTAGGCAGAGACATTGACCATGATGGTAAGGCCATCCTGACTCTTTGCCAAGGAGCATGAGTGCACTGGATGAGGACGAATGGGAGAAAGTGGGGGTCTAACAGGGAGCCATGGTGAAACCTTCAAAGGTGTCATGGGAGGGACAGGTATCTTCTGTTTTTATTAACTCTTCGTAGTTGAAAACTAAGAGGTGAGGCCCATCCTTTTTCAGACAGGAGTGACAGAACATCGTAGTTTTCTCCTCTCCCGTCCTTGTAACTGACAGCAGAAGCAGGCCAGACTGCTTCCTGAGTGCTGGTGTGGCTGTGTCCTGGAGTCAGGTAAGGTGAGATGGATTTGGATATACCTTTCCGCGGCACATAGACA
This sequence comes from Chroicocephalus ridibundus, assembly GCF_963924245.1. Taxonomy (NCBI): domain Eukaryota; kingdom Metazoa; phylum Chordata; class Aves; order Charadriiformes; family Laridae; genus Chroicocephalus; species Chroicocephalus ridibundus. Next base: position 14,924,687 of record NC_086297.1, on the reverse strand, counting down.
CGAAGCAGTCAGCTGGCACTTCACAACAGTGTCAGCATCCCATTTGACCCAGTATCCAGTGCTATGCACAAACTAATTCATCTTCTCAGTGCACTGGGATGTCTGCACAAAGGTATCCCATTCACTCTCTACCCCTTACTGTGCTGCCAGGTATGTCTCCTCAGTAGTCTTGCCCAGTGCCAAAGTATCTGGGTTTTCTCACTACCTGCAAGCCTGCAGTTTCAACTATACCACACATACGCCACAAAGTAGCTGAACATGTATTTCTCTTTGGGAAACACCAAGCAGAGCTATGGTGCCCAGTGCCCCTGGGGAGATAAGCTTCAAGCAGCTATTCAGATTTTCCTGCTAACATTACAGACTATTTGTTAACTATTTCCAATGTAACAAGTATGTGAGACACCTAAGTTCAAGCCTTCATCTGCTCGGAGCTGCAACACTGGAGCTCAGAAGCAGGCCAACATTCTGAGCTGACGTTTGAATACAAGGAGATTAGAAATACTTGATCTGTAACGCACACAGATGGCTGCGGGCTCATGGGCTGGATCAGTCTTGTTCTTCCATGCAGAGATACAGCAGTGAAACTAAGCAGGAATGCTGTAATTTTGTTCATGTTGCTTGTTTGACATACCACATCCACTCATACAGTAGTTTATTCTCAGCTTCATTTAACAGGGTCGGGATATCTGCTTTCAAGCAGAAGGTATGGGTGAAGGCTATCGAACACCTAGATTTTAAGGTCAGGACAAAATTACTAAAACAAGATCATAGCAGTAAGACTTGAACACGCAGTTTTGACTATGCTTAACTTAACTTAGAAAAAAAAATGACTCTCATCTGAACATCAACATTTGGAGCATCTGAAGTTGCAGATATCTACTTTATTGACACTGGTACAGCAGCAGAGTGACAGAAAATGTTTATGTCCATAAGCAAATGAAAGATTACTTCCTACCAGTGTAGCTCTAGCTACTGCAAATCCACAGCTGGACAGATAGCTGGGGTGTAAGTTCTGGTTATCCCAGAGGAAGCTCATTTTTTACTTCCTAACACCACCTGGAAAGGAGAGGCTTTGTTTAATCCACCCACGTCAAGACGAGTCTTTAGTCCCTAAAATCATCTGCCTCAATGCAACAACCAGCTAGGATGTGCAAGTGGAGCCCAGGTCAACGTAGCAGTGTCTGTAACCCTTAAGACTACACATCATCAAACGTTATGCTGTCAGACTGATAGGTTGAAATGGAGAAACATATCTGTTGGCTTTTCTGAAGTGCTACTTTGCTGTTGCAGTGCTTAAGCAACCCACACCCCCATCCTCTGGGGCAAGTAGGATCCCAGCAATTCCAAAAGCGAATGTAAAGCATGGAAGGAAGTAAAAGGATGTATTGATCCATTGTATCTATTAAAATATTCAGGCATTACAATTCTGAATTTTTAGGCCTCTCAGAGCAGAATCCAGAACTCGTGCCAGGTGCCCAGGGTCCATAGATACTGCACAGTATCAGGCACTTCAAAGCAGGATCTGAAACGACAACATATTGCAGAAAGAGTTGCCCATAGTCAGTATGTTCAACATGCCTTTACCTGGGGATACCCGATAGAAGCTATCTGAAATCTTGCCCCTGTCTGGGCTTTCAACTCAATTACAGATTCAGCTCAGTGGAAAGAGACCTGGGAGTCCTGGCGGACAACAGGGTGACCATGAGCCAGCAATGTGCCCTCGTGGCCAAGAAGGCCAATGGCATCCTGGGGGGCATCAAGAAGAGTGTGGCCAGCAGGTGGAGGGAGGTCATCCTCCCCCTCTGCTCTGCCCTGGGGAGGCCGCACCTGGAGTGCTGTGTCCAGTGCTGGGCTCCCCAGTTCAAGAGGGACAGGGAACTGCTGGAGAGGGGACAGCAAAGGGCTACCAAGATGATGAGGGGACTGGAACACCTCTCTGATGAAGAAAGGCTGAGGGATTTGGATCTCTTCAGGCTGGAAAAAAGACGCCTGAGGGGGCATCTTAACAACGCTTGTAAATACTGAAAGGGGGGGTGTCAGGAGGATGGGGCCAGGCTCTTTTCAGTGGTGCCCAGGGACAGAACAAGAGGTAATAGGCACAAACTTGGCCATAGGGAGTTCCACCTCAACAGGAGGAGGAACTTCGTTGCTGTGAGGGTGGCAAAGCCCTGACACAAGCTGTCCCGAGAGGTGGTGGAGTCTCCATCTCTGGAGAAATTCCAAACCCGCCTGGGGGCGTTCCTGTGCCACCTGCTGTGGGTGACCCTGCTCTTGCAGGGAGTTGGACTGGGTGATCTCCAGAGGTCCCTTCCAACCCTATGATTCTATGATTCCCTCTATAAGGTAATCTCATGTCTAGAGACTTTGCTCAGGAACCTGGACACAGCCTTCCAAGTGCTTCCCCTGGGGTCTGGGCAGGATACCCTGATAAGCACTGAGGAGTCAAATCCTTTTACTGGCTTTGTGGCATTAATAGCACAATGGCATTAAGTGACTCATTGAAAGTTGCACACCAGGCTCTGGCAAAACCAACATTGTCTATTGAGTCTGAGGCCTGAGCCTTCAGAAGAAAGCATGTTCTCCATAGTGTCTCTTCTAGAATTAAAATGCTGTATGACTAAGAGGATGCTGTGGGTAAGCAGAAGGCAGCCTGGAGCCAAGGCTCTCCGTTTCCTGCATACATGCTCTAGGCACTAGTAATTTTTTCAAAATATGAACTGAGGGTATTTTACCTCTAACCAAAAACTGAGCTAGACTAGTGCAGTCAAAAGGTGTTACACCTGTAAATATCAGATTAGGAAAATTAGGCTCCAGATCTTGTACCAAACAGTCTTGTTTGGTACAACTGCCAGGGAAGTTCAGCTAAGGACACAGTGCTGCTGCATATTTCTCAATCAGAACATTAATTCTGCCTAAGGCTCACAGGAAGGTTGTTTTAGGAATGTTCGGAGTTAGGCTGGCTCTCATTCTTCCACTTTATGAGGCAGTTCCTTAAATCTGAAACTAATGTGATAAACTAGACAGAAGGCTCATGCTTGGCACCAGAGCCTAAAATGCCAGAGTCACAGAATCATAGTATCACAGAATGGTTTGAGCTGGAAGGGACCTTCAAAGATCATCTAGTCCAAAACCCCTGTCATGGACAGGGACATCTTTCACTTGATCAGGTTGCCCAAAGTCCTGTCCAACCTGAGCTTGAACACTTTTGGTGATGGGGTGTCCACAACTTCTCTGGGCAACCTGTTCCAATGTCTCACCACCATCATCATAAAATACTTCTTCCTTATGTCTAACTTAAACCCACCCTCTTTCGGTTTAAAACCAGTGCCCTTTGTCCTGTCACTACAGGCCCTGGTAAAAAGTCTTTCTCTGTCTGTCTTTATCTGTCTTCTGCCCTTTATATATTGAAAGGCCAGAATAAGGTCTCTTCGAAGCCTACTCCTCCAGGCTGAAGAACCCAAATCCTCTCAAGTCTTTCTTCAAAATCCCTTCCTTCCAGAACCGTTCTTTCTGGCTACACCCATCTGCAAGGCACAAATCTACTGCTTGACTTGCTTAAGCAAACAGTACAAACTTGCACACCTGCCTCCTGCAATAAAGGCTTACCTTTGTAGAAGGCACTTCTCGGGTTTTAGCTCTGAGCTTGTTTACTTGACTCTCAGCAATATCTGCCCTCTCCTCAGCCTCTTCTAGCTTATGCTGTGCTTTTCGGAATCTGGAGAGATTAGTATTGGCTTGTTCACCCTGAAATGGCAAAACAAAAGGAACTGACAACCATCTGGCAACATGCTGGTGCACAGAGCCAACTTTTAAACTGACAGTCTGTTTATGGTAAATAAGTATTTGCTTCAGTTGAGTGACTCACAGCTTCCTCAGCTTGTCTTTTGTAGGATTTGATTTTCATCTGCAGTTTATCTACCAGATCTTGTAACCTCATCATGTTCTTCCTGTGTTCTTCATTCTGTGGAAACGGAATGTGAAATTATACGTCCCTGTGAGACAAAACATCAGGAGAATCGCTTTCTAGTTATATGTACCTGAAAAGTAAGCTCTTTGACATGCCGCTCATATTTGCGGATGTTTTTCATAGCTTCTGCAGATTGTTTATGTTCTTCTTCCAGCTCAGCTTCTAACTCTCGGATCTGGTGAATCAATCATCAATTAGCTTGAGCCCTCACACAGGACTCAGAGAGGAAAGGTATCTTTGACATTCACGTTCAGTGCTGGTACCCACCCTGGCCTCCAGCTTCTGGATTTGCTTCTTGCCTCCCTTCAGTGCCAACTGCTCAGCCTCATCTAGACGAAGCTGCAGGTCCTTCACCATCTGGTCCAGGTTCTTCTTCATCCTCTCCAGGTGGGTGCTGGTGTCCTGCTCCTTCTTCAGCTCTTCTGACATCATGGCCGCCTTGGAAGGGAGATGACACAAGAAACTGGAAGTATGTGAAAGAACAGTGCATGCTGTGCACCATCTGAAGTTTTACTCCTGGTTCCTGCTGGCTTTTCCTGCTACTGCACTTTCTGCTTCGTTTTTTCTTTTTTTTTCTGTGACACGCGATAGTGGAAGAAACATGATAGGAAATAGTAGGAAAAAGGATGGGAAAAAAATCTGCCTTGCTGCACACATGGAGCTTGGAACAACAGAAAGGGTAGATGCTCTGTTCCACTGTACGCTCATGACTCTGACTCGCTGGCACCCAGGTGCCACGGCGTAGAGCAGGAGCCACAGCAAAGCTGGGGAGAAGCGCACAGCACAGCCACCGCTTCTCTGCACAACACACGTGGGGCATGACGGAGTCTGTGCGCTGTGACTTAGTGCGTGCCCTGTAACTGCCCCAATAGCCTGGATGGCCAGTGTTACGAGGCAGAAGATAGTTTAAAACAATCTATATTATTTAAGACTAAACTAGGACATATTTTGCTTTCAAGCATTTGATTCCCACACGATCAAATTAAGTATTTTTGCTCACAAATAGTGTAAAATTCAACAAATTGCTTTGGCAGTAAAATACCTGAAAAAGTCTAAATTGAAACATGTGAGAATAAAATAATGGCATTAGAAGTTTTATAAATATATAAATATATATGTGGGTGTGCATAATTCATTGTAATACTCCATTTCTGTTTTATTCAAACAGAATAGAAATTATTATAAAAAAAAATCACTTTCATGAGCAAGTGGAGATGTTTTCCTTCAATTTTAACCTCAAAGAATGTTTTTAAGTTTTAAGATTTTGTTTTGATCCTATGTATCAAAAATCATTAGCAGGTTGGGTTTCCTAATACACCAGCCCTACTGCCTGCCTGAGCTTCACTGGACGTGCACAGGAGGATATAGCACCAATATTGAATGGCAATTCACAATTCTCATTTGCAAAGTTCTTAAATAGGATTTTGAAAAGATAAATATTTAAACAAATTAGGCACTGTACTGGTTTCCATACTGCGGAATTTTTTGTGGCTTACATTTTCGTGCAGCACTGGAGAAAGTTATTTGTTTTAGACTGACTAAATGTGTGTTTAGTTCATTATGATGACAACAGCCCCAATAATTCATCTGTCAGCAGGCCAATTTCCCTGTTGTTCTAACCCTCCTCTGACACATAGCCTCTTCATCCGGGCCCACAGACTGGTTCTTTGTCCAACTTGTGACAAGAGTATTTACACTAACTCCCAGCAGCAATGCCATTGGGAAGCCCTGAAAATTCGAAGAGAAAAACACAGTAACATCCTCACATCTGTGATTGCCTTCTTTGCTCTTTCTTCAGCATTTTTTGCTTCATTCGTAATATCTTCCATCTCAGTTTGGATTTGTGTCATATCAGTTTCAAGCTTCTTCTTTGTATTAAAAAGGCTGGTGTTCTACGAAGGAGAAAGAGAGGCTTTGAGTGTCTCTCTTTGGGCTCTCACACACAGAGACCACAAAATCATTCTTACTCTCCGAATCTCTAGATGCAAATATATGTCTGCCTTAGCAAAGCAAACTACCTGGGTATGGAGGAGCTGCACGCGTTCAGTGGCATCCAGAAGCTCCTGCTCAGCCACTTTCCTGGAGCGCTCCGTCTGCTCCAGGGCTGCCCGTAGCTCCTCAATTTCAGCCTGCAGCAGGTTTGCTCTGCGCTCCACCATGGCCACCTGCTCCTTCAGGTCCCCCTGTGTCCTGAGAGTGTTGTCCAAGTGCAGCTCCGTGTCCTAAATATGAAGAGCCAATTATATCCTAATGAATTTCTTGGATACTTTGCTTAAAAATAAATCAACCAGAAAGGTAAACCAAGACCTTGAGAACTCCCTGGATGCTATGCAGGTGTTTCTGTGCCTCGGCAGCCTGGCTGTTGGCATGGCTCAGCTGGATCTCCATTTCATTCAGGTCTCCCTCCATCTTCTTCTTCAGCTTTAAGGATTCACTTTTGCTCCTTATCTCAGCATCCAAAACACCCTGCATTGTCTCCACAGTCCTTTGATGGTTCTTCTTTAACTGGCTGATCTCCTCATCTTTCTCAGCAATCTTTCTGTCAATTTCTGATTTAATCTGAGTCAGTTCTTGGTTGACACCAAGGATTTTGACCTCTTCATGCTCAAGAGCTGCCTTTAAAAGAAAAAGAGAAAAAACAAACACAAAAGTAACATTTCAGAGAACACAATCATTGTGATGTTACTCAGTGACTTTGCACAAACTCCTTAGGTTTGTGGCAATCAGCCTTGCACGCAGCCAGTGCCCAGGAGAGAGAACAGAAAGCATTTGGACTGCTCTCTACTTTTTCCAGCGATATTTAAATTAACTCACCTCTGCCTCCTCCAGAGCTACCTGCAGCTCAGATTTTTCTACTTCGGCCTGCTTTTTGGCTTTCTCAAGGTCTCTGATCATTTTGCCATTTTCAGTAATTTGTTCAGTCAGATCAGCTATTTCCTCTGTGAGATAAGACAGACATCAGCCTGCGGCAGCCAGAGAAGCTGAACTCTATGCTCTGTGACTGTGTTCAACACCTCTTTTGTATATCTGCATACATACATATGCATACGCATACGTACACGTGTAGACAGTTGTATATGTGTATGTATATGTACATACAGATAAAAACAGATACAATCAATTCATGCAGGATGACAAAACCACAGGGCCATCAGTGCGCTTTCACAGCCCTGCTTACAGAGAGCCTGGAAGACACCTGCATGTGTTTATGTCTCTGGACAGGCCATCACGGTAACGCTACAGGTCTTGTCATGATACGTTCACAGCGCATCTGTAAAACTCACTTTCCCAAGCTCTACAGCCTCCTCAGGGCACCACCCTTACCTGGGAGTGGCACCTAAATGCCCTCGATCTTACATCTCTGCAGCAGATCATGGTGAGCCGGGACATTTCATTTGCTTTATTACATCAGTCACTTTACAAACGTGCTCGACAACTTTTGCTGAGACTTTTATATTCTCAATTAAAATGGAGAGAATAGTAATGACAGAGCCCTGTACTTTAGTGTACCTCGTGCAGACCTGAGCAATGCCTTGTTGTGGTAGGACTGTGAGCAGCTAATGGGAAGCCAGAGCCAAACACTTACGCTGGAGAGTCTTGTTTTCCCGTTTGATTGTTTCGAGCTGATCTAAGGTTTCCTCATAGGTATTTTTCGCTTTGAAAAGCTCTGTGTTCAGCAAGCGTGATTCTTTAGAGAGAGCTTCCCGCTCCAGCTGGCTCTCCTCATACTTTCCCTTCCATTCTGCCACCACCTGAAAGGCACCATCTTTTATTCCCTGCTAGTACTGAAAATGTGATTTTATTTGTGGCTATTTTCTGTACTAAATAAATACTGCAGTCTCTGAAAACAGGACAAATTCCTATTGCCATGCTCTAGAGGAGTTATAACTGTTAGACTCAACTTGATTTCAGTATTGATTTAAGTAAGGAGTATTAGTTTGGCCTTCGAGGAAGGCTAGACATAAAAGATACTGTGCTCACTTATCACCTTATCAAAGTTCTGCTGTTTCTTCTCAAGGGCAGCTGCCAATGTGCTTGCTCTCTCTTTATCCACTGTCAGATCCTCCACCTCCCCCTGCAACTTCAATTTCATCTTCTCCAAGGAGACACACTTTGAATTCACACTCTCTGCCTGCTTCCCTGTTTCCTGGAGACGCTGAGAGAGCTTTTTCCTTAAGAAATATGAACAAAACAAGCATATAATTCAAAAAATCAGTGTATTTTGTACATAATGTAATGAGTACAATATCGGAAGTTGTTTTTTTTTTAATTAAATGCATATGCAAACCCCAATAAAATAATTTACATTTAGCTACTAAAAGTATATCTATGTTCTGTACAATGCACGTAACATCTGGCCAGTTCATCCCATCTATCCCATACTTGGCCTCCTCCAGCTCCTCCGTGCGCTGAATGGCGTCCGTCTCGTATTTGGTTCTCCACTGGGCCACTTCGCTGTTGGCCTTGGACAGGGCACGCTGCAGCTCCCCCTTGGCCTCCTGCTCCTCCTCATATTGTTCCCGCAGCAAGTCACAGTCGTGGCGAGCAGACTGCAAGGCGCGGGCCAGGGCGTTCTTGGCCTAAAAATTACCCACAATAGCACGTATTTATGTTAGCTATGGCCAGCAGATGACCCCATGACCTTACACACTAAAAATATGGTCACTGAGGCTTGGGCAGAAGACAAAGGGCCAGAGGTTTACAAGAGTTCAGGCAGCTATCTTCAGCTGCAGCCAACTTTTCTCAGCTCTACCACCAGAAAAGACCAAGAGTGATGCTCTCACCTTGGCATATGCTGTAGCTTTTCTTCCCTGGGACTACAGAAGCAAAAAAAAAAAAATCAATAGACCAAGGTTTCAAAGTTAAAAAGCACGTGAAAAGAATTAACCAAAAAGTGAAACCACTTACAATGTGTCAGAGACCTCCTTAGCAAAGCAGTTAAACACAGTGCTCACTGTACGCATTCTGCCCAGCAGTAATTTCATTGTGTTAGACTGTAGGCAACAATACTTACAAAGCTGCAAAAGTGTTTCTTAAATGAACTGAGGCCCTGATACATTTTGAAGCCTTAGCATGTGCTCAGCAGTTAGCACTACCTTGATCTCTTCCTCTAGCTGCCTTTTAAGCTCTTCTATTTGCTGCGTGACTGCCTGCTTGCTTCTGGACAGTTGCAACGTCATGGTTTCTTTCTCTTGGAGTTGACGGCTTAGATCACCTGTGACAAGAGAAGACAAGTTTCCAGCACTGCCCAGATTAAGCATCCTGAAAACATGCAGATATAAATAATAATCAGTAACAGACAAGTGGAATCACACAACGTTGTTTACCTCATCAGTTGTTACCTTTACGTACGTACTTTTACCATTCTTATTTTACCATTCTCTTTGCATATATATTTTTTACCATGTCATCTTTACTCTTAGCATAATGCAAGGTTTGGTAATGAAATTATGAGACAGATATGTCTTCCCCCACATTTATCTATTCTATCTCCTTAAACATTACTCCTATTCCGCTTTAATCCTGAGTTTTACTGTTCATTCAGACCTCCATATACATGTGCTTAACCCCCAATTTTCTCAGCTTTAACTACTTAAGGGCATAGCACTTATTTTCTTAGTTTCAAACCTTCCTTTCTCTTTCCTTTCTTGTTTGTTATACCTTCTAAATTTCTTCTACACTGACAACCTTTTTTAAAAGAAGATTAGGGAAACTGGAAATCCTGTCTCCAGTTCAAGATGTTTTTCTTCAAGTTGTATCACCCTTTCTAGCTTATTCTATGTTTTCTTCCCATTCCGTTTTACCATACCTTCCACTAAACACTTTAATAGTCTCCAACTCTTTGCACAGGATTAGTAATTTCTTCTGCTTTCCTACCTCTGCTACCAGTGTTTACTTGACCTCTCCTTTCTCTATCCATACTATTCATTTTAGGTATATCCTAAAATTTCACTTCATAAGCTTTACGATAACCGGAAAACATTTATTCTACATCACTCTCTGTCCTTTGGGCTGAAGTAACACCTCTCTACTTTCTTGGAGAGGTGCCTATAGTCCACGCTGTCATCTCTAGAATTCTTGGGACTTCTTGCAGCCCCTCAGTATCATCTTTTTCAGCCTTTTCCTGAGCCATTTTAGATTTTTTTCTCAAGCTTTCAATTTCATTCTAAGATTCCCCTTGAGCACTATGCACAACGACGTTACAACAAGCTGGTCAGATTTACAGAATCATCTTGCAAGCATGATCACTTCAAAGAGATCACTCAGAAGAAAAGAAGAAAGAATTTGGTTATGGTCTGTGTGTTCCCACATCTGTGTGTTCCTCCATCAAAAGGTGTTGTAAATTCCCTTTTCCCTGACCAGGGATGGACATGGGGGAGTCACAGATCACAACCAGTATTTATTTGGACACCTTTAACTAATTAAGTTGCTGCAGTTATTAGCCTCAGGCTGTTACTCTTAATGCCAGGCAACTCTGAACTCAGCACATTCACACATTCCTTCACAGCTCACTCGCACACACGTTCAGCCGTATCTCCCTAGTAGGAGCGATACCTGTTGGGCCAACCCCAGCCTCAGGAGCTCCCGTTTTCACCAGGGCGTATGTATAATCCCATAGTCTTTGCATATTGCAGCCACCACCCTCTTGGATGTGGCCCCAGTCATACAGCCCCCTTGTTGATGCTGGTGTTTGCCCGTGGCCTTGGGCTGATTTGGCAGACCTTGGCGGTTCTTGTGGATTCATCAGGACCACTAGCTTCCAGAGACTTCCAGATTTTGGGAGACTTTCACATGCTATGCCCTCTTTGGTCTGCTGTTTCCTTGTACCTACATCTCCGTCCACATACAGATGTGCCTACAGAGTTCGTTCACATAAATTCATATAAATTCACTTAAAAAGGATTTTCATGGCAGGCAGAGCCCTATGGATCAGCTGCTAGAATAGCGTATGTCAGAACTCCCTGATCTACTATTGTGTAAAATCCCTAGAATTCAGAAGGTTAGTCGAAGCCAGTTCAGTGGCATTTTAATTTGAGATGTCCGACCTTGCAGTCAATCAGAGCAAGGACCTTTCATGCTTGTCACTCACACCATTCCCAGAAGCCTGCGTGGGAGCCGCACCAAGCTTCATGAGGGTAGCACATACACAGATGCTGTACACACAGTGGACACGTGCACTCTTGGAGGATAAAGTGCAGTTCTAACAGGTTGCTCAAATCATTTGGGACTGTCCCAAATTCCTAGTCCCCCTGCATGGAATCAGCGAGCTATGTCACATCATTCTGGGAATTATTTACCTAAGCAAATAATGCTTGCAATTGGCATATGAACTCTAAAGTGTCACTCATGAACTCATCTCCTTTCATTTATTTCTAATGTTGTCTGTGCCTGTACCAATGACTCTGAAAGCAGAATATGCACTTGGGAACAATTAGGTCTCACTCATGGTACTCGCTAGAGGGTCTTTCTGCTACTGAAGGGAAAAAGTAGCCCCTCAGCAGATCCTTGTGCCTTCCTTACCGGACTCTGTCTGGAGCTGGGCTTTTTGTATCAACATCTCGTTCATATTTCTCTGGTTTTCCTCAAATTTGCTTTTCATATCTCTCATCTGGTCTTCCAGTGTGTGGTATATTTTTTCCAGATTAGCCTGAAAGAGAGTAAGAAAGTGGAATCTGTGTATGCGTGCTTGAATTGCATTAAATTCCCACCAGACAGAAATATTCCCAATTCAAGTATTTCACTTATAAAGAAACACCTTGGACTTAGTAATGGTCGTTGTACTACTGGCCAAGTCATCAATCTCCATCTTCAGCTCACTCTTCTCCTTCTCCAGCTTCTGCTTCACTCGCTGCAGGTTGTTGATCTGCTCCCCAAGCTCAGCTGTGCTGTCCGCATGCTTCTTCCGCAGGGCGGCAGCCGTGGCTTCATGCTGCAGCGTGGCCTCTTCGAGGTCACGACGCATCTTCTGAAACTCTGCCTCACGCTTCTTGTTAAGTTCAGTTTGAGCGCTGGTGGCTCCTCCAGCCTCCTCAAGTCTTTCACTGATTTTCTCAAGTTCATTAGCCAGCTCATCACAATGTTTCTCTGCTTTTACCCGTGTCGCTTTCTCACTCATGGTTTCCTCTTCCAGCTCTGCAACACGGGCCTGAATCATGAGGAAATGGCATATCAGGAATCATTAAGGGGAGAGATAATTCAATGCTCAGGTTAATGCCTAATTGCCATAGTAGAATACCAATCCCACTGTTTTGGGGACTATAAGCAAAACAAAGTTCCTTTGAATTTTAATGCTTTGCCATTGGAGGTGAAGGCTTACCAACAAGAAAAGACCTACCGATCAACTCACACTAACTTTAGATCGTGGCTTTCGGTTGTGGGAAGAAAATTATTACAACCTATCGAGGTTATTGCTGTGACTGAGTCAGAGATTTTATCAGTGACCAATTGTGGACAAGCATTATTCATGCTTCTACATTTTCACCAAACAAACAGTAAAAATGTTACAGTTACATAAAGTCTCTTGCCTGCAATTCTCTGATCTTCTTCTGCAATTGAATACGTGAACTCTGCTGTTCTTCAATTTTATTTTGCATCTGGTTAAATTCAAAGTCTTTCCTGTAAAGGAAATGTTCTTTTAATAAAAAGAAAATATGTCCAGTTAAAAACAAATAGTAAATTTGTCACCATTTTTTTTCTCATACTTCTTTAATTTTTCATCTAAATGTTGTTTATCATTCTCCAGATCCACTATGGTTTCCTGCGCAAGTTTCAAGTCTCCCTCAAGCTTTCTCTTTGCTTGTTCAAGATCCATACAAACTTTTCTTTCCTGTTCTGAAGATCCTTCAACCTGTAACACAGAAATATATAAAGATGACCAATGGAACAACTGAAGAATCTGCCCCTTTTCCTCGTGTTGACTGTGCTCACATGGTTCACTTGTTGCTCCAGCTTGATCCTGGCTTTGGTGAGGGTATTAACTTTGTCCTCCTCAATTTGTAGGTCATCCAGTGCCTGCTGGTGGGCTTCTTGCAGGGCCTTCTTCTCCTTGACTAACTTCACAACAGTCTCATCCAAACCTGTCATTTCTTCAGTTAGATTTTTAACCTATTTTAAGGTAAAATACTTGAAGGTCTCTAATAATTTTGGCTTTTGTATAGGTTAGTGATCACACAAAGGTAATAAACACATTGCTAGACTACCAAAGAGTCTTAATTAGTTCCATTATATGGTCAGACTATACAATATCTCTGCTTACGTATCCACCCTTCTGAAGCCACAAGGCAATTCTGAACTTTCATTTTAAAGCATTTTGTATGCTTATGGGCTGGTTTTCCTGCACAATAGAGGTGACCAAATTTAACACCAGGCCCATAGATTTCCTTATACAACATCGTGTTATTGTTCAAGTTGACTGCACCCTTACATCCTATATATAGACAGAGTAACTATTATTAAACATGCAAATAGCAGAAATAAAACTACCTTGTTTTCCGTGGCGTGCTTTTCCTTTTCAGACTTGGCCAATGTTAACTCAAGGTCATCAATATCTTTCTTCAGGTCAGAGCACTCATCCTCCAGTTTCCTCTTTCTGGCTGCCAGATCAGCATTTATCTCCTCTTCATCCTCTAGTTTTTCTACTACCTCCTTTATTCTTGCTTCCAGATGGAATTTTGCTTTGATCAGCTGGTCACATCTTTCTTCAGCATCAGCCAAATTTTCATTTTCCTTTTTACAGAACACAGAAATGCGTTTCATTGTCACACATTGGAACTGACACTTGCAGAAATCACCTGCTCATTATGCAATCGGAACATGAAATAACAGAACACTCAGACAAAACTGATGCGATCTGACAAGCCAAGGATGGTTTTAAATTACGTACAGTCTGTACTTGCAGCTGCAGGTCCTTCTTCTCTTGCACCAGAGTCACCATTTTTTCTTCCAGTTCTTTCCTCTTGATTTCTGACTTAGCCAGTTCTTCTTTCGTCCTCTGAAACTCTTCCTTCATCATGGCCATTTCTTTCTCAGTTTCCACACTTTTTAAGAGGGGTTTTATCTTGAAGTACAACTTCATCCAGGGCCAGTGCTTGACATTCATGAATGCACGAATGTTGTACTGGATGCAGAAGATGGACTCCCTGAAATCAGAGTGATCCATCAGTACTGTGTGAAAAGCACAGCTTTGGGGAACCAGACCTTGCAGAAGATACCCACCTTCGGTCTAACATTCTTTTCAATTCAAGTCTCCTGAGGTATCCCCTGCAAAAAGCCTGTGTCTGCGTGATCAGTTGTCCTAAGCAATCATCTCGCATCTCTTCCAGGACACCTAGCAAACCTGCCTTGAAGAACACCTGCAATCAAAGAGCAGAGATCAGTCATTGCCAGGCTTATATTTTAATGCAATGAATGATTATTCATTGTGTGGAAAAATGTAATGTTTACCTTAGTGTGTCCAAGTTTGTACTGAGTATGATCTATCTCAATGGAAGACAGCAGCCTTTCACATGCCTTCTTGCTATCAATAAACTGTCCTTCTGGAATGACACTGGTGTTCAGAAGGCGGTATCTGACAAAATAAAGGCAAAAAAGCTCAACTGTCGGTATCATTTCAGTGCACAGGATGCTACAAGAGCAGCTGTCACTTTGAAGACTTGGAGTTAGGCTGAGTCTGACTCACACCTCCAGCCTTAAGTAGCAAACAGTCAGCAGAGCAGTTCAGGAGGTTCCCAGCACGTTACAGCCCTCGCTGAGACTGAGGGCATGGATGGTCTGTTCTCCGGACCTGAGAGACTCTGCTCATCTATGTCACAGTCATTTACATTAATCTAGTGGGGCAGCTCACTGGGTTAGCTGTAAATTCAAAAAATTAATGGATTTTAAGAATGGGGGGACTGCTGCAAGTATCTAATCTGACCTCCTGTACAACACAGGTACACGGTCCTCCCAGTCCCTTGTTCATCCAGCCCCCATTTTGTCATTAATCTAGTACACGTGTTTTTAAAAAAGAAATTTCAATCTTATTTGATGCCTTCAAACCTTTAGTGTCCCAGGTAAGCTATTCACTCTCACTGTAGGACAGGTATACTTCACTTCTACCTTGACAACATCCTTTTTTAGGTCCCACCCTTGGAATTCTGCTTTGAGTCTGTCTTTTTGATGACAGTTTCCTGTATATTCAGAAATCTTTACACCCGTAGGCTCTCTACACCACAAATAAATCATCTGTTAACGTACAGTTTCATGAGTTAAATAGTTTGATTTAACTCTCTCACTGCACTTGAGTTCACATTTGTCCTGTAGCTCTTCTCTGAACCATATCCAGCTTCTCGCATTCCTCCTGAAGTACGTAAACCAGAATTAGACATAGTATCTAGCAATGTATTCTTCCTAATCCTCCATTGAGAGATTATTCCACCCCCTATGCTTTTCAGCATGCCTCTCTTCACCCATATACAAATCTGCCCACACACATCACTGCCTTGGGAAGTCGTCTTCAGTGAGCGCCCAAAATGCCACTGCTCCCATTTTCAATGCCCCTGCTCCCCAGGATACCCCGTTCAGTGCTGTAAGTGTGCTGTACTCTCTTTGTTCTTAGAGATCTGACTGTACATTTGCTTTTTCAAATACAACAAGCAGATGACCCCAGCTAAATTTAGCAACCCTTTGCAAATGTCCTATTTGCATGGCAGTTCCGGAGTTAAAGTCGTTTGTGGGTTTTTTTAATCTATAAAATAATGTAGCTAAGGCGCTGCAGAAATGTTAGCCCTGTACAAAATCAGAGTGCCATGTGGAACTAATTTAGATGTCCCGGTGAAGTCTCTTTTGTTAATGTAGCTACATTTGCCAGTCAAGCTTGTAATTTCATCAGAAAAGTGGTATCAGGTTTAACACAATTTCCTTTCAGTAAAACTATCCTAGTTAGAATTATTCAAACAGCATTCTTCAAACTTCTACTAGATAATGGTTAAATATAAGATGCGGTGCAGACCACCCTCCGTATTTTTGCTGAAACATGCTTGTGTCAAATTTGAGAATTTAAACAAAGAATATCCAAACAATCACATGAGCGTGAATGAAGTGAAAATACGTTTTGGCATATGATATTCAGGAAGTTATTTGTGTGGGCACTGCCCACACAGTCCCTGCTATTAGAGATGTCTTCATACTTTCCATAGTTGTTAAATATTAAAATAGTCTTTTCCTAAGAACTATATCATTGACTTGTTTAGCAAGACTTTTCTCTCAAATGAACTGGGCTCGATGCAAACGCAAGAATGTTATTACAGACCTTTGCTTAAAATCCCCATATAATATCTTGTTAGGAAATCCTTTCCTGCAGATTCGAATGCCTTCCAGGACACCGTTACATCTCAGCTGGTGCAGAACAAGCTTGTGATCCATCAGGCCTATGACAGTGCAACATGGGGATATATTGATTTTTCTAGCATTGGTCAATTGGTCATTCTGCCAATTTCTACTCCGTGTTCTATAAATTACCTGGGGTCTTTGTTTCATTGGGAATGATACAACGCACAAAATGAGGATGAGTTGTTCGCAAGTTGGACATGAGCTTATTTAGATTTTCCTGTAAAAAAGAAATCATCTGCAATCTCTATATTACTTCAAGACATAATGCAAATATTCTCAGTATGATTTGACTCTGATTAAAAAAAAATTCAGAAGTTTTTTCCTCTAGTGAATATTCTACAATCCTATGTAGGCATCAGCAAAGTAAATAGCTACTAACAGTGGATACAACTTTCCTCCAGTTTTAAAATGACCTTAGTGGTTAGAAACTAATCATAAGAGCTATTAAACAGGATGAGGATGGGAAGAAACGAACAATATCCTGGGATACCAATATCTTGTCTTTCTTGATCAAATGAATGAATGGCTTGAACTGTTGTTTTTATTATTTAGATATATTAGCTATGTATATTTAAAAGAGAATTGAGCCACAAACCCCACCTCAAGTGCTGTGTCCACTTTTGGGCCCCTCACCACAAAAAAAGACATTGCAGTGCTGGACCGTGTCCAGAGAAGGGCAACGGAGCTGGCGAGGGGTCTGGAGCACAAGTCCTGTGAGGAGCGGCTGAGGGAGCTGGGGGTGTTCAGCCTGGAGAAGAGGAGGCTGAGGGGAGACCTTCTCGCTCTCTGCAGCCCCCTGAAAGGAGGGGGTAGCCAGGGGGGGTCGGTCTCTTCTCCCAAGGAACAGGCCATGGGACAAGAGGAAACGGCCTCAAATTGCACCAGGGGAGGTTTAGGACGAATATTAGGAAAAATTTTTACACTGAAAGGGTTATTAAGGATTAGAACAGGCTGCCCAGGGAAGTGGTTGAGGCTCCATCCCTGGAGGTATTTAAAAGCCGGGTAGACATTGTGCTCAGAGATATGGTTTAGTGATGGTTTTGTCAGAGTTAGGTTGATGGTTGGAGTAGATGATCTGAAAGGTCCCTTCCAACCTGGGCAGTTCTATGATTCTATGACATCAGAAGTCACCCGCTCTGCAGTATAGGTTTTGTTAACTTTGCATTTCTTGAATCATCCCATGCAATAATGACATACATAATGAATAAGGCCCACGCCACAGCCGGGTGGATGCTGCACTCCTCATCCTGCCAGGAAGGGCTGAGCCTGCACCTGGCCCAAGGATATAGATATGTCACAGCAGCATCAAGGGGCTGCAACGTGTAATTTGTGTTGTCCACACTGACTGCAAGGCACTGGTTGCCACACAATGCCCTGTACTCAGAGAGACACTTCCTGGAAGAAGCCAGTTACAACCAACTAAGGGAAGGATGCTGTGAGCACCAAAGGTCAAAGCCAAGACAGCCTTTGGTCTCTCTTGAAACTGTGCAACCTGATCAAAGCACATGGATTCCCTTCTCCACCACCATCTCGTTGGACTGCATCAGCAAAGTACAATTCAAATTGACCTCTACCGGATCCCAGAGGTAACTTTCCACAGTATGGTATGGCAACACAGAAAGTGGGAATGGTGAACTAGTGCAGCCAGGTCTGACAGGACTGGCCCAGGTTGCCCAGGGAGGTTGTGGATGCCCCATCCCTGGAGGTGTTCAAGGCCAGGCTGGATAAGGCTTTGACCAGCCTGGTCTGGTGGGAGGTGTCCCTACCCAGGGCAGGGTGGGGGGAATGAGATTATCTTTAAGGTCCCTTCCAACCTAAACCATTCTGTGATTCTGTGTGTGTGTGACTGCCTTCTCTCCATTTTCTGCATCTGAACCATGCTGTGCCAGAGAACACACCTACCCGAAAGAGTACAGAGACAGTTTGGAAGGAAGAGCCCTTTTTCTTGGTTCCTTTCTTCTTAATACCACCACCTTCAGCTGGAAAATGAGATGACAGTCCAACTGAGGTACTGCTGTAGATCCCTTTGACAGCATTATAATTGTGCATCTAATACATAGAGCACGAATGCTGACTCAACACTGATTCAAGTCAGGTGATAGGTACAGTAGGAAACACAGGACAGGAGACATAATCCTCTGACCTTACCTTCATCTATGGAAGCAAAAGTGGCATAAAGATTGCACAAAATTTTCATAGATGATTTCTGGTACAGCCCCACAACAGTTTCATTCAGGGGGTCCTTGTTCTTCTCAAGCCAGCCAGTGATGTTGTAGTCCACTGTGCCAGCGTAGTGCACTAGGGAGAAGTGGGCCTCAACCTTGCCTTTGGTAGGCTTGGGCTTCTGGAAGTTGCTGGACTTGCCCAGGTGCTGGTCGTAGAGCTTGTTCTTGAAAGAGGTGTCAGTTGCCTTGGGGAACATGCACTCCTCTTCCAGGATGGAGAAGATGCCCATGGGCTGAATAGAAAAAAGGTGTTTTCAAATAAGACTAATTCAAGTTATAATAACATGGAGTGAAAGAAATGCCGTATTTAGAGTACTGGAGGTATTTTACAGAGAATTATCTTGGAAGGAGCAGATAAACAAGATTTTTTGTGAACACCTGGCAATGTAATAAATAGAATCATGTTTGTTAATCAAATCAGGCTTTCTTAAAGGCTGGTGAAAAATTACAATGTTTCGACTGTTCACATACTTAAATCGCAGACATCCAGTGTGCTATCTGGTGCACTTTGACACCTCAAGGCCTAAATCACAGGCATCCGGTGTGCTGTCTGGGGCGCTTTGACACCTCAAGGCCTAAATCACAGGCATCTGGTGTGCTTTAACACTTCAAAGGGAAGAGCTAAGTTGTGCGATAAGCTGAAAAGAGTCTCCCCAAGGACACTGATAAAGATGAGGAGCCTTCAGCCTCACGACCACCAGGAGGCGGGACAAGACTGACCCCCTAGCAACACGTCGCTCAGACACAGAATATACCAGGATTGACACATATACGGGAACCAGAAGAGTATATAATCAGCTACTTTCGGGAAGTGGGTGTGCGCCGTTGGCGGACCAAAGACTCCCCGGCCGCCCAGCGCTGTTTTGCTTGCTGCCGCTTGCTTAATAAACTAATTTGATTAATTGGACTGGTTCCTGTCAATTATTGGGCCACAATCTATAACAAATTTGGTGCCGTGACTCTATAACAGCAAGATACTCAAAAGCACCAGATTTTCATAAATAGGCTTTTGCACTACCTAGACATTGTCTGGAAAACAAAGAAAGCCAAGCAAAAACTGTGCGGTAACTTCTTGGAATATAGTAGTGACTTGTCCTCACGCAGGAGGTAAAAGCAAGCAGACATGAGGCATTTGAATTTAATTGAGAGGAAAACCCAAGGAGGAACCAATAAGCAAAGACAGAATACAACTGGGGCAAATATGATAATGAAACGACAATTCAGAATCATAGAATCATAGAATTGTTGAGGTTGGAAGGGACCTTTAAGATCATCGAGTCCAACCTTTAGCCTACCCTGACAAGAGCCACTTCTAAACCATGTCCCTCAGTGCCCCATCTACCCTTTTTTTAAACACCTCCAGGGATGGTGAATCCACCACCTCCCTGGGCAGCCTATTCCAATGTTTAATAACCCTTTCAGTGACAAAATGTCTCCTAATAGAATGATGTGGAAGAAAGAAAAACAGAACAGATTAAAAAAAAGCAATGTCTTTTTAGACGGCAGAATACACTTCCAGTCACTGGATAACTAATCACAAGGGTTATGTTTAAAGGAAGGCAGGAGGTAAGGAGTCCTGGAAGCTTCACAGAGAGAGCGTACTGAAGGCGCTCAGTGCAAACACTCTTAAGAAACGCTTCCAGGTCTGATTTGTGTGATTGCATAAGTCGTGTAAGAAACTCACCTTCTCAATGAGCTCAATGCAGGCAGCCAAGTCCATCCCAAAGTCAATGAATGTCCATTCAATTCCTTCCTTCTTGTACTCCTCCTGCTCCAGCACGAACATGTGGTGGTTGAAGAACTGTTGCAGTTTCTCGTTGGTGAAGTTGATGCACAGCTGCTCCAGGCTGTTGAACTAATATTTGAGTAAATGTGTAAATATTGTTAAATCAACTCTCATCAATTTATTTCATACAGATGTCAAGCCAAGGTCAGCCAGACTATCCCTGAAGCATTTTGATAATAGCGCAGAGGATATATCATGGGTGGTTGAGGGTTACAGAAGAGTTGTGCTGTGCAGCACATGGCTGATGCAGCCTGCGTTGGTGTGTTTTTGGGTGACCCTAATGTCACTAAATACACATTCTATGGGGAGGGTGACAGCAGCTTCATGGCTATGCTTCTGCTGTTTCTTTTCTCTTACAAAGCGGGTGATGGATCTACAAAGGCAGAAGCAGGTTCAGAGAGATTGGCCCTCTTCTTGAGGGCTGCCTTGGGGTGAGGAGGAAAGGTCCAAAAAGTGAAACAAAAGGAAAACGCGTTTAAAGACAGACAGAAGTCTGAGAGTGCTATGTGAAAACAAACCTCAAAAATCTCAAAGCCAGCAATGTCTAAGACCCCAATAAAGTGCTGTCTTGGCAGCTTTGTATCCAGTTGTTGGTTGATGCGCATTACCATCCACAAGAAGAGCTTTTCGTAGACTGACTTGGAGATGGCATTGACTGCCTGGTGCACCTGCAGGGAGATGGTTCACACAGTTGTGTCAGGGCACTGCTACTGCATCACCAGAATAAATCACCCTCCACCACGCACAGATACTGCCAGCCCACAGAGTGCGTTAACAGGCCTTAATGGTCTTGACCATCCTCAGCCGTGACCTGCACCCACTCCTGTCCCTTAAGGAGAGGATGGCCCCTGCTGCTCCCTGACACTCACCTGATCCACTGTTTGGCCCTTCACGACATATTCATTTCCCACTTTCACCCGGGGATAGCACAAAGCTTTCAGCAAGTCCGCTGAGTTCAGGCCCATCAAATATGCTGCTTTGTCCGCCTCTGTAAAACAAACAAACAAAAAAAAAAAACACACACACAAAAAACCCTGAAAGACTTTCTTCTTAACTGGGACAGACAGAATGCGTGGGAGCCAGCCAGACCTCAAACTAGTTGGCTTTACCCTATCCACAAAGCTTCACCAATATTCTCATTTACTTTTCCAAATAGCCTTGCAGGGCTGGTCCTCATGATTGAGTGGCTATGGCAGCCCCAACAGTGTGGTAAAACCAGTGAGTGCACTGGTGATGGAACAACAGAATGCTTTTCCCTTCAGGCCGCTTCTCCACAATGTCACCCAAACAGAACAAGTCTGGATGTTTTACCAGAAACCGGTGAATTCTACAGTAATATGTCCCAGGCACAAGGTCCTTCAGCAGAACCATCAGGAATAAAGTGGTAAAGTGGATGCAGAAAGTGACTCTACAGGAGGTAATAAATTGAAGGTTGAACCTCCTTTTTACTCTTATCAAGGAACAACTGCTTTCCTGGTACAAAACCAGTTGGAAATTAATCTCTCCAAGCCATGAATGCATTACCTTCCGTGCCATCTGGCTCTGCCTGCTCTTCACGTGGTTTCTGCTTGAACTTCATGTTCCCATAGTGCAGGATAGCCCCTGTCAGTTTGTAAATCCCCATTCTCTCATCAGGGCTGAAGCCCAAAACGTCAATGGCTGCCTGCAGACCAGATAGATCAGCTGGTTATAATGGTGGTGATGGTAAAAGTGATACTGTCTCCCCTTCCTAAGTGTACTCACATCTGTGGCAACAAGCTCCTCCTGGTCATCAATGCTGGCTACAGAAATCTCCCCTTGACTGATGAAGGGGTAGTTGTATGGGTTGGTTGTGATGAGGAGCATCTCTGAAAGGCAAACAAAGGAGTGAGAGCCAGATCCTGGCAGTGAAAATGGAACAATGGCTCAGCAAGGTTTCACAGGATCTTTTTCCTTTTGTACCCCCAGCTCTTGATTTTCTATTAAGAGGCAAGAAAGACAGAGTGAAGCCATTCATCTGCCTTCCACTGGATGAGCAGAAAGTCTCAGAGAAGTTCTCAGTCCCATCAGTTTAATATGCGTGGAGCTGGGAGCTGAACATTCAACGCTGGCAGACAAGGAACAAGGGCAATCCAAAGAAACAGCTTTTAAGAAGGACACCTCTAGGTAAGACTCATATGTGCTTATCCTCATACGTGACATATACTAACCCATCCTGAATGCCCTTTGCACCCACTGGGGTTGTGTGCTAGTGCAATAAGGAATACAAACATGCATGTTTATCTCATTTTCAGTCCTGAATCCTATTGCAGAGCAAGAGGAGAAGCAAAGGTGTGCAGATGTGCAGTGGGGTTGTGCAGCGTGCAGGAGAGGAAGCCCTCCATACAGTGAAAATGAATCCATCTGTGTCCTTGTACAGACATGCAGTCCCCTGGCACACGGCAATCTCTCTGGGAAGGGGAGAGAGAGGCGGTAAATGTCGGGAGGGCACATAGAGGGAGGGTGGGGATCAGAGCTCCACCTTGGGAGATGTTCTGTGGACAGTTGGGAGGGATGGGCAGAGTGAGGTGAGGACGAGTGCAGTGGTTGAATGTGTGGCAAAAGGGTTTGGGACCGCTGGCAGGGCATGGGTGGGGTATGCCATGGGAGTGGGAAGGGGAGAAGGCTGGAGGGGCTATACTGGAAAGGGGGAAGAACTTTTGCCCATATGATGAAGGGTTCAGATTTTGTAGATCGAGGCATCTGGCCATCCTGCACCCAGGGAATTTCTCACCTTTCTATCGAAGATTATTCACAGGACCTGGCCCATATAAGTTGGACTTTCCACACAAGCAGGAACAGTAAATTAGCCACCCCCCCCACCTCACCTGCACACAGTTTGCATTAGAACTTACTCAGGGAAGATAAACTGGAGGCGGAGTAACCCCTAGGGCGACACTGTTAAGCAGAGATAAAAGTGCTGTGTACAGCTTTGGTAGCCCAGTCGTCACTGGCGTTGGAATACAGAGGACACAAATAAGCACGTGATCAAAGCTTCAGTGCTGCGCGCGGCCTGAGGCACCTGCTGGAAGGGGAAGCTGGGTGCCTGTGACACATGGTGCTAGGCCAGCAGGTGCCACTGGACCCTCTGTCACTGAGCTGGCTTATTTAGGGAAAAGTTTCCCATGTTGATTTTACTGTAAAACACCAGCAGGTGATGGCTGTCCTTACCAAGCAGTTCAGGCTTCTTATTGGAGAGGATCTGGTAGAAGATGTGGTAGCTTCTCTCAGCTTTCAGCTGGAAGGTGACTCTTGACTTTTCCAGCAAGTCTGTAATATGCATGCACATATAAATTTTTCAAGCTCTTCTTTGCTTCACAGGAAAGCAGTAACCCCATTCCCCACCATTTACTCACAGGTCTCAATGTCACCAGAGGCCAGTTTTCCAGAGGTACCAAAATGAATACGAATGAATTTACCCTGGCAAGCAGACAAAAGGTACTGGTCAGTGCAGTATTCTCAGGGTACGATGCCAGAGCAATTTTCTCTCTTGAATCCCAGTGAGAACATCTCCAAATCAGTCTGGATTATCTTAGATATTCAAAGATGGATAAAAGGAAACAGTTTGCTGCCGCCCACGCAGCTATGAGCATGAAACAGCTGTAAATACATTAGTATCTGACAAACAACCAAGAAATTTGTCAGCAAGAACATTGCTCCCAGTGACTCCCAGTTGCAAGTAAGAAGCAGGCAAACAGGATTAGAAATGCAGGAGGCCAGAAAGAAACACAACAACTCACAAAGCGCGAGGAGTTGTCATTTCTCACAGTCTTGGCATTCCCGAAGGCCTCCAGCAGTGGGTTAGCGCTGATGATTTGATCCTCGAGCGTACCCTGAAAGAACATTTGAATAATTACTGAAAAACACCAGGGGCTATGTGGTAGGAAAAAGTTACTCTATTGCAGCTTGCCTGACCACACGTGCAACCACGTGCCCTTCATTTCAGCTGTACCATGTTACTACAGCATCTTCTCCACTGCAGCGTCAAGAACCAGCACCGTGTGTAAATGGTAAATAATTCATTTTTCTCATATTCAGAATTTCTCCTATGGTCAGAGCTCTCATCTCTCCGCCACAGGGACAGACTGGTCCACGTGAAGAAACTGGAGCCTCTGATTCTTCCCGGACACCAAAGCCCCAAACTGTGTTTCACCTGGGCAGTGACAGTGGCAGCTCTGGTATTTGCTGTGGTCCTAACTGCCTATCAGCCCCTGGCCTTACTGGCCCTTGAGAGAGTGGCTGAAGCTAATAAAAGGTATTTCATGTTTTGAGGTAAAGGTCACCCACGCTCTCTGCAGCCACGAGTGGGTAACATCCCGCACTGCCCCCCTGCCAAGCCTTTCTCCCTCACACCTTCATCCAGGACTCCTTCCTGGCTACTTCCCCGCTCGCTGCAATAGTTGCGAAGTACTGGATGACACGCTTCGTGTTCACGGTCTTCCCTGCACCGGATTCTCCGCTGCTGAAAGAAAGCACAGAGCGAAGAATTATCTGCCCACTTTTTGTTGGAGACAAAGTTCAAAGTGACAGATGTACTTACGTGATTAGGATAGACTGATTTTCCCGATCTGTCAAAGAGAAAAATAACTGCAGTCAGAGAAGCTGTAGGGAAAAGTGCTGGTTCTCAGGTAGCCCATGACCTAGTATCCATCAAAGGCAAAGAAACAAAATCTCTGCAAGCAAAATTGAAAAGACGCACGGTCTTTCTCTTCTCTCTGCCCCTCCCCGTACTCTGCTTTTTGTCTTCTCTTCTTCACTTTTTCTCCATCCTGTACTCTCCTCTTTGCTTCTATCTTCACCATTCTTTACCTTTATTACTATTTAATATGGGACAGGACTCGATTCAAACTAAAAACATGTATTTTGGTGAAAATATTTCTTCCGGCTCTGTTCTGAACAGAGCCATGTGCTTGTGTGCTGACTGGGGACCTCCCGGCTGGCGTGTCCTACCCGACCGCAACTGCCCTTCGCAGTGGTTCCTGTTATGGTGCTTCGCTTAGTACTTAGACCAGAAATACAGATCATGTGCAGCACAGCACTTCAAAAATAAAAAGCCTACTTCAGGAGACAGGGAAAACTGTCTGGAGCTGGTTTTGCATCACCTAGCAATAAAACATCTAATTCCATAGCACAATAGTTGGGAGCCCAAGCAGATAATCTGCAACGTGCCAAGGAACAAGGAATTAGGGTAGCACACTGTGAGATGGCAAAGGCAACAGAGTCCAGGCAGATAAGGAACGGCATTTGGCAGAAGTAGTGTTTCTGACACAGTTTTTTCCTATGGGTCTGGTCAAAATCGAAAAGCTCACCGGTCAGCATGGACTGATAGGCGTTGTCAGAGATGGAGAAGATGTGTGGAGGGGCCTCCTGGCGCTTCTTGCCTCGGTAGGCCAACACCACCTCCGGGTTGTACACCGGCAGCCACTTGTAGGGGTTGACAGTGACGCAGAAGAGACCCGAGTAGGTCTGCAGGAAAAAAACCCAGAAGAGTCACTGAAATCCATCTCCTGGCAGCTGGATTTTCTCCTTTGCCATGAGAGGGCACTTACATAGATCATCCAGGAGCTGTAGCGGTCCTTGAGGTTGTAGAGGACAGCAGGTTCATGCAGGTGGGTCAACATGGCCACATCCTCAATTCTGTCAAACTTAGGTGGGTTCATGGCATATACATCATCAGGTTTGACAGCAACCATCTATCATTCAGAAACAAAGAGTTAACCTTGATTCAGCAACTTTCAATGCTCCTTCCATGTGTACACACAGAGACACAAACACAGAGAAGTAATAACATTTGCTAAGTGTGCTCTAATTCTGATTTTTCTTTCATTAAACTGTGCAAAACAAGGTATGGCTGTTACAGGGCAGATACTGCTTCCAGCCAGGAACTCTACAACACTGACAAACTTACAGGATATAAATTTACTCTTCTGGAATTGCTACAACCACACAGGCAGAGTTTGTGCTGGGCAGATCTTTCTCCACATTATTGCTGCTTGTGAACTTCAGCTCGCTGCTGCTCACGGCTGTAACCGCCTGGCACACAACCGCTGGCCGGTCTACCTTTCATTCTCCAAGAGATGCACTGCGCGTTGCCAGAGAGACAGGACACTAACAGCACAAGATTTGTCAACAGCAAATCCTTCCTTGGAACAGATTTGTTCCACTCCTGCCGGTTGCCATTCCTAATTAAACAAAGGCTCTAGCCCTACCAAACAGCACCGTCTACTGGGCTCACACCGCGGACAAGCACCCTGTCGCACAGCCAGAGCCCGTGGATACGCTGGGGTGGCCAGATGCGCAGGAAGGCAGATGTACACAGATGGCAGCAGCTTATCTTGGCCACACTGAACCATGAAGGAACTTGAAAATCCTGTTGCCATTTCTCCAGGCGGTTTTTCCCGCTGTTTTTATCCATTGCTTTTATGCTGTAACTGCTGCTCCCATGGACTGGCCGAAGCTGACTGGTGCAATCCAAGGAGGAAATGGTGTTACTGCAATCAGATTTGATTTGGAAAGATTGAACACCATTTCCAAGCTCAGGTCCCGACTAGTGGAATAATCTTGGGCTTCTTTTGACAAAGCAAGAACTACAGGCACAGTTTTCAAAAGCAGCTCTGTGATATGTGCCCCTAAATACCTTTCTAAAGCGTTCAAACACTTGAGCAATTAGGATTCACAGAAAGTCTCTGTATAGAGTAAGAGATCGTGCATTAACTGCTACTCACAGGACATATCTGGGAGTCACTATAGTTTTCTAACATAATGCCAGTTCAATGCTCAGAAGAGGGCAGGAAGCTCTAGAATATTAGGAATTATTAGAAAAGAAAGGGAGAAAAGAAGAGAGTTTTACTTAGGATGTGTCTGACAGTTCAATCACACCTTCATTACTGATCACAGGATATAGTTGTACTAGAAACCATCCAGAGAAGGGAAACAAGGATAGTTGCAGGTATGAAACAGCTTTTCTATGTGGAGAGCATAACTTGATTGTGAAACTTTTGCAGTTTGCACAGTCAGGAATGGCAGAGACAACCATGGCCATCGCAAGGGAGCGTTACTCACTTTTTCTCCTTGTGACAAAATAAGCAGAGATTACCAGGCTGTACATTGCAGAAAAAGGAAGCACTTTACACAGACTCCGATCTTAAACTGTGGAAATCTTTCCCACAGGACACTACAGAGGCAAAAAGCTCCAATGGATGTAAAAAAGCCAGCCCCGGGACAGCAGGTCCTTGTGCACAGCAGTCTGCTGCAGCCTCTGCTCAGTCACACATCTGCGACTGCTGGAGGCGGGGGTGAACCAATGGATGTCTGATTTATTCTTTATTTGCTTTATTCTCTTTACTCTTAAAAATTCGGTAGCGCCTGCAGTCAAGACGTTGGTTGAGGTGGTTCTTTGGGCCGCTGCAGCTTTTCGTACAAAAGTTATCAGGACAAGCTGCTAAGACATTGCAGCGTTTTTGCAAGATTAACACCTTGGAGGCTCCTTTAGGAAACTGTTCACAGCCAGCGACACTGCTAAAAAATTCACATGCAAAGGGGACTTTCAAGTAGCTGCCCGCTCTGCCACCAGTAAAGGAAGGAATTTATCGGTGGATATGACAGTATTAGGTGAGAAAGGGTTAAAAGCAAAGGTTGAGGAGTGCTAAGACTGGCAAGGCTACAACCCAACCTGTTTCAGAGCATTGCCTGATCTTTAAAGCCTAAACCAGGAATTATTATCCAGTGGATACCTTCATGCAAGCATCCAGACCAATACCTTCCTCTGGAGGCTGGGCTGGTCCCATCAGAGGGTAGGGCAGTGCAGATGCTGGGCAGTGCAGGTTTCTCACCTGAGCCAGTCTCGCGCTTTCTGTGTTCCTTGCCCGCCCTTAGCAGAGGTCCTGGGCCCTCAGCAGGGCAGGGAGGAGCAGGCTAGGAGGAACGCACTTACTCTGCCATCCTCTGTCTCAACAGTTATCTTCCCATCCTGTGCAGCCTTGATCTTCCCTTTGGTGTACTCCACCTCGGGGTCAGCCACAAAGCAGTAGGTCTTGGCGTCAAACGGCTGGTTCTGGGCTTCTATTCTCTCCTTCTCTGATTTGCGAAGGTACGGTGCAGCCTCACCAAAAACCTCCATGCCAGCGTCTCTGCTCACGGCTGAAGCTGAAAGACAGACCCTGCTGTGCTGGTCCCCTCTGAGGTCCTCAGAGTTGGGCAGAGTGGAGCTGAATGTCCACCAGCCTCCCAGGTTGGCTGCTCTAAGAGCACCCTTCCCATCTCTCAGATGCGTGCTGCAAGGTCTTGAGGGAGATATTTGCCTTTCAAAGCCAGAACGTACAAAAGGAACGAAGAAGAGCTGCCACCCTTCATGGCCCCAAGGAAAGGGGATCCATGCCTGAAGGAGCAGGAGGGCTCCCTGGGGAAGTGTGGCAAAGGGGAGGGATCTCTGAAAGACTCGTGTTGTCCTTAGTAAGACTGAATCCCTAAAGCCTGTTTTTCTTTGAGTTCTCCACTTATGATTTCCCCCACTCCCTTTTAACAGGGAGCCTGTCCTAGTCCTCTGGTGGGCAGCCGTAGCGGGCAGGAACGGACACATGCCATGGCCCATTAAAGCAGCTCATGCAGGGAGGAGAATGGGGACCTGCCCACGGTGAGTGCAAGGGAAGAGCCAGCTCACACCAGCCTGGGCAAGCTATTAGTTTTCATGCCTTGAATTCTCACCTTAACAATCAGTCAACAGAAAGAAGGAAGGAACGAGCTGACATATCTGATCTCTGAAAGAGAGAGAGCAAAAGGTCAGACTCCAGCTGAGCTATAGCTTCTCCAAAGGCCCAATACCTCTCACTTACTGAGAGCAACCACTCCAGTTGAGGACCAGCAAAGCGAACTGCAGATACCGGTCCTTCCTTACCCAGGGAATGGTCCAGCCGGGATTCTAGAGCAGATTTTCCACCGCAGTACTACAGCCTCGTGAAGCTCCAAGCACAGGGAACAGCACCTGTGGCAGGAGCCCTCCACCCCTCTACATGGCCATGAGCATGGAACAGGGGATTGGAAGCCACCAACAAGAGCTTTCTCCTTGACAGCTTTTATAGGCTCAGCCCCTTCCCTTAGCTCGGCCCCTTCCCTATATTTGGAAGGAAGGGACTGACAGTCCCACCTGCTCACCAATTCATGTTCATTTTCTGCCATATACAGTATGTAAAGAAAGGAGACGCTCTTTTTTCCAATTTTAGTAACTTCAGGACCTAACTGGCTTGTAGACTCTTTGTTGTGAGAATCTGCTCTACTGGGAACATGGTCTCCTGCCAGCCACGGCCGGCACGTCACTCGTACTTGCTCTCACCTATGTCAAAGAAATAATAGTCCAGGAGGGACCTGCCCCACTGCTCCTGCTCATGGGATGACTGGGCAGAGTTGCCCAGTGGCAAGGAAACACAAAGTAGCTACCCATGGGTTGGAGGGCAAGGCTGTGGGAAGGGAAAAAGGTGAGGAGGATTCACGTAGGATTGGTTATGGCAATCCTTGTGGTTTCGCATCGCTGCATGGGTCAGGGAGGGTGGGAGGGGAGGCTGTGACTAAAGTATGATGTGACAAACCGTGGCGAAATAGCGGCTAATCAGAGAGAACAGCACCCAAATCTAGCTAGGGATGGACATCTCATGAATGCCAAACCCTGAATATGCTACAGAAATTTAGCTTCAAACAGTGCTTTGGCTGGCGAGGACGTTCGCTACCGCTGCTGCCAAAAGGAGCAGCAGAAGCCATGTCACACAGAGCTATCAGGTTCTTAGCCACAGCTGATTGCAATTCCCAGGTGAGAAGGATATTGGTAAGGGGCCGTAGCAGCCACCAAAACACTGAGCACTAGTGACCCAGAGCACCACTGTCATGAGAACCCCTGGGGCGGTAGGTTTGGCCATGCCTGGGGACAGGCAGAGCTGTGTCGGAGGAGAAGCAGGCTGTGCAAGCATACGCTGCACCTACGCAACTCCTGCTTGGGCAGCAGAGGCCGAGGACTGGCAGCCAGGCACGGCCAGCGCGGGCTCAGACACCAGAGCAGGGCTGTGCCACAGGCTTCCAGCACCACGCTGCCAAACCACCACCTGATCCACTTTAGCCTACACGTGTGCCCTGAGAAGTGCAGGAAACCAGTGGGAATTAGCACGGAGAAAAACAAAATTGTAGTGAGATTCTCCAGCTCTGCAGGAGAGGCGGGGGGCCAGGCAGGACCCGGAACTGAGCTCTCCCATCTCGGGGCGAAGCACCACAACCAGCAGCAGCACAGCCAGGCCCCTGCTGGGTTACTCTCCTTCTGGCCCAACAACCTGTGTTCTTGATTGCACGTTTTCAACGAGATAAACCCCTCACCAACTCTTGCACAACTCATAAACACTTGCCAAGGGGGTATGAACCGCCTTTGGACCAGGGTGGGCTTTGAATGGCGGTCTTGCAGTCCCAAATGCTCTATTTGGTTGGTGCAGAGCAGACAGGCAACGGCTGCAAGTGGAGCTCACCTGGCAGAGCAGGTGAGGACAGCAGTCGGCAGGAGCCATGGGAGCCTTCATGCCTGAGTGGATAGAGGTGGCTTCTGGTGCATGAGGGTCGCCTCTGCCCTGAGTCATCCTGCCTGATTTGGGCATTTTCAATTCAGTATCACCCATTGGCCCCCAGCACTGAATGCACGCTCACCCAAGGCTGCAGCACCAGCCTTCCCTCACCAGAACAAAGCCTACAGGACTTGTGTGAAAGCCAGAAGCCTACCCCATACAGCTCCTGCCACCACCCAAAGCACCAGCTGGAGCACCCTGGGGCACCTGCAGCTGCTTCTGCGGCATGGGGGACATTACCTTGTCTCTCAGACACGGTGGCTGGCCCCACTTGCGTTTGCCTGAGGACAGCTGACCCTGTGGTCTTGCAGGAGCGTCATTGTCACTAGTGTTCTGACAAGCATGTTCCGCGTTGCCCTTAATTTCATTTAAGGTCACTAAAAATGGACACCACAGCCACATACCTCATGAATCATGAATTCCTAGAATCCCCCTAAGCCTGGAGGATGAGGGAAAGCTTTTTTTAGCAAGCATCCCCTGCGATCAGCCCTTTGAACTCAGCACAGTGGATGTACTGAGTGACTGCAAAAAGCCGAGATGCACCAGACCAACTATCAGTTAGGGACTTTGTCCTAATACTAAACTGTCAATGGGATCCAGCCATGCTCACAAGCAGGGGGACCAGACCCTGCTCCCCACACCCAGCTGTGGGATCCGAGCAAAGAGCACCCGCAGGCAGCGAGAGCCACTCTCCCTGTTTTCTCTCACTGGTTTGGGTGCCCAGCTGGGAGCAAAGTGCAGGAGAACAATTAGCAATGACCAGTGACCCCAAGGTAGCCAGCCCCAGCTGCCAACTGGTCACAGGCATCTGCTGAGCTCTGCACCGGCAACATACTGGAGTGTTTAAAACCATTTGCATGCAGCCATTGTCTCAAATGCTGTAAATCAGGGCCATCCAGTACATCCACAAGTGGTAGTATCATTTCATGTTCTCCCCAGCTCAGCAAGGGTTAGTAGCTAAAAAAATACACATTAATTACTTTCAGCTCTCTAAGTAATTCTGATCTGTGAACTATGCAACCAACAACAACAGCCATTGCTACCCCATGCTCGCTATTTGAAAAGGCCCCACTTTTCCTCATAGCAGTCACACTCTCATTTCTAGCAGTTCTTCATCATTGTATGAAAACATTTCTCAAGATAACAGTTGCTGTAAAGCCTTACCAGAAGGTAGCCTGGGGCAAGGGCTGAGAAAAAAATGGGCCTGTTACACTGCAAAGCAGGAATGCCGAGAGACTCGGGCAGTGCAGATGAATTTGCACACTAGATTTTTGGGTTTTTTTTCTTTGGTCTTAAGGACATGCATTAGATTTTTCTGGCTCAAGAAACAACTGTACAAACCTTTCTATGTATAACTGTACAAACCTTTGTATGTTCAGATTTGTCTGAGTTTTGGAGCCTTTAAATGTTTGCCAAGCTGTATGAATGATAGATCTAAAACTTAAGTCTCTTTTTATAAATTACAATGGGAGTTGAATGAGTGGGACACTGCAGGTCTTTCAACCCAACCAAGGAGATTCCAAAATTTCAGCAAGCTAAAGAACGATGACTGCTTTTATTCTATGTACCTGGAGTTTTCCAGAAAGCAACTGCTTTAGAAATACTCTGCATTTCACTCTGCCAAGGTGGCTGTTCTTCCACTCTGCAGAGTAGAAGGAAACCTGGCTGCAGCCTGGCGGGTCCAGGGCTCAGATGGTGGACTTTTTGCTCCCAGTACAATGTCTGGGTTTTGGTCCTATTCCTGTAGAGAGATCATAGAATCACAGAATGGTTCAGGTTAGAAGGGACCTTAAAGATCATCTCATTCCAACCCAACACCTCCCACCAGCCCAGGTTGCTCCAAGCCCCGTCCAACCTGGCCTTGAACCCCTCCAGGGATGGGGCAGCCACAGCTTCTCTGGGCAACCTGGGCCAGGGGCTCACCACCCTCACAGCAAAGAATTTCTTCCTCAGATCTCATCTAAATCTCCCCTTTTTCAGTTTGAAACCATTACCCCTCAATCCTATCATTACACTCTCTGATCCAGAATCCCTCCCCATCCTTCCTGTAGGCCCCCTTCAGGGACTGGAAGGCCGCTATAAGGTCTCTCTGGAGCCTTCTCTTCTCCATGCTGAACAATCCCAGCTCTCTCAGCCTGCCTTCACAGCAGAGGGGTTCCAGCCCTCAGATCATCTTCATGGCCTCCCTCCGCTGGACCCTGTTCCAATAGGTCCATGAACTTCTTGTGCTGAGCCACCTCTGCACTTGCGGAGGATCCTGCCAGCCCTCAGGAAACCCCAAAGCTGCCTGTGCTGTGGCTGAGCGGACTGAGCAAGATGAGCGCAGACCTTGGGCTTGCTGCTGTGAACCCACATTGAGGTCCACCACATATCAGTTCAAGGTGCCTGTGACCCAGAGCAAGGGTTCAGCTGCACGCCCGTGCTCAGAGCAATGGCCCCCTTTAATGGGCATCTTTTCAAATGTTAACAAAATGCACTAAAAATATAAACTAAGTTAAGAAATGGTGTGGTGCTCTTACGGTTTGAGGAACTGACAACAATTTACTGCTGTTTAGACAATTACTCCCTCACCCAATACCCCTCCCGACCTGGGAAGGGGAACTGGGGAAAAAACAAGGAAA
Organism: Chroicocephalus ridibundus; assembly: GCF_963924245.1. NCBI lineage: Eukaryota > Metazoa > Chordata > Aves > Charadriiformes > Laridae > Chroicocephalus > Chroicocephalus ridibundus. The sequence continues at coordinate 14,891,109 of NC_086297.1, read as the reverse complement.
CCCTTAATAAGACTCTATTAAGAGTCTTAATAGAATAAGGATAAATACTTAATATTAACAATACTAAAGAGCCACTATTGATCCCGATACCAATATCAAATATCAAGGGATAACAGCCCATTCCATCAGCAGAAGCCATGCACTCCCAGCTGGGACAGCAAACGTGGGACACTGCGAGCGCTGCGGCTGCGGGAGGAGGGAAGGGCTCAGGGCTCCGGCACCGGGGCGAGGAGTTCTCAGGATGGCAGCCATCAAGGGAGAGAGAGAACTTCGCAGCAAAGTTTCTAATTTGTATTGAATGGGATGTTCATGGTATGAAATAATCCTGTTGTCAGCTTGGGTCAAGTGCCCGGGTCTTGCTCCTCCTCATCCTCAACACTGAGACCTTGAAACCCGCACCCCAGAGCTGGCTATAAGGTAAATATTTTCACTAATTCAGGCACTGGAGTCTTCTAAAAGTGCAGTTTTCCCAAGCATTAGAGGAGAAATAGTTCTGTGTCGCTCCACAGGACAGGTACAAAGGGAGAGGTCGGCGGATGAGGAGGGATATCTCACCTTCTCACCAGCCTGTACCTCACACACGGACTCTCAGGAGCCATCGTTGCTGCTGTGAGCTGGCGCTCCCAAGAGCTCGTGCTCCCAAGAGCCTGGAGGGCAGCTGTCGGACAAACCTCAACCCGGCACCATCCCACCAGTGCCACAGGGCACCTTCAACAGCCCAGGCGCAGCCCAACGTGAGCAGGTCCGTGCACACAGCACCAGCAGGGATGGGGCTACTGGGCCTTTCTAAAAACAGTCTGGTCTCGTGGGGCACTGGAAATTACTCCAGTGAAGGCAAAGGTCTAATTAAAGGGCTTATAAGTAAATCTGCTTTTTTTTTTTTCTGAGAAATATAAATTATATAGAAATGAGCACTCTAAAAAAGCCAGAGGCTAGCATCACACCCTCTTCTGCACTGCAGCTTTGCATTACAGCCGCTGTTTCCAAAGTCCCAAGTACTAAAACCACCTGGAATAAAGTATACAGATTACATGTGCATCAAACTGCATCTAAGCTAAATTATTGCTGCAGCCAAATGTTTTCTGACACACAGAATGGTGCTCATTGCTGCATTCCTCCTAATCTTCACCAGCTTCTGGTTTCCATTACTTTCAGCTTTCTTGAGAATAAAAGGACTGGGCTGGCCTTTTCCCTGCCGGCTGCCTACGGGGAAAGTTTCCATGAAGAGTTCAGCAAAATACATCCAAGGACCGAGGCTTGGAGCGTGTGTCCTGCAGGGACCTGCAGTGGGTACACTGCGCACGTGCACAGCCGAGATGTGCAGGATCTTTTCAACAGGGGAAAATAGACCCAAAAGCAAAATGAAGACCACAGAGTCAGAGTCAATACCAGACTGTGCCACGCTGATCTCCTCGCAAAGCCCTTCTCTCTGATTTGGTCCCTAAGATCACCCAACCCAGAGCACCAACCTGGGACCCAGCATGGGGAACAAATCACCGGCTAATCACCCAGCCCTCCTCCAGAGACCTCACAGTGTCTCCACCATGCTCTGGGGCTGTCCCTCTCTTTCCAGGGACATCTCCCAGGCTGATGAGTGCCTCTGTGCCTCACTTCACGGCCCCAGGCTTGGGCGCGGGGGGTTAGGTCTCATACCCCTGAGTCAGGGGGACACAGCTCCCATGCATGGGGTGGGCAAGGGAACGGTGCTGGGTCTCAGGACCTGGCCAGGGGGGAGGCCCATCAGCTGGCTGGGGCTGAACCAAGAGTCACAGCTGGCGGAGAGACCCAGAAAGGGCTGCAGGGACCACAGCTTGCTGGAGGACCTTCAACAGTGCCCACACAGGATACTGGTTACTGCAACAGGCCACCAGTAGGTATGGAAAACAAGAGGATCAAATCCCAGCAAATCATACCTCAAGCTCCACCCTCACATAACCCTAACCATGATGAAGAAATGCCTAAGCGTAAGCAGCCATTTCAGAGGGTGTGGGAGCCAAGGGTGTTACACAGAACGGGCAACATTCATTCCCAGTATTTTCTTATAAAAGCAAAGGATGCTTATTTCTTGGCCTTGCAAGAGCTGGATAGGGAAAAGCAGCCTTTTTGTTCTCCTTGTTGAGTGCCTGGACTTCCCTTCTTAGCTCAGAGCTCTGAGCTCCTTGCTCCTCTGGACTCAGTGCTACTTGTGCCTGGGGCCACCCTGCCTCTCCCCCCCACCAGGCAGTCAGAGGCGGTGCCAGTCAATTGCTCCTGCGAACGGGCCAACTGCACGTGGGGTTGGGACAAGTGGGCTGCTGCCTCAACAGGGTACAAGACCGCCCCTTGTGAAGAAGCACTGACACCATCCCACCACAAGGACTGCCATAAGCTCTGCTGCTTGGTGTTTGGGCAGGCATGAAATCATGTCCTAGGAAAAGATGAGATTTTGGGTGAGACTAAGGGCAACAACACCCTGCTTCAGCTTCTCACAGGCAGAGGACAGTGAAACACCTTCCTTTACCACCAAAACCTTCCCCAGAGCGCACATGTAGGTGCACATCTACTTGCAAAGAGCCCTGGGGAACAGCAGCTGCACTTCTATCTGTTGCTCTATGCTGCCAACATCATTTGCAGGCACAGAGCTGTCCTGAGGTGAAGGTCACAAGGGTGCTATCACAGCCAGCTGCATTGCCTTGCAAGGCTCTCTGCTCCTGGTTTTGCCAGGGAGCTTTTATTACTGCCTTCAGATAAGGGCACTCATGGCTCAATATACCCCCACAAATTAAAGGTGGATTTACTGGTTGGTGTCCATCTATTTTTGCACAAAGAACTTTGGGAGAACGAGGAGGTTTTGTAAGCTGTAGCTGAGTAAGTTCCCTGGCACGCTGAAGGAACCTACTTTATTAAACTAGTAATACACAGCTTAAAACACGGAATGAGCTGGCGCTTGCACAGAGACAGATGCAATCGTTCCTGCCCAGGTCTCACCAGCACAGATCCTCATACCCCCAGGAACACGCACAACTGATGCAGAGCTGTCAGAAGTCAGGGGCTAGATACTCTCACTTCAAAAAAAAAAATCAGTTTCCGTTTGAACCAAACCAAACCTTTGAAATTCTCTTCTAAGGGGGAAAGAGTGAGCTTTTTGCTTTTCTTTTTAGGAGACCAAACCTAAGAGCAATCCAGAAAAACTGACCTGCTTATCAGTTCACATCTAAAAGCAAGGACTGTGGCCATTGCCCCTGTAGCACAGCCCAGAATATCTGCTTCACTAAGTATCCCCTCACTGCCCCATGGCTGGGGAGCTCTCGAGCAGCCCCAGCTCACGCTGTCCTGGAGCCACAGCTCCTGGGTCTTCCAGGTGAGCACCCTACCCCAGCAGCAGGGACTGGAAAGCCTCGGCTGCAACCAGCAACCTCAGTGCATCGTGGCAGGCTGTTCATAGCCCTGTTTGACTGCTCAGCAGTCCACGCATCGCTTGTTTTACCTGACAGAAGATCAATACTGATTTGCAGCTATGTGGCGAAGAGCACAGCCTTCAGCTCCAACCTGTAGTTCACCAAAGAGCACGCGAGAGCCCTCTGTCATCCCACAGTGCTGGCTACGAGCTGATGGGAGCGCACCTTCATAACGATGAAGTGAGAAAAGGCTCACAAAATGTATGTATTTGCAAAGTTACTGGAGAAAGGGAGGATGAGCTACAGCACCTCAAACCACACGTAGCCTTGACCCGAGATAGAGATCAGAAAGAGCCTGTTTTTCCCTCAAGTTGCTACTAGCTAGCAAACAGCAAGGATTAGACGGTTCCGGGTGGCTGCAGGAGGATATTAAGTTTCAGCCAGCTTTCTTCAATGGCCAGGCATCTTTGCCACTGAAACTCAGTGCCACCAGCTGCCATTTCTGAAGGACTGCCAAGACAACAGCCTCATTGTACCATGCCTTGCAGCACTCTGTGGTGCTCTTCAGTCCATCATTGCCAAAATGCTGCCAAGCAGGGCTGGCTGTAACATTTCTATCAGCACTAAGGAGCTTGAACCCTGAGTGCTTCAGGGCCCTGAGTCTTCATCAGGTGAACCCCTGTGTGAGCAGCGGGTCAGGGAAAAGCAATAGGGCTGGGAAGAGCCTGGAGGGATGCAGGGCGTGTGGAGGCCACCGTGGAGGAGACACGAGCACAGCGACAGCCACATGGCCATGTGTCATCTCAAGTGCACACCTCAGTCTCCATGCAGCCCACTGTTGCCCCCAGGTCTGTCCCATCCCTTGGCCTCATGTTAGTGTTTTTTGGTGCCCTCTGCACAACCTGCTCGAGCCTGTACTTAAGCCTGCTGTGCCCGCAGCAACCTCCCTGCTCCCTCCCGTACCCCCAACACCCAGGAAGAGGGACCCAATACACAAAGGCAGTTTCCAATCAAGGAGCCACCGCAACCAGCACAGAAGAGCTGTCCTGAGCTCTGCACCCCTCTTCCCTGCCCTCTCCCGCTGTCACTGCAGCTGGCCCCTGAGTCAAGTTGGCTGGTTCGTGCTTTGGAGTACTCCTGGGGTTGGCTTTGTCTCAAAGAATCACAGAATTGCCCAGGTTGGAAGGACCTTTCAGATCATCGAGTCCAACCATCAACCTAACTGACAAAACCATCACTAAACCATATCTCTAAGCACTATGTCTACCCGGCTTTTAAATACCTCTGGGGATGGTGATTCCACTTCCCTGGGCAGCCTGTTCTCAAACAATAGCTAAAACTAGGGCACCCTGCATTGCATTTGAAGGGGCACAAACTGGTTTAAAACGTTCTAGCTCACACACTAGAAGTTTAACTTAATATAAACTCTTACTATAATTCATGCTACTTTATACTTCAGATATGTTCCCAGTAATTTAGAGCCAAATCCTTAATATAATCTGCAAACCTAGAGAGGCCTAAAGGCATCCAGGCACCTGAAACCAAGACGAAAATCCTCTAGACTTTCACTGACTCCGCCAGCTTTGTCCCCTTTCTGAAAAGAGCAATTGCAGTGCCAGCATCCAAGAGAGACTTGCTGTATGTGGGCCCCCACTCTCCTCCAGTGCACTCCTTGCAGGCAGGGCTGAGGTACCCGAGCCCTCGAGAAGGATATCGTTTCAGATACAGCTCTTTCCAGTGCTGTGTTTTGACCAGATGAGACAGTTCCTTGCTCTGTGTGTTGGTACAAACCTGTGCTGAGCAGAGCATTGCCAGTGACTGCTCAGCCCCCAGCACCCTGCAGGCCCCAGGCTCACATGCTCCTAGTCCAGAGACTCATCAACCCCTGGAAGCACACGGGCCAGCTGGCACCATCAGGAAGCACTGGCTGAATATAAGTTTTAAACCAGAGCAGGGCAGGTTTAGGTCAGACATCAGGAAGAAGTTCTTTCCACTGAGGGTGCTGAGACACTGGCCCAGGTTGCCCAGAGAGGTGGTGGAGGCCCCACCCCTGAAGACATTCAAGGCCAGGCTGGATGAGGCTCTGAGCAACCTGATCCAGTTGAAGATGTCCCTGCTGACTGCAGGGGGTTGGACTAGATGGCCTTGAGAGGTCCCTTCCAACCCAACACATTCTATGACTCTATGATAAGTGGTCAAGGAAGATGACTGATGTCTGTGGACCTGGAGACTATCAGGACACTCTACCTTGTTGCCAGACAGCAGAAACGTCTATTTTTCCTCCCTCGTGTGAGTCACTCCATCAGACGGGGAGTTTGCTTGGAGGCAGCAGGTAAATTCAGTGCTGTGGGAAATACCTGCCCTGGAATTGTCCTGAACAGTCCCTCCAGGGCACAGCGGGTTGCTCTGGCTGGGGACAGTCACGAGTGGTTAAAGACACTACCATGGTTCAGGTACACGAGGGGACTGCAGCCAAAGAACTGTGTCAACGCGTACGACCCAGGTAGTCCTCATGGCCCAAGCGCAAGGCTCAGGCTGAAGCAAGAGATCTCTCCAAAAGCACCTGGTCCCACGCTGGGGCACAGCTCAAGCTCAATCCAAGTAGAGAGCGGGGCTGCTCAGCAGCTCCTGGTCAGAACAAGCTGCTCTGAAATGAACGCTGAGGACCAGGCACTAACTGGATCAGGCCAGGGAGCCACGTCCTCTCTGCTGCGCTCGCCTGCTCAGGGCACAAGTGAGCTCGTCAGCTGCCGCGCACGCGGTTTCAGAGCTGGAGAGCAGATGAATTCCCATGTCGCAGGCCATTTGATCCAGGGCAATTCTCCTTAAGCTCAAACCTGGATTTGGACTGAGCCCTTTTGACTATCATGGTAGGCATATGGAGCTTTTTCACGCTGGCAGTACACATGTGACAGAGCATGGAAAAATAAAACCTGATTTGGATTTTGCCCTGATGACTGTGGACTGATGCCCAGTCTGGCTCCTGCATCCTCTCAAGAGACTACAGCCAAGATAAGGCCTAACTTTCCTGATAGGTTTCTTTTTTAAGTGCAGGGGCAGGGGGGGAAATAAAAAATAAATCAATGAAGAGGGAAAAATACCCCACAGGAATGTGTTTGGAGCACTTTTCTGGGCATGTAAAAGAGGTGGTGACTGGAAACAGTCAGTGTGGATTTACTAAGAGGTAACTCACATCTGACCATCCCGATTGCCTTTTATGACAAAACGGCCAGATCTGTGAACGTGGGGAGAGCAGTGGGTGCTGCCCAACCTCAGCCACGATATTCCTGTGTCCAAGCTGAGTTTACAGTCTGGATGGGAGGGCAACTAGATGGGTAAAGAACCTGGATGGGCAGCAAGACTCAGAAGACAGTTGTAAATTGGTCACACGCATAGGTCAGTCCTGGCAGTTTCCCTGTTTAGCGATGACCTGGCAGAGGCAACCCCACATTTGTTTATAAAGTTTGCAGATGGCGGCATAGTGGGGGGAGCAGCTGATACCCTCTAGGTCAGAGCTGCCACCCAGAGGGATGGGCTGACAGGAACCGTATGAAGTTCAACAAGGACTAATGCAAAGTCCTGCACCCCGTAAGGAAAACATCCATGCAAAAACAAACGCTGGGAAGTGACAGGCCAGGGGGCAGCTTGGGGAAAAGAATGTGAGGTCAAGACGGTCAGAGGCCTGGAGCCAGCCATCACATACAACAGGAGGAGAGGCTGAGGGAGCAGGGCTTGCTCAGCCTAGGAAGGAGAGGCTTCAGGAGGACCTAACAGCAGCCTTCCATTACCTACGAGGAGGTTATCAAGAAGGTGGAGTCAGGCTCTTCACCCTGGTGCACGGTGAGGGAACATGAGTTTAAATGCCAAAAGCTCAGACTGGATACAAAGAAAAAGGTTTGCTCTAGTGGAAACATTTTTGTACCCACCTAGAGAGGTTGTGCAGCTTCCATCCTTGGAGGTTTTTAAACCCTAGCTTGCCCTTGAGCAACCCAGTGTGACCCCATAGCTGTCCCTGCTTTGAGCAGGTTGAACTACAGACTTCTCGAGGTTCCTTCCCATCTGAGTTATTCCATGATCTGGACTGCAAACGCAACATCAGGCTCTGCAGACATTTGAAGCCATGGTCTCTGTACCTCTTCAGTCCCTGGCTCTGCCTGTGCTGGTAGCGAGAACACTCCTAAAACAGCCAGCTTCACCCATGTGTCTTCGGTATCGCTCAGCTCAGCTCCTCCATGGGCTACATGCACAGCACATAAGGAATGCGTCGCCTTCCCTGGGTAGACAAATGGAGCCGTCCCACATTGCTCAGACATCTTGTCGCTAGTCCCCAGCCTGGGATGGCATCAGCTCTGCAGTTGGTATTACAGATGCCAGCAGCTCTGGAAAGATGCCATTTTCCACTGGTATTTTATGGGACAGGTAGGCTGGGGGTGGGCGTGGTGTGGGCACACACAGCCATACTCATCAAACTGGCCTCTCCCAGGCTTGTATCTACTGTCCCTCTGTCCGCCGGGTCTCCCTGGGTCCTCGTTTGCCCGAGGTAACAGCAGTTCACCTTCACGGCACCGGTATCCAACAAATTTGGTTCCCAAGCGAAACCTGTAGTCTGGTAATGTTTCCATAGGGGAGAGCCACTTCGGGAGCCAGGCCGCCCCCACCGCAGCCCAGCTCCCAGCACAGCCACCGCAGGGAGTCCCCTCGTACACTCCCCCCGGCCAGACCTGAGCTCCCTCTTTGTGGGCCTGGCACGATGAGCACAGGGGGAATTTGCTTTATTTCTAATACCGAAGAAACACTGGACATTTGCTGACAAAGGGTCTCCAAGCCCCCTCAGCATATTCCCTTTCCGCCACTCCATATCCACCCCTGAAACAGCTCTGCCTCCTCCTGGTGAGCATTCAGCACAGCCCTTGGTCCTCCTAAACACCCAGGGAACAGAGCTGCGTTCTCTGCTGTCACCAAGGTTGGGCAGTGAAATCATAACACCTGCCTAAACAACAGATTTTTATTTAAATACATAAATAAATAAACCCCCCCAAAAAAAAAACAAACCACAGCAACAACAAAAAAAACCCACACCCCATTTCCAAAGAAAGTTTACCTCCTGGGAAAAGCCAATGGAAAAGAGATGGGCAGGGTCAATGTGAGAGGCAGAAAGCAGCAGCACATCAGCTGCTCCCACTGCCAGGAGGGCAGGCACGTGCTTGAGGGCTGTGACACGACCCACGGGCCGGTCCCTCCATCCGAAATCTGTCTGTGCCCTTCCCACAGGCCGCCCCAGCCTGCCACAAGCTTCCCGTGTCAGCTGGCTCTGCCTTTCAGGGCACATAAAAACAAGTTAAAGGACATGACATTTATGCCAAAACATCTGGGAGAAGACAGAAATTTTACATTTGTCTCTGTAGGGGGAAGTCAGCTGCAAATTCGCTTCAGGAAAATAAATGCAGATAGAGTGATCACTGACACCTGCAGCCCACAGACTTTGTACCAAGTTTGCAAAACCTCGGGACAGAGGCTTTGAGCCTTGCCTCATCCAAGTTTCTACTGGCTTGTACTTTGTTTTAACTTGGCCTAGCTGCGATACCAATTTCTTTTCTTCTGAGGAGGTGGTTCTGGCTGATTCATTTTATTTTTATTTATTGCTGCTTCATACAACCCTAGTTTTATACAGATTCTACTCTGTGTAGAATAAGGTATTTGTCACTAACATACTGATGCCATATGAAGAAATACAAGCCTGATGGGGCAGCAGAGACCTCGAGAAGTGCAAAGGATGCTGTGTAGAGAAGTGCAGCCACGGGATGATAGAGAGATGGGTCAGAGACTTAGCCCTGGAGACTCCACAGCCATAAACAACTCGAGAGTTGCCAAATAAAGAAATACAGACCTGCAGGAGTTACCCATGAAAACCAGTTTTATCCAGAGACAAGTGTCCAATGTATGCAAAAATGCATGAGAGATGTAATATGGAGTCACATAATGGAAAAAAGGGAGCATCCTGTGGTATGACTGACCTCACTACAGTTGCACAGATAAGAGAGGTGAACAGTAGCTGTTTAATAGCAACCTGCCATTATCCAGCAGGAACAGGAGTCAATTTTTCTCTTTCCTGCTGCCAGTAACAAGTGACCAGAATGTGCTGAAGATCACTGCACCACCAGCCTAGCCCCTCTCATGACATTTTTCACAAGCATTTCCTTTACATCAGTTAAACCTGCTCCCTTAAACCCGCCTCCTGCTGCAGAGCACGCACATGCCCCTTCTGTGCTTCCATTTAGGGGAAGACTCAGGGAAACTGCCACACTTTTCACACATGGCCCCCTGTGAAAAACAGAGGGGCAATAAGAGTCCCCAAACACAAAGAGAGGTCTCAGTCCCAGGAGGCTGCGTGCTGGCATGGCAGGGAGAAACCCCTTGTGGCACGATACGCCATGCTGGCATTTCAGTGACTGCTGCTGGCAGAGACCCCCGACACCACCAGAAGAGACGGGTCCCCAGGCCAAGCCCTGTTGCTGGCAGAGGCTACCACATACAGCAAATTCAAACCACTCCTCTACTTAGTGGCCAGTTAAGTAAAATGGGTTTTCAATAAACACACCCTCTCTCACCCTTCGCCCCACGATCAACCTGCTGCATTTTTAGCTTTGAAATATTGTCTCTTTCCCATTCCTTCTGGAGACAGATATGGCTGAAAAACATGTATTATGAATCTTTTCAGGCCCTAAAAATTCAAATTACAGTATTAAAATTTGACTTTTCTCCACAGGATATTTTAAGCACTTGGCTGTAATCAAGAGAAGTACAAACAGACTTTAAAGAGGCAAACAAAACAGCCTCCCAGATCAGCTGCTCTATCTCTTAGTCACATTCCCACCAGGTCTTCTATGTCAGTATTTTCAAGAAACACAGAAGAGAGAGGAATGGACTCTAATACAGAAGCAGCAGCAAGACAGGCAGGACAAATTCCCCTCCCACCCCCAAGGAAAATATTCAGATTGTTTCTGACTTGATCAAAAAGGAAAAAATTATTTCCCCAATGAAAATGAGGTAAATAAGAACTTGGGGACATACAGCATGTGAGAGGGCATTAAAAAAAGCTGCACAGGTCTGCACTGTCTCCGCCAGCAGTACTCACTGATAGTTTGTGTTCGTTACCAATTAATACGCACAGCTTGTCCACTATAGACTGACCCTACTGAATGGCCAGAGTGTTGGGCCACTGATACTCCTAAGGAGGTGGTATTTCAATGTTGCTTTTATCACAAGAGCAGATAAATATCATTTACCCCACCTTCTATATCCTAGTGCACTGCGTTGCACAAGTCATCCTCAAAACAACTGCAACAGAAGTTCAAAAAGGAGGTGATTTTCCCTGGTAAAGGTCACGATGAAAAAAGGAGAGACACACACGCTCCCTGGAGCAGGGAGGCTCAGAGCACTGAGTGAGCGCAGCCTCAACATGACAAATTTCACAGAAACACAGAAGTGTTTGTTGGAAGGGAGCTCCAGAGCTCTCCGGTCCAGCTTCCCACAGGACCAGGTCAAGCCATGGCCTGTCTTGTTCCAAAATGAACTGGTGCACAGCCACCTGGACAAAGAAATGCAGAACTAGTAGGTGCCAAAAGTCAGCTCTGAAGGAAAGTTTTGAAAATAAATTACCTCCAGGATAGCGGGGGAAAAATAAAAGGTGAGGAAAGGCTCGTTAGTCACCTGCAACCACTCCATGAAAATAAAATCATCATTGCCAGGGTGCCACCTACCACCAACACTAATATTATTGATAACACCTTGGATCTGACATAGCCTCTAATTGACAGAAGACTTGAAGTGTGAAATTTCCTTTGGTAGCCATTCTTATTGCCTATTGCAATCAAGCCAGACACCACAAGGAGGAAAAAAAACCTAGCTTCCTTTTCAGACCTTGAGTTTAATTCTAAGACACTTAGACACTTTTTAAAACTCCCACTGTAAACTGATAAAGAAAAACTCTTGCTGATCCTTCAGCAAAACAGAAAAACAGAAACAGAAAAAAAAAAAACTTCTTTAAACTATCTACTATTTGACGGGGAAATTCTATCTTGGAATTTCAGGAATCTTCCTGTCTTGACAGAGCTTTATCAGAAGAGTGCAGTTTTAGACATATTCTATCAGAGTAACCTTCCCTATACTCTCAGGAGGTCGCCATAGTATAGGGCAGGTGATGTGGACCTACACTACTTCATCATGCTTTATAACTGCTCTGGGACAGGTTAAGTTTATTGTTTTTCAGGATTTTGAAAAGATGGAAGTTTACCATAGACACTGCACCTTCCCTCGGACAGGAATGCTCTCTTCCAACCCCCACACTCAGAAGAACGCCAGCGCTACCAGCAGGAACACTTGTGTTCAGCTTGAAACACTCTGGGACTTGCACCAAGAACTTTTCTGTTTTGTCTCCTGTGGGCCATTCTCTGGGGTTCAGCTACCTTAAAAAAGCATATTCAGCTTACTGTTTGCAGTCCTACAGAGAAACACTATTTTCTAAAAAGAGATAAAACACAGCAAGAATATGAAGCTTGACCAGTATACAAAGTTCCAATGATACTCTAGTCAAACCTAAAAGGAAAAAAAAAATATATTGCTATATATTGCTTATACAAAGCAATCTTTATTTTCAAATGCTGCATTGATAGAATTTATCTGACTGACATCCCTATGCACAGACACAGACCCCAGTCATCCTTCCCACTTCACTGTTCAGCATAGCACAATCGGGCCAACTATGCATAAAACCATTTAGACCAGAAGAAAAATCTATTTGCAACCCATTAATCATTTGCTTATAAGTTAACAGAATTCACTTGGAAAAAATCACCAAGAAAAAACATTTCATTTCTGCATTCAAATGAAGAAGAGATCAGGCACACCACAGGGCTGGTCCCACGCGTGGAAGCTGCTGATGCTTTCAGTGCTCTTCACCTCCTTAACCTTGATAAAGAAGTACTCTTAAAGCTCTGCTGCTCATGTTGTAACTGCCTCTCCCAGAAGGCAAAACAGTGCAGAAAGAAAAGGGCAGGGGTCCTCCAAGAATGCCATGGCCCACATGGCTTTTCATCAAGTAATCAACCTTCTGCAGTAACCATCCTTCACTGATGTCTTGCCAACATATACCAATTAATTTTACCAGTAATACACGCGCTTCTCCCAAATGAAAAGTGTTTTCCATTTTTTGCTCCCAACAACGTTTCAGAGAAGTCCCAAATTTCATTCTGTAGCCTAGATCTTGCCACAAATAATATCCACGGGGAAGGCTTTATAGAGGTTTTTGATAATGGTATTTTGCAGAAGTATGGTTGGCCTTTCTTGTTTGGAAGAAAGGAGGCATGTGGCGACAGGAAGTTACGCTTGTAGCTTCTGCTTTAACTCCAATGCCCAATTACAGCCAAACCTACAGGTGACGTTCACATCAATCTTTGAAGAACTTTTGTTTTAGGATCTGTATTTTCTCATGTGTGCAGCAATAGAAGAAGAAATCTCAGTGCTCCTCTTATTCTGGCCATAATAGTCCACAAAGTCACCATCTGGCCCGAGGAGGTACATTATTATTGTGTGATCCACCTGCAAGAGAGCACATCATGGCTTGGTGAAAAAGATCATAGAATCACAGAATACCAGGTTGGAAGGGACCTCAAGGACCATCTCGTCCAACCTTTCTTGGCAAAAGTGCAGCATAGACAAGATGGCCCAGTACCCTGTCTAGCTGATTCTTTGAAGTGTCCAATATTGAGGATACTTCCCTGGGGAGATCATTCCCATGGCTGACTGTTCTCATTATGAAAAATTTTCTTCTTCTGCCCAATTGGAACCTCCCCAGGAGTAACCTGTACCCATTACCCCTCATCTTTTCCATGTGACTGCTTGTAAAAAGGGAGTCTCCGTCTCCCTTGCAGCCACCCTTTAAATACTGCAACATCCCGCACATCTCTCAAAGTCAGCAGTAACAGCATCCCATTCAGCCTTTGGTTCAGCTGTCTGACAAGACTTCTCACCAAGAAGCTAAAGCAAGATAAGGAAAACCTCATCACCACCTTGGCGACCTCTTCTTGTTTTACCCAAGAAAAGAAACAGAGAAAACCAGTTGCATACTCAGAACGTATGAAGAATGCATAAGACAACAAGTCTTCCGTAATCTGCTGGCACCCTTGCTGCAGCACAGACAAGGCTGGGGGCAAACCTGCGGGCTAATGGTCTTTTCTCCTCACTTTTCCCAGTTTCCTTCTACTTCTCATGATGCTTCATGACCCCTACAAGGTATTCAAGCTCCTGCTGCTAATGTGATGTAGATCCAATATAAACAGAGGTATTTCATTAAACCAAGTTCACTGTCAGTGCAAACAATGGGACCAAGGGCACCACTGGGATACAGGAGCTGGCAGAGAGAAATATATGTGCTGGGAGGGGGCTCCCTCTACTGTCCGAATTGAAATAACCTTAAAAAAATGTTCAAAGTAACAATTTCTTGCACGTTCAAGATATTCCAATTTTGATTTATATAAAAATTAACTTCTCTGTAAATTTATTTAAAATGCCACTGCAAGTACTGTCTGCATCTAACTGTGACAACATGAGCAAAGACACAAAATACTGAAAATGGAGGCCATGAAGCTGCAACTACTCAAGTGACTACATCATCTCACTGCCACCGAAGAAAAAGAACTGAAAGGGACTTACGCAGTGAGACTTACAACTGTGTTTGAAATTAAGAAATCACACAAACATTTCCAGTACCACAAGGTAAAAGGATGCATTAAACTTAACGGGACTTCGGTCACTGAAAGCGTGTTTCTCAAAATTTTATTTACAAATGTTTAATTCAAATATTTTAATCTAGTTTCAAATGTTCAATTTAGAAATCAAACAATTTAGATCCTTCAACTGGAAACTAGCCAAAAAAAAAAAAAAAAATCAGATAGCCTGCTCAGAATCTTAACTCCCCAGCCTATGGAAGATTAAATACAGTCAGAATGGAAAAAATACCACTGCTCTTCAAGCTGTGCCTGAAGCCTGCACTGTTCCCACTGTATGCACATAAGATCATCATTCAAGTTTCAATGAACCTTCCAAGCCACGGAATAAAACAAGTAAATTGTATGTTCTGGTATTGAGAATTATAAAATTGGGATTATTAAAGAAGAGCTGGTAATATTCAAGTAATACTTTAAAATTCCAAACAGAAGTTTAGAAATTATAATTTCCAAATGCTCATCTCAGTGCTCTTTTCAAGTCGAAACAAGCAGCAAAGTTTAATTGCCTGTAGTGCCCCTCTTCCTCTTCCCCACCTCCCAGCAGCGTGCGGAGAAAACAGAACCCGCTCCTGCACAAACATCAGCCTTAATCACCAACTGGCAGAACAGGCCCATGCAAGACATAATGAGTGAAAAAAAAACCTTACTGGAAGAAATGTCAGAGTAGTAATTACATGAATAAGTCTCAGGTAAGCACAAAACCAGCCTTGAGCTCTCCCTCCGAGGCCTGTTGTTACAGAAACCTGTGTCCTCTGGCCTTCCTGCCCTGAACACACAGAGCTCACTGACTCCCAAAACCAAGAGCCTATAACAAACCCTGAAGGGATGCGGGTATACTCCTCCTCGGCACCACGTCTGGGGCCTCCAGGCTGCCTCAACTTCAGTTCACTCATTTAGTGTCAGATTCTACCGATTTTTTCCCCTCTCCTGAGCAGGGATCCTTTGCCAATCCTGTTCCTATAACCTATTCTTGCATTTCCACCAGCCCCCTTTTATAAATCTGATTTTAAGCACTACCTTTAGATTGATTTCACATTGATGCTAGATTGATTTAAATTGGTGTTGAACTTCTCTAGCAAGCTTCTCTCCTCCATGCAAATACAGTATCTTAGACACCGATGGCTGCAGCTATTGAGTTGCCACTTTAAATGAAGACAAAGTCTTGATCTCCCACTTCACACTTTAGTAACGTAGAGCAGTGCACATCACCACTACAATTCCACCTTCTCTTTACTGAGATCATGTGCTGCTCTTGCTGTCTCTTTCTATGCACCATTTCTTTGCTCCACCAATCTTTCTGTCCATGTGGATAATTTATTTGCTGCAGTCAGGTGGTTTTAAAAAATAGATTGAGAATAGACAATACTGGATTAGACCAAAACCAATCTGCCTCAGCATCCTACCTCAAATAGTGGCCAACAGTGGTTACTTTAAAGAAAAATATAAAACCAGCACCAAAAATGTGTTCTCTTCCTCTATTATCTCCCAGTTTCCAAAAAATTTTGTCCCACAGACTTCCTGAGCTAGGCAAGACTTCTGTGCATTTCATAATCATCAAGAGACTGCTTTTTCCAAAGACTAACAACAATTCTTCCTGTGGACTCCCATAAACTTCTACCATTTGCATCTGTAGCGAGGGATTCCACTTGTCACACGCCCATTTCATAGAATCATAGAATCGCTGAGGTTGGAAGGGACCTTTAAGATCATCAAGTCCAACCATTAACCTACCCCAACAAAAACCACTTCTAAACCATGTCCCTAAGTACCACATCTACCCTTTTTTTAAACACCTCCAGGGATGGTGAATCCACCACCTCCCTGGGCAGCCTATTCCAATGTTTAATAACCCTTTCAGTGAAAAAATGTTTCCTAATATCCAATCTAAACCTCCCCTGACATAACTTGAACCCGTTTCCTCTTGTCCTATCACTTGTCACCAGGGAGAAGAGGTCAGCCCCCATCTCTCTACAACCTCCTTTCAGGTAGTCGTAGAGGGTGATAAGGTCTCCCCTCAGCCTCCTCTCCTCCAGGCTAAACAACCCCAGCTCCCTCAGTCATTCCTCATAAGGTTTGTCCTCCAGACCCCTCACCAGCTTTGTAGCCCCTCTCTGGACACGCTCCAACACCTCAATGTCCTTCTTGTCGTGAGGGGCCCAAAACTGAACGCAGTACTCAGGTGGGGCCTCACCAGTGCCCAGTACAGGGGGATGATCACTTCCCTAGTCCGGCTCACCACACTATTCCTGACACAGGCCAGGATGCTGTTGGCCTTCTTGGCCACCTGGGCACACTGCTGGCTCATATTCAGCCGGCTGTCCACCAACATCCCCAGGTCCTTTTCTGCCGGGCAGCTTTCGAGCCACTCTGCCCCAATCCTGTAGCGCTGCATGGGGTTGTTGTGTCCCAAGTGCAGGACCCGGCACTTGGCCTTGTTGAACCTCATACCATTGGTCTCAGCCCATCGGTCCAGCCTGTCCAGATCCCTCTGCAGAGCCAACCTACCCTCAAGCAGTTCAACACGCCCGCCCAGTTTAGTGTCATCTGCGAACTTACTGAGGGTGCATTCGATCCCCTCATCCAGATCATTGATAAAGATATTAAAGATTAAAGATATTAAAGAGTCCCAGCACCGAGCCCTGGGGGACACCACTTATGACCAGACACCAACTGGATTTAACTCCATTTACCACCACTCTCTGGGCATGGCCATCCAGCCAGTTTTTTACCCAGCGAAGAGTACACCTGTCCAGGCCATGAGCAGCCAGTTTCTCCAGAAGAATGCTGTGGGAAATCGTGTCAAAAGCTTTGTAAAAATCCAGGTAGATAACATCCACAGCCAACAAGAACCACCACCTTTCTTTTGAATTTTAGTTTCCTTTAATGCCTTTACTTCTTGTAATGAAGAGAAAAAAGTGAAGACCATATAACGTGTATCCTCATTTGTACCTCCTCCAGTTTGCTCAGGATGGGGCAAGTCAGGAAGGCCTTGGCAGCAGCTGAGTCCTATAACCAGTCCTATTCACTTCCAGGCAGTAAGTTTAGCCTCACTTAAACCTCGTTTTCCCCCTTCACACTATTACTCTACATATTTTATTACCACTTAATTTAGTATTAACATGTTCTCTCTTCCAGGTCATTTGTCACAGGAGGAAGATCCCCACAGTATCTGCATAGAGACTTTGCATCATCCAAGTCTCTTGCCAGGAAAACCTCACTCCTCAGTGTCAGTTTGGCAGGCAATGACTTGTTACTCACTTTCCCCTCTCATTTATCCCTCTTCCTATTGCCTTAATTTCACAGTTCCATTTTGACTTTGGAGCACACAGGAAAACAGCCAAACAAAAAAACATTACACTACAGAAAAAAGTTCAAATTAGTGCCAGGCTTGCTAGTTCATATGGTGTTCTGTATGCAGGCCTGGGATTGTACATTTTTTAGAACGTGTTTCAATGAGGTTCTGAGCTTGTAAGAGGGCACCTTGATTCTGAGTGAGATCTCTAAAATACAGCTTAATACGTTGGTGCAACAGGGCTCCACCATGTAGATCTTCAGCACAGTTTGCAACAGCTGCCTTCTGACTATAAAATCTATATTCTGCTCTTATCCAAAGGTTTTCATTAGGCAAAGGCCCTGCATTCACTTACTATGTAATCACTGTCTTCATCTTTGGGACCTTCACTGTAATACACACGGTAAGCTTTGGCCACTTGGTCAATCTGTGCCTTGGTACCAGTCAATCCGATCAGCTTCGGAGAAAATTCTAGACAGAGAGAAGATATTTAGACGTTTTAGTTAAAAGAATCCCACCAAGAGCCTCCTTTTCAGTGCTTTACATGCTGCAAGACATCGAGGAAGAAATCAGTAATACCTTTAACATATCTGGCAATGGCTTCTTCGTTGTCCCTCTCAGGATCAATGGTGATGAACAGTGGGGTCAGATTAGGCAAAGATGGAATTCTATCTGTGACATAAGCAATTATTATTTTTCTTAGAAAAATAAAAGTCATTTCTCACCTCCCTTCAAACAAGCTCACAGCCAAGCTACCGTAACATCAATCCAAGCCGACTCTAAGTGACAAAAAAAGCCATTTGGTGCAGCTTAATTTATGCAATTTGTGAATGAAGCAAATACCATGAAATCAAATGCTCGGTGCTTTGTGCTGGGTGCAGGTACATTTCCAGCCCTGGAGACCAGGATTTCCAGCTGGAGACCCTGCCCTGCTTAGGATAGGGCTCTGATGCAGAAAATGCCACGGCATGATGTGTGTATCAAAGCACAATGGTCAATAAAAAGAGAGGACGCCTGTGATGGTGGAGCAGGATAGGTGAAGACACAATTCAGGCTCTTTCCCTCATGTTCCAGCCATAGCCTTCACTATATTTTCTTCACTTTAGTCCCTGCTCCCACCTGCTTGGTTACTATCACCCCTGCTCCATAACTCTTCAGGGCCTGCAGGCTGAGAAACCCACCTCTGTCACACATCCTTCCCCCAACCTCCATTCTACAGCACAGTCACTCTCAGAAAGGACTCTCACAGAGATTTGTTCTCTCAATGAATAAAATAGAGAGGAAAAACCCTAACACACCCCACAACCACTTCTTGGCAAAAATACAACGCAATGGCCCCGCTCCCTGTAACCTGCCACCGTCACATTCTATTATGAAAAAGTCCCCTGTTGCAGAAAGATCAGTGCTGTCATGCTCTAAATATCAGATCCCAGTGACAGTCAAATTGACGTATGTATCATTAGCAATTAATTCAACAACCAAATAGTAGCCAACCACATTTTTTAAAAAAGACCATCACTTATTATGATTTGTGATATTTTACCACAGTAAACCTGGACCTCCCATAAAAAGGGCCATTACGCCAACTGAATTCCCATACCAATTTCATCTACCACTTCAATCATTTTCTCCAGTTCATCAGGACAGATGTCAGGGCAGTGTGTGAAGCCGAAGTAGATCAGCACCCACTGGCCGATGTAGTCCTTGCTGGTCCTGGGCTGTCCCTCATGGTTGACGAGTGAGAAGGGCCCTCCTAGAAGTGGTTTCCCAATGCCTCGGTTTCGTTCCTTCTCCAGCTCTACAAAAAACAAGTTGGGATCGAACACATCCATGCCGCGAAATCCACGCTGCCTCCAGGCGAGCCTCAGGAGCTGTCGCAGAGCCACAGCCCAGGGCATCGAGACGTCCAGATCTACCAACCCCCACTGCGCTGAAGCCTAATGCAGACCAGACTTCCAAGATGCATTCCATTTTCGGTAAAATCAAATACATCAATAAACTCCTTTGAAACATAACAATCTCTTTCATTGTTATCTGATTGTATTTCTATTTAAGAAAAAAGAAAAAAAGAAAGCAAAAGATAAAAACAGGTACCTGGCTTGCTGTGAAACAGAAAAACCAGCATCCTTTGCAAACTGAACATATCCTAAAAGCTGTAATATCACTGATTTTCATCTTTAAAAACACGAAAATGAAACCCGTGGGCAGTTACAGCAGGACAGGGAAACACAGGCCTACACTAGAGAGAGGGAAACCAACCTGCATGGAAATCCCCACCGCATACCTGCGCCGCACCGACCGGCGTGCACAGCCGAGCGCAGCTATTCCACAGCAAAAGCAGATTTAAGAATTTCACAACGCTTAACCTTGAAGGCATTTTTAAAAATTTTCTGCAGCACTTATATACACAGAGGCACAAAGTGTCACCGCGAGAAGCATAGTGCGATTCAGTGGAATGCCGAAGGGGGTAAAATACAGTCAAATACAAGAAATCCATCATCTAACCACAAAAAAAAAATACATCACCGAATACAAAATAAGACACTCCTGCTGCTTCTCCCGCCCGGCCGCAGGCTGGCAGCCCAGGCCGGGTCCCTCCGAGGCGGGAAGGCTCCGGTCCCCCCCGCCTGCACTCACCCTCCTCCTTCTGCCTCTTCACCTTCTTCATGACGGCCAGCAGCCCCCCGCACAGCACGAAGGTGGCCGCCAGCGACCGCCACGACACCAGCTGCTGAGGAGAAGCTGGTTAGTGACTGAAAAGGCGGGGGAGTAGGGGTGACGCAGGCCGTCCCGCCGCCCCGGACTCCTCCACTGAGGAGGGACGCGGCTCCCGCCCGCCCTCCCTCCTTGACTCACCCTCCTCTCCGCGCCCGGCCGCGGGCCGCTGCCGGGCGGCGGCAGGCGGGACAGCGGGCGGCTGCCGGGCGCCGGCAGAGCCGCCCGACACGCGCCCGGCAGCCGCCATAGCAGCACCACCCGCCCACAGCGCAGCGCCGCCATCTTGTGGCCCGCTCTTCCGCGCCCGCCTCTTCCGCCCCCCTCAGCCGGGAGCTGCCGCCATGGAGGGGGCGCCGCCGCCTCTCTTCGCCTTCGGTGTTATCGCGGATATCCAGTACGCGGACGCGGAGGACGGCTACAACTTCGGTGGGTACCAGCGGCGGTATTATCGGCAGAGCCTTCACCTGCTGTGGGACGCTGTGGAAGCGTGGGCGGCAGAGAAGCCGCCGCTCGCCTTCGTACTGCAGCTGGGCGACATCATCGATGGCCTCAACGCCCGCAGCGGAGAGTCCGAGCGTGCCTTGGCACAGGTGCTGGCAGCGCTGGGGCAGCTGCAGGTGCCGGTGCATCACACATGGGGCAACCACGAGTTCTATAACTTCAGCCGGGCCCGCCTGGTGCACACCAGCCTCAACAGCCGGCCTGCCGGGGCCGTGGCTGGCCCACCAGCCAAGGACTGCCAGGCCTATCACTTCAGCCCGACCACGCGGTTCCGCGTCGTTGTGCTCGACGCCTACGACCTGAGCACCGTGGGCAGGGAGCCGGACAGCCCCCGCTACTGGGAGTCCCTGCAGCTTCTACGGGAGAAGAACCACAACGACAACCTCAACAGCCCCGCAGGTACCCAGCTCGACCCTTTGGCAGGGAGTGCAGGCGGCTGAGCCTCCGCTTCCCAGAGCGATAAGGTGGCTCCCGGGGCTGACATGTGGTTCCCTGGGGGCTGAGGCATATGCCCTGTTTCTGCCCTCCTCCTTCACCAGCCTGCTGTCACCTGACCACCGTCAGTGGGTCTCTAGGTGGGCACAGGAGATGCTCCCCCATCCCCATCATGCTGCTCTGGTGCTTTTGGGATGGGCTTATGTTGTGCTCTGTGCCCTGTGGTACCAGAACCACAGCTGTTGGTGCAGCTGCTACTGCAGAGTGTCGAGTGATGTCCACACCGTCCCATGGTGGTGAGCGGGGACACGCAAGAGTGGAAACCCTGCCCGTGCAGTGTAACCAAAACCCCCAGAAACACTAACAAGTCATTTTATCTTGTTTGTCCAGGAAGGATGGAGTTTTGATTCAAGAGATGCAAAAAAAAAAAAAAAAAAAAAGGTTGTAAAAGTAAACCACCTATCATAAACAGACTTACATAAGGCAAGCAATTAGGGAAGCCACAAGAGGTGCATGCAACTATGCCTAACCTTTTTCTTCATTGCAGGACTCGAAGAACCTCGGTTTGTAGAGTTTAACGGAGGATTTAGCCAAGCCCAGTTGGACTGGTTCAATGAAGTCCTCAAGTTCTCTGATGAAAACCAAGAAAAAGTTGTAGTTATGGGTAGGTGGATATAAGCAAAAAAAAAAGTTATGTAGCCAGTGTATGTTAGATGAGGAAAACATGTAGCAGCTCTGTAGCTCCACTGTGTATGTGACCTGTGAAGCAGGAGAATAGCAACAGTGTCTCACACTTGGGTGAGCTTTCTCTGTACAGTTAGCTGTCTGAACTTCCCAGCAATGAAGGCAGAGTTAACGCTTCAAGTAACTCTCCTGCATCTTTCCCTGTGAACTGCAGGTCACCTGCCCATTCATCCTGATGCTTCAAACGGAGTTTGCCTAGCCTGGAATTACGAAGATGCCCTTTCAGTCATACACTCCCATCAGTGCGTGGTCTGCTTTCTCGCAGGGCACCTGCACGACGGTGGCTATTGTTTAGACTCTCATGGAGTTCATCATTTGACTTTGGAGGGGGTTATTGAAACTCCACCAGAAAGCAATGCCTTTGGAACTATTTATGTCTATGAAGATAAAATGGTATTAAAGGGAAGGGGCAGAATTTCAGATAGAGTTATGCATTTCTGAAAATGGTAAGCAAATACAAATAGCTCTTCTTCAGGAAGTACTCTGACAAAAGCAGGGGATTCAGCTTATTATGTGCTTGTAGAAAGATGTGCGTGGCTGATCCTTATAGCTTTAACTCAAACACTTTTCTCTCGGATACAGAATTTTAGAAATTACGTTTCTGTAAGAAAACAGACCTAGTTTCTTCATGGAGAAGAGAAAAGGCCAGTAACCATGTTTAAAATAAATATACTTGAATGCAGAATGTTGACTTCAAACACCCAATCCTGACCGGATTGCTATTTATTGTGAAAAAATGCAAACTATATTCTTAATATTGTCCAAAAAAAGCCTATTTTTTTATATCAGTCAGAATTAAAGTGTGCAGAGTTGCACCTGCCCAGCTGCCTTTCAGTATTTTTTTTGAACACTGTAGTCAATAATGTCTCTCACCTGGCAGAATTCGTCCATCATGTAGCCTAATGCAGTCTTCTTAACACTGCTTTAAAAGACTGTGGGAAAGCAACAGAAGATCAGCGAGGAGGACTGTAAACATGCTCAAGTGACTCGAACCTAGGGTACTGGAAAACACATATATCACACTAATTGTTATTCAGTCTCAGGTGCTTGCAAGAAAAGCACTTGCACTTAGATAACATAAGTCTGTGATGGACTCAGGGACACCTTATCTAGCCGCTTGGAAATCCTAGCCTGTTGTTGAAGAAGACCAAAGCACAGTGGGAAAACTATGCCTGTTTGAACCCTTTAAATACCAGCAAGAACAGGGAGTCTGCACGCGCTCTTGGAGTCCGTGCACGCTCTTGCTAACAAGGACTCTCTCGCTGCCAAGGACTCTTGCTAACAAGGACTCTCTCACTCCGTGGTGCCCGCAGTCCCTGCTTGCGTGCCTCTGCCTGGGTGTTGCTTCAGAGATTCCCCGGTCTGTGAGGTATCAGGATTAAACTTGTTCTTTGCCTTTCATCCGTGGTTTGGTGGTTGTTCCTGCGTCCTGCCTGCATCGGCTCACACAATGACTAAAGTAATTTTCAAAAAAATCTAAGCCCAAGGAAACTGGAGACCATCTATGCTACATCAGAGCACAGCGCAGAGGGGCCCAAACTAAAAAAAAAAACCAAAACATTCAAGACAGTAAGGCTACGGCATCGCGCAATGCTGCAGATGCACCTGCTGGGATCTACGTGTGCACAGCTGTATTAGCCTGCAGCAGTACTGAGCGAAAAAGCCCTGATGTGGGAGGATCTAAAACATGCTGCTGTGCTGCATCTGGACCTGTTCTGGCTCTCACACACAGCCAGCTTGTGTGTCCAGCACATTCACCTGTGCTTTCTTCTCCAGGATTAGCAGCAGTGGAACGTGCTTACTGTTGCTGTGCTGCTATGTGGGTTCTGCTCGCCAGGAACAGAAATTCTGTGAGAAGCAGAGTTGTGATAGTGACCGTGTCTGCTGGTGGCAGCCTTTAGCACGCATCTCACAGAAAATAAAGATATGGAAGCTTTCATTGAATTTTCTTTAGAAAAATAGTATTTATTACTGTGGAAAACCAGTGATTTTCAGTTAAAGATAATAGCAAAAATATTCCTTCAGATATATTCTACCACATGATTTTAGTGTAGGAACAGAAATACAGACTGCTGAATTTCTCAGTTAGTCTCAATGGACTATCCAGGCAGATACCTGCAACTTTGATGGTTGTAAATAGTCATTTATTGAAACAAAGTGTTTACTTTACTTTTCCCTTATGTAACAGGAACAGTAGATTTCCCAAAGTACAAGGTGGTTGGAGAGTGATCCAGGGATGCCAGGATATCTATCTTGAATATACCATTAGAACACACATTAGATCCACAGTGCTCTGAAAATGTATGAAGAAGGCAGCTGAACAACAGTTCCCATAGAAAAATTCTCCACTCAGATTTGACAGTGTTCCTCAGTTTTTTTAACAAATCTCAAACGGCATTGCTGGAGGCAGCCAGGCGTTCTTGGGTCATCTCAAACTGATACTAACTTTTCATTAAGAACCAAAAGCAAAGGCAAGTAAGGTCAGAATATTTATTCTACACTTTCTTCCACCCAGTTAAATCACTGTTTTGCAGTGCGTTGGCCAAGATGCTCGCATCTCTTTGTTCAGGTAAATGTACAGCCAGGAAGCAAAGGGGAAGAGGGCGACCACAATGGCAGCAATCAAGCGAACTCCACCCAGTGGCCTCCTACAAAGAAGCAAACGCATCAGAGCTACTTCAAATCAGACTGCTATGAAACATTCACACCTGGCTGCACTTGCAATGACACTCTATATTCACTAAAGACAGCAGAGTGCCTTTGGCCACTTTAATGTAGCTCCTGTGGATGCATGAGCAGAGTCCTTCACTGGAGAGGCACCACATGCCAGCAGAAAAAAAGTTTTTCTACCGCCTCAGGCTACATAAACCAGGTGAAAAAAAGGAAAAGCACCCTGCTTGCCCAGAGCACCCGTGACATGTTTTCCCAGCACAAACGTACTGTTTGGCAGGTTGGGATTTCTCATGCTCCTAGCTAGCAGGAGCTTGGCAAAACTGCTGTAGCACAGTCCTCTGAAGAGGCTGGAGAGGAAAAGTGTGGAGCCACTGCAGCCAGGCAGCCACCCAGAACCTTCTGCCAGTTCTGCCTGCATCACCCGCCTGCTCCGGTGGGCGCAGCAGACACGAGTACAGAGACCCTCACCAGAAAGTTCTGTAAATTGGGAGCAATGGCAGAAATGGCTTTGCAGTTCATTAGCAGTTGTGGCCAACACTTGCTACCCTGTTCCACAGAAGGGGCGCACTGTCCTTATTCAGAGGGAGAATATCTCCTGCGCGTTATGATCATCTTATATCAGATGAGCGGAGGGCTGGAGCCCCTCTGCTGTGAGGACAGTCTGAGAGTTGGGGGGGTTCAGCCTGGAGAAGAGAAGGCTCCAGGGAGACCTTAGAGCGGCCTTCCAGTCCCTGAAGGGGGCCTACAGGAGAGATGGGGAGGGACACTTTATTAGGGAGTGTAGCGATACGTTTTAAACCGAAAGGGGGGATTTAGATGAGATCTGAGGAAGAAATTGTTTGCTGTGAGGGTGGCGAGCCCCTGGCCCAGGTTGCCCAGAGAAGCTGTGGCTGCCCCATCCCTGGAGGGGTTCAAGGCCAGGCTGGACAGGGCTTGGAGCAGCCTGGTCTGGTGGGAGGTGTTGGGTTGGAATGAGATGATCTTTAAGGTCCCTTCCAACCCAAACCATTCTGTGATTCTCTGATTATGGCAGGGAGAGCAGAAAAAAATATTTCATGTAGCTTTACTTTCCCCTCACAGACTTTTATCTGTGCAAGATCCTACAGCCTGTAGCACCAGCTGCTACTGAACAGTCTCAGATACCTAAGCAGACAGTGACATGAAGCAGAAAAACAAGCAGCCAAAATCAACTATGTGTTTTCAAGAAGCTAGTCACTAAACGTGAATATACGAATGGATTGGGAAAAAAAAAGGAAACAAAACTTACTTTGCTGAACTGCGACAAAGACTCATCCATATTGTAATAATCACCAGACCAAACAACTCTCTGAAAAGCCAAAGTAAAAAACAGATCAGAAAATAATACAAGGAGATGTTTACTTCTAAAAAATACAAATTTTGTCTCCACAACAATAGTGTAAGTATTCATTACCTCCTTTTGGAGAAGTTTAACATATTTCACTAGAATTATAATTATAAAGGTATTTACATGGATGAACTTGGCCTCCCACCACAAATCTACAAACAACGTGACCCAGCTATACAGCTGCAGAAATTCCTGCTTTCGCTTTTTGTTCTGCTGCTAAACTTACATTCCACAGCACATTTCCCTCATTAGCAGAGAGCAAAGCGGTATTCCAGACAGTAAACAGCTGCAGTAGCTGCCGGTGCTTCCCCTCAAATACTGAGCAAGCACCTGCTTAGGGCAACAACCAAATGTCCAGGTGAGAAATCCTCCCCGGCAATTCACAGGACTCAGCGGCCCCTGCCAGATAAACATGCGGATGGTATTACCTCAAGAGTTTTTAAACATTAATTCCCATTCCTACAGTTGCTGCAAGAGAACACAAAGCTGT
Source organism: Chroicocephalus ridibundus (assembly GCF_963924245.1). Lineage (NCBI taxonomy): Eukaryota > Metazoa > Chordata > Aves > Charadriiformes > Laridae > Chroicocephalus > Chroicocephalus ridibundus. The sequence continues at coordinate 14,864,729 of NC_086297.1, read as the reverse complement.
TTCACTGTGATTGTGCCCTGGTCTTTGAAAGCCCGAACTGCCCCCAATCAAATCCAACTGCCACAATCAATCACGACTGTTCACTCGCCATTTAGCTCTTTTGTCTGTCAAATCGCTGGTTTGGAGCACTATGGTCCCTCCTCCTTGGTTTGATCCCCTTGGACCAACAGCACTCACTGCAACAGCCCGGCTAATAAAGTTTAGCAAGGCGACCACCTGGATATGGCCTGTTGTGCTGAATTCGTGCGGGGAAAATAAAAATCACTGCTTACCTGCCTTCCTCTTCGTGCAAAATGTTTCCTTGAGTGTAGGCAAACAAAGAGCAAGCCAAGGCAATGGTCCCAACAATACAACCAGCAGAATGAAGGTCACAGAGGCTCCTCCAAACGCCATTATCTGAGGAAAAAAACCAGACTGCCAGCAACTGCAATGTAGTATGAAATACAGGCTACGAATCGAAAAGCAACTGAGTTGCTAAAAAAGATGCCTCCAGCAAACACAACATCTTGGGCAGGAAGATGGAATTAATACCAGCATCTTTTAGACCAGTGAAAGCTGCTAAAATGTGCTGTTGAAAATAAAAACTAGCGGGCTTGGGGCTTGCTTTGCTAGGAATGCAACTTCTTGGCAGCAGCACCTCAAGGAAAATAGTTTCCTATTCTCTCCAGCAAACAAAACAGGCTCCAGCATTCAACATGCATGGAAAAAAATAATCACAAAGCACATTACAAATGAAAGTTCTCTTAAGCAGGAGGAACGGCCTTTCCGGAGCTCACAGCCATAACCAGATGCTCAGCGTGACCCCAAGGGACCACCGGGGCCCGGGGAGGGAGCCCCAGGTCCCAGCCAGACATCAGGCTACCACCGCACTGTAGGGAGCATCTTCCCTCGCACTCCCCAACAAGCCTCTGCCTGGGCTTTGCCCGTGATGATGAGCAACGCTGATGACATCTCTGCCTGGGCACCGATGTTTTTAAACAGAGAAATACAGATGATGTGAAAGATCTGAACGAGCCCACAGATGCTTGTGGTTTTCCATGTCCATTCCCAGGGGTTCATGGGGGAGAGGTGAGCAAACGAGACAGGCACAGACACGGGCACTTCTCGCTGATCTCAGCAATGTCAACAGCAAAAACAGTAAAGTTCAAAGTAGTCTTTTCTGAGCACTGACCCCTCCAGGCAAGCATTAAAGATGATGAGCTGCCAAAATTCAGGAGCTCTGTGTGACCCAACGTTGCAATCGATTCCCCATTTGGCTGAACTTGCTGCAGCTCAGCAGAGGCAGAATCTGTGTTTTCCACAGACTTGAATGGCAAGTATCCCTCGGTGCATTTACAGAAATGTCCAGTTCTACAACAGGTGTGCTATTTTAATCTTTATTTTCCACAGATCTTGGCACAAGTAACAAAAACCTACTTGTGAGTTCAACATGCAGATTCTCTTGACCAGCCAAATGCCGTTATGTTGAAGCTACACCTATTACGCAAATAAACCTCCCCTGAAATGTTCAAAACCGCAGGCAACCAACCCTCATGGGTTTTGGCTTTATCAACGCTGACGTTTTCTACATTCAAGACAGCCAGAATGCTGAGAGACTGCAATGGTGTGATTTGAGTGACAACAGCATGCATGCCTCAAGATTTTCTTTTTTGGCTAAGTGTGGTTTTAGTTTTTTCAGAGTAAGTATTCATCCAGAAAAGATACAGTCACTTTGTGTATATAAAATGTCATTATTTTAAAATTATTTCGTCTGGATGAAAATACAAAAAATGAACAATTTTCTGGAGTCCTGGACCAAATCTGATCTGACAGATTCTCAACGTGTGATGTGGCATTAACCCCCTTGGCATACGCACTTGAAAACTCATCCATTGCACTGAAGCCTCTATAAACACCCCCATCGCTGCCCGCGCTGTTATATCCGACACTGAACAGGACCTTTAGCTCTTTCAAAGGACTGCGCAGAGCTCAACTGCTCTTCATGACGTAGATAAGCAAAAATGCAGGTTTGCAACAAGGAAACAAAGTGAATTAATGTGCTAACATCGACAGCTGAGCCAGGTTCAAGAGCGTCCTCACAGGCTTGTGCTCCACTCGGCTCTGAGCGCTGGAATCAGGGTGCAAAGGTAAGACCCTCCCCGCAGCAGGCCTTCACGCAGGGCTCCTTTGTTCACCTGCAGCACGGCCCACCACAAGCACTAACCTAACGACCAGCTTTTTGCCCTCAAAAGGTAGCAAGACATGTTTCCTTGTGGCCTGATCTTAATCTGTGATTCAATGAAAAAAACCTTTCAGAGGCAAAATTTGAGCAGAGACTCTGTTTTGCACACCCAATATCATACCTGTTACTGAGGGCTTAATGCTGACAAGCAGCGTCAGGGCAGATGGCACTAAGTAGGCAACCTGTTAAGGAAACATAAATCTACTCTGTAGCAAAACTTAGCAAGATAAGGAAGCAGAAGCCCCATCCACATCAACGCTCTTCCCCTTCACAGCAGTTTGTCAGACGCGCAGAAAAGCTGCCAGTCCCACTCCCTCTGGCATTGCCTGGCCCCTCTAGCGCCCATCTTATCATAGAACGCTTTAGGTTGGAAGGGATCTTAAAGCTCATCCAGTGCCACCCCCTGCCCTGGGCAGGGACACCTCCCTCCAGACCAGGTTGCTCCAAGCCCCGTCCAACCTGGCCTTGAACCCCTCCAGGGATGGGGCAGCCACAGCTTCCCGGGTCAACCTGGGCCAGAGGCTCACCACCCTCACAGCCAAGAATTTCTTCTTCAGATCTCATCTAAATCTCCCCTTTTTCAGTTTGAAGCCATTACCCCTCGTCCTATCACTACATGCCCTTATTTTAAGTCCCTCTACGCTTGTCCTGTAGCCCCTTCAGATACTAGAAGGCTGCAATAATGTCTCCCCGGAGCCTTCTCTTCTCCAGGCTGGACAACCCCACTCTCTCACAGCAGAGGTGCTCCAGCCCTTTGAGCACCTTCACCATCACCACCCAAAATCCTGGGCCATCAGCTGAGTGCCAGTCCTTGTTCCTCAGCTTCTGGGTTACCTCATCCTCGCTGCCCAACCAGCCGCTGCAGAGCCCCTGAGCTGCACATTGATCCCTCAGGATTGTCCCTACAGGATACCCCCGGGTCCCCCAAACCCTCCACCTGAGCAGGAGCACCCTCTGCCATCACAGCCCAGGCGCTTTCATCTGGGCTCACCTGTGCAAGGGATGGCCCCCTGCACAAGGGACATGCAGGGGACAGCCCCTGCCCACCCAGCAGCTCCTGCCACATGCAGAGACTTTCCCCCTTGCCCCTCAGCTCCAGTCCCTGTGCACAGGGGGCCAGGGCCGCTGGGCCGTTCGTGTGCCCCAGAGAGGGCTGGCAAAGCTGAGGTTTGTCTCTACATGTCCTCTCGGGAGCAAGGAAGCCCTGCTGAGCTGAGTGGGAGCAGAAGGCAGCCAAGCTGGTGACTCAAGGCAAGCAGAGGTGGCCCGGAGAGGGGGGCTGGAGCGCCCTGGGGGGATCGAGAGGAGTTTGGGGTGTTCTGCACAGGGAACCAGCGCTCTGCGGGGGGTAGATGCCACTCTGAGGCGAAACAAGGAAAATCCTGGAAGCACGGTGGGATTCCAGCCGCCGCCGCAGTACAGATGGTTTTCCCGGCGCCTGCTCGGTCTTCAGCCGAAGGCAGGGAGCGGGTTTCCTCCGGCGGCCCCGGCTGCGACCAGGCCCCTGCGGACGGGCTCCACGGAGCGGGGCCGGGGCCGGGGCCAGCGGGGACCCCTCGGAGCGGGGAAAAGAGCCGGCCCCGGCGGGAAGGGCGACCCGTACTCACCGTCCACAGCGCGGCGTCGGGGTCATTCACCTGCAGCGGGAGACGCGCTCTGAGCCCGCGGCCGCCCCCGCCCGGGCCGGGCCGCGCCCCGCGGGAGGGCACCGGCGGGCACCGGGAGGGGAGCGGCCCCGCACTCACCTGCACGGCGGCCGCCAGCCCGAAGAAGGCGGCCATCAACAGGTTGCAGATCCGCCACAGCAGCCCCGCCATGGCCGGCACCGCCGCCGGGGCGGGTCAGGGCCGCGGGGGAGGGAGCTCCCGGGGCCCCGCCCGCCGGGCCCGCGCCCGGCCGCCCCTGCCGGGGAACGGGGTCGGTGCAGCCGGGAGTGCCGCGGTGCGGGGGACGGTCAGCCTGGCTTGGTCGTAGCTACTGACATTTTAGAGAGATTTTTAGAGGTTGAAAAATGACTGTTTTCAAAATCGAGACAAAATGTCTTCATGGAAAGACACTGAGGGGCTGGAGCGTGTCCAGAGAAGGGCGACGGAGCTGGTGAGGGATCTGGAGCACAAGTCTGGTGAGGAGCGGCTGAGGGAGCTGGGGGTGTTCAGCCTGGAGAAAAGGGGGCTGAGGGGAGACCTTCTCGCTCTCTGCAGCCCCCTGAAAGGAGGGGGTAGCTGGGGGGGGGGGGTCTGTCTCTTCTCCCAGGAAACGGCCTCAAGTTGCACCAGGGGAGGTTTAGGACGGATATTAGGAAAATTTCTTCACTGAAAGGGTTGTCAAGCGTTGGAACAGGCTGCCCAGGGAAGCAGTTGAGGCACCATCCCTGGGGGTATTTAAAAGACAGGCAGATGTGGCGCTGAGGGACATGGTTTAGTGGTGGATTTGGCAGTGTTAGCTTGTTGGACTCAATGATCTGAAATGTCCCTTCCAACCTAGACAATTCTATGATTCTATGAAATTATGCGTCACTACTTACAATACATGTATTCCAGGAATTACAGGAAAGCAAGTGTTGTTCTGTCTTTCACCTGTTGTATCACAGGTTGTATCACCTATTGTATTACACAAACCAGTCTGCACATAACAGGTTGTCCATCAGGGAGCTCCTCAGGCAAATAAGTCCAAGTACCTCCTGGACTCCATGAAGAAAAGCGTGACCAGCACATTGCAGGGATTTATTATTCCTTCTTTGACCCAGTGCTGGTGTATCTGCAACTTTCTGTCCTGCCAGGGACCCCACTGAAGGATATGTACCTGGTGGGGTTAACCAGCATCAGACCCGCTGTGCCTGAACCTGACCCTGACCCTGGCCCTAGCCCATAGGTTGACTTCCCAGCTTGACCTCAGGCTTGCCTTGTCTCCATGAATGTGGCTGGTGATCTGGATTCTCTGTTGGATCTGGTTGCAGTCCCTGGGTCTGCCCTGCTTTCCCTGTGCCAGTGGGATGGGCATTGCCCATGTCTCCTTGGCCATGGTGTCCCTCCCTTAGTGAGCAGCCGGCCCTCGCTGCTCCCTGATGAGCTCCTTCCCCCAGTTCAGTAGGTGTGTGCTGGTGGCCAGGGAGGGTGGGAAGGTGATGTCAGGGCAGCAGGGGAAGGCTGGAGAGCTGAGTCCTGGTGCAGACTGGCTGAGGCTGAGATGGCTGTGGAGCTGCACCGCTAGTCACCACAGCGGCTGACGGGGGCTGGAACATGCCTGAGCGTGGGGAGTTCCTCTGCAGGGGCTGGGAACAGCCGTGGCTGGCAGGGCAGCTGCAGATCAGACCGCTCGTGCTGACACTGCTGGGCAGGCACCAACTACTACTGCTGTTTTGAGGGATACCTCCGAGGTCAGGCAGGACTACTCAAGACCAGATATTCTTTTATTCAGGATAGGGAAGGCAAAATAAGGAACTACTGCAAATCCTGAAGTTTGTACCAAAACTAATTATGAACAGTGAGGTTTCCGCTGAGTTTCTGTCCAGTCTGTCCTCATAGTCAAGAACCAGCCTGTTTGGTTGCAAAGGACATTGCGAGCCCACCTACATCCACCTACATGTGAGAGGTTTGTGTTTGTTATAGTTAACTTTGGCACCAGGTGTCTGAAAGGTTTTTTTCTCTACCGTAGAAGTAACTAAGCTGACTGAGAGCTGGCATGGCTGAAGAGAAGTAACTGTCTCCAGAAAGGCCTCCTGTTACACAGCAAGAGTGAACACCAACTCCAGGGATCCCCAGGGAGCTCGTCACAAGTGTCTCCTGTCTCACAAGGGCCATGAACAGATGTGGCGCTGGGTGTCATGGCTATGCCATGGCTTGGAAATTTGGTGGTGTTGAAGAACCACAGGTGTAGGGGAGGGACAGTGAGTCAGGGATAAGAGGAGACTTCTTTCTTTTCCTTGCCAAGAGATTGGGATTTAAATGGAAATTTATGTAATGACTCAATGGTCTAGAATTAGTCTTGCATTTATGAAGAGATTCAGTCTTTTTGTGTTGTCTGGAGAACCAAAAGCATATTACTCAGAAGAATAGTGCTGCTTCATCTTTCGCTGATCATTTATGACCAAAAGTGATAATTAGTGATGAACTGAAAGTGGGCCCTTTAGGAATGTTTTATCTACCACATCCACCCCTGAGTCTCTGTCAGATCATTTCTCCCACTGATTTCAGTGACAGCGTAATACAGTCCCCTCAGCCCCCAACAGAATTAAATCTTGCTGAACTGTTATGCAGAGGACATGTGAATGTGTCCACATTTGTGGAGAGGATTAATGCTCGTCTTCTCCTCTTATGTTCAGCTGAGTCTTTCCTTGAGCAGGTTATGAGAGATGAAATTACTGCAGAGAAAGTCACAGAGAAGTAAGAGCCGTCTTTGTAAATGGCTGCTATTGTTAGAGCTCCGCTGAGTAGGCTTTATGGTTCATAATAATCGTGTTATTCTGTACATTAAACAACTGCTGGCAGCTGCAGGCAGAAAAGCAGGCTATGTTCACTATAACTAAATCCCTCATGACATTTAAATTGATTCACATTCCCATCCTGAAGCCCAGGAAAATTAAACCACTCTCTACAGGCGCCCTTAAGAGTACAACTTTCCTGTTCACAAGCACTCTGGGAAGGGACTACAGATGCTTAAAGGAAAGGTGGGGAACAACACATTTTGTTCTCTTATCAAACTCAGCCTGACGCATGGATTAGCAAGAGCAACAGTCCAAACGTGCCTGCAATTTCTCAGTGGGTCCCCGTGGAGCCGCACTCCCTCACTGGGGCACCGCGAACTACACCACGCTCCTGGTTGGGGTTTCTTAAGCAGGCAGGACCTCACTGGAGAGCACTCAGCGACATTTGTCTCTGTGCTTTAACCTCTGTCCCCAGATCTTCAGTCCCTTCCCCGCACCTCGGAAGGCGCAGAGCTCTAGTAATGAGCCTGGTAATGTGCTCTTGTGACGAATCACTTTCGTGCTTTGTTTCCAGGCCCAGGATAAGCTTTTGAATGCATTTCTAAGGCAGGGGAGGTATCTCAGGGTAGAAAATTGACATGTCAAGGACTAAAAAGTAACAGCGGTGTTAATAAGAGAGAAGAATGTAAGAGAACAGTGTGTTTTTCATTAGAGTCATTTATACAATAGGAAAGTAAAAGCAGAGAAGCTTTTCAGGCACACCAGTTCTTCTTTGTGTGGGAAACAAAACCCTGAATTACCTTCCGTTTTTTCCAACTGATCTTGTGAAAAGTCAGCTGCAATGGACTCTATGGCTCTTTCATTCATCTGGTCACAAGCCACTGAGCAAACCCATACACCCCCCTGGTTTCTGTGCTGCTCTTTGCCGCAGCACCGGTGCTGGGCTGCAGGTCCGCAGGGGAGACCGCGACTTCTGGAGAGCAGCTGGGAGAAACTGGTGGAGACTGGGAGAGAGGCAGAGAAACAGCCGGACAGGCACGTCCAGGGCCCTGCGTGGGGTGGGACAGGACTTCAACCAAGGGGAAGGGGCTGGCAGAAAGCAGCTCCTCCTGGGCACTTGGGAGGGACAGCACGGAGGGTTTGGCAAGTCTGTAAGTGACCAAAGTTCAGTGGCACAAGAGCAAGAGAGGGCAAAAGGCCGGTTCGTCTCCTGTGAGGGCAGGGTGGGAGGGAAGGGATTGCTTCACCAACCAGGGCATCAGATGCTGTCTCATTCTCTGCTGCTTTAATTCAAAAGCAATCTGGCCATAGTATATATTTAAGAAATAGAAAGGTTTTTCAGTGGTTGGTGTTCTTACTCTAAAGAAAAGGTCGAGGCTGTTCACTTTAAAGCTTTACCAACTACCACGAGGACTTCCTATCACCACCCCCGCCATGGACAGAGGAGACTTCTCTGTCTGAAGAGAGTCTCCAGCAATACTGCTTTCTCCCACAAGAGGGAGGCCAAGAACATTTAGTACCCCTGAGTATAATTAGAGCTACCTGAAAATTAGTTCCTCAATATTAGGTAAAACATTTTCCCTCCTTACGCCTCTCTGGGGTCTGCTGCTCCGCTCATAGAAGCCCAAGCTTATCAGCAGTTCAGGAACTTCGCCTGTAAAGGCCAGAGGTGATAAAGGCATCTGGAACACAAGTCTGGTGAGGAGCAGCTGAGGGAGCTGGGGGTGTTCAGCCTGGAGAAAAGGGGGCTGAGGGGAGACCTTCTCGCTCCCTGCAGCTCCCTGAAAGGAGGGGGTAGCCAGGGGGGTCTGTCTCTTCTCCCAGGAAATGGCCTCAAGTTGCTCCAGGGGAGGTTTAGGATGGATATTAGGAAAAAATTCTTCACTGAAAAGCTTGTCAAGCGTTGGAACAGGCTGCCCCAGGGAAGTGGTGGAGTCACCATCCCTAGAGGGATTTAAGAGATGTGTAGACGTGGCGCTGAGGGACATGGTTTAGTGGTAAGCTGGCAGTGCTGGGTTAATGGTTGGATTTGATCATCTTAAAGGTCTCTTCCAACCATATGATTCTATGATTCTAAATGAGAGTATTGCAGGGACGGACCCAGCAGCCAAGCTGTGATGTTAGGAGAGCCAGGCTGCTTCCCAAGAGCCTGTACCAGAGATGTTACTGAAGCATTGCCAAAGCCACGCACCCCAGTGACCCACTCCATAACAGCACTCATCCTTGTGGACACTGATGGCACTGCCGGGAATGACAGCAGATTGGTTTTGACCAGATCAAAACTGGTGAAGAGGCTCCAGGTGGACAGGGGAGAGCTCGGGGGCTTTGCTGTGTGTCCTGGCCCCAGGACCCTGACTGCAAGTCAAAGAGGGACATGTGGAAATAAATGTATGGTTACACAGCTGATAACGCCAAAAAAGCTTTGGTTTTAATTGCCTTACGGAGTGGGTCGGGTGCCATGAGCAAGGGAAGGACAGAGCCCCCCTTACTGAGACGGGGAGGAGCTCCATCTCACCTGATTTACTGACTTTGGGGGACATATGTCTAAAGTGTCTGACAGATTGACCTCCTTCTCATCCTTGTTATAATCCTATATTAACCACCTTCTTCCTACCTCATTAGTTTTATAGAGCTCACCTAAATTGATCTTGTTTATGCTTTGTCAGCTGCTTTCTTTAATCCTAATTTAAAGTCCTTCTCAATTCCCGAAAAAGGTTCTGGAACAACTCGTTAAACAAGGCACCTGTATGCAGCTGGACTACAACAAGGGGACGGACAACAGCCGCCGTGAGCTCAGCAGGAGCAAGTGCTGACAAACCAGCCTGATGTCCTGCTACAGCACGATATTTTAGGCATAAAGTGAAAGGTAGCAGATGTCATACATGTTGACTTTGGGAAGGTTTTTAACACTGGCTGTCCTGACCCTCTCCTAAGAAGATAGGACCACATGGTGAGTGCAAGACTGGTGAGATAATTGTACCTCAAGTGCTAATTACCAGTGGTTGTCAAAATGGAAGGACACGTTTTGATGCCACATCTTTTTAATTACTTTAGTTAACAGCCTGGATGATTAACACCCATGATTGCCTTATTAAACCTGGAAATTACTGCAAGCTGTGAAGGACAGCAAAAACGACAGAATTCAGCACTAAAGTGACCAATGGGCTGAAACTGATGAGGCAAAATTCAACAGGTATAACTTCAAGAGTAACCTTTATGACCAGTGAGCAACAAAAATACAACAGAGGGAACAACTTGGGTGGATGCAGTTTTTCAAAAAGGGGTCCAAGGTATAACGGAGGGCAAGCTGAACACCGGGAATGGGAAAAGCACCACACCGGAGCCTACGAGCCAGGAGCGTGCCCTCCAAGACAGGCTGGAGTAATATGCCTAGCTAGGGAGACTGTGCTTCAAAAAATACAAACCAACAGGAAAAAAAAAGTCAAAGAGGGTCAGTGAGGAGGCTGGGAGGCACAGAAACCATGAAGAAAGGCTGAAAGAATTGAGCTGATGTAGTCTGTAGAAGAGAAAGCGGGAACAAGGAGAGGAAGGGAAACATTGCAGTCATGGAGGGCCTAAAAGGTCATTTCAAAGAAGGCCACAGCAAGCAGGACAGGATATAAAGGATTTCAGCTCAGACAAAAAAGCTTAAGTTAGCCTTTCAGATAATGTCAGCATAGAAGTGTGCCAGAACAGATTGCTGAGGGATGGCGCAATCTCCATCACTGGAGGTCTTTAAGAACAGGTTTCACAAACATCTGTCAGGACAGGTAGTGTTGATCCTCCCAGATTTGCAGGGGGAGCAGGATAAGCAGTACGATTTTACCTAATTGTGAGCAAACCACATACAGGTGGCACCAAGCAGAGGTCAGCTGTCAGCTTCTGCCAGTGTTTGCCAGCCGGCGGTGGGTTTCTGCACCATGGCCTGCAAGATGCCAACTTTGGAGCTGCACTGTCGGTGAAGGCAGAAGAGAAGGCTTAAGGAAAGGGAAAAGAAAGGAAAGTTGTGGAACTATGGGTGGGGGGAATGTCTTTTGCATCAAGACCTGGACTGCAACCCCTCCCCAGGAGTTTAACTCTCAGCATTTAAGGCTAGTTTTTCTGGTAAGAGTAAGCAGTTTAATAAGCATCAGGTGGCTTTGGAGCACTTTGGAAAAAAAAGCTGGGAGAAGCCTGGGCGGGTTGGGTGAAGAAATAAGTCTTCACTCTTTCCCCTGGGGGCTGTTTTAGCCAAAGATTTTACTTTGGTCCCCACCTAAGCTACCTTACGGCTGTGCTGCTGCTGTGCCTGACCACGTCCTGGAGCCATGACCCAGACCCTGACCTGGGGACTTGACTTAACCTCAGACCTGCCTCATTGCAATAGACTTGTCTGGAGTCCGGGCTGAACCTGGTTCCTGCCATGGGACCTGCCCTGCTCAGGTCTGGGCTCCTGCCGCCGAGGCTGCTGCCCATCCACTGTTGACCCACTCCGTGCAGAGTCAGCCGTCCTTGGTGCTCCCTGGCATTTCGTAGGTGGCACGTAGGGTTGGGATCCCACTTTGTGCTAGGTGTTGAGGTGTCCCATATGGGAATACGGGAGGAGAGGATAAGGGCACACCTCCACCGGACATGCGTGCTCATGCTGCTGCATGCCGTGGGGCCTGTGGTCTTTGTTACAGGCTCTGCCAGGCACTGGCACTGATTGTTACCACCCGTGCTGCCCACACAAACCACATTCAGGAAGGGCTGTTCTTGTGGGAAGCTCTGGGTGCAAGTGCTTCCTGCTCCTCTCCAACCAAAGCAGTGGAGGGGACAGCTTTGAAAGAGTCAGCAGTGTGCCCAGAAAGAGCAGAGGCCAGGGTGGGACAGTGTAGGGTAGCAGCCTAAGTTCAAACCTAGCAAATAGGCTACTGGGATTTTGGGCCGAGTGGTGAGGAGGTGATGGTGTTCCCCGAGGCCAAGAAAAGCTGCATCCCTGACAGGGAGGAAGATGGCTTTGCTGGACTAGCAGGAGTTAGGAGGATAGAGCAGAAAGAGGGAGGTTGTCAAGACCAGCTCTGCCCCCTTCGCCCCGTTCTCCCGTCTCCTGACAAAGGCGAGCTCTGCGGAGCATGAGATATTCACTGGAGAGCAGGGTTTAGGCAGAAGGGTGGGCTCCTTCTGTGCCCCAGGGACTACTTCTTGGGTCTCAACCCATTTCCCTGAGCCCACGTGCAGGTGAGCAGGGAAACCAGAAGACTCTAGGACGGGAGATGTTTTCCCAAGCTCAAAGCACAAGAGGAAAGAAAAATCTTGGCCTTAACATGAGGTGAGATAAATAAATATGAGCTGAGCTGGAGGAGAAAGAAGAAAAAAATGAGGGCCGGAAGGGGAGGCAGCTCCTGCCCCAACCCTATTCCCCCCATTGCATCTGCACTTGCACATAAGGTAATGGTTTTGAGCTTCTGGAGGCACATCCAGTGTATGTTCAGGACTTGAGGTATTTGCTCCATCACCACCTTCATGAGAAGCACGGAGAAGGCTGGGCAAAGGAGAAGCAGGGAAAGAGTCTGCATGCTGCTGTCTAGCACTCGGGTGTCCAGCTCTTTCATCAGCGGATCTCAACTCATAGAGGAGGTCATTATTATTTCTGTTACACAGATGAGGAAGCAAGGACTCTCATAGGTGAAGTGACTTGCCCAAATCATGCAGCGGCTGGAAAGAGATCCCCCCGCCCGCCCCCGAGAGATCTCTGGGGGACCCTTTTCGCTGCTCTAATTCCTGGCATGTGCTGTGCCTACGACTAAGGCTGTAAGTTCGCTGGAGTTAGAGGTTGGATCAGAAACAACGCGCTGGAATGAACAGCAGTGGCTAAGGGAGGAAAGAAAAAGCGGAGGAGATTGATGGTGGCAGAAAGGGGACGATGCTCTGGGCATCATGGAAACCACAGGAGGGAAGCCATGCCCTGCGGTGGGCAGGGAAGAGGTCTCGGGGAAGACATGAGAAGTTTGCAAGTAGCTGCTTGAGTGGGAGGAGAAGTCATGGGTGAAGATGAGGAATCCGATAAAACTGCCTGGACCAGCCACCGGTCCCCAAGGGCCCTCCCGGAGCTCGCAGGTGGGAGACGCGGGAGAGCGGCCCGGGGCTGCCGGGCGGAACGCTGAGCGCTGCGGGCGCAGGGCGCGGGCGATGCCCCCCTGCCGGGGGAGGCCGGGGCGGAGCGGGGCCGGCACCGGGCAGGGGTCTGGGGGGCGAGCGCGGCCCCGGGGGCGGCGGGGGCTCCCCGCTCCCGGCGGAGGCAGCGCCCGCTCCCGCCCCCGCCGCAGCGGCTGCCGCAGGGCGCCGGGGCTGCGGGCGCCCCGCCTGGGAGGGGTTAAGCGGCGGCCCCAGCCCGGGGGCGGACGGGGCGGCTGCGGCGGCGGCGGCTGCTATACGGCGGCGGGGCTCTAGGTGTCCTGCCTGGGAGGGTCCCTGCTGCATTGCAGCCGCCGCGCTGCTCCCTCTCCGCGCACACAATGGCGACTCCCAGCCCCAGCAGCGGCTCCGGCGCCGGCGGCGGGAGCGGGCCGGGCGCGGGCGGCCCGCAGGCGCACGCCGCCGCCAGCAGCATGCAGGGTAAGCAGCCCCGCGCTAGGCCGCGGCCCGGCCGGCGCTTCCGGGCCGGGCGGCGCGCCCTGCTCTAGGCCTCGGCGGGCCGGGCCGGGCCCCGGCAGCGCGGTCCCCGCCGCCGCTCTCGCCCGGAGAACCGCCCCCCCCCCCCCCCCCCCCCCCCGAGCAGGGGAGCGCGGCGCCGGCCGCCCTGTGTCCCCGCGCTGGGCTCCGGCCCGGGCGGGCCGCGGCGCTGGGGGACCCCGGGGCGCGGCCGTGTCCGCCGTCCGGAGCGGCGCTGCCCGTGGGGATCCCGCCCCGGGGTGCCGGGCAGCGGGATGGGCTCGGGCCGGCCCCGGCCGGCCGCGCTCTGGGCCTGCCCCGCCGCTCCCCGCGGCTGCCGCCTCCCGCCGTGCCCGGCGGGCTCCCCGGAAGGAAGGGCGGCCCTGGCCGGGGCCGCCGAGGGGCGCGGAGCCGGGCGCGGAGCCCTGCCCCGGGCGGCGGGGGGAAGCCGCGGGGCGGGACAATGGCCGGCTGGACGCGGCCGCCGCTGCTCCCGGCCGGGGAGGGCTCCGCGGCCTCGCCGGGGTGCCCCGTGCAGGCCGCGGCCGGCAGCATCCCGAGGCGTCTCGGGGGGGACCCGGCCGGAGCGAGGGGCGCCAGGGGCGGCCCGTCCCCTCGCCCCGGGAGGCGGCCCCGGCGGGGAGCGGGCGGGTGGCCCGGCCGGTGTCTGCGGACGCCTGGGCCTCGGCCCCACTGGGCGGCCAGCGCGGAGCGCCCGGTCCCTCGGTGTCCGTTGGTGTGTTTGTGTGGAGGCAGATGTTTCAGTCCCAGCAGTGCAGCGGGGGACTTGTGGTTCAGTTTTGTTTTATTCTGATGGAAATTTACAGTGCTATGGCAGGGTCACGTTGCCAGGGTTCCCGCCTGCGCCTGGTGATGGTTGAGCAGTCTTGTGAAAACGGTGGATATTTATTTTTCAGAAAAGCTGCAGCTTTCAAGTTCTTCCTTTAAAGTTAGACCACTGAAAAATGCTCTCTGCTTGAGCAACAGTTAAGGCTTCATTAGGCAGGGGTGATGCACAGCTGGTTTTTTTTTTTTTTTAATTTAATACAGGGATGGTAATACTGAAGAAGCTGTTTCCCCTGTTTTGGGAACTCTTTATTTTTTTATAGAAGAAGGAAGGTGTGCTCCCTCTGTAAGAAGTGCAGGTGCTCTCAGCAAATAATGTTTGTCACAGCTGTTTGCTGTACTGTGTGTTCTGTCCTGCTAGGACAGACTGCACCAAGACCAGTGGGGACCTGTTCGGGCTGAGAACTGATCATATAAACTAAAGAGTTTGGTATACTTGGAATAAAAAGGTGAAATTTTGCTGTTTGCAGCTTCCGCCATGTGAAGCTCTCGTGTGTGCTGGATGGAGTGGGGACCTGTTGGGCCTTGGGAAGGTGGTGGTATCCATATTTACAACACCTTTGAAAAACCAGAATCCCAAACCATCTAAATTAAACACATGGATTAAAAACTTGACCATGATATGCCAAAACAGTTGCAATAAAACAAGAAATAGCCTCGTTGCAGTGCAGTTACATCACTCTGTGTTGCCCCTTGTATTTCCCCCTGACCCCTGGTTTTCATGTTAATGACCGTTACCCTGAATCCTGGGTATCTTCAGGGCTGAGAGCTGGTTTCGCACCCTGACTCCAGAACCCCTGATGCCCTGTAAGATGGAGCATCTCCATCCTTTCTCCAGGTGGAGGAAGGGCTGTTGTTTCTGCTGTAATTGGTTTTAAGTGGCTGTTTAAATGTGAATTCAGGACAGGGATGGTTTGATGATATGCAAATGCTTGTGGTGAAAGCTGGTGTTAGGGTTTGTTTAATTTTAAGGTAACCGCTAAGTATTTGGGTGTTTTGGGAGGAGCTGAGGGTGGGATCTGGAGGAGCAGGTAGCTGTGATATTGGTGGTGAAGGCGAGTTCCTGGAACCAGCGAAGAAACTCCACCCCAGGAGGACAACCCTCTGCTGCCGCACGACCGCCTGTGCAGAGCCGCGGGAGCCTGGGGGTGGGATGGGAAGGGGCTGGATGCGTCCGCAGTTTGCCAGCGCAGGCCTGGCTGCTCTCAGAGGTGGCCTTGTCCCCAGCACCTGTCCCATTGATGCCAAGGCAAGCCGAGCTGTCGCAAAGTGAACCCACCAAAAAGTGGTGAGTTGTCCGCAGTTTGGATGCCCAGCGTTTGCTCGTGGTGGGGTTGGGCAGGCGCTGGTGCAAGGGAGGTGCGGGAATGTATTGCTGGGTGGGGAGAAAAGTAGGTAGGACTGCGTCAGTGTTGATTTAATTGGCTTAAACAGTACGGCGAGGTGGAGCGGGGAAGTCATTAATCTGGAAACAGGTAATTATATTTAAAAAAAAAAAAAAAAAAGCTTTGCTCAGTTAACTTTCAGCCAGAAATGTTCTCTGACCTGGCTTGTGCAACTGCTGCTGTGAGGGAGGTGGTGGGAGCAGGAGAGGGTGGGACAGCTCTCACCGTCCTGGGGGCCGTGGCGGTTGCTCCTCTGGACAGCCATCAGAGACCGTGAGATTTGGAGGCTGTGCGCGGAGGACGCGTGCTGGGGCGGGCTGGCCGGAGGGGAGAGCCTCTTGCAGGGGGTTCCTGTTTTGTACAGGGAGTCTGCTGCCGGGGAGTTTGGCAGGGGCTGGAGTGGGGCTACAGGAGAGAAGTCTTCATGGAAGTTGAGCGTTTGGAGCTAGGGTAGCAGATCCAGAAGGTCTCTACAGGCCACCCTGTTCTGTTTTTAATTCAATATCCTACAGTGTTTTTGATATGCACAGGCTAAAGCCCTTCCAGGTGACAGTACTGAGACAAAGGGACACCTACCTGTCCTCATGCTGGGCTTAGCGTGCAGCCATGCTCCTCAAGCCTCATGATCAAGCAAGGGGTTGCTTCATGTCTTCTCACCCTTAGTGTTCTGCGTGCCCCACCTTCATGCTCGCGTCTTCTCCTGGCTAATGGCATCAGCTGTTCATGCCCATGAATCCGGGAGGTTCGTTTCTTCCCAAAGGGTCCCCCTGGCCAGTGTGTTGACGGTGCTGTGTTCAAGGCACAGCTGGCGGCTCAGAGACCAAGAAGAGCTGGAATTATAAGTATTGAAAATAGAATCTGTTTCATAATTTTTGAAATTCTTATTTGTTAAGTGAAAACTCAGTTCTCTCTGGATGCTGGTGACTGCTGCTGTGAAGAATTGTTGTCCTCCTTAGTTATGTGTTGTTTTAAAAGTCTGGGAGCAGTCCTGTATGTTTAGTGTCCTGGATGTTTGGGAAGTAGGATCCCACTTTGACAGTGATTTAAGAAAAAACAACACCCAAGTTGTAATTGGAGCAATTTTGCATTTTTCTCAATGCCAAAATTAGTAATAGTCTTTACTGCTGACATTATGTAGAAAATTACCATTTGAAGAATGGTGATGTGAATTCTAGAAAAGTAATTCATTCCAAGGCATAGGAAGAATTTTGATTCTATTTGCAACCTGTGGAGTCACTTGTCTTGCTTCCAGTGCCAAGCAAGAGCTGGAACCGCTTATAACTGGATGTTATGGGTTCAGCTCTTGCGTACGGCATTCGGGAAGACTGGAGGAACTGGGACTTCTCAAAGTACTTGCTGCTTGGTGTGCTCTGGGGTCTTTCAGAAGCAAAGCATATGTACTGTATGTGATGGTTCAGATGTACTGGGTGGGAATTCCCGACCTGTTCAGCTGGAATTTGGGATTTACGGTTCCCTTCACATGTGCGGTCCTGTCTACTCCCCCATTGAGGCCTTTGCCCTCTCTACCCTACTCCAGCCGTAACCGTTTTGTTTTGTTTTTGGCAAAAATCAGAGAAGGTCCGTACCTGGTCAGAAAGACCTCTGTGGATACAAGGAAGGAGCCTGGGCTGGGAGGTTGTCCAGGGGTGTATGTCTGAGCGCATCAAGAGACTAACTAGAGTGTCGCTCTCGCCCTTGGATGCTGGTCAGCACGTCAGTGATGTTCTGGAGCTGGGAGATGGGTTTCTGCCTACATACAAGGAAGGTATGGGCTCTGTACCTTTCTCTGCCCGGTGGAAAAGAGTTTCTGGGAGGCTTTTTGAGAGGTCAAGAATCGTTGTGTTTGGCAGATGAAAGAACTAGTGAGTGCTGTGGTGGACTTTGTTGGTCACTGTGGTCAGATGAATTTGGTGTCAGTGTGTAACCTACGCTGTGTCTCTGGGGTAGTCATAGTTACTTCAGACAGCACTATCAAAAGCAGAATATTACTTGAAACAGTTTGTGGGCATCACTGTGACTGGTACAATCCTTGGCACAGGAATTCGGTAAGAGATGCCATGACTCCTGTATCCTCCTCATCCTGTTAGTGTCACTGCCTTTGTGAGTGCAAGGAGTGACCAGAGCAGCTCCTCTCCCCGCTGCTGGAGGTGCTCCTGGACGCAGGCCTGGCAGGAGGAGAGGGATGAGATGTTGATGCCTCAATATTGAGATGGTGGATCTGCCGGGGCGCAGTGTGGGCACTGTGGACTGTTCTCTCTGAGCAGAAGGCCATAATGGATGGGGAAAGTAGGAGGAGCCCCAGCAAACCTGGTGATTTGCTTAGGGAACCTCAAAGAGGGGAATTCGGGGAACAAGAGGACAGTGGGGAGGTGGAGGGTTGTGAAGCAAAGGGAGCAGCAAGCCTGCAGCAGGTTAGGTATGAAGCAATGTATGAATGGTCTGGTAAAATGAAACGTGATGTAGATAAGAAAACAAGGAAGATAGACAAGAACAAGATAAGAAAAGAGGCGGGGGCTGGAGGGGAGGATTAATCCTTGTCCTCAGTAGGTAAACTACGTGTTATCTACGTATTAATTACCTGTTCTTGTTCTAATGTAGGCAAAGTTAGTTGTATCTCTAGCGGGTGGGGGCTGATTGAATAAAATCAGAAGATGACTGCACTTACTCTTGCCCACAGTGGAATTATAAGACTGGTGTGTGTCAACGTACGCTGCTGGTGCAAGTTGACACTGGCAGATTTGTCAGCTCGATGGGTGTATGTCTACTTGGACACGTCTGCATGTATTCTGGAAGGTAGAGATAGTTGTGCGGTGAGCAAACCGGTGTATTTCAGTTCATTTGTGCCTAGCAGTTTATTCCTGTGCAGCCTCTCTGCCAGGATATGGCTGACCGTATCAGCTTTGTGTTGGAGCCTTTGTGCACACCTGTGGGGGCAGGACTGTATTTATACGTAAGCATATGTTTTTCCATTTCAGCTTTCCATTATGGTTTACTTGTAATCAACTGACAGTCCTAATGTGTATGTTTTCCTGGTAAAGGGGCAGCCCAAAATTACTGGTTAGTCTCATCAGATGCTGGGATGCTTTTTCAGTTATTTGATGCTGATTTCAGGGAACTGACAGGAGTGGAAATAGCACCGTTGCCTGTCAAAACGAGGGCTGTTCTGCCAGAGAAAGATGAGTTTTGTGAGGAAGCAAAACAAAAAAAAAAAAAACAAAAAAAAAAAAAAGGAAAAAAAAATGTGTACTTTACAAACTTGCTTTTGTTGCGGAGTCTCCTGAATTAAATTTATTCATAGTCCCAGTGTGCTTGCAGTGAAGCATTACTTACAGGAGTCTTGTGTAACCACGTTAAGCGTTAAGCTCTGCGTGTATCAAACAAACATAAACACCTTGTTAGCATCATACAGCTGGGATGCGATTGTTGCCTTTGAAGTCAGACGTCTTCTGTTGGATTTAGGTTTGATACGATTTTATGCGAGTTGAAAGAAAAATGGAGGTCTGCTTCCCGATGGGAGGAATGGCTGCTGTCTCCTGTGGGGGCCGGAAAGGAAAGATTAATGAGAGGAAGAAGCTGCGTGGGGTGTTTGTGTAGTGCTCTGCCATGCAGGGCAGGAACCGGCGGCATAATGTCCACCCAGGTGTCACTGAAGCGGTTTTATAAAGAAAGTACAAAAATCTCTGAATGTATGTGATGCTTCTGGCATCTTCTCACAGGCTGGAGTGGACTGATCTGGACCAACTTTCAAAGGCGCTGGTTGTGTTCCCCGATCTCACGTACCTTATTTAAAATGGATTGCATTGTATTCACCAAGGATACAAATGCCTCCTTAGATGTGTGTGGGTTTTGTTGCCCTTCTGCTGCGTGCTGAGACAACAGCGTCCCACTCAGGCAGGTGGGAATGGCAGCAGCAGGCTTGCTGCAGAAAAGCAGGCTGATTTTTGGCAGTTGAACCTTTTCACTGTGGTTCAGGAGTTGTCACCTTGGGGCGTGAGCTCTTCCATGGATATTCTGGTCAGGATGGATGATTATTGTGGTACGGTCTGGCCTCCTGCTTTGGAGGGATGAACAGATGTTTTGGAGATTCCTGTGTTGATCCTGGTCATTTGTGGTTGGGCTCTAACATCTCTTCTACAATGAGAAACCCTGTTCCTGTAACAGGAGAATCTGTGTCTTTAAGTCAATTGGTCCAGTAGTTATTTCATTTTTAAGTTGTTTAAGCTGGTTTTTTCTCCTTTTTTTTTTTTTGATTTGTTTCTGGGGGTTGATTGCTGGCAGAGGAGCCTTCCTCTAGCAATCTCCCCGTGCTGCTCACTTGGCCAGTGTCTTCAGTAATGCGAGTCCTGCCCTGTGTTACTGGAGCCTGCTGGCGTTCCCTGCAAAGGGCTTTTCTTTTTCTCCCGGATCCTCAGGTTTTTTTTTACATGGCAGGCTTGTTTGAGTGCAGAAGAAATGTGTGAGTGGTGGGTAAATGACAGTGCAATGCCTGTTGAGTGCTGAAAAATGTCTTCCTTTTTAAAAGATGTGTTGCTATAGCTGGATTAATTAACGTGCGGTAGTTACTCGTGGTAATTCCCTGGTGAGAGACACTTCACCTGTGTTTCTTCAGTTCCACTCATACGTAACTTGAGTACTGTGTCTCTGCTAGGCTTTGACGGTGGAATAGCTGAGGGATGGTAGTTATCCCTCCCTGTGCACGTGCTGCTCTTTGGTGGCAATGACGCTTCTGTTGGAGGCGTCTGAAACAAGAGCCATGAGGCTTGACCCTCTCAGTAAGCAACTGACTTGGATGTTTAGGGTGACTGTTAAAATACCAAAATATTTAACTGTCAAAATCAATGAGAAAGGGCTCTAAGTTATTCTGAAGTTGTTTAGTGGTGAAGTTATTGTCCGTAAAGCATAAATAGCAGGGAGAGTGCATTTCAACTCCTTCTCCTGGGCTGGGGTTGCAGGAAGGATTTGAGCAGCCTTGAAGCCCCCTTTGGTTTTCCCTCGGTCACCAGAGAGGTGGTGGAAGCCCCATCCCTGGAAGTTTTTAAGGCCAGGCTGGACGGGCCTCTGAGCAACCTCATCTAGTGGGAGGTGTCCCTGCCCATGGCAGGGGGTTTGGAACTAGATGGTCTTTAGGGTCCCTTCCAACCCTAACAATTCTATGATTCTGGTTGTCCGAACGAGACAGAGTAATTTTTGCTGTGAGCCTGCACCCTGTTTCCTCTCCTTACTCCACCTCCTTGTACCGCTGCTGAGTTGTTAGACAAGTTACCTCTGTTACAGACCTCTTGCTGAGGCTTGCTGGGTGGACTTGTGTAAACTGTATGTGAGATGCTTGGAAAAGTGCCACTGCAGGTGTCACGACATGTGGCAGACACTCCGAGGGGTATTCCTTTGTTACCAGCTTTGTATTGACTGTTGTTAGTGCCGTACCTGTAACATAGACAGCCCCTCTATCTGTTCACCTTGTAGGCCTCTCCTTTGTTGAGGCCGTGTCAGTGCCCTCAGATCATGACCGGTCCCGGCTGAGGAGGGGACAGAGCTCCCTGAGGGGTAGGATGGTGCTGTTGGGGCTGGCAGAAGGGGGGAACCCCATTTTCCCAGGCACAGGTGGAGAGCATGGTGGGTTGGCACCATCACTCGTCAGACCGTGCCTGTATGGCACGCTGGGGTATGTTCACCCAAAATCCTCTGCCTGGGGGGATTGGCCTAAGCCTAAGTTCTTTGCTCGCATCGGGAAGCAGGTCTCCTCGCAAGCTCCCGCCAGGCGCTGACGCCGTGTCAGCGGCCAGACAGCCCCATAGCTGGCGTTGCTGGCAGGGCAGAGGTGTGCGCCGTCCGCCCCACCGCCTCTGAGCAGCCTCTGCGCCCAGGCTGTCCCGCTGCCAAAGAATTCGTGCAGCCTCCCCAGCCGCCATCTCTCCGGGGCGCGTAGCTGGAGTGAGTGAGGGGCTCGAGGAGTTCATCTGGCTCCTATTTTCCTTTTTTTTTTTTTTTTTTTTTTGTGTATGTTTTTCCTTGTCAGGGATCAAGCAAACTTCCACAGTTGTATTGCTCTGGCCAGCTGCAAGTATAAGAAATCAGTGCTCTGGTGTACGATAACTTATGACTTACAAAAGCACAATATTGGAGCTAGTTAGCTTCCTGCCTGCCTTTAATCATGGTGTTTGTACCTCTTTTTTTTCTGAGGCACTTCTTGAAGATGAAGGAAAGGATAGACTGCAGGGAGATGTGCAGTGGGGCAGACTTGGGCTAATTCATGTGATTTAATACGGTAAACTCGGAGCACCCAGAGGACAGGAGGGACTCATTTTAAACAAAAGGATGTAAAAGAAGACCCATAAACTTTGTCAGCCAGATGCATTTGGAAATGGCAATAAGGAGGGAAGGGAGAATCGAAAACTTGCTCTGCTGCAGCATTTGAGTGTGCCTCGGCAGAGCTTTGTGTCGGCCGAGCGTCTGCGTTCAGGAGTCGGTATTCTGGACAGGCTGCATTGCTGACTTTGGCTTTAAACTTTTCACTTCATTTGAAATTATGTTAAGCTGTCTCTTATGGGCATCTGCAATCTCACTGAGATTTTTTTCATTCGAGGAGAGGCTTTAGATTTTGAAGATACCCATGAAGTGTGTTTCTTGGTCTACTTAGGCTGCTGTTGCTTCAAGATAAGTTCTGCGGTTTGCACGGCTGCAGCGTGTTTGTGCCTCCCTGTGGTTAGGTGGAAAGGTGCGAGCATGACTTTTATCAGATGTCATAGGTTTATTTAAGTTCCTGTGCGCAGAGTCTGTGAATTTTTGAGAGGAGACCAGGCTATCAGTAAGCAAAGCTCCTTGTGGAGATGCCTGCGCAGACCCTGCGCAGGGCATCTGAGAGATCCTTGGCCAGGATCTGCGTCAGGACCGTCATGTGGTGCTGCAGAGCATCTTCCAAAATGTGTGACCTTGACTCCTCAGGCTGTAGCCCTCCGTGGAGGGATCTCTGCTAGTGCTGTTTGTGAGGAAATACAACATGGGGTTGCCAGGCATCCGCTCCCCGGCTCCCTCCCAGCTCCGCTCTCCAGCGAGCCGTTCACGTGAATGCGTGCAATAACTGTGCTTAGCAGAGTATGGCCCATTAACTTTTGTATGAGCATCAAGGGAGATGGAGAGTATGTATATTGCACAAATTGCGTATTTATTAGCTGCTAAATTGATTTCCTCTTCTGCAAATCGAAGCCTTTGTGTTTGCCCTTTACTGGAGGCAGAGCGAGCCCTCCAGGAAGCAGACGGCTCGCGCTGGTCCTGGAGCGAACAAAGAGTCCCAGCGCCAGGAATTAGCCTGCGTTTTGAATAATTTATCTGATCTTTCTGAGGTGCTTCAGGAGATGCCCTGTGGCGTAAGGAGGACAGCTGTTGGGAGCAGACAGAGCTGAGCCGAAAGGGAGTCAGTCCTTTTATCAGCTTTTGTCTAGGTTTATTTTTTTCTGTGGTCCAAAAAGGGTTTTATGGTTTGCTTTGGACCTAATTCTCTGGAAGCGGTTCTCTGAACTGAATTAGCCATCACTTTGCTTTTGGACCAGAGAGCAAAGTGTTTGTACTTTGAAGAGGTTTGTGGACAGAGATAAAACAGTTTCCTTTTAAAAAAACACACGGCTGTGTTGCTTTGACCCGGGAGGGGTTATGGACTAAGATAAAAGCATTGCCTTTGGAAATCCCTTCTGGGGAGCGATGGGACCGTGTCTAAGTTTTCCTGTAAAGCCCAGTTCCCCTCCTGAACGGTGTCAGTTCAGGACCTGGTCTCATGTCAAACACTGGAAACCTCGCCCTACCTTTGATGTCCTCTTCTTTCCTCCAGCCCCGCTCAGAAAACCTGGATGGCGGAGGGCAGGAACGGGGAGGATGATCAGAACCACTTTGTGTAGGGCTGGCCAAGACTGGTGGCCCAGAGCCGAGGATAGACGTGGGAGTTTTGTCCTTTCTTTGAGGTACTTCTTGCCTTGGGGTGGCGGGAACAGTCAGCGTGTGTAAACTGGGGTGTTTGGATGTCTGCTTTTAAAGCTGGTTTCCTCACTGATTTGTGGAAAAGTAGAGGCCAGGTCTCTCCTTTCTGGTCTGATGTAGCCCAACTGTCGTGACTGGAAAGGGTGACTGTATGGTATAAGTGCATATGCAAGTTTATGCAAAGGAGTTGTGAAAGAGCTGGGATGTCTATTGGAAGAAGAAGGGGTTGGGTGACAAGGTCCGGAGACGCGCTGCTGTAGGCAGCAGCTTGGCAGTTGAGTTCTTGCTGCACTGGCGGCACACGCTGTTGAATATCTGAACGAGCTTGCCAGCCTTCTCCTGGAAATGCAAAATCCATTTTAAAAATATGTTTCTAATTAATTTATTTATTTTTGAGAAGTGTTGGAGTAACATCCTGGAATTTATCTGCCCAGCTGGTTATACCAGAGTTGTGGCCAAATACGTTTCCTGGAGGTTAAGCTTTGCCACTGTGCATCAATGCTAGACATCCTCGGGGCTGAGAACAAGAATTTACTCTCTGGCCTGTTCCAGTGGCTTCATCCCTGCAGATCCTGCCGACGAGGAACACAGTGTAACAAATGGGAGAAGCATCCTTTCGGCAAGCACTGAAGTGGCAAAGATTCAGAGAGGAGTGGTGGGAGCTGGTGTCTGTGGCCCACGAGTGTCTCCAGCGCAAGTGTACAGGGCTCAGCTGGTTTCCCCATCAGGGGCATGATTTGGGATCCTCTGTGACTCGAACTGCAAATTCCGAGTCTGATTTGTCAGTATGGCTGCTTTTTTTCCTGCCCTACAAAAATAAACTGTAAATGAAGAATGTGTGAATGCAGGGTTTATTTCAGTGAAGACGTTAAATGTTTCTGGGGCTGGTCATTTGCTTTAATATAGATGGGTCTTAGTCACGACTGACTTGAACGGGAGCCCGTAACTGAACTGGCAGGAGGGAACCTGCTTCATCGCTGAGCTGCCAAAGGTCTGAGCTGCGCCCTGCCTCGTGCCAGGGCCCTGTGCTGCTCACAGCACCTGGGACGGAGTCCAGGAGCCGCTTGTCCATGGTGCTATTTCCATTTAGTAAATAGAAGCTTTCTGGGAAGGTTTGTGTTGGGTTTCCCTCTCAAACCTGATTAATACTCTGACTTCTTTGGCAGCGAAGCTCTGACTGCCCAGCGTTCGTGTCCTCGGAGTAATCCTGTGCTGGCACGTCTTGGGTCTTTGAGACCCAAACCAAACACAATGAATGCTCTGTGGCGATGTTCTTCAACCGGTTGGTTGTCCACACTGTGGAGCAATGTGCCAAACTGTGGATGTAATAATACTGGGGTCAAAATCTTGCTGTCCCTTCGGGCATCGCGTTCAAGAGGTGTGTGTTTAGCAACCAGTATTGGTTGCTCCGTGGCAGCTGAACTGGTGGAGGTGAAGGTTGGGTCGTCTTTGCCCAACCTGGCGGGAGCTTCTGCCGCTTTGCTGCCCAGCAGGAACAGTCATTGACTCATGTGCCAGGAGAACAAGCGACTCTCAGTCAGTGTTACCTCCGGAGAGGTCCACGGATGACTAAGCCGAGTGTCCCCGTTCACTGCGGGTTATCACAGCGGTCTCACAGCAATAGTTTCTTCCAAATTTTTACCCATAGTTAAAGTCTGTAAGCTGCCGCTGTGACGTGCTGGAGGAAGAGGCTGTTCCAGGTACTTTGGATGTTGCAGAAGTGGTAATTGTGAACAGATCTTGCACGTGATCCTGTGAAGTAATTTTGCCCAGTGCTTCAGAGGAGCAAGGTACTGGTATGTGCTAGAGGAAAAGTTCCCTCCATCCCAAGCCTGGCAGTTGTTTTGGGAGGCTATGAGTTTGATATGCTCTGGTCCGTGCTACGACTCAAAGACAAAATCCCTTGGAAATCTCCTTTAAAAATAAAATAAAAATAATCATGGAATGAAGACGCAATGAGAGAATTCTGTCTGGTGCTCCCCGCTGTGTGCGCAGACACCACGCTCGCTCTGCGTGATCGGCTGGAGCCCAGCTCCTACCGTAAGCCCTTCACTCCCCCCTTAGCGCTACTGGCAAGCCCAAGAAATCCTAGCACAAGTTTAATATTTTATCTCCAGTAGTTATCACTTTCTACCTCATAAGTAAGCATTTCGAGCTCCTTTTTAAAAACAGTTTGGACTCTGCTTTCCAGAAGACAATTTCAGTCATTAGCTGGAGATGTTCTTTCAATTGCCAGGCTGCGGTGGTTTCGTGACACTGTGTAGCTGTTGATCTGTCACCTACAACATGCATGCTGCCGCCCCCTCCGTAAGGCCTGTTTCTTGGAGGTGTTTCAGGGCGGGATGGCATTCCTGCCCTGGCATGCCTTGGGCTAGGCAAGGAACCAGCCTCTGCTGCCCTTTCCAGGAAACGGATGCTCTGTTCCCGCTGGTGGGAGGTTATTTGTGGTGACTTTGGAGTTCGCTTTGAATCTTGAGTTTACCTACGGCCTCACACAGGGTGGAAGATGTGGGCAGCAGGACCAGGCTGATGCCTCCAGCTTCCCCGTTCCCCTGGGCAGCAGCACCAGAAGCAGCCCCCAGCTGGGGATTGGCCGCGGGCAGAGATGAGCATTGCACGGCTGATACAAGGGGGGCACCGAGCAGCTCCCACCTTCTCAGCAAAAAATCGTGAGTTCTGCTGTAGTGGAGAAATCGCAACATCTTAATCCAAGGCATTGCACGTTCAGTTTTCTCTGGGGTGATGGCGAGCAGCATTGGCTCTGGCCATAAGCTGTGCGCAGATGGCTGTGAAGGTGGAAGACTTTCATTTGTGGCGCTCTGACACCTCGCGAGAGCCAGGAGGACCTTTTGGTGTTTTTGTATGGGACAGTCAGATTTTTGTATGCAAAATTGGTGCATGAGTTCCTTTTTTGGGGAGCTCTGAGGGAGAAGGAGTTAATGGGGACAAGGGCAAGGGAAGAAGATAGCTGGATCTGTGTTGGGGCTACTGGCTGATATTTTTGCAACAGTCTTCTGTTACCCAGCGTGAGACCGTGGGGATTAGCTGGGCAGACTCCCAGGCTCCTTCCGTACTGAAGACCCGCCTGCCCTCCGCACAGCGGTAGAGCTTTTTTCCGAGGACTTTCAAAATCCAGCGGAGTTGGGGACTTTTGTTGAGAGACTCTATGGTGCTTATTTCTTTAGAGAAACTTTCTCTTTGCCCCTAGTTCTGGGACTTCGAAAGAATGAAAAGACTCATATTACCCCCCCAAAAAAATCGTGTCTGGCATAATAGCTTATAATAACATGATCTAAAAGGAAAGTAAGGAGATGATCAGAAAGGAGGGGCTTTCCTACCCATCACGTGATTAGCTGATGCATTTCTTATTTTCACTAATTGATTTATATCAGTATTTCTAATAAGATTTCAGAGCCTTTAAATTGGCATTAGTAGACTTCTACGGCTAATTGCAGTTACGGTTCTTGCTTGATTATTGCCCTCTGAACATATTGCCAGCCTGCTGCGGCAGCTTGCTTGTTATTTTTCAGTTTTTATACATTCTTGTAGAGAGAACCAATTGAAAAAAAACACAAATTAAGTCTGTTTCAGGAGGTTGTGTAAGTTGTAGCTGCTGGTGTGAGGGGACACCAGGTCTTGTGAGACTCATGGTGAAGTCCAGAGCTGGCAGTCGTGCTGCTGGCTGGGACCCGTGGGGGGAGACAGCAAGGCTGGATTTTTTTTTTTTTTTTTGGTGTCTCCATGGTGTTGGATTACATAGTTTTTGTGCACTTCTCCTTACTCAGAATCAAAAATGTCCCGTATTTTTTGTATCGGAGGTTACATTAAATTCAAACATGCCTGCAGCACAGAGGGTGTGTTTTGCGAGCTAGAATGGTCGCCTGGGTCAAGCCCTTAGGCTGGGTGATGAGCGCAGACCTTCCTCCCTGGTGGATGATGTTTCTTATTCTGGTGGCCAGCAGACGGTGATGTGCTCGTGCTCTTTTTGCTGCGTGCTTGGCACATGCGCGTGTGCCATGCTGTTGAGGCGCTGAAGTTCAGAATCTGTCTCTAGGTGCTTCTGAGCAGCGCTGGGGAAGCTCCAGCCAGGTCCCCCCTCTCTGGGTGTCTTCGTAGCTTTACTTGCCACATTATGAGGTGAGGGTGTGGAGACAGCAGAGATCATGTTTGCTGTGGTAGTGCGTATAGCTGACATCCCGTACGGCCACGATGAGAGAGGTGATTCTCCCCCTCTACTTTGCTCTGGTGAGACCCCACCTGGAGTATTGTGTCCACCTCTGGAGCCCTCAGCATAAGAAGGACATGGACCTGTTAGAGCGGGACCAGAGGATGCCATGAAGATGATCCGAGGGCTGGAACCCCTCTGCTGTGAGGACAGGCTGAGAGAGTTTGGGTTGTTGAGCCTGGAGAAGAGAAGGCTCCAGGGAGACCTTATGGCGGCCTTCCAGTCCCTGAAGGGGGCCTACAGGAAAGCTGGGGAGGGGCTGTTTGCAAGGGCATGTAGCGATAGGATGAGGGGCAATGGTTTAAACTAGAGCAGGGCAGGTTTAGATTAGACATCAGGAAGAAGTTCTTTCCACCGAGGGTGGTGAGACAGTGGCCCAGGTTGCCCAGAGGGGTGGTGGAGGCCCCATCCCTGGAGACATTCAAGGCCAGGCTGGATGAGGCTCTGAGCAACCTGATCTAGTTGAAGATGTCCCTGCTGACTGCAGGGGGTTGGACTAGGTGGCCTTTAGTGGTCCCTTCCAACCCAACACATTCTATGATTCTATGATAATGTGTTGTGCAGACTTAACGTGGCTCATACTGGTTCTGGGGTGACGGATGGTTCCGATATAAACATCCTAGAAGCAGTCAGAGGGAATACCCATCTCCATTGTCTTGGTCAGCAGTGGGCCAGGGCTGGTCTTGGCTCTGCTGCTGGCTGGACACCTGCTGCCCGTCACAGAATCATAGAATGGTTTGGGTGGGATGGGACCTTAAAGCCCATCCAGTGCCACCCCCTGCTCTGGGCAGGGACACCTCCCACTAGACCAGGTTGCTCCAAGCTCCATCCAGCCTGGCCTTGAACACCTCCAGGGATGGGGCATCCTTGGGTGGCCACTGTGCCTGAGGGAGATACCACTTGCAGGCCCTGCTCCAGGTGCTCGGCACGTGGTTGCAGGGAGCCCTGTGCTTCCCATGGCTGGAGTGATGTCAGATCCCTTGAGCAATGCTGCCTTTCGCCTGCCCTTAATTTGTCAGCTTCAAAGGTAAACTGGTCAGAAACAGCAGCCTGTGCCTTCCCGAGAGCGCCAGGGTGCTAATTCCCCGTGCACGCGCTTTAGTGCCTGCACCACCGCAGCCTGATAGATCGCATGTGGCTCTTGGGAGTGTTGGTGGGTCGTTGTTATGCAGAAAACCTGTAATAATTTGTTGTCGTTTAGACAATTATTCTGTCACCCGATGACCCCTCCCCACCCAGGAAGGGGAACCAGGGAAAACAAGGAAACACAATGGTTGACATGTAAATAGATTAAATAGGGTAAGACTAAATAATTAACAACAAGAATAAAGAACCAGTATCAATCCCAATACTAATATAAGGTATACGAGGATTATACCCAGCCCATTCCATCAGCAGAAGCCGTGCGCTCCCAGGCGGGACAGCAAACGTGGGACACTGCTAGCGCTGCGGCTGCAGGAGGAGGGAAGGGCTCAGGGCTCCGGCACCGGGGCGAGGAGTTCTCAGGATGGCAGCCATCAAGGGAGAGAGAGAACTTCGCAGCAGTGTTTCTAATTTGTATTGAATGGGATGTTCATGGTATGAAATAATCCTGTTGTCAGCTTGGGTCAAGTGCCCGGGTCTCACTCCTCCTCATCCTCAACACTGAGACCTTGAAACCCGCACCCCAGAGCTGGCTATAAGGTAGATATTTTCACTAATTCAGGCACTGGAGTCTTCTAAAAGTGCAGTTTTCCCAAGCATTAGAAGAGAAGTTAGTCCAGTGTGGCTCAAACCAGGACAGTTGTCTTCCCTGCTGAGGCAGCTGGAGCTTTGCCATGGTCTGTCCCTCATATCAAGCAATGGATCCGTACCCAGGTCTGAAGTGACGTTACTCCTGGTGTCACCTTGGGCTCGCTGTGGAGGGGACGCAGCTCTGGGCAGAGAGGCAGGGGGCTGCGGGCTGTGCCGCTCACCCCATGTGGACTGTCCTTGGCAGCACCTGCCTTGGGGTATTACAGTAAGTTGTAGTTCTGGGCTCCCCGGTTCCAGAAGGACAGGGAACTGCTGGAGAGGGGACACCAAAGGGCTACCAAGAGGATGAGGGGACTGGAACATCTCTCTGATGAAGAAAGGCTGAGGGATTTGGGTCTCTTCAGGCTGGAAAAAAGACGCCTGAGGGGGGACCTTATCAACGCTTGTAAATACTGAAAGGGTGGGTGTCAGGAGGATGGGGCCAGGCTCTTTTCAGTGGTGCCCGGGGACAGGACAAGGGGTAACGGGCACAAACTTGACCATAGGGAGTTCCACCTAAACACGAGGAGGAACTTCTTTGCTGTGAGGGTGGCAGAGCCCTGGCACAAGCTGCCCCGAGAGGTGGTAGAGTCTCCGTCTCTGGAGACATCCCAAACCCGCCTGGAGACGTTCCTGTGCCACCTGCTGTGGGTGACCCTGCTCTGGCAGGGGGTTGGACTGGATGATCTCCAGAGGTCCCTTCCAACCCTATGATTCTATGTGCCCCCACGCTGGCCAGGCGTGGTGGCTGGGGGTGGGTGCTGCCGCTTGCTGTGCCAGCTCTGATGTCTGGCTGCGGTGGCCGTGCTGGGGAGCTGGAAATGGCCTGGGCACGTGCGGCTGGACTGAATAGTTTAAAACACTACTTCATATGAGCAGGCTTAATGCAAACCTTCAACTTTCTGGGGACAAAACAACTATGTTACCACCAAACTCTCCTGGCAGAGCTGTTCTGTTCAAGTAGGCTTTTTATAACGAGCGGCAAGAAGTGCCCAAACAGCTGGAGAAGACAAGCCCTCCTGCCAGTACCCTCATCTCCTCAGTGCCTGTGGGTCCCGGTGCTGCTCCCTTGCTGCTCTGTTGGGATGTGCAGTCTCTCGGGATTGGTTTATGAAGTGATGGATCCTGACATGATGGGATTGCTCTATATCCAAAGCAACGCAGTCTAAAGTTTGACCTAAAAAAGTCATTTTATTTGTCATTTTAGAGTTAATATTGAAACATAAAAGATGATTCTTAAGTGATGCGCTGCTTTGACTTTCTGTGAATGTCTGTCTTGCTTTAGGCTTTCAGATGAACTTCTGTGAAAAGGCGCAAAGCAAGCTATGCATTTTTTTTTTTAGTATTACTGTGCTTTTTTTCATCAGTCTTGGTACTGGGAATTTTGCTTTTTCTTCCAACTAACCAGTTGCGGCAGTCCTGCTCCTAAGAGAGCCTCCATTTTTCCCAGTGCTAGTGAAGGAAAAGCTCAATTAAGGCTTTTAAAAGGTCACTAATTGCTGAGGTGGCTTTATGCCTTCAGTGTTACCTGTAAGAGAAGAGCAGCGCTCCGTGACCATCCCGGCACACTAAGTGTCGATGCAGTGTATGGAGCACTGGCGACTCACTGCCTCCTAAATTGCTAAAAAACCCACCAGCCAGGTGGGATTTGGCAGTTTGATTTGCACTTGTTAAAACGTCTGCTGAGCGAAGGCCTGCCCGCTTGCGTCCTTTTATGTGGCAGCGAGGGAGATCATCACCTTACAGGGGGAACACCCGATTTCTGTCGGAAGAGCAGGCAGCACGGGCACTGGCTCCTCGCAGGGGCCGCCTCCGGTCCTGCTTCTTCCTGGGAGGTGAGAGCAGGCAGGGAGGTCCGAGACGTTGTCCCGGGGACTCGGGGAGCTCGGTAGGATTCATCTCTGTTTTCTGTCACTGACTGAGGCTGTGCACGGCTCAGGCGCCCGCCCGGAGTACCCTCTGCGGAAGGCGAGAGATTTATTAGAAACCAAGTCTCTGCTCCCCCCACCGCCCCCGTCCCTTGTTCTTTTTAATCTGAATTGTAGAAATCGTCTGACTCTGCATTTCTTTCAATTTGCCTTTAGATTTTTTTCCTATTTACACTCAATGTACATATTTGTTACAGCTATTCTAATATCCTGGAGATTCAGTTGTTAATGTTTCTTATACAGTCGGTGTCTTCGGGTATTATCTGGGTATACTTGGGGACCCCTGTTCACACGTTTCTTCTGAGATACTGCGTATAGAAAACCCGTTGTTGTCCATAGTTTTTCACAGACTGATGCTTTTCTGTCCTGGAAGAGCTGAGAGGGACGTGTGCCCCGGTGTTACAGCCCAGAGTGAGCCTGTCTGTCAGAATTGCTCCCCTACGACAGGGCTGGGAAATGTGTGCTTTTTTTTTTTTTTTATTAATACAATTTTCTATTGGCACAGGATATACAAATCTTTAGGGAACTTGATGTTTGAAGCGGGAATCGCAAATCTCTTTTGCAAGCTAGAGCTGTGTGGCAGGACTGGAGTTAGACTTGCAGACCTTTCTGGTAAATCCCTGAGACGACCGTGATGGAGATGTGAAAAGAGGTGGAAGAGCAGCGTGTGCTGGGGCGTGCGGGCTCCGCTGGGACCTGGCCGGCGGAGCTGCGGTAACGGCTCCGCAGGTGAGACCGAGCTGCAGACAGGACTTGCTGCTGGGAACAGCTGGCATGCGATGTCTTATACGAACCTTGGCTGCTTAAGGAGGTTGACTAATATTTATTGAGGATGATGGCTTACTTTTGCATCAGTCTTTTTGCCAATTCCCGGTTGCCTGGCACGTTAAGAAGACTGTAAAAGCTTTGGCAGGGTTTTTAGTTACTTCCCCAGCAAGTGCTTTTCATCTGGCGCTGGGATCTTCTGTCAGGCATAGACAGTCCAGGTGCGTTGGAGGGGTTGACATCTGCTACAAAGCAAAAAATCCTCAATAAATGATATTTCAGGAAAAAAAAAAAGAGGTTTGTCATCAGAGGGTTCTGCGAAATAATGTTGTCCAGAGCTCAGCAGCTGACTCTGATGTTAGGTAGCCCCAGAAGCAAACTGGTAACAAATGGGGCCTTACGGAAGGGAATTTGTTGTTTCCCATTGCAGGGGTGGACGGGCTCTGAGGCTGCCGTAAGCTGAGCACCAAATAAGCAGTGACTCCTTTCTGAACAGCTCGGTTGGCTGTGGTGGTTATCTGAAAGGTAGGAAAAACATGTGAACGGTTTTGCTGGTGGCAGGAGAAGACTGCACAGCACAGTGCTGGGGCTGCTGCTGCCGTAAGGACTTCAAGAGAGCAGGCGACAAAAAACCCTCCAGCATCACCGTGGATTTATGACGCTGGTAGTTTTGAAGGGAAAATGCGTTAGAGTTTCCAGCTTCTGACTGCAGTGCGGTCTGTCCTGGAGCGGTGGTGTGCCGCAGCCTGTGGGGCTGCTGGTGGAGGAACCCCCTGCGCGTTCCCCGCGTGGGGGGCTCCATCACGGACCCTCGCGGCAGGCAAGGCTGTAAAATATTTCCAATAAAATAGCTTGTCTGACTCCAAGGAGGTTGCAATTCGGGTGTGGCAGACCTAGGAGGCTGAAAGGCGTTAAAACCAGCCCTAAACCAATACTTTACAGAATCACAGAATGGCAAGGGTTGGCAGGGTCCTCTGGAGATCACCCAGTCCAACCCCCTGCCAGAGCAGGGTCACCCAGAGCAGGTGGCACAGGAACGCCTCCAGGCGGGTTTGGGATGTCTCCAGAGACGGAGACTCCACCACCTCTCGGGGCAGCCTGTGCCAGGGCTCTGCCACCCTCACAGCAAAGAAGTTCCTCCTCATGTTGAGGTGGAACTTCCTATGTCAAGTTTGTGCCCGTTACCTCTTGTCCTGTCCCTGGGCACCACTGAAAAGAGCCTGGCCCCATCCTCCTGACACCCCCTTTTCAGTATTTATAAGTGTTGATAAGGTCCCCCCTCAGTTGTCTTTTTTGCAGACAGAAGAGACCCAAATCCCTCAGCCTTTCTTCACAAGAGAGGTGTTCCAGTCCCCTCATCATATTGGTAAAAAAGAGCAACCTGCCTTTCGCACCTGCCTGCCAGAGCACTGTGCTTTACCTTAAAAATGGGGAGAATACCTAAGAGCGGTTTTAAAAATGGTGCTGTACATGGCTTCCTTTTGCTGCCGGGGAGCTCCTGCATAGTGCAGATTTTCATCCCCAAGAGGTGTTGTGACAGACATGACGTGTGTTTCTGTAAGAGCAGCTGCCATTGTGCATCCAAGGGTAGATTGTCTTGGTTTGAATGCCTGAAGTCATATGTGACCTGAGTTTTATTCCAGGGAAGGTTTCATGTGCTGCTAAGGGAGAAGAGCGAGTGTCTCCTTGCACGCTGCAGTTGGCCTGGTTTCCTCGCTGCTTTGGAAACCTGTGTAAAGTATGTTCAATCGGCTGTTCCCTGGAGTTAGTCATTGAATCACAGAATGGTTTGGGTTGCAAGGGACCTTAAAGACCATCCAGTGCCACCCCCTGCCCTGGGCAGGGACACCTCCCTCCAGACCAGGTTGCTCCAAGCCCTGTCCAACCTGGCCTTGAACCCCTCCAGGGATGGGGCAGCCACAGCTTCTCTGGGCAACCTGGTCCAGGGGCTCACCACCCTCACAGCCAAGAATTTCTTCCCGATATCCAATCTATATCTCCTCTCTTTCCACCATTGAAAGTATAGATGAAGGATCTGAATTGGGTCAACAAGAAGCATCACCCTAACGCATTAAGGTCCTGGGAGAGCGCGCGTGGCTCCGGGAGGGGGGCTGGGCAGGATGGGGGGAGCCTGTGGTGTGGCGGGGCCGGATTCCAGCACCCTCCTGCCAGCAGAGACGAGGATGGATGTCACCCTGAGTGCCGTCAAGAGGACAGGGTGGCTTTTTCCCCTCTAGATTGTAACTGGTTGAATCAAGAAGCGAGCCGTTAGGAAGGTACTCAAGACTCTCTTGACAGAGCAAATACCTGATTTTTCCGGTGCTCAGTAGATGTTGGAGCGAAGGTGGTGCTGGCAGAGGGCAGGAGGGGTCTCTCTGGGTCTGGCACTGGGTGGCACGTGCCTGTTGCCCCCTCCCAGTAAGTGACGGTTTCTGCTGTGGATCCATTTCTTTGCCAGAGGAACACCATCTAGCCTTTAAGCTGAAGGTGGCTTTTTTGCGCCGAGAAGGGAAAAGGTGGTTGCTGTTCCCCGTGCGGGAGGGTGAAGGGTGTGCAGAGGAGGGTCCTCTGTTTGTTGTAAATGAGAGGAATGTCACACAGGTGTCTGAGTTTCTCTTGTAAGCTGTCGAGAAGCAGCAGGATTTGATCCCCAGCTCTCTGCATCTCTTTCATGGAAAACCAGCAGCAGGTGTCTGGGTTCAGGACAGCAGCTTTGCCTTACTGAGTCGTCAGGGAAAGCTGTGCGCTGTCACCGAGGCGCGAGCCCTGGCGACGTTCTGTTGAGCTGTATGTGAGAGCAGGCAGCAGCCGGTTTAGTAATAAACTCTGAACGAGGGGGAAGGTTCCAACGTGACCCGCTCACCACTGACCTCAAGGGAGCAGCTTTTTGCTGGTGGTTCTGCTCTGGGTGCTGGGGTGCTGCTGCTGGATGCCACGCGGACCCTCCCGGGCTTAAATCCCCTTCCTGTCCCCAGGGAATTCCTCGCGCTGGGCTCTGCCTGCGCCCACCGGCCCTCTCCGGAGCAGCCCGGCTCCCGGGGGGCTGCTTCCCCATGTGTTGTTTGCTAACAAGTCCGTATAGCAAAAAGGAAAGGGTCGGGGGCTGTTCGTTCTTTCTTTCTTCGTATTTTTTTTGCTGTTTCTTTTGGGATCGCAAATATCAAAACAGTTAGAAGGGCATTTCCCAGACTTTGATATCAAGATCATTTCCCAGTGTAATTTTATTTCTCCAAAGAAGAAGCCCCGTAGCACTAAAGGAACGCCATGAACAAGTCTATTTTTGTAGGCTAGCTGTTTCAGTGCTTTGGCTACTGTGGCAATTTGTTGTTGTTGGGTTTTTTTAAAATGCTCTGTGTGTGTGCAGTGACACTTTTTGGGGTGGCAGCTGTTGTATTTCCATGGCAGCAAGGGTTGCGCTTTTATTGGGCTTCACTTCAGCGACTTTCTCGGGTTTTGTTTTGAGAATGAATCAACTTCATGTAGCTTTTTGTGCTCTGGAGCACCGCTTTGCTAACCTTTCGGGACTGTTATTTTCCAGTGTTGGGTACAAAGTGCCCTTCAAGGGACACGTGAGACTTAAACGTGTCACATTATACAGTTTTCTGCCTATCCTGTACTTCATGGGTCGTATTTAGGGGGTTTAATGGGTGGTATATGTGTTATTCAAGAATATTCTGAATTATATCAGCATCGCTGGCCCCACTGCTGCCAGAAACCTGATTTAATCATCTCGGGGGCAATTTTCATACAACCTATAAGTGAAGAAAGATACAGCTTTAACAGGGCTTTTTGTCAGAAGATATTTCTGATTCATATTTTCTTTCCTAGTATGTACCAGAACAGATTTTTCAGGATACTGACTTTGGGTTTTTTATATCAAGAATCTTCTCTTGTACTATAAATCTTAACATACAGGACAGGAGAAATCAGTGTGCGTAGTTGTTGCGTGAAACGGGGCCAAGCGGTTTTGGCAGAAGATAAACCCCCTTGCGTTCTAACACTCCTCACCGAGGTGGGAGGCTAGGTGCGGCTAGGTTTAAATTCTGAGTGATGCCCAATTCAGCACTATCAGTCCAATCGCGTTTAATGTGTATTAAACTATTACGATTTGGATACACTAATAGTGGACTGCACCTTCAGTCTAGTCGTACTCCTGAACTAGCACGGCCTCTCTCAAGTTTTGGTCGCGTTCAGTGAGAAAGCTAAACGACTAGCTACTTAAACAGTGCAGTTTATTTAAACAACAGATATACAGGTTCTTTTGGATTGCCGGTGATAAATACACTGTCTGCAAAGCACGTGCAAATAAAGATATTGCTAAGTATACAAACGCGCGACAAAATTATAAACGATACAGCCTGGCTATAAATGTAGGGTAGAGATTCTCTAGAGAAATTTCTAAGTCCCCGAGAAAGCGCTCGGTGTAATCGAAGTCTTACCCAAAGGCGTCCCTATGGGGGGGAAGAGAGGCTCAGCCCGTCGACTGATCCCGGAAATCAGCGGTGGAATTCTTCGCGATGGTGTCTTCCCTGACATCCCCTCTCTCTTGGGCTATTTTTATATTATTTTTTTATCTTCAAAGTGGAGTTTGAGTGACTTTAGTCATACGTACTTTTATTATGATTAATGTATTCAAGGAGGAGTGTTCACGCCTCGGGGGCGGATAGCCTCCGGGATGGAGGTGTGTTTTGGTACATTGTGGTGAGCAAAGTTCGCACAAAAGGACAGCATTTCATCAACATTTGACGAAATGTTGGCTCGGGTAGCGTGTAGGCCACTTATCAGTTCCGTAGTACCATCTCGTCCCCATATCTGCTATTCGTCACAAGGGAAGGCCACGGAACAAGCGTGTTCCGTTCCATCCCTCGTGTAGTTTCGCAAACAACCTTGTACAGGGAATCACAGATGTTGCATTCTTCATGTGCTAGCTGCGGCTGTATTCTACCTCAGAAGCCTCTCGATTTTATGACTTTCCTTAATGTGTGAACAATGCTGTATTTTTGTATTCTTGGCCAATTTAGTAATTATTCCACAGTAGTTTTCTTCTTTTGTAACCAATATGTAGAGCTAAAGCGGTGATGTTCCAAAAAACGTCTGCTTTATGCATTTAATTACTGGTGAAATGACTATTTTATCTTTCTGGTTGAATACATTGAATACAAGAAATGGAAGCAGTCCAATCATCAGATATGAGGAAATAAAAACAAAACTTAAAAAAAAAAAAAAGAAATCAAGAACAACTCAAAGGAGAGTCTTATCTAATGAGCTTCTTAAACAGTGTGAAAACTGGCTTATTTGAATCCAATAACCTTTCCATTTCAAACATGGATTTTCTGCGTTAGGGGAAAGTTGCTTGCTTTAACAAGGCTGGTTTTGCTAAATTTGCTAAACTGACCGTATTAATTTTTGAGACTGTGTTTAAAACCAGAATAACACATTTTTTGAAACTTAATTTGTTTAAAAAAAAAAAAGTGTTTTTCTTTTTTACTTTTTTTTTTTAAAGTAAGCAATTTGGATTACAGTGCTGTCTGCTGTAGCGCAGGAATAAGACCAAAACAGAGGATGTATATGCCTGGTTAGGAATATACATTTTGGAGGGAAAACAGCATTTCGCGATATGTAACATGTCTTGTTTATAGATGTGCCAGGGGCTAACGCTGGCAGTTAGCTAGAG
This sequence comes from Chroicocephalus ridibundus, assembly GCF_963924245.1. Lineage (NCBI taxonomy): Eukaryota > Metazoa > Chordata > Aves > Charadriiformes > Laridae > Chroicocephalus > Chroicocephalus ridibundus. The sequence continues at coordinate 14,826,909 of NC_086297.1, read as the reverse complement.
GCGGAGCATGAAAAGTGTCTGCTGGATGTCTCATGGTGAGAGGACCACTTCACAGTTAGAGACAGTTCGCTGTAGAACTGTCTTGTTGTTTCTCAAGTATCAGCAGAATAAAGCTGAGGTGATTCTTACCAGCTTTTGTCCGTAAATCAGGAATTGGAATTATTTGCTGTAGTTTATAGCCCTGCTTGTTTAGTCTCTGTTTCCTTGTCCTCAAGCTCTGGAAGAAGAAAGTTTGGTTAGACAGAAGGATGGCCAGCAGTGGCCGTGGACTTGCACAAGTAAACGTTACTTCTGGCCGACACTGGCTGCTTGTGGGTCCTGCTTCAGGTGACTGCGTGCCAAGGAGCAGAGCGCTTTGGGCTGGGTGGTAGAAGGAGACCAGAGCTCTCGAGCGGAGTTACCTTCTGACTGTGATTCATGTGCTGGAGCCAAGCTCTTCAGGGGCTTGGTTTCATCCTAGCTAGAAACACTGGGATTTTACTCGTCTGGAACCACCCAGAAAAGGAAAACCACAAAACCATCAGCTTCCTGCTTTGCAGGTTAATGTGGTGCAGCTCTTCATTTCTTTATACTCTTAACTTTCTGCGCAGTCTGTGCTCTCATTAGGAATGGCTATATTAAGATCAGTAGTTATATTTTCTTTTTTTGTATCCTCTTAGATCCATCCCCTCTGCCCTAAGCAGGTGCGAGTTCTGTGTTTAGAGTTGCATCAACTGATACACCAAAGTCTGTGGAGTTTGTTGCTGCAGATCCCTTGGCTGTTAGTTCACGGGCAGAGTTGGTTGTGCGCAACTATCCAGGTCTTCCTTTGGGAAGAAATGTAAACGTTGTAACGCTTCCATCTGTATTATCTTGGTTAACGAAAATGAAGACTTCTGCCACATAGGTAAGTATCCACAAAAAGTATGAGAGCAGACCGCTGTTGGCCTGTTAGAGGCAGTTTTGGCATCTGCCAAGCCCTTGACAGCGGCAGCACTGTGACCGAGTCCCTCGCTGGTCCAGCCTTCGGTTGAGGCATGGAAGAGGTTTGGTACCTGCTGCCTTCTGTCCTTCCAGCACAGCAGCGAGGTTCGCTCCTGGCATTTCAGGTCTTTTGGCCATTGAATGGAAACATCGAGCAAGTGTGCCATCACTGTGCATCTTTCTGAAGAGGCTTTGATGCTGCCAGGCTGTTAAAGCTGCAGATTCGGTTGGAACAGGGCTCGGTTTTGGGGCCAGTTTTGTTTAATATCTTTATCAACGATCTGGATGAGGGGATTGAGTGCACCCAGAGTAAGTTTGCAGATGACACCAAGCTAGGTGGGAGTGCTGATCTGCTTGAGGGTAGGAAGGCTCTACAGAGGGACCTGGACAGGCTGGATCCATGGGCCAAGGCCAACTGTATGAGGTTTAATAAGGCCAAGTGCCAGGTCCTGCATTCGGTCACAACAACCCCAAGCAACACTACAGGATTGGGGCAGAGTGGCTGGAAAGCTGCCCAGCAGAAAAGGACCTGGGGGTGCTGGTGGAGCCAGCTTAACATGAGCCAGCAGTGTGCCCAGGTGGCCAAGAAGGCCAACAGTATTCTGGCTTGTATCAGGAATGGCATGGCCAGCAGGAGTAGGGAAGCGATCGTGCCTCTGTACTCAGCACTGGTGAGGCCTCACCTCGAGTGCTGTGTTCAGTTCTGGGCCCCTCTGTACAAGAGGGACATTGAGGTGCTGGAGCGTGTCCAGAGGAGAGCGACCAGGCTGGTGAGGGGTCTGGAGACCAGGGCATCTGAGGAGAGGCTGAGGGAGCTGGGCATGTTTAACTTGGAGAAGAGGAGGCTGAGGGGAGACCTCATTGCCCTCTACAACTCCCTGAAAGGAGGGTGGAGAGAGGTGGGTGTTGGCCTCTTCTGCCAGGTGAATAATGACAGGACCAGAGGAAATGGGCTGAAGCTGCGGCAGGGGAGGTTTAGATTAGATATTAGGAAGAATTACTTTACTGAAAGAGTGGTCAGGCACTGGAACAGCCTGCCCAGGGAGGGGATTGAGTCACTATCCCCAGAGGTGTTTATGAAACATCTAGATTTGGCACTTCAGGGCATGCTCTAGCGGCAGAGATTGTAGGTTGTTTGGTTGGACTCGATGATCTCAAAGGTCCTTTCAAACCATGAAGATTCTATGATTCTATGAAACACTGATCGTCGGGCATTGCCGTGCATGTCTCAGCAGTGTGGAACGAGGGCTCCTTGCTAGGCTCTGCTTCACAGCATATTACTAATTCGTATTGAAGGCTTCAGAAGACAGAATAAAGCTTGAATTTTTATGAGTGCACAAGATGGTAACTTTTTTTTTCCTGTAAGAACCCAACAGCTGGTGTTCGCAGTATATAGTGGTGTGATGTTTAGTCGGGCCTCTGAGGTGCTCATTAGAAGTGCATTATTTTGGTGCTGAGAAATAACTGGACTTAGAGACGTGTTTGGCTGTTTCTGCTGGATTTCAGCAAGAAGAAAGGTTTGAACAAAATAATGGAAAATAAACCAAAGTTTGCTTAAGATTTTAGATTTTTTGCTGCTTATTTTTATGCCTCACAGTGTGAATTTTCCCTCATTTTTCCCCCTCTCCAATTCCTTGAAAAGCAAAGTAATTATGGTGCTCAGAGAAGAGCTACGACATGGTAGCAGGGGACTTGTGGCCATGTGAAAGCATGCTGGGCAGACCCCGGTGCTGGATTGCGTGTGTCCGTTGCGGCATGGAGGGTCTGCTGTCCTGCGAGACAGGGCAGGAGCATGTGTGGACCCAGCAGAGGCGACCAGACCTGTTGTGTGGCCATGGTGAGGTCCATGCTGCTGCTGCGCCGAACTGGACTGTGGAAATTCAACAGCCTCATGTTGTGTCTGAAATGCAAGTGCCAGGGAAGGACCCACGCAATGAGGGGAGAGGGCGGATGGTGACAGGGTGGTGGGCACAGGTGGCAGCTCCTGTGTCTTCTGACAGCCTGCTGCATGTAGATGAGCTGCTGGGTTGGGCTTGTGTTGCACAAAGTCCCTTCGTGTCTGAGGGCTGGAGAGCCGAGGGTTGTGTTGTGCGAACTCCTGCCAGCTTGACATGACGGGAACCAAAAGCTCCCAGGAAGACAAGAGGATGGAATACAAACAAGGAAGTAAAACCCAGCAATGGTTCCTTCCAGTCCCTGAAGGGGGCCTACAGGAAAGCTGGGGAGGGGCTGTTTGCAAGGGCATGTAGCGACAGGACGAGGGGCAATGGTTTAAACTAGAGCAGGGCAGGTTTAGATCAGACATTAGGAAGAAGTTCTTTCCACTGAGGGTGGTGAGACAGTGGCCCAGGTTGCCCAGAGAGGTGGTGGAGGCCCCATCCCTGGAGACATTCAAGGCCAGGCTGGATGAGGCTCTGAGCAACCTGATCCAGTTGAAGATGTCCCTGCTGACTGCAGGGGGGTTGGACTAGATGGCCTTGAGAGGTCCCTTCCAACCCAACACGTTCTATGATTCTGTGATAATGTGTTGTTAATGGTTATTAAATGCAGGGATACCCTGGCTGGCTGAGGAGGTCCTTGAGCTGAAAGGGGTTGGAGGCTGAGAGAATACCTGAAAGAAGGATGTCATGGAGTTGGTTATTGCCCTCTTTGCTGGCATCTTCTCGGGGGCATGGTGGGCACAGGACACTGTGCTAGATGGGCTGCTGCAGCTGTTCTTACGCTCTGTGTCTTTGGGTCTAGCTCTTACCTTTTGTATTAAAACACCTTTTTTCTGAAATTACGAATTGAAGAAGTATAAAAATAGATCATTGCCAATGTACAGGTACTGTTTTGGAAGCTTATCATAAAATTGCCTTGGATTTAGTTTGTAAAAGTTCTCTGAAGAAGTTAAAAGTAGTAAGAAAAAAAGAAAGTACTTTCAAAGACAACTAAAAACTTTTTTGGGACCACGTGTTCCTACATGTTTTTACGATCCAGACTGAAATCTTTCCCAGTGCAACACGATGCAGATAGATAAATATTTTTTAAAGAACCCTGCAGCTGAGACCAGGTTTCCAGAAAGGCTCAGCTCCTCTCTAAGTCTGTAAAAGCAATGACTAGATGTTCCTAGGACACCTGGGAGCTCACAAGCAAGAAACCAGCTTAAATGAAGCAGATCCAAACTTGAAAATTTGGCTTGGCATATTTTTAGCTATGCATAGATATGAGGTGATAGTATGTGGAAAAATCAGCATATATTGCAAAGTTTTGGATTCAGCCACGGAGATCTGCTCCCTTGCATTGCAAAGGATTATTTCTTGTGGAAATAGTGGCCAAGAGGAGAGGCAGCCTGATGCTGGGATCAAAGCAGTGCCCCTGCCGGGTGGAGTTTGGAGCGTGCTAAAAGCTTGCTCTGGGAGGAGTCTCTTCACCCTATCACGGGTTGTTTGCAGTGTTTTATTTGTGCATGTTAGTGCAGCTTTAACATTTTCACACACATACGCACTCTCTCTGTTATTCAACCAGTCGGTGACAGGTAACACATGCTGGTGACTATTCTTTTTCCCCCGACTTTGAAGGGTTCCTGAGATGTTCCTCTCGGCCTTCTCTTGCCCAGTTTGACTGGTTGTTGTTTCAAAACAACTCAATCCATTTTCTTAAATATGCCCTATATGCGTGTGCTACATGTGGCTCAACAGTAAAACGAGGTGACAGCGTTGCAGTGATGGCATCCATGTGTGTGTGCACCATGCGCCACTCTCGTGGCTTAAAGGTGAAGCAAGGAGACAGCGTTGCAGTGGTGGCATCCTTAGGTGGGCTTTTGGCTGAGGTCTGGCTGGGCGCGCGGTGCCGGCCTTGCCCGCTTCTTTGGTGCCTGCCTTTCTGGCTCGCCCTGTGCTGCTGAGCTGCATCTCAGGTTGCCTGGCCCTCTGCTGAGGGAGAAGGTTGTGTCCTGTCCTGCAGCGCCATCCCAGCTCCCACCCGAGCAGATGGCCTGGCTGTGGCCCGTAGTAGCGCTTTGGTGCCTACACACATTGCACAGAGGCTGCCAAGGGCTCGTTTTAGGGGGCAACGTGAATGTAGAGTTGCACCGGGATCCATATCTTTTGGGTTCGGTGTTGCCTGACTGACCCTGGGCCAAAACCTCTTGTAGAAAAGCAGTGCTTTGTCAGGCAGCGACTTCCCCGGAGGTGATACGAACCTCAACGAATACCCCCTTGGTTTAGGAGGCTTAACGGGAAGAGACAAAAATGAAGCCTCCTGTGCCGTGAGGGCGTGGAGCAAAATGTTTGGCGGTGGGGGAGAGCAGTGCCGGGACAGGGAGGGAGCTGGGCAGGGGGAAGGCAGGGACAGGGACGCTGAAGTCCCTTTCACAGCTTCTTCCTGAGAGGTAGCAAGTGACAACGTGGTGAGCAGAAGGCTGGAAACCTGTGTGACAGCCCTTGGGAGAAGCAAGAGAGGAAGACGTGTGCAGGAGGAGGAGTCAGATGCTTCCCTCATTTCTGTTGGCATCTTGGGGAACATTTTGCTTAAGTGAGTCCAGACTTGCTCTGCTAATCCCACCTGAGACATCACTGAGTCACCGCCCCGTGGACCTCTCCTCTGTTAGAGAGTTATCAGCAATTACACTTAGGAAATCCAGACCTGCTGTGTCAGGAGATGCCTCCTGGCTTGGTGGCCGAGGGTTTTCCTTGTCCTTCCCTACGGATGTCAGGGCAGCAATTCCTGAATCCCTGTGCTGTTTCTTGCTTTCAGCAGGATCCACTTGTGGTCTCTTTTGTCTTCAGAATTTAAAAAACCTGATATACTAATGCCAAGGTGGACAGAATCGGTTGCTCCCCCAAGAATAATTGTGCCTTAAGATGGAAAAAGCCCCCCCAGTCCTCTGGTTCCAGCTTTTCTTCCCGATCCGTGGCTGCAGGGCTCTCAGCGACTGGGTCCGAGGTGTTTATCAGAGCCGGTGGGATGCAGGCTGTGATTGACATTGCCACTTTTCTGGCATAAGGTAGCTAGAGGGATGATGGAAACATACTTGTTGCTTTATCCAAAGAAACTAAATCCTTTCCATTGACCTTAAGCAAAGGCCTCAAGGGCAGATTTTTTTTCCTTGCTTTTAGTCTAAGTACAGTCTCCCAAAATTAAAAAGGAAAAAAAAATAAAAAATTAACTGACCCCTTCCCCAGTCCTCCTCCCTACAGTATATTTTATAATTTTTGCCGTGCCGTTTCATAATGGAAAAGTACCTGGCACGGCCCTTTGCATAATTTATCCTTGTTTTACATCAGGAAGGGCTTCAGGTGCCTTGCAATAAATTTCCCAGGGCAGCGTCACCATTTCCTTCTGACAGCTGCTCCGGTGCGGTCTCCTACGGGATTATACTGCGGCTGCCTCAGACAGAGGTAGCGTGAACATTTGGCAGTATTTGTGATGGAAACGCAGTGCTGTTTGAGAGCACCCCTGTCCCACGGCCCGCCGGCCCAGCTGCTGGCCGGTTGGAGGTGCCGGGGACACCCAGACCCTCCAGCTTCTCTCCATTGGTGTTTCATGGGTTTGGCGTTGGACTACGACTATGAGCGCCGTGTTAAATAACGCTCTCCAGCGAGACATTGCCCGAGCTGGGGTTTGGGAGGGAAGCTGCCGTCTAACGCCGGCGTTCCGCTCTCCTCCCCGGGCAGAGCTGCCGGCCATGGCCTGGCGCCTCCCTGCACGCTGCAGCCCCGGCCTCCTGCATTCACACCCAGCGCGCGCCCGGGCACACATTTAATCTCTTCTGCCACAGCTGGTCTGCTCCCAGGAGTCGGGTGGTTTGAGCTCTGTTTATGGCTATTCATGCAAATGGTATTTCCACGCCAGGGCAGTATCAGTGTAAGAAATACTAAAGGTTAACGGTGGATTTTGGAGCTTTCAGAGACTTCGTTCTTGGGTCTTTACTGCTGGGCATTTCCAGTCTGAGGGAACTAATCTTAATCTGATTGCAATTTCTTGCACTCAAAGCCTAACCTACTGTAGCCAGGCTTCACGGTGGAGGTATTTATAGAAGCTGTTGCAAGTGCTGTTGGATGCAGCATAAATCATGGACTGCAAGCTGCAGAGGTGCGGGAGTGTCTGCGCGACCGTGAGCCACCTCCCGGCCTTAAATCACCGAGGTGTCTTGCTGACGTTGTGTTTAGTACAAATGTTTTGCTCTCTAGGGGTTTCGTGATGGTGATGGCTGGTGGCCCTTCCAGAGTCCTGGCTGTTCTGGGCTTGTGTGGTTTTGTGCTCCCTGAGTGGAAGCACATGTGGGGCTGTAGGTGAATTAGGGATAAATAATCTTTCTAATGACATGACTTCTAAAAACGGGCATATTTAGCACATTCCAGCAGTGCAAAATCCTCACACAAAATTTGAATGCGGACTCTTGTATTATACTGAATTGAAGGTTTCGTTAAAAGGCAGTAAATGTCAGTAACAGACAGACGTACTGAAAATACCCGTAACCTTGAAAGAGAGTTTCTGTAGTTACAGTTCTTAAAACTAGTAACTCAAAGCCCAGGCTTCTTCTTTCATTCAGGCTCCCCAAATAAACTGAGCTATAGGCTGAAGTTCTTTGTGTTTTGTTTCAAAATTTGATGAGTTTTTTCTTGAAAAATGGTTGTCTGCAAGGCAAGGCTGGAAAGCTACTTTACTCCCAAAGCAATCGTGCTAATTTGGAGTACATCCGCGAGGGAGGCTGGGAAGGACGGCAGTGGGACTGGGAGGGAGTGGCTGGGGGGGCCTGCGGCAGGCAGCGCTGCGCTGCCAGCGATGGAGAGAGGGAGCCGTGGATCCCGGGCGCCTTCAGGACGGCGGCAGCTGCGGGGCTGCAGCTCGGAACACGGGTGAATGTTCCTTTGCTGTCTCTACATCAAAGCGAGCATTTTGTTAGCTGACAAGATCTAACAATTTGGAAAGTGAGAGCTGTTAGAAGAGCAGAGGGATTTGTGGTGTCGGGTGTTTTTTCCATCTCAGGTGAGAGCTGGCACCAGCTCTGCTTTGAGATGCCCTGGTAGAGATCAGACCCCATGTTTTGCAGTTTTCTTCTAAGAAGATAACCTCAAACATTCAACTCTTCCCAAAGGGACCCAACCCATCTGGCCTCCTGACATCCCTTCCTCCCTGTTTTCATGTCCCTGTTGACATGTTTTAATTTTACCAGGGAGAGGTAAAAAGGTTACGTGGCTTATTGCAAATCCGTTGGTCATCTTCCTGCTGTTTGCTGCCACCACTCATTTTCCTGTGGTTGTATTTCTTTTTTTCTCTTTATAGTAGAGTAAGGAAATGGTGTAGACTTGGTTCCTGGTGTGTTGCTACTCCCCAAACAGCAGAGAGGCTTCAGCATCTGACCAGAGAGAGCAGTCACCTTTGCGCTAGGACAGCGTCGCACTCGCACTGTGACAGCAAAAGGTTGATATTGCAGATTTGAAGGAAGTGGAGAGCAGGGATCAATTTGTATTCCTGCAAGACAGAAACCTTGGAAAAAAAACCCAAAACATTAAATGACTGCCATTTTGAAAATCTTACTGCTTGGGAGGTGAGCACTTTCTTACGTGTAATGTGAACGTTGCTGGCAGTGGTGTTGAGGTGTGGGATGGGGGTGAGGAAATTCTCGGAAGAAATTAGGATTGCTTTCTCCAACAGGAGGTGACTCAGAGGCTTGAAGATGTCCTGGGTGAAGTAAAGGTAGAAATAACAAATATAACTTTGGAGGAATACTTCTGGACTGCACATTATCCACCAGATAGCTGTTTCTTCTTGTGTGAAGACTGGTTGGCTGGGTTTGTGGTAAAGGGGCCTCAAAAAGAGGGATGAGAGCCTTATGGCGAGCCAAGTGCTTGGATTAATCCTAGTGATGGGTAACAGTACATAAGTAATTACATACTTAACCCGACCTCCATTTACCAGCACGGCAAGAAACAAACGTGTGCTGTGAGCCTGAATTCTTCTTCTGTGGCCATTGTGTAGGTGGGGCTCCAGCGGGCTTGGCAGGGCTTCCCGGCCACTCTTCACTGTGCCTGTTTTGGTGGTGGTCTGTGAAGGGCCAAAGGATGTGCATTTGTGGAGTAGCAGGACACAAGGGATCACCTGTCCCTTACATTAGTTCCACGCAGTGATCTGTTGCTAAAACAACAACATCCTTTTAAAAAGGGATTTGAGAACAAGAATACCATTGTTTATGGCTGCAGTGATTTAAAATAAGGTTTGCTATCCTCATGGTTACAAGATTAACTTATTTACAATCAGAAAGCTATTTCGGCTGTCTTTTTCCTCTCTGACAGCAACATAATTTATTTCATAATACTGTTTAGATTTCCCTCAAAACACAAGCAAATACTTCCCTTAGTGCTTCACCTCAGCCAAAGCCAAGGCCATCCTGCATTCAAATATAGTCTGGACTTAGTATAACCATTAATATACAGCTGAACAAACCCTCTTGTCAAAATTGGGAAGACCCAAAGTCAAGAAACTTCATAGTTTCAGGCTTGGTTTTGAGGATTAACCTAACTTATGGAAAAGTGATATGTTCCAAAGTTAGTTTTGGTTTCTTCCGAATCATTACTTCTCCAGTAGCGTTTACTTTTACGGTTCTCAGAGCAGTAGATGTTATGGTGGTCGATGATTAGAATTATGTATTAAGTTAGCAAAACCTTTAAAGGATGTTTATTTTACATACGATGGATATTTCTGCAGCACAGTTTAGGACAGTTTTGAACACACAACCTTGACGGCAATAGGGGCATTCACAAATTTCAGAAGCAACGTTAACCCTGGACCTCTTAATTATAGCAGAATGGAGTGCTCTGAATTAAATCTTTGCATAGCAAAATCACCAGCAAAACTCTTGGGTGTAAAGAGGCCCTATTGTCTCCAGTCAGTTTTGAGTGAAGTTTCTGTAAGGAATAGGTGCTTGGAGCTGTCAGAAGTCTTTTTTGGAGTGAAACTCAAGACTCATAGACTCCATATTTGAAGTACTCAATTTTTTTGAAAGGCTACTGAACTGGAGAAGACAGCTTGCTCTGACTCTCGTCAGGCTTCTAGTTCATTTTAGTGTGTTGTTTCATTTACAGTACGGGTGGCTTGCACTGAACAGCAACTCCCGGTATTCCTCAGGATGTTTCTCCCCTGTCTTGTTCCTTCTTCATAGGCTGAGCGAAAGCAAACCGTCCTGTTTGCCTTCCAGGGGCAGCTTATGCTTCTGTATTTGTTGGATTTGTAGAAAATCCAATAGTGGATCAATGTCATTGGAACTATTCTTAGAAACCTACTGAGGTAGAGATCAATAGGCTGACGTTTAACAGGGATAAAAAATATTCTGTCACACTGTGAAAACAGGAGGAAACCTGCTGTATAAAGTTTGCAAGTAGTAAGAATAGGAGTAGGTTTTGAGAAGAGATTTTTTTGGTAGGAGTTTGTAGTTAACTGTGTCATTTTCAGTGTTGGGATACTTCAAAGACAAACGCTCTTCTAAGTTGTATAAATGTTGCTGTTAGAAAGGGAAAATCTTATGTCACTGTATCATTGCCCTTGAAAGAGGGAGAGTGTTTCAGGTAAGTGAATACAACAAAGCCAGAAGAGTGAGGGCTGCTGTAAATCCCTGGACCCAGTCCGAGAGCAGCGTTTATGCTGCGGTAACAGGGCACGTGAGTGAGGGGCTCTATGACCCTTATCTGCAGGTACCTGCCAGGCCCCACCACCCACGCCTGTCCGCACAGCGGCGGGGAGGACCTGGGGAGAGCAGACGGGCCCGGGGAGGTTTCAGGCGTATGCACATGGCTGGTAAGTGTCTGCATCCCCTGGATCCTTGGCAGTCGTGAACTCAGTCTGGTTCTGCTCTGCGTAAGAAGGGAGATGCCCTCAGGGATGTGGTCAGAAGAGGTCTCGGAGGTCAGTCAGGCGATGGCGTGGTGTTGTGGCCGTGTGACAGGTTGTGCGCTTGCAGAGGGTCCTGCCAGGAAACGTTTGGCTCCTTGGTAGTGGCAGACCTGCCTGCAGCCATGCGCTTCGGACGAGCCCTGCAGAACTTCTTAAGAGACAGACATGAGATACAGATTGCTCTCCACCCTGGTATCGTTTGTGTTGTCTTTAAGTAGATTTTTACAGTGGGGATGGTGAAACACTGGAACAGGTTGCCCAGAGAAGCTGTGGATGCCCCGTCATTGGCAGTGTTCAAAGTCAGGTTGGACGGGGCTTTGAGCAACCTGATCTAGTGAAAGATGTCCCTCTCCATGGCAGGGCTGTTGGACTAGAAGATCTTTGAAGGTCCCTTCCAACCAAAACCATTCTGTATTCTATGAATATTCCCGTTAGTCATGCAAACATCTTATCTTTCAGAACACTGCGGATGACTGACATCAAAGATGTGGAGGGGTGATAAGTTCTGCAGAAAATAATAGAATTGGTTTTACCACCTTTTTGGTTTTGTTAGCTCTTCCTTTGTTTCTGGATCATTTATAAGGGTGAATTGATCTCTTTGACTTCTTTTAAGTGATTCTTCTGCATTGTGTTGGGCCCACGTGCTGTAAGAGCCTGAGCTTGGAAACTCTCACGACAAGAAAGACACTGAGGGTCTGGAGCGTGTCCAGAGAAGGGCAACGGAGCTGGTGAGGGGTCTGGAGCACAAGTCCTGTGAGGAGCTGCTGAGGGAGCTGGGGGTATTCAGCCTGGAGAAAAGGGGGCTGAGGGGAGACCTTCTCGTTCTCTACAGCTCCCTGAAAGGAGGGGGTAGCTGAGGGGGGGTCGGTCTCTTCTCTCAAGGAACAGGTGATGGGACAAGAGGAAATGGCCTCAAGTTGCGCCAGAGCAAGTTTAGGTTGGATGTTAGGAGAAATTTCTTCACCAAAAGGTCTGTCAAGCATTGGAACAGGCTGCCCAGGGAAGCGATTGAGTCTCCATCCCTGGAGGCATTTAAGAGATGTGTAGATGTGGTGCTGAGGGACATGGTTTGGTGCTGGACTTGGCCATGATAGGTTGATGGTTGGACTCGATGAACTTAAAGGTCCCTTTCTATGATTCTGTGATCCTTCTAATACTTCATGCCCTGAAATTGCTGTAAAGTGCTTTGACCAGTAACTATTTTTTTTCTCTTTTTTGTTTTTATATTGGAGTTATCCAAAACGCCTCTTTGTGTAAGGTAGAGGAATGCTGCAGAGCAGGATGGTCCCTCCTGACTTTTCCCAGGAGGGCTGTGAGGTGTCTGGGAACACGACACCTGCTCTAGGGTGCAGGCAAAGGAAGGGTGTTGGAGAAATCCAGGTATTGGGCCAGGGTTGGGTGGCCGGTGCCTCCTGGGATGAGCAGCAGTGAGTCGTTAAGACATCGCTCAGGCAGGGGGAAGCCCAGGGGGGTTCAGTCGCAGGCTCCTGGGAAGGTGGGCTGGAAGAGGGCCCCTGTCTTGCTGTGTTTTGGTGGAGAGGAGCACAGGTTTCCTGTGGCTGAACAGAAACAAGATGGGGTCTTCTGCAGCCCAGTGGAAGGGCTGGGAAGGGCCATCTCCCTTCGTAGTCCCTGATCCTGCTGCTGCTTGAGCAGGTCATCTCAACTTCGATGAAAAATACACCGCCAGTGGCTGGAGCAGTGACCAGGACCACTTCCACCCTTCTGTTTATTTTCTTTTTCCCCATGTTTTCTCAGCTGGCTGCAAAGCAAAGCTTTCTCTCACCTGGTTGCCCCTCCGACCAGCTGAATTTTGCTCTCTGTTTGGTGTCCCACTTGGCAGAAGGGAGCGCACAGCACATCTCCTCCATCCTCGCTCAAGCCTGATTATCTCCAATTGCTGAGGAGGGTCAGGAACCCCGTCAGCCCTCCCAGAGTTGAGCTGTTACATAAAAGACATCTCAAGGTGCCCTTCCCCTCCCCAGCGCCGCCCACGCTGCGGCTGGTGGCGTGCCCAGGCTGCGCCGAGCAGGTCGGGCCCCTTTGCCACCACGGCTGCAGCTGAGCCTGCCGGCACGGGTCTGTTGAAAGGGGCGGTGGCATGCATGGAAGATGCTCAGGGCCCTGGTGTGGAGGTGTCCTGTACCCCTGGCAGCTGGTCCTGGTACTCCAGCTGTCACAGGAGGTGCTTGGGACACCTTGCTTTGGCGACTGACTTGGAATGAGATGGGGGAAGACCTTGGGGTGAGAGCTGACGCCGTTTCTCCATCCCTGTGTCCCTAACGCAAGCTATGATCTGCTAATGTTGTTGTGAAATGTTTTTTTCCTTTCCTTACGATATGTTTAACTTTTTTCCTATTTATTTCCAGATGCTCTTAGTATTTTGTTGCTGACAAAAAGTTTACTTTATGTTCATTGTCTCCCAGGTAAACGCAAAGCGCTGAAGTTAAATTTTGCAAATCCACCTTTCAAGTCCACAGCAAGATTTACTCTAAACACTTCTGGAGTTCCTTTCCAAAATCCACACATGTGAGTATAAAGCCGAAGGCACAACTAGTGGAACAACTTTGAAATTATTTAGCCAACGTGCAGTGTTATTTTAAATGCAATTTAAAATAATCAAGTTATTTGTAGGTCAGTCAAATCTGTCACTGTAAAAGAATTTTTTGGTTTGGTTTTGTTTGTGCTTATTTTTTTTTTTTTCCCCAGAATTTAAAAAAAAAAAAAAGGTTAAATTTGGGATCTTTCTGTTTTTCACTGGAGCAATTGCCTTCCAGAATTGATTAAATTGAGATGAATTGTAGCTGCTAATTCAAAATACGCCTATAGTGAAGTTCCAGACCTATTCACTGTCATTTCCCTGTCTTTTTATTCAGTGCTTATTACTTTTTGTTAGAGAGAAGTTCTTGTTTCTGTGTTACCTGTGAAGGATATAACTGTGCTAGATTATTATTTTTTTTTTCCAGCACTAAAATAAACAAAGGTTTGAGGGTTGTCGTTCTACCACCATAGAGATGTCAGGGAGTTACGCAGTGGTTAGCTCTCACTGAGTTTCCCAGACAGCTACAGGATATCCTTATCCAAAGTCTGAATGCAGGTGTGGCACAGAGCTGTTCCTGATGCTAGTGAACAACAGTAGTACATCGTCACAGAGAATATTAGCTTTGTATCCTCAGATCCACCAATCTAGATGGATGGGTGACGCACCCACAGCCTGTACGTGTGGCAGAACGCAGGTAGCATGCCGACATGTCCCAGATTTTTCCTCTCTAAGTTCTCCAGCAGGTCTCAAGATTTTGTCAGTGGCAAGTCTCAGAAACTGCACCCGCAGCTCCCCCCGTGGCTGGGACTCTGCGGGGCGTCCCTGGTTTTTGGCTGCTTCTGCTCGGCTCTGCATGTCGCTGCCTCTCTCCTTGAGCTCAGTGCCTTCTGCTTCACCAGGATGCACCCTCCGGGGTTCATTCCTGTTTCTGGGAGCTTCTTTATGCTGGGGATTTTCAAGCAAGCTTTTATGGAATTAGAAATATGTTTCTGATGAGTTATCAACAGTAATTACAGCATCTAGAAATTTTAGAGAGTACTTCAGACGATTCTTCTTACCACCCCAAGTGACCTTTCCAGTGAGTCCTTCTCTCTCCTTCTCTCTCTTTTCCTATCTGAAATAGAGTATTCTCACTGGTTGTAGAGCTAGTGTTTATATATTCACTTTTTGTATCTCTCCCTCAACATCATCAAACCCTTATAACAATTTTCTGGAGAACCCCATCTGGGACTCTTTCCTCTCTCAAACCTCCCCATGTCCATTAAGTAAAGGACCTAAGCCTCAGATAGCGAGTTCCCACCGTCAGCCATCTGTAGGGATTTGACTTTTCTGTGTTTAGCACATGGATTTCTCTCTCAGGTTCACTGGAAGTCACAGCGGCTCCTGTATAGCACAGAAGAGCTTTCGTTGCTAGTCAGTGACATCGTAAGGTTCATGTTTGTGCAGGTGACTGTCAGCATTGTCCATTAAGACAGTGCTTCTCTGTCTCTGTGGGAGTTGCAGTTGTTGGCAGGGGTGGGCTGGTTAATGGTGTAACTGGTTCTGAAGGCTTTGAAGTGGTTTGGGTTGGATGAGATAGCTGTTCAGGTGTCAAAAATGATGGTAATGTGTCTGTGCTAGAGCTTCCTTAGGAGGCTACAAGCTGTAATAGCCGTTTCTGTTTGACAGAGGTGGATGCTGTTGGTTCGATTGCGTTCTCTGTGTTGAGGCTCACTAAGCTTGGATACGTCCTCACGTCCTTTGTCTTGTCCGTAGTGGATGCGATGCTGTTCCTCAAAAGCAACGTTCACATCTCCTGGTTGCACGCTTCTCTCGAGTGTTTGTCTTGCGGCTGGTGCATCGCAGGGATGTCTCTGCATCTCCTGCCTGCTTCCCAGAGAGGCTGGAATGTTTTTTCCTCTGTTGTCTAGAAACGTTTCTAGATTTCTGATTTGAATTGGATATTCCAGACCTCCTGGCCCATGTGCGTTCCCGATGCAAGGCATGTTTCTGTTCACTGAATTGCTTTTCTTCCCCAGCCTGATGGAGCGGAGTGGCCTCGGCGCCCTCCCGAGATGAGTGCTGGCTCGGCGCTGGGGATTTCCCTGTGCAGACCCTGTTGGTCCAGATGGGTGGATCTGAAGATACAGAGAGGTCAATTTCTCATACGAAATTTGGATTTCTGTGACTTGGATCCACCGATCTGGAGGTGTCCTGTTGCTCCTCCCTCCAGGAGGACAGAAGGTCCTGTCAAGTGCCCATTGCCTGTGCCGAGCAATGGCTGGGGCTCAAGAGGAGGCAGCCAGCAGTGTCCTGCAGCTGCTACGAGGTGTAATTTGCCTATTAGCTGTATTTTGCTTGATTAACAGGTTTTGGTCGGGGAACTGATCAGTCTGGATTGGTGGATGTTCAGGTAAGAGTGTAGTTTCTTGCTGTGTAGACAGAAAGCAAAGGAGCAAATGGGGCTCCCTGTGCCCGTGCGTGTGTTGGGAGGGAAGAAACCTCCATGTAACCTGCACCACCGGAGCAGAGGCACCGTCGCTGAGGAGGAACAGCACATCGTGCCAGAGGCGGCCTTGGAAATTTCAGGCTATTGTGTTTAGCCCTGTTACTCCTCAGTGCTGAGGCTCCGTACCCTGGTAAAATGGGTGTGGACCCCGCACGAACCATCAAGGTGCGATTCAGCTTTCTTTTTAGGGTTTGTTTCTCAGTCTGAGTGGTCTCAGTAGTGTTCGAAAAGAAGTTGGGGGAAACCATTTTGGGAATCCCTGTAAGCCAGGGGTGGAGTTTAGCTCCTGTGGGCAGGGGTGACGCACATGCGGGCTAGAGGGGACGCAGCGTGGTTTCCACAAGGAGGTTTCCCAGATGATCTGTGCGCAATTTCTGACTCCAGTCATTCATGCTGTTTCCCTGGTTTTAATGGCGTGTTACCTGGAGGTATCATTTCAAGGACCATGGAATCCCAATTGCAAAACATGACATTACTAAGACTCTGACCAGTGCTTCCCAGTTGCCTTACATCCCACGGCACAGAATGCCCTCTGTAGCCCGGCAGGCATCACGCTCACTGTGCTCCTGCCCGGAGCCTGTTTCCAGAGCTTCGCTGCTCTCGTGAGTAGAGGCTTTTTATAATACATAGGCTGTGCCCTGGAATACTATTTCCAGGGAGAGAAAGCACAGATTAACACTACAGAATATAGGAAGTTGGGACGTGGGTTCCCAGATCTTTTTCCTGTTCCCCCTTGTGTTTTCTTTCCCATCTGCAGAGGTTCTGAGCCATGTCTTATGGTTTGGATCTCAGGCTGGGGCTGTGTCCCTCCAGGATGTATGAGTGTGCTGCCGGGGCTGCGCAGGGACGGCAGGAGGTGGGTGCCAGGGCAAGATACAGAGCAACACGCAAGAACATGAGACCACGTGCAGGAGCAGGAGGAGCCATTGACTGGTTGGGACCTTTGAGCTTTGCTGTGCCATCTCTGCGATGGCCATGGAGCTGAGAGCTGGTGAGGACTGCGGTGGCTGAGTGGCAGTGGGGTGGCATGGCCCTGCTGCTCCTGCCCCGTTCCTGCCCAGCCCATAGCACTCCCTGCCCAGGACGCCTCTTCCCCCTTGCCAGTATGTCCACTACCAGCTGCGTTGGGATGTCTTGAAGGAGGAGGTCATCTTTGTCATGGATGACCAGAAAACCAAGTGAGGAGACTAGCAGAGCAGAGGCTACAGCTGCTCAGACTGGAGCCAGTGGCAAAACGTCTTATGTCTCCAGTGCTGCTAGGGTTTTGCCTTAAATATTTTTTGAATTAGAACATGTGTTAAAACCAGGGGGCTTTGAAGTGACCTTTAGATAGGAGACTGACTCAGGATAGCTTTGAATGAGATCAGAATCTAGAGGTACTTTTCTCGTTGCTGGTATTTGGGCTCTGGCTCCCTGAAGGCTGCCCTCCTGGTGATGCTGAGGCCTGAGACGTCCCTTATGGCAACTGAAAGGCACCGTGGGTGGCTTTCCTGCACGGATCCTGTGGGGCAGGTGGGCAGAGCCCCGGCATGACATGTTGAGTAGCAGGGAGCGAGGCAGGGGCTTGGAAGGAAGGTCCGTTCTGGTTCTGCGACTGATGGAGCTATGGAGGACGTGCATCTCGTTCAGTTCTGCTGAGCCTGCTGCCGCCAAATCTACTTTATAAGTGCAGAGAGAGATGATGTCTAGTTATGGCGTACAACGCAGCCTGCCTGTAGACAGCGATGCACGTTATTTGCACGTGACCTGTACAGGGTAAAGGCAGAATAGAGCCTGAATTACAGAGAGTAGTTGTAGGGTAAAATTCTTACTTCAAAGGATGCAGTCTGGAGAAGTTGTGTCTTCCTGGCAGCTGATGCCCCACTCCAGGGAAGCTCGCGCCTGCTCATGGTCAGCAAGGCTGTGTGCGATCGCTGAGCTCTGTGGGCTGGCTGACAGGGCAGGCTGAGGAGAGCTGTCAGTTGAGACCACGGTTCTCATTAGTTCAGACTCTATTTCTGACTTAGACCAGATTAACGAATGCTGACTTTGTTGTCCCTGCAGCAGACATTGCAGAGGGTGGAGGACACAAGCCACGGTTAGGGTGAGCTCTTAAACTTCCAAGCCGCTGTTTTTCAATTGCTGTTTCCAACCGACTGAAAAGCATCCCACCTTTTACCTCATCTATTCCGTGTCCAAGTAGGATTTAGGTCACAAACAAAATTAGATTACTCAATTATCTATGTGTAAGCTCTGCGGAGCTACTTGCAGCTGGTGGCCTTTGCTGAAAGGCCAAATAACACCAACGCGGGAACGACACGGTGAGATGCGCTGGTGTAGCGCGGCAGGTTTGCCTGGCAGCTGCCTGTGGTGTGCTGGCCGTCGCTGGCGTCCATTGAACCAAGTTGTTCAGTTTGCCGTAGGTGAATTCTGTTTGGCGTCAGGTTCGCAGCACGGTGCTGCTTGAGTATCCTGTCAGAGGTACCACCTCTCTAGAACTTGAACACCAGAGCATTGCGGTCTCATCTGGAAAGGTGACAAAATGAAATGACGCCTTCTAATGTTGACAAGCCCAGCTTCTGAACTGTTTCGTGGGCTGTTGGACTCTGTGGAGTCCTTGTAGCATGTGAGCGTATTCGTGGATTCATTGTGAATTAAGCTTCCAGAGGTGCCCCGTGTGGACCACCTTCTCCTCGTGACACTTGGGAGAGTCACACGCTTTCCAGAGAGACGCCTCAAGAGTGTGTTGGCAAATGTTTGTTCAATAGACCTTTGGGGTTGGATTCCTCAAATGGAGCCCCAGTTGCACGTCAGACTCCGTTCCTTCCTTTTTTTCTGTATTGTTCAGGGACTGTCTTTATTCCTGAAAAGTATTTTTCGGGCTGTCCCAAAGTCTCTCTCAAGCGTCTACTTCTGTTTTAATCGCCTCTTACACTTTTCCAAACCTTTCTGGCACGTGGTGTCAGGCTCTCTGGCTGCATAGCCTGCAGCTGGCTGAGTTCATCGGGAAATAACCTGTGAGAGTTACTACCATTTGTCTAACAAATATTAAAAATGAAAGTGGAATATTCTAAATTGGCATGTTCACAATAACTTGTGTGAATTGCCCTGTAAATACTTCTCTCTCTGTTCCCCATTTCTACCACAGTCATTTTTACATCTTTATTGTTACTGATTTCTGCTACCTTTCTCTGCACTATAGCTTCCCGTCGCAGGGTGGGATGCCCAGATGCCTGAGAGATAGGTTGCGGTGTAAAAGGTACCAGTTAAGAATTTGAATTTTTTTCCTGTGACTGGTCTTCAGCGTTTCCTGAAAGTTGCGGTACCTGAATGTAATCACTGGGAAATTGCTTGTATTGTCAAGAAAGCGCAAGTGAAATGGATACCTCCAAGGACTCAGCAAATACATTTAAACGTTTGAGTGAGTCTATGGAAAACAGGTTTTCACTTTTAATACAAATATCGCTGTAGTTTAAGTGCTAGAGCAGTGTTTCTTAAACACTGGGTTTTTTTCAGGCATTTTCTTGAGAAATTGAGGAGCGTTGTCTTGCCTTTTAACCTTCCTGTTTCTTCCAGAAGTTTACAAGTTCGTTTGGCCAGTGATTTCTGTGGCCTAGATGACAACGAGGTGATACGGCGCGTAAAACACCCATGCTCGGTATCTCAGACTTCAAGTAGCTCGCCCCTTCAGAGAGGGTGCTGCCAAAGTTAGTGTGAGATTTTGCCTGAACGTGCTGCATTAAGGTCTTTTTTTCTTTTTTTTGTTCTCTTTTTTTTCCACTTCTAAGTTTCAGTATTTCTCTAAGATGCTAATCCTTCTCTGCAGAGGAGCTTTTTGGTGTCTGCTGCTTCCCAAATAAATTTCTTTAGCAAATTCCATGTCCCTTGGAGCATCACTGCCTTAGTAGGACTGTTCTGTTCTTTCTGCAAGAGTTTTGATATCTCAGCACTCTGCTTCTGAATTTAGGCCTGGAACCAAAATTTGGAGCTTGCGTATCTCCATTAAGCTAATTGACGTTGATTTTTCAGAGGTGCTTAACACCTAGCTTCTTGCCACGCTGTTGGCACTTGGTCTCCTCAGAACTTCTGGAAACCTAATCACCTACATTTGGGTGTCTAAATCAACTACAGCCCAACGTTACATACTAATCTGGCCCCTGTGGGTTCCAAGTGCTTCACACATGCTGAGTGATTGAGCTTTGCAAACCTAAAGGGTTGCACAAAACTGAGTTCCCTGTTTTGCAGATGGGAAGCTGGGGCGTGCTGTGATTTGGAAGAGGCAAAGGTTAGGCCAGGAACTTGTGATGGGGCAGGGAGTTCAGCGGGGATCTCCTGACAACCAGTGCTCTGCAGGTTGGCTCTGTTACGTGTCCCGTTGACAGCGCAGTTGGGGGCTGTTGGCCTGGCTCTCGGACGCACACAGCCGTGGTCGGAGCTGCTTTTCTGGGAGCAGCGTTGTGACTGTGCAGCCACGATCCCCTCGGTGCGCTCTGCCATGTGAAACACGTCCCCTTTCTGCTGCACGAGGGGAGGCCCGTGCCTTCCGTGGTGGGGAAGAGCAGCCCATGGGTAAGAGGCTGCGAGAAGATGGCGGCAGTGGCCTTCCAAAGCACCACGACCTGGTGCGTCCTGCCCAGCAGGGGCAGCAGCCGGGGTGGTGGGAGCGGAGGAAGGGCCCGGGGGGCAGTGGGGGGATATCTGGAGGCTGCCGCACCTGCTCGGATCCGCCCCGGGGCAGCCCTGCCTTTGCGGGCCCGTCCTCGGTCACGCCTGCACCCTGACAGTTGGTGTGACAGAGAGAAAAAAGACTTCACGGAGGGGTTCAAAATAACAATTTATTTGGACTTCACTCACAGGTCCCATGCGCCACTATTGCAAGTTCTTATGGATACAATGGAAGAATGCACTATTGCAATTTAAGGGGAAAAGAACAAAACAATTCACAGAATACGCTGTTATCACCTGACAAGTGATCCCGAAAAGTAACAACACAAACCGCCAGCGCTAGATATGAATACCTTAACGAATGCACAAATCACGATCTAGAGAATGCTAGACATCATACGTACGTTATTAAATCACTTACCCTCTCTCTCTCAGGTAAGGCCCCTCAATCCCGGGAAGTTTCCTTGCACGGCAAGGGGGGGCCAAATCTCCTACAGGCCATCTGTATCTTTGGAAAATTCCCCCTTTTTCTCCCCAAAACTTTGGACTTAAATATCCTTTTTCGGGACTGTGTTTGAATGGATTACACTATCTGGGATGGTTTGATGGCCCCTCAGACAGCAATGTTTATTTTGTGATGTCTGGACTCACACTCACTGAATAGTGGTGGGACTTGACTCGGGGCGTTTTGTTTGTTAAAGGCACCGTTTGGGTTTCAGTTCTGGTTTCAGTTCTTATTATAACGCAGTGTTGTGACCACCCCGGGCTGAGACATTTCCACAGCTCCCCCCAGGTTATCCCTGCATAGATAGGGATCCATAAGCGTCTGCCAAGGCGAGATGGAGCTGAGTCGAATGACAGCTCCCTGCATCACACCTTTTGTGTTCTGAAACCATTTTAGCCAGTTGCTCCCATTCAGTTAGCACATAGATGTCTGAGACACACCGAGGTGGGAATTTGCAACATTTCCTAATTCCAGGCATGATGTCTGGTGGCCATGGCGCCTCCTCAGGCCTGCTCTCACCAGCACAAAGGGGCAGAGGCAGAGCTTCCGTCCCGTGTTGCCTGTGAAGGTGTTTTTAGCGATGCTGTCCATGGGTTTCCTTCAGCAGGTACACCGAGATGGTGTCTGAGGAGGATCTCTGAAGAGCAGCAGTTTTGGGTTGACTACCATATCTTTTTCTGCTGAGCTGAATGGTGCGTGGAGGGAGGTGAAGCATTCTGGTTTGGTGGAAATTGGAAAACTAACAGGCAGAGCAAAAAGATGGAAATGTTCATTTTCAAACTGAACCCGACTTCATTTGCCGTCAAACCTGCTTCAGTGTGGCTGCATGTCGGCCCACAGAGAGGCGGTACAGAAGAGCAAATCTGGGTGATGTCTCCCTTGGATGGAAGTGTCCTGTAGACTTTCCTTCTAGTGCCTGCCTTTTAGTGAGATATGCTGCCTACCCTTTGTCTAGTAACATGGGTCCATGGGTGACCTGTGACTGGCCAGATCCTTCCCTGAGACACACAAGTTGGGAGTCATCATCCTTGATTCCATCCATGCTCATGGCAAAAGCCAGGTGCCTGCAGCCTGCTGAGGACCAAGCTCCTGCTTTGGAGGTACCTGTCACGCGCCACGACCTGGAGAAGAGCCAGGTGGTGACTGTGTTTCTTGCTTAGTCAGCTTGATTTAAAAAGCCCGGGTTTATAAACCTGACTAGAGGTCAACACTTCGGTAATAATTTGTGCAGTCTAATGAGGAAGATGGTTTGGGAAATGTCTGTTGTCCTGACCACTGGAGAGTTGGAATCTCCCCCCAGCGTTTGTGAGCTTGGGAAGGGAGTGTGCTGGCTGCGTTTGAGGTGGGGGCCGGTGCTGCCGCTGTTTGAAAGCGCTTCAAGGTTTCAGATGGTAGGGACGGCTTGATGTCATTTAAGAATTTTGGGTTTATTTAATTCTGCTGCTTGTGTCCTGGTGGTCCCGAGGCGGCGCTGAGTCTGGCAGGAGCAGAGCTGTCGCGTTAGTGTTCAGTAGACCCTGGGGATTCCTGAGTTACAGCCCTCACCGCGCATCAGGACAGGCTCATTCGGTCCTGGCATAGCTGCGTAATTCACACGAAAATGTAACTACTGCGATGCTTATTTAAGAGAAGTGAAAGTAGGTCAAGTAGTTTCAGAGTCGGTATCAGCTCCTCTATTTTTCCCCCACACCGTTGTAATAGCAGAAGCATGATTTTTCTCTCCTTTTTCCCTTTCCATTATTTCTAGGTGCTGCATTCCCTAGCAAGGACAGCAGTGTGCATGCTTGTATGCATCTGGTTGTAAATCTTGGTGTGTGGAGACTTTAAAAGCATTCAGGACACCAAAATACCCATATCTTCTCTGGAGGGTTAGAGAGAAAATGGGAGACCACAGCTCCATTCATGCTGGACTTTTCAATAACGTTTGAATCTGTTGGTGTATTTTTCAGAGTATTTTAAGACCCATGTGTCTGTGCTTTACCATTTTGTCTGGTAAATTTTCTTAAGTCCTTCTAAAACTTACACTTCATGCTTTATAGAGAAAGTCTAATGCGTTGCCATCTCTGAGCCTTCAAACGGTCTGATTATCTATGTTCAACAGTAACTTTTTGTGGTTGAGAAGTAGAGGGGAGATCCAGAATGGGAGCTGGTAGTTGCCAACATTTTTTCCCTTCCTTCCTCCAGCGATGATCTTTGGGACTTGAGCTTTTTGATCAAAAATGTCCTATGGCACCTGTGTGTTATCTGTGTCCCAAAGTGCCCCTGGGATCTGTTGGGCTGTCCTGCCTAACATCAGAGGGGAAATCAAGCATCCCCGTATCCGAACTCACCGGTTTGTAAGGCATCCTCTGAAAACCTATCAGATGGTACAGATTTCGGTTAAAATTTATTCAGGGAGTGGGGGATGCTGTTGCATCTTTATCTCAGAGGCTGGACTGCCCTCATGGCCTTTCTCCTTTAGCTTCTTTCCTTCTAGACCCATGAATCTGGCTTTCTGAGCTAGGGATCGATCCAAGGTCGACAGGGGCAGTAGGTGTCCCATCCTGTATGTCTCAGGGTCTGCTCTCCTGGAACACGGATGAAGTGCTGAGGCTGCAGAGAGCCTGTATCCCCACCTTCCTGGGCAAATACAGTACCCGCTAGCTTAACGTGCAAAACTTGCTGGTGTTTGGAGAGGAAAATGGGATGAAGCAGATTATTATGATGTAATGTCTTTGGATATGCACATATGTATATAGTGCACACACAGAGGTTTTGTCTCTACCCTTTTTTTGGATAAATATATTGTTCAATGATTATTTACAAGTAAGAAAGCAGGACATTGCTTACACGTTGATCTGAGTCAGTGCCTGCGCGTAGGAGTGGTCCGTGCTGGATGGCACCGATGATGTAGCTGGTTTCGTGGCTGTCGCTGTTGGACTCCAGTTAATCTGAGATGGTCAGTCACAGATTTTTTTTTTTTTTTTTTTGCCAGTTGTGTGACATACAGAAATGTCAGAAAGGATTTTATACGTGGACCACCACTATTCATATCTGTGATTTAAGTTGGACTCGAACCCTACATTTCCCCATGTGGACCTTGCAAACCACATTCCTGCAGGAAACCCTAATAAACAACTGCCATTGCTAGCTGCGGGAATAAATTTGCTCATTGCTATTCTGCATACTCGGGATCACACCGCATTTCTTCAGAGCAAGAGTACATCCTTTATCTCTTCAGACATTAATCACCACTTTGTAGTAAAATGTCGTGCATTTTTCCCTGGCTACAGAGAAGTGAGATGACTCTTCTGCTTTGTGGGTTCAAACTGAAGGGATCAATCTTCCCTTTTGTCTTCTGTACACATCAAGAAATGGAGAATAAAGAGAGGAGAGTGCGGATTTGGAGACTGCTTCGACCCCACAGGTCATCGTCAACAACTTTTGTTTCCATCCTTTGCATAAATGAGTGACTTCCAGCATGTACCATGGAGGACAGCTGGACTGAATGAACAGGGTGCACCCAGGACAAACGGCTGCTGTGCAAAGAGTTCATGGAAAGGCCACCGTGGTGGATTGGATGGGCGTGATGGAGGTGGGGGTTGGCCTGTGGGGCTGAATTGGTTTTGCCATTCTGGTTGTTTGAGGAACTGACTTCTCGAAAGATTAATTTGCTTCATGGTATATTTGTCAGTGAAAACTACAGACACCTGTGAGATTCAGGTGGATATTCTTGCCTCCTATCATGAAGGTCCCTACATTTTGAGAAACCTCAGAAAAGAGAGAGCAAATGGCCAAGCCCTAGTCTACAGTGGATTATGGCGACCCTAAATAGTCTTCTCTTTGAGCCTGTCTTGATTCCCTCCTTTGTAAAATATGCTTGGAGTAAATCTGGATGAGCAATTGGTCCTTCACGCCCAATGACACTGATACCTTTGCAGAGACAAGTGAGAATCAGTTGAAAGTTGATTGTTTCAAATATCTCTTGCTACAGCAGCGTGAAGGCTGTTGTCCTCTCTGAGGAGCATGGGGGCTTCTCTATAATCCAGCTGGGGTGTTTTTTTTGTCTCTCTGATGTTCTAGGTGGGTATTTCGTACTGGTGAAAGATGGGAAAGGTGATTCTCTGGAACCGTTGGCCTAACTCCTTACAGCAACCTTAATTTTCTGGAAGCATCTTTACAGAGCTTACAGAAAATTACCTCTTGGCCCCTGGAAGTCAGTGGAGAAGACTGAGCCCCACGCAGCCGTCTTGGAGGAGGCCAATGCTTAAAGTCTCACCACACTACTGGACTGTGGAGCACGGGGACATTCAACAGGCGGTTGCTTTCAGTGACCTGTAGGAGTCTGATGTCTTAGATGTCTCTAAAATATGTCACATTTGGTCTATTTAGTCTTGGTAGAAACTCTCTTTTGGTCACCACATTTATGATAGCTGCATCTCTCTGAAAAAGCAATCTTTGTCTTGCAGTTAGGCGATTTCTTTGTCTCCTGTCAGGTACGTCTTTGGCGCTGAATTTCAGATTAAGCCCTGTGATGCAGCCCCAAGGGTTTTTTCTTTAATCCCAAATAGAAAATAAATCCTGCAGGAGAAGTTGGAGAGCTTTTCGCTTTCCCAGACTAGGGTTGGAATTTTATGACATACAGACATTTAAACTAGAAAAATGGCTTGTTAGAGTAGTTGTAACAGAAGTGTTTCATGTAGTTGAAATAACAGTGGTCGTTATCTACCTCTCAAGTGTTTCCAGTACGGAGCTGAGCAAAACCGTAAGTTTACATTGCTGACCGTTTGTAGGTAGCTGCATTGGCCATTTCTACAAGTACTTGAGAGCGTGTTTCCCTGTGCTTAGCAGGAGCCCATCTCGCCTGAGCTACTTGAACCGTTCTGAGATAACAGGTCCTTGTGTTGGGAAAGGAGATTTCCAAAGCTGGACAGTCTGAGGGACTTGGACATCCAGAACCTGATTTCTGTTCTTGGAGAAGTTTCATAATAGTAATAATTCTAATTAACCTTCTGTTTATCTGTTAGTCGCGTGTCTCTGAAGGTAATAAGAAAGGGCATATTTGTTCAGGTCATGCAAACTTACTCGTGAGGAGAGAGGATAAGATGAATCAAGCCCACCTGGGAGAGACCACCAGTCCTAGATTGGTGGATTCAGGATGGAAGCTAGATTTTTTTAAAAAAAAAATTTTTCTTTAGTAATTTCTGCTTTAGAGACTGCAAGAAAACCAGCAGTGATGGTCCCTGTGCAGTGAGGAACCAGCATGTCACTAACACAGAGACATTTGGTTAGCAAGTTGAAAGCAATTATTCATGGTTCTAATCGCAGCAATAATACAATTGGAAATAGTAATTGCCATTGCTGTAAGAAAACAAATTGCTTACAATTTTGTATGTTAAAACACAGTTCAAATCATCAGACGCTGCATTGCTCCCAACGAGGGGAGGTTGTCTAGGCAAAATTTGGAAGCAAAATCTGTAGCTTACCCATTTCTTATGCTAAGCACTCTGTGGGTAGGTGACTAGCTGAGTATTGTGTTATATGTTATTGTGTCATGTGATAACAGCACCATCTTTTCCTGTCATTTTCACAACTTTTCCTGGCTGAAGTGATACACAAGCAACCCTGGGTAGTAATCACATTGTCCCGTTCAGTTTCAAAAGGAGAGAAGCGGACCTCATCCAGAAACTTTCCAGCAGGCTACAGTAAGCTTAACTGTCTGTTAGCCATTGTCAAATATTTTCCATACCCGCAAAAATGGCATCTATTAAAGTAATGGAATTTGTGTCAGAAATAGTGTCATTCCATGGGGTGATTTTTGTGTGATGATAATGATATTGCATCGCAGTATCATTTTGCAAACTATTTAGAGTGTACGTTCAGGTTCTTCTGTTGATTCTTATGGATGTGCTCGTGTCTCTGTTGCCTGTTCTTTCTCGCGTAGGTGCCCACGGCTCAGGAGACGTAACGTTTCAGAAAAAGAGTCGGTGTTCTCAGAAGGGCTGTTTAAATTACATTAGCTCAGTTTTCTCTGGTGTTATTCTGAAATGCTCGAACCCGGTGTAAGTTTTGAATACCCAGCCGTAGTGGGTTCAGCGAACGTGCTGCAGTCTGGCTCGCGTCCAAATCAAAATGAGTTTGGGATTAATGTGCTCAGTTAAATTCAGTACAGGCTTCACCACGATGAATTGAGAGGTTTCCTCAGTGTCAAGGGCAGGTTTAATCAAAATCCGTTATAACTCAGTAGTTTACCAGGGGAGCTTCGTACCAAATATTGACGTTTTAAAAGCCTCAGCCAAACCCCACCGAAGTCAGGGAGACACTTTGCAGCCGTGAGCGTGTGCTGGACCGAGTCTTGAGGGGAGGGCTGTGGAAGGGGCTGTGCCATCTCCTTGTTAGTCTCTTTATTTTAAAATCCTGGAGGGACGTGGAAAGGCAGAGCAATGCGAGGGATAACGCCTGCCACTTGGTCATGGTGAAAGGGAGCAAGCGGGCTCTTGCTTTTAGTCTCAGTAGCCAAGAGATGCAAAACTGAACCCTTTCCTTCCTTTGACACGTTTTCTCTATCTCCTCTTCATGTCTAGGAATCTGTTATTCAATGTAACTAAGCCTCAGGACAGCTTACCTGGGTCAGAGCAAAACCAATTTAGTTCTGCCCCTCCTGAAAGGATGCTGCTGCTCATCAGCTTATTGGGTGCAGAAATGTCTTCTCGTGAAAATCTGAAAGATTTGTGAGAGCATCAACGTTTTCAGCCCTCTAGAGAAAAAAAAAAAAAAGCCAACACAAAAGCCACTTCTTTTGGAGACTTTCCCCAGTGAAATTTAAACTAGGGTTGCTTTTTTATTAGTGTTAGGCGGCAGGATCTGAAAACTGTTTTATAAGTACCACAGACATTGAGACATTGCAGCCTCTCCAGGCTATTTGAAAGGCTCGGTGGAAACACGTTAGCCAAAGTCATAAGCCATGTTTGTACTCCGAAGTTACCACCAGTGCACAGTGTTATTAAAACCCTGCATTTTGCACGGAAGCTTTTCTGTTAGGATTTACTTTTTAGCATTCCTTTGGCTGACTGACCACAGATCAGATGTAAAGTCCCCTTGTGTTGAGCAGCTTTTACCAAACTTGTGGAGAAGTAGAATGTGTTCTCATTAACTATAGTGTAAATAGGACCCTTAATGAGAGACTTCCTAGACGAGTCCAGCGCTAGGCAGGCT
Source organism: Chroicocephalus ridibundus (assembly GCF_963924245.1). NCBI lineage: Eukaryota > Metazoa > Chordata > Aves > Charadriiformes > Laridae > Chroicocephalus > Chroicocephalus ridibundus. The sequence continues at coordinate 14,798,700 of NC_086297.1, read as the reverse complement.
TGTGAAGCACAGCTGGATCCAAGTTTGCTTGGATCTTTTTGACTCAGCAGATTTTTTTTATTCATGCCAACTGTAATGTCCAATACCTCAACTCTTGGGCTTCTTTGAGTCCTGCGTAACACTTCGCAAAGTAAAACAAAGAGGAGATAGGTAGCTACCTACAGCATCTTTCTGGCCTTGCTTTATGTCTGATAACTTTAAATTTTGCTTAAAAAATCCACCAACTTTTCTCTGCTTCTCCCCTCGGTCCTCCTTTTTCATGCCAAGGAAATGCTTGTTTTAAAAGGGTTTGGCATCCCTGCGGTTTGGGGCTAGCAGCAGGGCTCGGGGAACTAACACAGCCTGTCCGAGAGCTTTCCAAGGTCTCCGTGGTTCTTCCTGGGAGGTTTCCTGGGCCTCCAGCGGTGGCAGACCTTCCCGTGGGCTCTGCCTGGCCAGGCTTGCAGTGAGCAGCAGGCGTGTGACCCCGTCCTTGGCCCGGCCGCGGTGCCTGGCGCCAGCCGGCCGCCTGCCTCCTGCCAAGCTGGACCCACAAACGTTTTCATTTCTGACAAAGGGCAACTGTTTGGAGGAGTTGTTGTCTTGCTTGGTGCTCCTAATCCCTGGAATAACTGCTGTGACAAGCATAGTAACCATCTGCGCTAAGACCGATACATTGGGGCCTTTCAAGTGCAGTAATCGCAACGACATTCTGAGCCTATATTTTTTTTTTTTTTCTTTTAAAACTTTTCAAAAGCAAGATGAGGGGTTGGAAGCTCAAGTAATCCTGGACAAGTCGTCAGGAGCTATAGTCCCTAAGGCGCGTTTGAAAATCCTACTTTTAACTGTTTGAGGAGTCTCTCACCCTCTTTAGCTATTTATTTTACTTTTTAAATCCTACATGAAGCCCCACAAGTCCATTTTAGACATCTCGATCATTTGGAGAGAATATCTGGCCATTTTTGCCCAACATTCCCAGCCTTGGAGAGATTTGGATTGCCCAGTTTAAAAATGAAATGGTGAGAGGAGGCACGTGTCTGACCACATCTGTGCAAACGAACGAGCACTGACCGCAGGGACTGAAATCTGATCGGCTGCAGAAGCAGGGACTGGGCATTAATTACTTTTCACCTTTGTTAGACACTGTTCTGTGTGGTTACCCTTCTGTTTCTGAAGCGAGCTGTTGTAGTGTCCAGCGCAGTGGGATGCAGGGCAGGGTTTAGGCAGGGTTTTGGGTATTTTGGGGGCATGTCCGCCCCGTGGATTTAAGTCCTCGCGTGTCTGCAGCAGTGCAAATCTAGTAATAGACGTACTGCATTGATAATTTACTGGTTCTTATTGCCTCACTTGGTTTTACATCAGAAAATTGCCATTTGATATCAATGCAGAGAGTCTGTGTCCTACATTTGCGTTTTTTGAGCTGCTTTCTTGACATGGGAATCCCTTGGGATTTTGATTTACACTGAAAAATTCCTGACATAAAGCGTAGGGGTTTTTTGATATGAAAAGTAATCATTGCGTTCCAGTTACTGGCCCTTAGGAAAGACCATGCTGCTTAAAGGAAAACTGCATTGTTTGCATGAGACAAATTAGCTAAATGAGCAAAATCTATATTAAAGTGTCTGTCACTCTGTCAAACCTGTCATTTGGTTACTTGACCATTTCCCTGGGTATTTGAAAAAAGACAAGCAGGAACTGTGATTGCAAAACAAGGCAGATGGCATAATAAATATGTAATGGAAATTAAGCCCAGCTCCAACGCGTGAGGTTTTGTGGATGGTGATGGCACATCTCGATCCAAACCCCTGGAGCTCCGCTGCTCCCCACCAGAACCCAGCTGCGGCGGGCGCTTGGGGCAGACCCGTGTTGCTCCCAGCTCCCATCTTCTTCCCGTCGGCTCCAACCACCCATCCCGCAGCTGCGGGAACAATGGCACAGATCTGCTTTCATGCTACAGCTGGGGAGAAACAGGCTTCTTGTGTAACAAGGAAATAATGAATTCAAATTCGTTTTCTCTTCTGATATAGGGTAAGAAAAGCAAAGTTTCCTGGGCAGAAAAACAGACAGAGGGAAGATTGGAGATGGGTTTAATTGCTTTATTTGAATAAACCATGTCACCATTTGTATTTTTTAACTCTCTGAGAACTTCAATATGACTTTTTTTTTTTTTTTAAACAAGAGATGGAAAGGGTTTACTCAGAAAAATCAAATCTCACATTTCACCCTCCTGGTGACACCTCTCTGCCTTTTGGAACAAGATTTAGCTCTGGATGGTCGTGGCTCTTCGCCAGCTGGCAGGGGGTAGGCAGGAAATGCCCGTTTGCCAGTGCCTCAGCGTGACGCGTGTCACCTACCTTCTCCCATCAAAAGAAGAACTGGTTTTATGGTGCTGACAAAATAGGATGGTCGAGCAGTTAGATAGTGATTCATGCAGTTTCCAACGTAAGCTGCCTGCAAAGACAGCTGGCAAGTCTGGAGGTCGTGTTTCTTTTCCTTTTTTTTCTTCTCTTCTTTTCTTTTTTTTTTTTTTTCATTTTACTGCCTTATTTTCATTCCTTGCTTTTTAGTAAGCGAATTCCATGGAGAACGCCACTCAATGCAGTGTTTTATTATGCACAGGAACTCAGAGATACGTAAATAGTGCTAACAAAGGGGTGCCACCTCTGCCTCCGTGGGCTGCTGTGTCCGTCACATCTGTGCCGTGTTGTAGCACTACCAGCAGGTTTTCCGAATTCTTCCTAAGGGCAGTGGAGGCGCAATGGAGGGAGCAACAGATGAAAAATCTGAAGGTAGGCAGGTTAGAGAGCAGGAAGGACCAGGGCAGGCCGAGCACAGAAGGGGAGAGGAGCTGTTGAGCAAGGCTCTTCATGGAACGGGCCGAGGGTTCAGGACATGCAGCTGCTCAAAGCCCGGAAGGTGCTAAACCAAAGCTTTGCAGAGAAGCTGGAGTGCAGCAGATGAAGCCATCTGAACCGTAGCTGCGCCAGTCAGTTGACCTTTGGATCTGACCTCGTCGCCCTTGCAAAACCCGGGTTCCAAATAAAACCAGTGGAGGTCATGGTTGGGTGTACCATCGCATCCAACAGGGTAGTGTTTGCAGCTGCTGGTTGACAAACAGTCGGTTTATCAGCGTGGAATTGGCTGTAACGTGTGTATTCCTCTGGCTGATGAACTCAATAAGCTTTACCTGTTTGGTTGGATACTTCATGTGTGTTCTGCTCGTTTGGCAGGAACCTAGATCAAGTGCCCAAGAGAAGTGATCGGGCTCCAAGGGATGAGTTTGACAGAATTTCCCTTGTACACAAGGTGGCCAGAAATACCTGTGGGCTTTAATATCTGCATGAGCTTGGTGTGCTCTGTCATGGGAACTGTCTTTAATGCCGTTAATGCTACTTGAAAGTGGGAAACTCAGGCTTTTGACTTACTTTACAATCCAAGAAGTGTGAATCGGCTAATTAATTAATCAAAAACTGAAAATTTGCATGGCATTTTAGGATGACCAGTGTTGAAAATACTTGTGCTTTTCCTACTAATTCAGTGATAGCGTTGCTGTGTTTGAGTGAGTAATTGTGGGCACCTTAAAATAGCCGTTGAACTCTTCTTGGTCTGCTCCTTACCTGGGCACGTCCTGGTGGCTTCAGTAGGAGCAGTGTTTGCCCGAGAACATTAATTTAGGTGTTTGGTAAAGACACACTTGAACAGTCAGTTTGTGTTTTCATATATCACAAGCCATTTGTCTTGGTTTTTATATGAATTATTGGCTCTTTATTTGTTTTTGAATAAATTAAATGATTACCTAAAATGTTGTTTGTTTGTTTTTTTTAAATTAATTGCAGTTTTCCATTAAGAGCAAACTCTTTCTAAAGTCCCCTTGATTCCCACAGAAGATCTTGCCTGGGTCGCACAGACACCCAACTAGAAGGGAGGCAGATGCTGGGACCGTGGTGGTGTAGAGCAGCAGAAGCTTTTGGGAGATGGGGCTGGGGAGAGCACTTTGGACTCTTGGTTCTGCATGTTACCAGATCCTGCTTGAAGCCTGATGTATTTTATGCAAAGTAGAAAGAAAACTGTGTAAATAAGTGACTAGAATGACTCTACTGTATGAGACACATTGAATTTTACACCGCAGCTGGAGAAACTTATCCTTAATTGGAGCTGTGGGCAAGTGTATGTCATTTTTGGTTTAACATTTTCCCCTCACCCCTGCACCCCCTACCCCAACCAAAATCCTTCGTGGAGTTAGATTGTTGCTGTAGCCTTTGTGAACCCCTCTCTTCTAATGTTTAATCAAGTGCTGAAAAGAGAAATTTACAGACTATTTAAAATGTGGAAAAATTGCTTCCCAATATTTTTGACAGAGAGAGACTGAGAACACACAGCATTGAATCATCAGGAAAATTGAAGATTTCCCCTGAACAACATTGGGATTTTACAGCAGAGGACTTGAAAGACCTTGGAGAAATTGGACGAGGCGCTTATGGTTCTGTCAACAAAATGGTCCACAAACCAAGTGGGCAAATTATGGCAGTTAAAGTAGGTGATGCCCGTACTTACATTTGTACTTCAGTCCATTAGGGATGAAATGTGATGGAGAATTAATGTTCTTCCATCTAGCACCCATCTACTGCTCTTTTCTGTTTATTTCCAGTGTAAAGGCTGCTATTTGCTGAAAATGCGTTGTATAATGGCCATATTGTCAGTGATTTGTGAAGCTCTCATAATTGCTTGTGCCCTTTGAAAATGCCTATCAGGAACCTCCTGTTTTGAGGGGATCACGTGTCTCTGGAGACTGATAATAGGGCATGGGCCTTTCACCTCTGGGTCACTGGTTCAGGTACAGCCTAGGTTGGTGGTAGGCACAAGTTGACATCTAATAGCTTCTCGGTGTCTTTAGTGAAATAAGCTAGTGACTTAAAATTTGCTTTTTGTGTAAGTATGTGCCGTGGTGTAGCCTCACCGGAAGAAGCGGGAATGGAGTGGACACCTAGAAAGTGTTTTGCTCTTGCCGAAGTATGATGGAGGGTCTTCGCTTTGTGCTTACCATGCCGGACCTGCTCTGGAGATGGAAAGCTTAGCAGTTTTCTGGACTGTCCACTTTCTACCTTATGCTATCCCAAAAATCACCTTAAAACCAGAAACAATATGCAGCCTCATTTCCCAGCTGGGCGACGTGGAGTAATCTTTGTCTCGCCGCAGTGGTGCTGCACCCTGGGCATCTTTGAGGAGCTGCTTGCCCATGGAGCTGGGCGAGGTGAGCAGCAGCCGCTCTCTCTCTCTCTTGTCCTTTTCTTTGCTTGCTGCTGGCTGGTAGCTAATGGCATCAATCTTTTAACTCTTGATGGTATCAACTGTAAGTGCTCCCACGACTCCCATGAAAGAGTAGACGTGAGCTACATAGGAGTCTGTTGCTCTCATTTCCAGCTCTCTCTGTCTTCTTTGGAATATTCCCTGATCTGATCTGGAAACCCTCACTCCTGCTGGTCTCACGTGCCAGGTAGACATGTCTCAGCCCTAGCTCTACCTGCTGTGAATGCAATTCGTACTTGTCTCTAGTGTGGCAGGTTACTGGAGTAACCACCATCCTTTGATTTTTCTCCAGTAAATATTGACTTCTTCACAGCAGTGGGATCACTGGCCAGGGCTCTGAGTGTTTTGGACCACCATGCAGTGGTGTTTCAACCCGTTATTGAATCCCTAAAAGTCTCCAGTAGAGGCTGCCTGTAGCTAAAGGCTTGTTTCTCTTAGTTGCCTTTGGTGGAACTCGTAGATGGAGTTTGCAGATGGCAGGTTGAAAACCGCTGATGTAGTGAAATGGTGCCTGGGCACCCCCAGCTTCCCAAACCCAGGGTGTGTGACCCGGGTAACTATAGTTGTGCTACAATAATCACGATAGCCGTGGGTAAGAAAAAGGCATACCTACAGCTGCTTGCTTTGTTATCCAAAGCTCTGCAGCGGGTACAGCTGTGCCGGGACAAGAGCTCTGTTGGAGTAGCTAACGTCGCCCAGAAGGAGATACGTCTGCTGGCACAGAAATTCCATTGTCCCAGACTTTGTTGCACAAGGGGTGCTCAGCATCGTAGGATAATCTTATCAGCGTCAAGGGTCTGTGATGCAGGTACAGCTTCCACCTGGGAGGCAGAAGGCACCAATGCCGTGCTCTTGAAGCACACCGTTGGAGACGACGTTGCACAGCATGTTGAGCTGGCTTTCCCAAGGGAAGAGAGGCGGTCTGAGCCCTACGGGGGTGCTGGCCTTGGGGGCTTACTTTTAAACGAGCAAAACCTGGTAGGTTTACAGTGGCTAAACTTTGAAATGCCAAAGCTGTGGGCTGGGATGGTGCCACCTTCTTTTCTCTGAACCTGCTCCACTTGGGCAGGCATGGCTAGGCCTGCAGGAGAAGGAAGGTTGGAGGGTCTGGGCAACCACATAGTTTCTAAAACATTAGTGGCAAGGGGCTGTTTGTCCCAGTGGGGATAAAACATGAAATTGAATGAAGGGAGACCTGTGAGTGGAACGTAACTGAGGTCTCCAAGGCAGCAGCAGCTATGGATGGTGCAGTTATTTGAGATGAGGTTGCAGGACAGGGCTGAGCTTGGACTAGTGACTGCTTCATCCCAAACTACTCAGCCTTTTCTTTCTTTGATTGCTGTTGCTTTTGGGGCAGCCGAGATTGTGCATTAATCTCCCTGTTCCTGCTCTGTCTAAATCTGCCCCGTGGGCCATCCACGTCTGAGGCTGTCCACCTCCTGCTCTCTCTGTCTCCTTTGAGCCTGTGGTGGCTCGAAGCCTTCTGAAGCCCCAGCTCCCCACCTGCATTCAGGGAAACCAGCTGCTCTCTGCGGTCTCTCTCTGCTCTACAGGCAGGAACTTCACTTGTTCTCTTCTCCTTCAGCATAAGGCCCTTCTGTAAGAGAACATCAGGAAGGTTTAAAAGAGGGGTGGTGGTTTGGGAAGAGAACATGTCAGTCTGGTGATCTGAGGTCTTGGCTGTGATCTTAACGACGCCTGCTTGCAACTCCATGGTGTGACACCGTGCTGCATGCAGGGCACCAGGAGCACTGCCCTGCCGCTAGCGGGATTGTGAAGGCAGTGTCCCTGGTTATTTGGTGGTGCTGCTGTCCTGCTCCTGTGCCTTCCCCAAGAGCAACATCAGTGCGGCAGGCACATCATCCTTGGAAGGACATTCAGCGGTAGGAAATAGCTTTGTGGAGGTCACAAGCCAGAAGTTGTTGGCTGTTCTGTGTTGATGAGTGAAACACAGAGATGGCTACAGAGGCTGCTAATTAGATGCAGATAAAATTGGTATGGGGGCCTCCCACAGCTGCTCCTCTGCCCTTCACCAATACCTGAATTTCCACTACCACGGCTGCAAATTTCCAGTGCAGTCAGGTATCTTCCTACCCCGCTTCTGGAAGGGCCGAGTCCTGTTTGCAGCTACCGTGACGGGGCTGCGCCCCTCATGGCTTATCAGCCCCTTCTGTCCTGGGCAGATTCAAATCCTTGTTCTGCCAGCGTGCTGCAGTGATGTTGTAAAGAGCAGGGGAAACGTTACTCTTTCCCCCGAGCTGGAGGCTTCCTCTGGCTGATCCCGGCTCCTGCTGCGCCAGGGCAGCCCGGGGCCTCTGGGCACTCATCCTGCTCCCCTCAGCCTACGCGGCTGCCGGAGTGCACCCTCAAATCCTGTTTCCAGCTTCTTCCTCTGTTTTTTCTTTCAAGCCTGTCATGCCTTGGCGCAAGGTTCCTTGCAGTGTGGTTTAGCTCACCCGGCTACTTTCTCCCCACTGGGTGCGCGTGGCACCAGCGCCGCAGAGCAGCCGGCTCCTGCTGCCGCGGGAGCTCCCCGAGCACAGCCCTTCTGCTGCACTTCCCGTCTGCGTTCCTTACCTCTGCAGGAAAACAATCCCCGAGTGCTGAAATATCACTGAAATAACTTGAGATCTGCAAGCGGGGGCACCTTTTTCTTTCATTTTTCCGTTTTACGCATTTTGGCCTCATCAGCCATCATCCCGGCAGAAGTAATCCTGGCACCTTTAATGGAGGTGTCGAGCTGCTCCCAGGCAGGGCTGCCAGGCCCCTGGGTGACTCAGGAAGCTCTCATCTGTGCTCCAGCGTCAGCGGCAAAAGGAGGAAAATGAGCCTCGTCACATCGCTGGCGTGAAACCACTGCAGCACAGCTTCGGCTGGCCGAGCATTGCTGGGGAGAGGCTCGGATGATGGGCTCGTATCCCCAGTCCTGCTCCTCCCCCTCCTTCAGCCTGTGTCATTCTGTGCCTTTATGAATTTAAATAACGAAAAGGCATTAGTGCCTCTTCTGGAACAGGCTGGAGCAGCTGCTGGTGGCTGCAGCAGGTTGGCTTCGGAGGCAGACAGTTGTAGACTTTGCCGTGATGCTTTTGCATCCCTCACCCTTTCTGCCGTAGACAGCTCTTCCTAGAGCCGTGAGGGAGAGGATAAAGGAAAGAGGAATCCAACTCAGAGGATTTGTATGCAAATTTTTCTCATTTTTGCCCCTGGAAAATGTTGTATTTTGTTTTACAAATCTTAGTAAAAGACATTCCTCTTGTTCATTAGGTCTCTTCCTCTCCCAGATCTTCCTAGAGATGCAAAGTCCCTGTTTGCTGTGGGTCAGTTGGCATCGTGGTCTTCCTCTCACTGAAAAAAACCCTGTTTGTTGTCTTGAGAGTTTATTGGTATATGAGTTCAAGACTCTTCCAGGTGGGAAAGAATCACAGAATCTTCAGAGTTGGAAGGGACCTCTAGAGATCATCTAGTCCAACTCCCCTGCTAGAGCAGGATTGCCCAGAGCACATCCCTCAGGGCTGCATCCAGGCGGGTCTTGAAAATCTCCAGAGAAGGGGACTCCACACCCTCCCTGGGCAGCCTGTTCCAGTGCCCAGTTTTGTCCAGTGCCAGCTCTGTGCAAATTCGCAATTTGCAAGGCCAGTGTGTACTCCTTACCTTAACTCCTCCTTAACTCCTTACCTACTCCTTAACTCCTCACCTCCTTGGCAGGTTTCTCTTCTGGGCTTCTTGTTTTCCTTGAAGAAGTCCCTGCCCTGGCCAGCAGCACCAGCACCAGCTCTCTATGGCGTTGCCTGGTCTGGCTTCCAGTTCCACCCAGAGTCCTTTGAATTTTGCTTCTGGTTTCTTGTTTTCCCTTCAGTCCGTTATAGCCCGGCCTGTGGAGGTTCACAATCTCCCCAGTTTCTTCGCCCTGCGGAGAGCCCCGCTCCCTTCTCGCCATCTGCTCTGCTGCCGTGGCCCCGGGTTTTATCGCAGCGACGTCACAGTATGTGCAGTTCTCCAGCCCCCTTTTGTCTTTACCCTGCAGCATCACCATGTGTCCTTGTCCCAGCTGCCCTGGGGGGTTCTGCATCTTGTTTCATGAGAGTACCACAAAGTCAAGGAACAGGACTGTCTCTGGCACATCAGAGGAACCATAGGGAAGCCCCATTTTATTTGGGTGAAATGGTTTTCTTGGGAAGCTTACCCAGCAGCTGGGGGGTTTCTTTCTGTCCTGAGGTTTCCCTCTGGCACTGGTGATAGTTCACGCCAAAAAAAGTGCTTTACAAGATCCTTGGCATACTTCATTTTTCCAAACTGGTATAAAAATACATAAATGAAAAAAAGTCCAAACTGGAACGAAAGCTGGGGGGAGTGTTCTCCCTGTTGGAGCAGGATGCTCTGCTTTTTACTTACGTAGCGTATGTAATACCTAGTGTGGGGTTTATTGGCCAGGGGACTTAAAACGGCCCCTCGAAGGCTGGGAAAGTTTCTTTGAAGAGTTCACAAGATCAGTATTCTGTTAGATGGCACCTGTGCGGGTCAGCAGCCCGAGCGTGGCCACGGTGTCCCGAGGCCCCCCTTCAGCCCCCTGCCCCACAGCAGGGAGCGCCTCCCTGTTTGGGGTTCAGTATCGGCAGCTTCTGACAGTTTCTCTTCCAGAGACGAGTAGAGTGGTTTGTGCTTTGGTTGACCTTCAAGCTTCTTGCCGTGGCCCCATGGAAACATCTTGCACCTCTTTTTAATGAAACTGTTTTTCTGTCAGAAATGGTTATACCTAGGAGCGTAAGCCAACTGAGGAGAGGGCATTTTTGTCCACCGTCCTTGTGTTTGGTTTTCCCCCACCCCAAAAGACGTAGTGATTTTCAGCCACATACCAGAATTTTCTGTATCTTCCAGTATCTACGATGTAAATCAGCCCAGCTGATTTAGTTCTGCTCTGCAATATTGCCAAGCCTAGTCTCCAGTTCCAGCTAGTGTCATCAGATGTGATCGCTGGTTTCTTGTTGTCTCTTTATCTAGTGGTATTTTTGACCGCACTACAGGTGGTCTTCTGCTTCTTCTACTCTAAACTTGCCCTAAGAACATCTGAAGCAGTTTCAAGATCAGTTGGCTAATTGGAGAAGCTGGCCGGGGCGCTGTTTAGAGGTAAATAAAATTCAGCAGGACGTTAAGCCTGTGAGGTGTCCATAGAAGATCCCTGTTCTTCCTGGAGAAGCCCAGTAAGCTGTGGAGCCATTTTTTGTTCAGAGCGCAGTAAGGCTCACATCATTTTGCCTTGGAGTCAGTGCTTACTCTCTCATCCGTAGCTTTGAAACAGATGTTCGTGTCTTTGGCTTTCACAGATTTTCTCTGATGGCAGCCTTGCAGCTGAAATAGCCTGCTAAGGATCAGATATCCCTGAGAGCAGAAATTTAACATTTATTTACACCTCTGTAATCTCTCCATCCTTACCTGGATGCCTGATAGCCCACAGAGCCCACCAAAATGACCCATTAGCGTATTAAACTCAGTCAAGGGACAAATTTCTCTCTCCTTACGATTTCCCATATGGCTTCTGAAGAGAGTCTTTGGACTTTCTGCAAGCTGGCATTATTGCAAATCATCATTTCCATTCTTTGCACAACTAGGTACCCTCTCCCAAGTTGACTCGTTGTGATTTAGTGAGCAGCATTTTCTTTTCACTCATCCATTCGGGTGGCTGGCTGAGAGCTGGGGAAACCAGTGCTCCAAGCCCTGCTGGTGGTGGTGCACTGGGAAAGGAGCGAATGAGGAGGGGCTGAAAGGAAACGGTGAGGGAGAGCGGGACCCTTACTGCAGGAGGTGGGAAGCTAGTCGTGATCAGTGGAAGACCTGACATCCTTCTGTCAGGGGGAGCTGTGTTTCAGATGGGTAGATAAATAGTCTCGTCCTCAGCAGCGAGTGGGCAAACCCCCTCCTTCCTCTTGGTTTGGTGTCCTCAGTCCTGCCATCCCCCGGCAGCACCAGCCCTCCGGTGACACTGTCAGGCCCTGCTGGGGACACACGGGAGCCCTGCACGCAGGGCAGCACTGTGTGGTCTCCCAGCTCGAGGAGCTGGTTTTCAGTTTGGTGTTCATAGCTTTTTTTTTTTTTCTTTTCTTTTTGTTTTCTTTTGTTCTCTTTTTTTTTTTTTTTTTTTTTTTTTAACTGGTCTCTGCCCACTGCACCTGAATCTTTTCATGTGCGTCTTGGGGCTGGGTGATTTCTGTTTTGGGTCCGGTTTCTGGGATCTGTCTGGTTTTAGGTTTGAGGGTGGTCCAGTCCGCGGGATAACTTGTCCTTTTGCTGTTGACGCTGCCTGGGATGTTGCTCTCAGAGCTCTTGTTCCCGATGTCACAAGGCTTTGTCCTAACCTGTGTTTGTATTAGAAGGGCTGGAGAATTTTCTCCTGGAGGATTTGATGCAGTTCAAATTTGAGACCAACAATGAACTATTGAAAAAGAGACTTTCCATAAGCCTCTACTGCAAAACCTACTTTTTCCATATGTGGCTTGTTTGGCCGTGTCAGTGACTACAGGCAGTAGAGTGACCAGGCTGAGAGGTGTAAGACCTGAAGCTAAGTCAGACCTGTCCATCCCTCTCTTAAATGGTGTCTTCAGGCTGTTGCCTCACCTGGTGTCCTCCTTCCTTGCCATCTCCCACATTCCTGGAGGACTCTGTCTGTGGTAGCTCTGTGGTGTCTTGCTCTCTGCCTTGGAGTTAGGTGGCAGATCGTCATTGTGGCTCCCGTGCTATTTGGGCGGTGGCTGCTTGTGCCTTCAGTCACCTTTTGCTGTTTCTTCCTTGTTTCGCTGGTGAATGCTGGTTCCTTAGCTGGTGAATTGGGACCACTGGCCTGCAGCAGCCTCCCTGGTGCACTCCAGCTAAACAAAGCCATCTTTTCCAGCCTGGGCTGACCCCAGCTCAGCGCTGTGCTGCACGCTGCTCCTGGTATTTTCCCCCTCCTCTTGAATTTGCCAGTCTCCAGTCTCCAGCACTCTTGTATGAGACCTCCCAATCTTGCATCATGTCCTTACCTTCGCTCCCTGAAGCAGGGTTTGTGGGGGAGTCCCTGCTGGCTTCTCAAGGTGTCCTTTGGCTCCCCTGTCTGCCTATCCAGGCAGACTCTGCCCTGTAGTCAACCCACTGTCCATCCTCTGGGTTCTCTGCCTGCCCTTTCTTTTTCTCCCTGGGGAGTTTTTATTTGGGAAAAGGAGGAATCTTTGGGTTCAGTGTTTTTGTGGTGTGCCCTTAAAGCCGCCTCTGCCATACAACATATATTTCACGTATTTTGCAGAGCTGGAGAAGTACAGAAGAAAAGGAAATATCAGAGTGGGAGGAGATGCTGTCAGGGGAAGTTGTGGAGTCTGAGGAGCGTGCTGCAGGGATGGCTGGGACAGGATTGTGCAGATGCAAAGGGAATGCAGAGGGGGGCCGGGGAGACTACTGGGTGACCAGGAAAGAGGTTTTTTGGAGACAGATGCAGAGTTGACACAGACGGGAGACGTGAGTTACAATATGGAGAAAAGCTCCTTTTGGTATTGCTCCTCAACAAAGAGGCGAACTTTTCAGAGGAGCGGGTAGACTAAACTATTCTTCATATAGGTCTCAGCACGGTGGCTTTGGCATCTGTTGTCTTCTCTGGAGGTCAGAGCAATGGTGTTATCATTTCCCACAGTGCTGATAGTGATGACCTAGAAGGAGACATTCGGTCTGCTCAGCCTTTGATACCTGAGCAGGGGGCTGTCGAGCTTCGTGTGGTGTAGACGCAAGACAGAGAAATAATCAAGCTCATCAGGCTTTTTTCAGTGGCATGTCTGAACTTCTGTGAAAAAGACTTGAACCAGTGACCTAGAGGTGAAGCTTTGGAGTTTCATTACTAGTCCCTTGCTCTGTTTGTGACTACAGAATCCCACCCACTCGGTGGCATCGCAGCGTGTGGGTGTGCTGGGCAAAGCTCTTGCCAGTTTGCCCAAGCACTCTAGAATTTGCCGGGAGGGAAAAGGGCAATATGAACGTGACAATTACTAGTCTAGGCCAAACTAGAGCTACTAGAACATAAAGAACGAGTGGTGAAATACCAAAATATCAGGATACACCAAAGGTAAGGAAAATTATAGTGTTGATACTGTCCTCATTTTGTGTGGGTCATGACAAAACAGTCATGCACCATTTCTCAAATGGCAGTATATGAATGGTCAACCTTGAAAGTACCTTCATTTGCGTAGCCTTGTGCTTGCTGATGTGTGTGGTCTTGATGCCACCAGCAGTTGCTCCCAGGGCAGTAGTGTCGGTGGGAGAAGGTGCTGGTGTCTTGCAGATTTTTCCCACAATCTTCAATAATTTTTCTTTCTGGGATAGCCAAGTAGTTTTTCTCCTCAAGAAGGGTCCAGGCTACCTCCGTTGCTTTGGACTTCTTGCAAAATATTTTTTTCTTATATTTTTTTAATGGTTTTTCAACATGAGTCACACCTTCAGGATCACAGTTTTCCTCACTTGTGATTCTAGGAAGGCATTAATTAGTGCAAGATGTTAAATACATCTGTAAAATCACATGAAAAACTGGGGATGGTCTTTTCCATCCTTCGTTTAACAAACTTCACGTTTGAACATGTAGAGTTTTCTATTTTCAAACTGGTGTTCTTCTTTCAAGCCCAAATGAGACTTTTCTTTATATATGATGTGTATATATAGTGTGTGTATACACATAGCATATATTTTATATATGCAAAGTACCTTTATATAGCGTTAATATTCCCTAGGCCAGTGTTAGGTAAAGAATTGTTCGTGTTACGAGAAGAGCTCAGGGGACCGTTGCCCACCATCAGTGTTACCAGAGCGATGTGTGCCCTCGGTTCCGTGATGGTCCCTTTTCACTGCGCCCACCGTGCTGGAGGCGTGGTGGAAGGAGCCTTTTTGTCTTCTGTGCTCATCTTAGAAATTTTAAACGTAACATTCCTGGTTAAATTTCAAAACAGCCTTTGAGCCCCATCCAACGTGGCTGAGAACTGTGTGGGAATCTGTTTTGCAATGAAAGCCTGAGTATGTTGTTTTGCTGGAGTAGCTTTCAACGAAATCTCTGCTCTTTCATTTCATTCTGACATTTCATCTGAAACTGTTGATGCTCCTGAGAGGACTGGGGATTTTATAGCCTGAATGAAATGGCTTTAGGGGTTTTCAGTTATGTTTCTTACTTGAGAGCACAGCTTAATTCTCTAGAGTGTGTTTGAGCATGCCTTGGGGGTTGCCTGCTCAGCCTGGGGTTTGGGGTCCCTGGCGCGTTTCTCCAGGGGCGGGTCTGAGGATACAGTAATGGCATGTAAGTGATAAAGTCTCTGCCACTCTTCCTCTTTCAGAGAATTCGGTCGACAGTGGATGAAAAAGAACAGAAGCAGCTTCTGATGGACCTTGATGTAGTAATGCGAAGCAGTGACTGCCCGTATATTGTTCAGTTTTATGGCGCACTCTTCAGAGAGGTGGGCACTCCAAACTTGCTTCATTCATAGCAGAGTTTGGTTTTTACCTTTTTTTTTTTTTTTTTTTTACTTTGCAGTTTCCAACTTGCAATAAGGAGGAGAAAGTTAATTTGTGTTAGGTTTCTTAGCTCTCCACTTTGAATCAAGGGTATTTAACCAGGAGACCCAGACGTCTGGGTGCTGCTGGGCACGTAAATGCTATTCCCATCGGTTGTCACATCTCTCTGCGTATTTCAGTCTCTCCTTCTTTCCCTCTTTTCTTCTCTCTCGGTGCGTTCTGGGTCTGAGTGTGCTGCCGGGCCGGGCGCAGCGCCGGGAGCCGAGGGTGGTTTCGGTCAGTGGCTGCGAGATGCGACGCTGGGGAGGAGCAGTGTCGCTGTCACGGCGGTGGCAGCTGTGGAAGTAGCGGCAGCTCCCCAGAAGCGTATCCGGGGAGGGTGTGTACGTAGCCAGCCTGGGTCAGGACTCCCGATTGACACTCATCTGCCTCGAAGTGCTTTGTACCTGCAGATACCTAAGAAACAAGGGCAATCCTGCTGGGTCGGACCAAAACTCCTAGCAGAATGCTCTGTCCTGGCAGTGGCCCACAGGAGCCGGTTGCAGAAGCGCGTGTGATACTTTGCCATAGCCGTCAGTCTGCAGCTGAGTGTTTTCTGAGCTAATATGCTGTCTTTGTGCTGAGTGATTTTTTTTTTTTATTTTTTTTTAACTGGATTTCTTTTCCATGAAAGTGTTCAGTTTGCCCTTGAATTACGTGCACGTTTTTTTGCATCCATTTTACTCCCTGAGGGACACTTCCCTGGGCTGTCCGCCCATCGTTTGAAGGCCATCACCTTGATTCATTTTGAATTTTCATCCTGCTGTTCTGAGTGGTGCCCGTAATAGTTCCCCTAGTTTTTGTATTTGAAGAGGCGGTAAATAGTTGATCTTTATCCATCCTTTCTGGGCCACTGAGGATTTTATGGACAGTTGCCACGTTCCCCCTCTGTCATGTCTTACCCAGCCTGGTAAGTGCCAGCCTGTGTCATACACAGAACCCTGCCAGACCTTTGATCATCTTTCTTGCTGTTCTCTGCGTCTTTTCCAGTTCTACTCTGTCCTTTTGGGACAGAGACCAAGATTGCATGACTGTTCTTGTAAAGAGCAATATCTGCAATAGCTAGCCTAAAGGCTGTAATTTTGCTGGGCCCTTTGGTGTACATAGATAGCATGTGCCGTGGAGTGGGTTATTCAATGTGATGCTTCCATGAAGTCTTCCAAGTGAAGAACAGAATTAGAGCGCTGAGAGCTGTGTCAGCTGACCACAGTTAATCCTGACGTATTTTAGCTGCTCGTGGACAGGAATGCGATGTTAATCACTGCATGTTTGTGACTGTTTTAGCATCTACTTGTTGTAATTTAAGGTAGATACTATGCTGCAGGGCTACAGAAGGTACCCGTCTGTCTCCTTGTACCTTTGCCCAAGTACTCCTACTCCTGTCCAGCTTCAAATGACCAGTAAAAACAGTTGGGAAGCTGGCCTTCTCCATGCAGCCCAGACAGCCTTATGCCGTGGTTGGAGGCCAGTCATCAGGCCGAGTAGAGCCTGTTTAGTACAGGCACAACAAGAGGAATATAGCCCTGGTGAGCAGCACTGCAAGTGTTTGGTCCATTTGCAAGAACAAGAGTTTTGGAGATGAATGAGAAATCCTGGCTATTGCATCTCCTTCCGCCGGAGAGCAGCAGCTCCAGCAGCTCTGCTGCAGGTGTGGATTATTCCTCTCCTGTAGCTGACCTGGTGTTGAAGCTGGCACAGTGTAGGGGGCCAGAGGTGTAGCCTTGCCTGTTACACACTACCTCAGCACAAATCCAGTACACCTGCTCAAGGGGAAAAGGCAAATAGAGACCCACTGGCCGCTTGTTGTCTTTGCATATTATTGGGTATAACAGCCTGCGCAGAGTCTGTTGGGGCTTTACTGGGGAACCAATAGAGGAAGAAGGTCAATGCTATAGTTAAAACCCAAAACTGGGACTGAATATTCAATTCCTGCTTCTAGAGTGTCTGCCTTTGTAATTTTGGCAGGTCCTCTGGCTTTAAATCTCAATCTCTAAAATAAGGGTAGTAGTCCTTTCTTTTCCCATGCTCTGCTTTTTATTATCTGTTTAAACATGAAACCATTTTGGGTGAGGAGACGTTGTCCATGTGCACACAGTACCAGCTTCTACCAAGTGTTGAGCCTCAGCCTTGGCTGAAAATTCCCAGCTTTGACGTACAAATGATAAGGCTGTCAGCTGCTGTGAAGAAGAGTCTCTGGGCAAGAGAGTATCTTGTCAGATGCTGATGAGCAACATGTTCAGAGCTGTGCGAGCCTGTCACCTCTCTGCAGCTCTAGGCATATCCCAGGATGTAAGTGGAAGTACGTAAATAGCACAAAACCCTACCTTGGATCAGCATCCAGACATCAGCCTGGCTTCAGCTGTCCCCTTTTTCTTGTCCAAAAATCCCGCCCTTCTGCAGCCAGGCAGAGCTCCTTGGGTCCTCCTTCTGGGAAAGGTTTCAGTAAGGTCACTCAGGGTTGTGTCGTGTTGGTCCCTGGAATTCCCTTTCCCACCCACCCTCAGCATCAGTGGTGTTGGTCTCTAAGATGAAAGCAACCTTCCCCTCTCCTCGGTCCCGTACTGCCAAGGGGATGTTCCAAGTCACGTACCTCAAAGGGACACAGGGTGAGCTGGGATGCTTGGGTAAGGTTTTCTCTCTTGTCACATTAATTACATCTTTTAAAGCTAGCAAACTGACAGCGGAGAAGCACAGAAAGGAAAAAAAGAATTTCACCGGTGTGTTTGAGCCCGTCTCACTGCCCCCACTCTGCTTAGCAGATCTGTTCCCAAAGAACAGTGACTGATCCAGGTCGCTGCTGCACCATCCCCTGGAGTGTCAGAGCACGTGGGACAGTACTGCAGACTGAATTTCTCTCAGGAAGTCCTACAGCAAAACATGTATAAACAAAGCTCTTTGTTCCAAGGTTTCAACGTGAAAAGTAAGGAAATAAGTTCCCAAAGGTAGATCCTCTCGGGACCGTCTGCTCTGAGCCAGCATTCGGATTTTTCCAGGGATGGATGGAGCTAGAGATAGGAAGTCTTCTGCCTGCTCCTAAAAGGTGAAAGACTTCAATTTGAGCCTCTGTAGAGGAACTTAAACATCAGATGACTGGCAAGAAGGTTGTAGCAGCTTCAGGAGCAGCAGCCGGGCAGCCGGGCGGTTTTGAAAGGCAGGGAGCCCCTCTGGCCAAGTGAGCTGTTGGTGCGGGGAACCGGGGCTAAGCTCTCGAATCCTGACAGTTTGGGGAGTGGGAAGAGTATACCCAAATGGGACAAAACTGCTCAAGGAGTTATTTTGAAGACAGACGAGTATCCCAGCTTGCAGTTAGGAAAGTAACCGTAAACAGACAAGTTACAGTTCCAGCCTCCATGACTGTGACAGGTTGGATTTGGAAAGGCAAAAAAATACTACACCGATATTTTTCCCTAGCTAGAGCTTGTAGCGGTAGCTGCCTCCCTTGTTCAGCAAGCATGTTCTGATAGGAAAGGTCTCCTCAGGGAACTGGTCCTGCATGTCCCTCAGCAGCCGGCATCTTAACATATGTTATTTGCTTCTTGTTCTTTAATCACAGGGGACGTCCTTCTGTTACTGTGTATGTCTTTGTATATAACGTAATGTGTAACAATGCAAAAACTACCAGTTGATAGCTGGGTACGGGACTTTGAGTTTATCGGCGCCCATTAGATGAGATTAAATTGCCTGTTTAATGAAACAGTAACCAAGCTGAAAAAGCAGAAGATGACATTTCAGCCTTTGCATGGAGTAAGGGGCTTCACTGCAGTGGTGCCAGACAGCACACCTGGGGTCAGGTCTTCCGTGGGACAGTGCTCTGCTCACTCCTGCTCCCGTGGATGAAGCCCTGACCTTCACATCACCATGTTACACCTCCCGTGATGTTGCAGCATCCTTCGTTCTGCTAGTGCAGCTGTTGAGCGAACTGCTCTGTTACTTGGTTCTCTAACAATCCTAGGTAGAAAAAATAAACCTGTTTTCAGTAACAGAAAGAGTCCCTGGGCACTGATGTCGTGTTGTGTGGCAGTGGAAATGGTTTTCCTGCCCGCAGACTGACATGCATCTAGTAAAGGCGGGAGAATGAAGAGACTCAGAAAGAGAAAGGCCTGGAGGAAAGTGCACCAGGGGTAGTGATACCACTAGCTCTGTTCCTGGTTACACTGGCTGTAGAAGGGATTCAGTGGCTGATGAATCATATAATCATTGAATCGTAGAATGGCTTAACTTGGAAGGAACCTTAAAGATCACCCAGTTCCAACCCCCCTGCCCTGGGCAGGGACACCTCTCACCAGCCCAGGTTGCTCCAAGCCCCATCCAACCTGGCCTTGAACCCCTCCAGGGATGGGGCAGCCACAGCTTCTCTGGGTGTCCTGGGCCAGGGGCTCACCACCCTCATTGTAAAAGATGTCTTTTTTTTATGTCCAAGGTAAATCCACTCTATTTCAGTTTAAAGCCGTTGCCCCTTGACCTGTCGCTATAGGCCCTGGTAAAAAGTCTTGCTTCGTCTTTCTCACAAGCACCATTTATATATTGAAAGGCTGCAATAAAGTCTCTTGGAACCTTCCCCAGACTGAACAACCCCAGCTCCCTCAGCCTGTCTTCACAGCAGAGGTGTTCCAACCCTTGGATCGTTTTATGGCCTCCCCTGGACCCACTGTACCAGGTCCACGTCTGCCTTGTGCGGGGGAGCCCAGAGCTGGATGCCGTGCTCCAGGTGGGGTCTCACATGAGTGGAGTTAGAGGGGGAGATTTACCTCTTTTGACCTGCTAGCCACACTTCTTGTTATGCAGCCCAAAATACAGTTGGCTTTCTGGGCTGCAGGCACATATTACTGGCTCATACCCAATTTTTCATCCACCAGTATCCCGAAGTCCTTCTCTGCAGGGCTGTTGTCAATCCATTCATCCCCCAGTTCTTATTTATACCGGTGAGTGCCCCAACCCAGGTGCCGGATCTCGCACTTGTTGAACTTCCTGAGGTTTCCCCCGGCCCCATGAAGCCAGAGGATTTCTCTGTATGCAGCATTGAGAGCCCCGACTCCCGCAAACGCGCCCAGAGCTTTCCGCATCAGTCGTCCGAGATGCTGTATTGAAGAGGGTCTGGTTACTCGTGTCCATTTCTTACCTCTTAAAGTAGTACTTGCTAGGTGCGGGAGGAAAACAGCTGATTGCTAGGATTTCTGCAAAGATTTCACTTGAGTCACTTCATTCTGGTGAGGGGTGCTAAGCCGTAGGGCTGCATTGGGCAACACTAAGGCTTTTGCCCCGAGTGTTGCTGTTTGGAGGGTTTTTAGGTCTAAGAAAAAAAAAGCAACCTTCTTTTCCGGCATGTGTGCTGAAAGTTTTACAGCTAATCTAGTTTGAGACAGTACCTGTAAGGCTGGGAATATTTGGTTATTTATCATGACCACACTAATTGCTCTTCAAAAGTAACTTTTCCTGTTACTTTTCTTCTCAAGAGAAGAGGAAAAAAGCCTCTTTTGACTCGGGATCTCAGCAGTGAGTTTTACACAGTGTGAATGTAGCCAAGCCAAGTTTAAACAAACAAGCTCAATAGCTGATAAAATTATTCAATGAAAAATTCGTAGCAAGTTGCAAACTATGCCTGGGAAGGCAGGGGAATTAGTCTGTGGGGAGCTTCTGCTGGTAGGAGAGAAGAGCTAGTGTGGATGGGTCAGTAGCACAGTGCTGACGTTGGTGTGAATTGTGGACAAATCCTGGGTTGGTTGATAGAAGGTGTTTGTTCTCTTTGCTATTGATGCACAACACTCCCTTTCTGTGGAAGTCTTTCGCCTGTGTTGGCATTACTCAAGGTATCTGTCCCCATGAGCAGTCCTCGGTCCATAGGAAAAGTGTATATAAGGATATACAAGGGTGATGACATTGTTCATTCTCTCTCACTAACGTAGATGCAACTTGCATAAAAAGTTGGCCGCTCCCTGCAGTGCGCTAATCTGCTGAGCCTTCAGGGTTGGTATCACAGAATGGCTGGGGTTGGAAGGGGCTTCGGGAGTTCACCTTGTCCAACTCCCATGCTCAAAGAGGGCCACCTAGGGCCACTTGCCCGGGGCCATGTCCAAATAGCTTTTGAGTAGCTCCAGGGATGGAGACTCCACAGCCTCCCTGGGCAATCTGTGCCAGTGCTCAGTCGCCTTTTGTTACGGTTTAACCCGTCAGGCAACTAAACACTGCCCAGCCGGTCACTCGTTCCCCTGGGGGGTGGGGGAGAGATTCGGAAAAAAGGTAAAACTCGTGGGTTGAGATCAAGACAGTTTAGTAGGACAAAAAAGGAAGGGAAAAGAATAATAATAATAAAAGAATATACAAAACAAGTGATGCACAGTGCGGTTGCTCACCACCTGCTGACTGATGCCCAGCCAGTCCCTGAGCAGCAGCTGCCACCCCCCCCGGCCAACTGCCCCCAGCTTTATGTGCTGAGCGCGACACCGCATGGTATGGAATATCCCTGGGGTCAGCTGTCCCGGCTGTGTCCCCTCCCAGCTTCTTGTGACCCCCAGCCCATCGCTGGTGGGGTGGTGCGAGAAGCAGAAAAGACCGTGACGCTGTATAAGCGCTGCTGAGCGGTAACTGAAACATCCCAGTGTTACCAGCACTGTTTTCAGCACAAATCCAAAACGTAGCCCCATACTAGCGACTACGAAGAAAATTAACTCTGTCCCAGCCAAAACTAGCACACCTTCGCAGTGAAAAAGTGTTTCCTGACACTCAGAAGGAACCCCTGTGCTTCAGTTTGCGCACATTGCCTCCGGTCCTGTCACTGGGCGCCACTGGAAAGAACCTGGCTCCATCCTCTGTGCACCCTCCCCTCAGGTATTTATATACATTGATGAAAGCCAACCGCATCCTGGGCTGCATCAGAAGAACCGTGGCCAGCAGGTCGAGGGAGGCGATTCTCCCCCTCTGCTCTGCTCTGGTGAGACCCCACCTACAGTACTGCCTCCAGCTCTGGAGCCCTCAGCACAAGAAGGACATGGACCTGCTGGAGCGGGGCCAGAGGAGGCCACGAAGATGGTCCGAGGGCTGGAGCCCCTCTGCTGTGAGGACAGGCTGAGAGAGCTGGGGGGGTTCAGCCTGGAGAAGAGAAGGCTCCAGGGAGACCTTAGAGTGGCCTTCCAGTCCCTAAAGGGGGTCTACAGGAAGGATGGGGAGGGACTCTGGATCAGGGAGTGTAATGATAGGACGAGGGGTAATGGTTTCAAACTGAAAGAGGAAAGATCTAGATTAGACACTAGGAAGAAATTCTTTGCTGTGAGGGCGGTGAGCCCCTGGCCCAGGTTGCCCAGAGAAGCTGTGGCTGCCCCATCCCTGGAGGAGTTCAAGGCCAGGCTGGATGAGGCTTTGAGCAGCCTGGTCTGGTGGGAGGTGTCCCCGCCCAGGGCAGGGGGTTGGAACTAGATGATCTTTACGGTCCCTTCCAACCTGAACCATTCTGTGAGATCCCCCTGAGCCTTCTCTTCTCCAGCCTGAATAGTCCTGGCTCCCGCAGCCTTTCTTCTCAGCAGAGATGCTCTAGTCGCTCAGTCATCTTTGTGGCTCTTTGCCGGACTCTCTCCAGTATGACCATGTCTCTCTTGTACTGGGGAGCCCAGAATTGGACACAGCACTCCAGGTGTGGCCTCACCAGTGCTGAGTCAAGGGGAGGGATCACCTCCCTTGACCTGCTGGCAATGCTTTGCCTAAGGCAGCCCAGGGGACCGTTAGCCTTCTTTGCAGCAAGGGCACATTGCTGGCTCGTGGTCAACTTGGTGTCCACCAGGACCACCAGGTCCTTTTCTGCCAAGCTGTGTTCCAGCTGGGTGACATCTTCGTGACGTGTTTGATTGTCCACTGGGAACTGAGGACTCTACATTGAGAACTTGAAGCAGCCTAGTTGCTGGTTAAGCAGTTTTTGTGTATATCCTGGGGACGGGCAGCGGTATTTTGAATGAAATGTGCAGGCTGTTCCTGGACGTTTTTTGGAATGCCTACAAGATGTGCATTAGCATCTGGTAATTTAATACACAATAAGGACTAAAATATATTCTTTGGAAGAATAGCTCTAACGGGAAGAGAAAATTAAAATGTCTCTTCCGTCATTTTATAATTGGAAATCAACCTGAGCTAAGAGCATAAATTAAAGAGAAACTTCCATTAAGACCGTTCTGTCCTCACAATTCACGATGAAGCAGAACTTTCCCATGCGCATCAGCACTTTTTTGTATTTGATCAGAAAGGGGGTGGGTGACCCAGACGTCCCTGTCAGTCTTCCTTTTTGTTCTCAGTAAAATTCATCAACTTTGCCAGTAGATAAGTCCTTTCGAGTCCCAGGCGGAGATAAGAACTTGTAAAGTTTTGAATCTTGCCCCCAGCCTTAATGAAGCTGCATGATTGAAAAAGTCTGTCATCTCTTTTCGTTGATCTTGCTGACATGAATTCAAGCTGATCAGGTAGATTTTTATGTTACCAGATCAATAAATGCCCACCCACATCCAGGATTTCTACAAGGCATATGCTGGAGGAGACCAAGTAACCCAAGTCTTTCCTGGTGCTTCTGAATCATGTACAGTTTTTTTTAATGCTTAAATTAACATTGGATAACAATTTATTGTACATGTTTGAGCGTTCAGTAACACATGTATCCCAGCCCTGCAGATGCACAGGGTACGTTGTGAAGCTTTTGGGGTGATGATGGTTCTAATAAGGTTGCCTGTTGTTTCGCTTCAGTTTGCTTTTGCTTTTTATGTAAAGCAGGTCAAAACAGAAACAGTTTTTTGAATGGTCCTGCAGCCAGTAGAACAAGTCCATCTTTGCGGGTAGCTTGCGAGGGTCTGGCGTGGTTCCAGTTCACTTGATTTATGCACATCCCTAGTACTGGATCCACGTTATTTTCCATGAGCTGCTCTCAGTAACATGGAAGTGCCTCAACTGAACTTTGCATTTGTGGAAGAAGGAAGATTGCTGCATGTGTTGCCTAATTCCATTTCTGCAGTTTAAATCTGAGCGGGTCCTAAGCCTAATTCATCCATAGCCAGTCTGTCATTCTCCGGCAGCCTGAACTCACCTTTCTCCACGTCTTCTCAAATGCCGGTCCTGTCCTCTGCCTGTTGCACTGCACTTGCCTCTTTCATGGTGGTGTCTCTGCTTCCGTATCCAGCACAGCACCTTTTTGATCAGTCCCTTACAGAATCACAGAATCATTTAGGTTGGAAAAGACCCTTGGGATCGTCGAGTCCAACCATCAACCCCACTCTACAAAGTTCTTCCCTACACCATATCCCCCAACACCACATCTAAACGACTCTTGAACACATTTAGGGATGGAGACTCCATCACCTCCCTGGGCAGCCTATTCCAGTGTCTGACCACTCTTTCTGGGAAGAATTTTTTCCTAATGTCCAGTCTAAACCTACCCTGCTGCAGCTTGAAGCCATTCCCTTGTGTTCTATCGCTAATTACCTGTGAGAAGAGACCAGCACCAACCTCTCTACAATGTCCTTTCAAGTAGTTGTAGAGAGTGATGAGGTCTCCCCTCAGCCTCCTCTTCCTCAAACTGAATTGTCCCAGCTCCTTCAGTCGCTCCTCGTAAGATTTATTCTCCAGGCCCTTCACCAGCTTCGTTGCCCTCCTCTGCACTCGCTCCAGCACCTCGAGATCTGTCTTGTGTTGAGGTGCCCAGAACTGGACACAATACTCAAGGTGCGGCCTCACCAGTGTTGAGTACAGGGGGACAATCACCTCCCTGCTTCTGCTGGTCACACTGTTTCTAATACAAGCCAGGATGCCATTGGCCCTCTTGGCCACCTGGGCACACTGCTGGCTCATATTCAGACGCTTGTCAATTAGAACCCCCAGGTCCTTTTCTGCCAGGCAGCTCTCCAGCCACGCTTCCCCAAGCCTGTAGCAATGCATGGGGTTGTTGTGGCCCAAGTGCAGGACCTGGCACTTGGCCTTGTTGAACCTCAAACCATTACCGTTGGCCCATCGGTCCAATCCATCCAAGTCTCTCTGTAGAGCCTCCCTATCCTCATGCAGATCAACACTCCCGCTTAACTTGGTGTCATCTGCAAACTTGCTGATAATACACTCTATGTCCTTATCAAGGTCATCAATAAAGATGTTGAACAGAAATGGTCCCTACACTGAGCCCTGAGGGACACCACTTGTGACCGCCCGCCAGCTGGATTTAACTCCATTGACCACCACTCTTTGGGACCGGCCATCCAGCCAGTGCTTGATCCAGCAGATCGTATGCTCATCCAGGCCATGAGACGCCAGTTTTTCCATGAGAATTCTATGGGGAACAGTGTCAAATGCTTTTCAAAAGTCTAGGTAGACAATATCCACAGCCTTTCCCTCATCCAATAATCGGGTCATCTTGTCGTAGAAGGAGATCAGGTTCATCAGGCAGGACCTGCCTTTCCTAAACCCATGCTGACTAGGCCTCATCCCCTGGTTGTCCATTATATGACTTGTAATGGCACTCAAGATGATCTGCTCCATGACCTTCCCTGGCACCGAGGTCAGACTGACAGGTCTATAGTTTCCTGGATTCTCCTTTCTTGTAGATGGGTGCTACATTTGCTACCCTCCAGTCCATTGGGACCTCCCCAGTTAGCCATGACTTCAGGTAGATCATGGAAAGCGGCTTGGCGAGCCTGTCTGCCGACTCTTTCAGCACTCTTGGATGTAACCCATCCGATCCCATAGACTTGTGCGCATCCAAGCGGTGTATCAGGTCACTGATCACTTCCTCTTTAATTGTGATGACCTCGTTGAGCTTCCCCTCCCTGTCTCCTAGCTCACGAGGCTGGGTGCCCAGGGAACAGCCAGTTCACTGCTAAAGACTGAGGCAAAGTAGGCGTTGAGCACCTCAGCCTTTTCCTCATCCTTTGTGACTATCCTCATCCTTCTGCTTTGTTTTGGGTGAAATGCGTGTTTTCTGGGCTCAGGCTTGTAGCAGCCATTTTGCTTGGCTGGATGACATTAGCTCCCGCTCTACCTCTGTGCTGATGTAAGAAGCCTGGTGCCAAATGAGCAGTGTAAAATGGGGCTGCCCGTGGCTCTGAACCCACAGTTGCCTTCCACAGCCACCGCGCTGGCAGCTCAGCCTTTCCCAGGAAAGCTGATCCGTTATTCTCGCAAGGGAGAGTCTCTCCTCTCGGAGGCGGCATCCCTCCTTCGGCAGCAAGCGGTGGTGGATTCGCTGTCACTGAAGCAGCGGTGCTGGTAACGCTGGTGGCACGTGGGACGCTTTCTGGCCGCTTGCTGTCTCTACAGCTGGAAACAGCCTCGCAGGTGCCTGAGCAGCCCCAGACCAAGCTGGGTGGCACCGCAGCCTCTGCTGATGCTGGCGTGCAGCGTCTGACAGCACCTTTCCTCTTCCCGCTAAACCAAGCACTCGGGCTGGAGGCATCTTAGCAGATGCAGTACCTTGGCTTGTGTGTCACAGGAGGTCATTCTGAGTCATCGGAAAAGCCCTTTTTAGCCTTAAAAGCTGGGGCTCTTCAAGTTTTTTAATCATCGGAATATAACCTGAGAATGGCCACTGGCTCTCACGAGCACTGGGAGCTTGCTTCGAACAGAAGTGACTTGGGTGTGCAGCGTGGGAGCACGGGGCTTTGCCACGCCTCCAGCATGTCCATACCTAGGTTTTTTTCCGAATTTCATTTCCATGTGTTAACATAGAATTTAGTTGGTTTGCGTTTTGTCTGGTTGGGAAAAATCTGCGTTCTGTAGGATAATTAATTGGGGAAGTTTCTCCTCTATTTGTTGCTTCTATATCACAAGAGTGTGCAGCGTATTTGTAACCAGAGAGGCATCCCGTGCTCTGACCCCCCAGGCAGCCAGGGCCGTGCTGCCTGCACCAGCTGCTGCTCCCCACGCGAGGGTTTTGGGTGGTGTGTAGCCAGGAGGAGACAACCAGACTAATCACCTCCATTCCGGCACATAGCTTTTGCCACCTAACGCAGTTTTAAAACTCAATGTAATGTGGCCTGTCAATGATAGGTGGGAGTACGTCGTTTCTGGTGAGGACGTGTCTAGTTCTTGTATTTTAGTATATCTAGCAATGAAGAGTTGCCTGAAGTGCGTGAGAGTCTACAGATAGAGCTCACACAAAGCCTTCTGGAGGTGGAATGTTCAAGAAAATTGAAATAACCAAGATCGATGCATGGCTAAGCTGTTCATCACCGTATGCTAGACACAGACTAAAGCAAAAGATTAAGTCCTTTTGTAGGTCCTCTTTGTGGGGATCCATTCCTCATCCGCAGCAATTCCGTTGTGAGTGGGTAGATTTACAGATCTTGGGAGAGAATTTATTAAAAAGATTTGTTATTCTTCTATGACAGCTAGGCTTAGCTTGATTTAACGCAGATACTAATATGTTTTACATTTTTCTGCCTTTAAATAGTTTAACTACAAGATGCAAATCAACAAAACCTCCCACGTACTTGAATTTTTTTTTCATTTTCTCTTGCTTAGATGACATATTTGAATGTGGTGTGAAACGTCCTCTGTCCTCTGCAGGGTTGTCATAAACTGCAAGGGATTTTTTTAGTCTTACTGTGCATGCTCATGTCTCACTGTGCCTTCTGGAGAGCCAGGTAGTTTTTGAGACTTGGATTCATCTAGGTTCAGGCATCTAAAATGTAACGTCAGGTCTGAACTGGTCAGCCAGATTCCGCTGCTGGGGAGTGCAGTTGGGGAGAGGTATGTAGAGGGGTGACTCTTCCATTGCTAAAATAAATCAAGATCAAGTCCATCCTTCCTGTCAAATGCTTGTTGCCATTCATGTGTGTTACTGGATTCAGAGGATCTTTTTATGCTCTCATGGTTTTTTGTTTCTTGTTTTAGCCTGGCAGTAACGCAAAGTCTTTTCTCTTTCCAGGGTGACTGTTGGATCTGTATGGAGCTCATGTCTACCTCGTTTGACAAGTTTTACAAATATGTATATAGTGTATTAGATGATGTTATTCCAGAAGAAATCTTAGGCAAAATCACTTTAGCTGTGAGTATTTTGTTAAACCTTTTCTTTTTATATGTTTTTGAAGCTAATGTGAAAAATTCAGATCTCTCTCACTTACACGTGAGGTTGATCTGCATGCAGCAGAGCTGCTGTTCTGCTGCTGCACCACGGTTTTAATGATCCTTGAGTATATTCTAACTTTCCGGTATTGCATGGTGGAAAAGCAGGTCCGGGGGTTTGTAATCAGTTCGTAAAGACACCCCAGGACTGGCTTCCTTCTCTATCTGCTTGAACATCGGTGCTGCAGCATAGACATCAGCCCCGTCCTCAGGCATCGCTGCAATGTGGGCTAGCGGTGGCGTCAGTGGAAGCTGAGCACAGGTTGTCTTATCCCAAGGAAGGCGCCTAAAATAGATCAGTTGTCTCCCCTTCCCTTGTTTGTAAAGTGGAGAAGGGATTGGGCATTTATAGCCAGGACATGTGAACTCCAGCAGACCATTAAAGAGGAAGGGTCTGGTCTCAGTACGTTGCCTGCCCTCTCTCTCGAGTCAGTGTGGAGAGGTTGGTGGCTCTGTACAGAAGCTGAGTTCCCATCTCGTGGTGCCTTTGGTGGTGAAGTGAAGTGAGATGAAGCTCACCCAGGGTGTCTGAGTGCGGCCCTGCTACACAGAGCCCCGTGTTTCCCTTTACGGAGCTCTGTGGAATTGTCCTTGGCTTTACCCCAGGGTGAAGAGCTGTGAGCTTCTGCTTCACCCACTTGAGGGTTGGGGCAGAAACTTCTGGCAGGGTCAGCTGGGATTTAAACCAACATTCAGTCACTATGTCCAACAGGCTTTCTCTTGCTGAAGCTTAGATCCAAGGAGGCCGTCCAGTCCCATTCCACTGCGGACCTGCCTGAAAGTCAGTTGCTGCTTTGTTGTTCAGAGACGTAGTGGGTTCTGCTGCCAGAGCAGAAACCTGCACTGGAGGAGCAAGGTGGGCGGCGAGGAGGAGACGGCACTGCGCCTGCCCCAGGGCCTGCCAGAGCTTTTCGTGACCTAAACACTTGAATTTGGGGTTGGGCGAGCCCGAAGGACCAGTCTTTTGGGAGTTGTTCCTCAGTGCTAGACTTATCCTTGCTGTGGCACAGCTTCAGAGAGCTTTGCAGCACAACACAAACACCCTCTTGCCATTGTCTTCAAGGCAGTCTTTTGGCCGTAGGTTTCACTGATCTTTTCAGCAGAAGCGAAATGAATTAAAGTAGTGAACTTTCAGGGTTTTTTAAAATGATCCTGTGAGATCAGGCTCCCTTAGCGTCTCTTCCATTTGAGGGTGAATGGCTAAATCAGAGCAGCCTCCTCTGCTGCTCCTCACGCTGCTGCTGCTCCGGCAGTGGAATGGGAACAGTTGTTACCTACTGAAAAAGTACGGCATAGGGCTTGAAATAAGTTCTTACTCAAGACAATTAACATCAGAAATTGCTTGACTTCACCTCTCGCTCCCCTCTCCCAGAGTGTGATCTTCCCAGGTTAGAGCAAGTGGTATGTGTTTGCTCAAGCACATGCCCTCTCCGATACCACCTTCTGTTAGCAGGAAAGATTGTGAGAAAAACGCTTTAATTACATGGCATATTACAGATTGATACCTCAACACGTTAAATGTTTTTCCCCCCTGTTCTTGGAGCTCCGAAAGTTTAATGACCACAGGAATCTTACGACATTTGCTTATTTTTCATCTGTTTTTCTTTCCTAGACTGTGAAAGCACTAAACCACTTAAAAGAAAACTTGAAAATCATTCACAGAGGTGAGTTCATGTCTTTTCTTCTTGCCTACAGAAATACTTGCAAGGATTTTCAAGCGGCCTTTGCTTCAAGCCAAAGTGTAATTAGCACGCGTACTACTGCGAATGTGAATACAGGTTTTGCACAAGTGTGTCCCCAGTGGCTGTTCCATTGCCCCTTTGGTCTGTGCTTTTCCATAAAAGCGTGGTTTCAAGGTTGTTGGGTGTCCGGCTCTGCCTCTGGGCACATGGTGTCTTCGGGGCTGGCTCCATCTCCTCTTGCTGCCGGTCGGGATGCCCAGCGATGGCGAGCATGTCCACGCGCGGCACTGCCGGTGTCCATTCTCTGCAGCTGCTGTGCTTGAAATGGAAACCCACAGCAGTGGCTTACCAGTTTCAATTTCTTTCCCTTGCAGACATCAAACCTTCCAATATTCTTCTGGACAGAAATGGAAATATTAAGCTCTGTGACTTTGGCATTAGCGGACAGCTTGTGGACTCCATTGCCAAAACGCGCGATGCGGGGTGCCGGCCGTACATGGCGGTGAGTGGGGCTGAGCTGGCGTGCCCGTGGGCTGGGCAGGACCGTACCCTCCTTCTGCAGGCCTGGCTCGGCGCGGCCTTGCCTGTCGCCTGACTCAAGTGTCAGCCTGTTTCCCGTGGGATGAGCACCCCCTTCCCAGATGAAACCAAGCTCTGGATTGAGCACTGCTGCTGGCAGTGTCAGCAGAGGCATCCAGGCTGTGGCAAAGTGACCAAATTCCCCTTTTTTTGCTGGGTTCCTCTGCTGCTGCCAGTGGCACTGGACCAGAGAGTTCTCTGTGCCTTCCAGCAGCGCCCGCTCATGCTCCAAAACAGCGCACGGAGGAGGCAGTGCCGTCTGTGTGCGGGGTTTTCTTGGTCTGCAAGAATCCATTTGCCACGGTAAGATTATGTCACAGGAGTTACTGCAGAGCACAATTACAGTGATTTTTGCAAACCACTTTAATTCCAAAGTGTGCCATAACTTAAATCCAGAAGAATGTGATTCTGGAGGGCAGCGGTAGCGGAGCAGCTGTTTGGAAATCGCTCGGGCTGAGCCGTGGCTCCTGGGAGTCTGTCCTGCACATTGCGTCCTGCCCCCTCCCAGGGAGAAAAGCTGCGGTGGGGATTTTCAAAGCTGTCTGAGGGTTTTAAACACTTCTGTGCATCAGGCTCCTTTGAAAAGGCATCTCTTGGTTTCACGTGAGCTGAGGGTGCCTTGCACAGGGCGCTGTGTTTCTGCTGCTGTTAATGCAACTTTCATTTCAGTGGACTGTGTTTAACTCTCATTACTTGTGTTATGGCTCTATATGCTGAAAAATACTGGTTTTTGAACACTCCTATCTGCCACCAAGGAAACAAAAAAGGAAAATCTCCTGTAAGATACAGTGCACATCTGGTCCAGGGAATGGCTCTCATGTGGCTTTTATCCGACTGTGGTGTCCAAGGCAAAACCTGTATGCCCCATCCTGACCTGGGCAAGCACAGCTTCTGGGTTTTAGAGCATTTGACCTTTTCCATTCGCTGTCCTCGTGGCAGAGGTACTTACAAAACGAGCTGTAAAGAAGAATACAGATGAGATCTGTTATTGGAGACCAGTGCTGTGATACAATGAAGTGTGTGCGAGCCCCCGAGCTACGTAATGTAGTGAAATGGGGCAGAAAGGGGCAGTTTGTTTAAATAAAGACCTCATGAGGCTGGAGAGTGGGCAGAGGCCGGTCTCTGCTCTGAGCACTTCTGGCAGGTGCGTGGAGGTCCCTGCAGGGAAGGGGATGGTCAGAGCTGCCCGGTCTGTGGGGCTGGTGGGGCGCTGAGGGCAGCAGCACAGAGGGGTGCCCCGGACGGGCGGGGGCCGCTGCAGGCTGAGCTCGTCTCACCCCAGCCCTGGGTGTTTGCATCTCAGACCGCAGGCGCTTCTGATCGCATCCCTCAGCGGAGTTATGACCGTTGTTGACTTTTCCCTGTCCTCTGAGGTGTTTATCAGGTCTGTAAATAGGGCTCTTGAAAAATTGCTCGCTCCTGTCCCCCTCCCAAGTTCAATGGGCTATAATTATGGGAATTAATGTCCCTACTTTTTCTTAAAACCGTGGGTAGATGGTTAGCTTTGCACAGGCTGTTGGTTTAGTCACCGCAGCGTGTCTGTAAATAGCTGCGCTGCTTCATTTCCCCGGGACTTGGGTGGGTGGGTGCTGCTGGTAGCCCCTTGTCTTTCCTCCCTGTCTGTGCGTATCCACCCTGCTCTTTGTGCATCTCCGTCACCAGCTCCAGACTCTGTTGGATTTTTAAGTGAGCAGAAGTGTTTCAATTCAGTTTGTGATTCTAAGAGCCTTGGCACGGTATAGGGTTTGTGGGACGAGCCAGCAGCTGGCAAGCAGTGTGGGAGATGGCTGGCCTCTTCCCTCCTGCTCTCCGGATTCGGTGACTCCTCTCCAAGTACATGAGCATTTCCACGTACTGGGAAGCCTGGGAAATGGGGAGATGTCCCCAGCATGCAGGCACATCTGCCAGCTCTTTCTCCAAGCCAGCGGAGGCTGATGGCCGAGTGATGCTATGATCAAACCTGAATGTACCTGGGACGGAGTTAGGCCGGTCACGCTCCTTTTGAAAGGATTTTTTTTTTTTTTAGTGCAAAATAGGTGACTATTTTTGGTACAAAATAACATGACTATGTTCAGCCAGGGAGGGACTGATAAGGACTGCTGGACGATGCTCTCTGACGATGAGAGCGTCTTGCTCTGCAAGGCACACTTGGCCTGTGGCACTTGCAGTAATTCTTGTAGCGTGAGCCCTCGCCCACCGAAGGAACCTGATAACACCGTGTTCACTGGAGCTGCGTCTCCAGATAGCCGCTGATAACAATAACCCTAGATGTGGGACAGTGTGACCGCGAGCAGCCTGGTTAGGCGTCAGGAGCCACGTCCAGCTGCTAAGCCAGTGCTCCGTGGTTTAACCGAAATTGTAAGAGCTGTCACAGAAAGCAGCATGTCAGCCGTGGAGCTGCCAGTGCTGGAGAAGTTGTTTTGCTTTTGGCTTTGAATTCCCCTGTGATCATTATATTGAAGTACATGTTGGTGCCTTGTGTTCTCTGAGAGAAAGGAAGGAAGGCCCGGGCCCCGGCCTGCCCGAGGCAGTGGCCTGCGCCCACAGGGGTCTGGGCTGTTTGCTGAGGGCTCCCGGACGCGTGCCCGGGCCAGCAGCGGGGCTTTGCTCCGGGTGAGGTTTCACAATGTGCTGGCGGCAGCCTTAGACCTGCAGTGGGGCTGAGATCGCTCCCGGCCAGCCCCGGGTCCTCCCTGGAGATCCCTGCACCGATTCCCGGGGCAGCGAGTGCTGCTGGTTTGGGTGGGAGGGGAGGCCCTGGGTGCCATGCTGAAGCTGGCTGTGTTTGTGGCATTACTGCTTTCGCCTTCTTAACACTCAAGTGAACCCGGTTTCTGTGTCAGGGAGGAGGGATGAGACTGGAAGTACCTGGTTTAGGTAGGGGAAGACCTGGCCAGTGTGAGGATGGATGTCCTGCCCTGCCCCTGCTCCTTTGGGACCGCTCCAGGGGCAGTTTGATGGTGTCACACACGTCCTCGGTCCCTCAGATACTTTTCCCAGGTCATCCGGGAGCTGCCTGCTGCGGCTGTGCCCGGGTGCCAGCGCCCCGCGCTGCTTTGCCCAGCCTCCCCGGGGCTGCCTGCTGAGCAGATGCTGCTGCAGAGCTGTCGAGATGAGGAGCTGTTATGGTGTCAGGAACCCACAACAATTTATTGTCATTTAGACCATTACTTTCTCACCTGACGGCCCCTCCCCACCTGGGAAGGGGAACTGGGGAAAAAATAAGGAAACCAAGGGCTGAAATATAAACAGATTTAATGGAATATGACTAAATAATTAACATTAATAATACTAAAAAAACAATATTGATCCCGATACGAATATCAAATATCCAGGGATAATAGCCAGCCCATTCCATCAGCAGAAGCCGTGCACTCCCAGCCGGGACAGCAAACATGGGACACTGCGAGCGCTGCGGCTGTGGGAGGAGGGAAGGGCTCAGGGCTCCGGCACCGGGGCGAGGAGTTCTCAGGATGGCAGCCATCAAGGGAGAGAGAGAACTTCACAGCAAAGTTTCTAATTTATATTGAATGGGATGTTCATGGTATGAAATAATCTTGTTGTCAGCTTGGGTCAAGTGCCCGGGTCTCGCTCCTCCTCATCCCCGCACGTGGTGAGCTCGAGAACACTGAGACCTTGAAACCCGCACCCCAGAGCTGGCTATAAGGTAAATATTTTCACTAATTCAGGCACTGGAGTCTTCTAAAAGTGCAGTTTTCCCAAGCATTAGAAGGCACTTTACTGAAAAATAAAAATACTGAAAGAGGAATTAGTCCTGGGTCACAGAACCACAGAATGGCAGGAGTTGGCAGGGACGTCTGGAGATCACCCAGTCCAACCCCCTGCCAGAGCAGGGTCACCCACAGCAGGTGGCACAGGAACGCCTCCAGGCGGGTTTGGAATGTCTCCAGAGATGGAGACTCCACCACCTCCCTGGGCAGCCTGGGCCGGGACTCTGCCACCCTCACAGCAAAGAAGTTCCTCCTCATGTTGAGGTGGAACTTCCTATGGCCAAGTTTGTGCCCATTACCCCTTGTCCTGTCCCTGGGCACCACTGAAAAGAGCCTGGCCCCATCCTCCTGACACCCACCCTTCAGCTATTGATGAGCATTGATGAGGTCCCCTCTCAGCCTGCTCTTCTCCAGGCTGAACACCCCCAGGGCTCTCAGCCTTTCCTCAGCAGAGAGGTGCTCCAGTCCCTTGATCATCTTCGTTAGCCTTCTGCTGGACTCTCTCCAGTAGTTCCCTGTCCTTCTTGAACTGGGGAGCGCAGAATTGGACACTGAACCCCAGCTGTGGCCCCACCAGGGCAGAGTGGGTGTTGCTCAAACCAGGATGGGGTGGTCAAGGGAATGCACGGTGCTGGGGGGTACAAGCAGCCTTCTTGGTGCGAACGCATGACCCGTGTCCCAGCAGACGCACTTCTGCTTGTCCCTGCCTGTGCAGAAACAGAGGGCCAGCGCAGAGCCCCGTCACTGCAGTGCTGCAGCTCGGGGTGTCTCCTGCTTCTCATTTCTCCCTGGCAAAGATGGGCGCTCACTGGCATCAGCATTTGGGGCTGGGGAGAGGCTGTGTCCCCGCGCTTGGATGGCTCATGTGCGGAAAAGGAAAAATTCCCAAGGCAGATGACAGTGACGGCTCTGAGCCCTGCTTCCTGCACACATAGAGGCTGTGGGGATGCAAGAGCTCTCAGGATCCTTTACCCAAGCAGAGCCGCAGCGAGAGCCTGTACTTCAGCTTCGCAGTCCTGACCCAGCGCCCACGTTTTCATCAGGTTGAGCCATTCATTGATCTGAACAGGCAGGCTCTTCGTTTGAATTCACGCAGCTAAAATCCTCTTGGATGCTCCTGAGTATTGATGTCTGGACTTTTTTTTTCCCCCCTTCTTTTTCCTCCCCTCTGAAACTTGTCACCCAGCCATAATGTTTATGACTGAAAAGACATTTGGGAGGAGACTGGGAGACATGTGGCACCATCCCTCTGCGAGCGGCGGGGACTGGACCCAGGCGCTGCCAGCCACGGCGTGGCGAATGCTGGGGCAGATGCCTGAGCTCTAAGCACAGCCCTCCCCGCTTGCGTGCTTCTGCTGCCACACTCCTGCTTCCGGGGCTTCAGCTGAGAACGTCACCTCCGCTTACTCATTCACCGGCTAAAACTGTCCACGAGGTCTGCCCAGCGTGGGACCTCTCCTGTCCAAACTTTGCTCCTGGCATCAGGTGGCGCAGAGCCCGTGCCCAGCGGCTGCAGGGCTGAGCTCCTGTCTCTGCGTCGGCACCTCCACCCCGGCAGGACGGGATTTTCCTCCTCACCCGTGCGGGTGCCGCCCTGCACAGGCGGTTTCTATAAACCAGGGGAAACGTGTCAGCAGCCGCCTGTGTAAGCAGACTGTTTGGCCAGAAGTATTGCAGGCAGGACGGGAGTTTTGTGGAGGAGTATATTCAAAGCGGGGAAAAATTGTTGTTTTGGCCACTAGAATTTACATGGGGAGTGCCTAAAAGTCAGGTTTGGGAGATGGTTGCCCTCGGGAGGCATTGGAGGTTCAGCTGGAAACAGCAGCAGTTCCTGCTTGCCCTGGGTTTGCCCTGTGCAGGGCACAGCTGGCTGTGCTGGGGCAGCCCAGGGGAGCCCCCGCCGCCGCCGTGATTAGCTGCAAGAAGGGCTAATTGGAAGCCACAAACAGCAGGACGTGATCGTCAGGGCAGTGAAGATGAAGAAGGGGATGGGCAAGGCTCCTTAGGGCAGGGAGGAAGCGAAGGCTTGTGCAGGTCCCAGGTCTGCAGGTCTCCCATCCCCCCGAAGCCTGTTTGGCTCTCGCTGCTCATGCGGGTGAGGCTGGTGGGATTCTCTTCAGGAGGACACGTGAGTGTTTTGCAGGGGGACTGTCCAATCCTTTTGCTATGGCGCGGGCTGCTGGAGCTGCTGGAGCACCAGCCTGTTCTAGAAGAGTCTGAGAAGACCCTCCTGCTGAGTGGCGAGATTCAGACTGGACCCCCTTGCTTTCTAAACTTCTTCTCCGAGAGGAGTCCAGGTGCTGCTGTGTCCAGTCTTAGCCTCTGACTGTAAAGAAGGGTTCGGACCCTCGGTTCTGCCACAGAGTTGGTTTATTGCAGCTCGAGCTGGGTAACTCCGAAGACACCCCCCCTTGATTGTTTCCCTGTGCCTTTTAAGGTGTTCATATGTCTGTTCACGCAACATGCGCGGACTTTTTGTCCAATCAGTTTGTTTAATAATCTTTAAATAGATTTAATAGCCATCTTTCGAATTTTATCTACTCATGCAGTTTCATCATACTCCCATCTTATCCACACTTGGGTCTCATCTATTTTCTGTTGACTTCAGATGGAATGGTTTCTCTCTTTCTTTGAAGGTCCTTTCCTTGAATTATAGGCTTGGTCCAGTTCATCTCGTTGTGCAAGACTCCCAGTACTTCTCCTTTTCAACCAAGCAAAGGTTCAGCTGAAGTTACGGTTTGTGGCCCAAGGCATCCACACTCATCACTCATGCCAAGCAAAATAATTCGTGCCAAGCAAAGCCACTCAAGTTTCAATTCAACCTAATTTTAAGGATGACACAATTATATAATATTCTGTAAGTAAACTGCTTTAATCCCCAACAGAGCCTACCCCGGGCATCACGGTCTGGATGCAACTGAGTCTGGCCTCCACCTCCTCCTTCTGTTCCCTGCTGCGGCGTGACCCTTGGTGGTGGGGCACACAGGGCACCCCGCCTGGTTCAGGACCAGGTACTCGAACATTCGTGGAGTGCAAAAGCTCCTGATTTCCCATAATGTGGATTGGGGCCAAGATTAGAGCTGGGGGTGAGGGCTGTGCTTTGCAGGTAGAAACTTTCTGGGGTGAGGAGGCCAGAAGGACAGCTTACTGAACGCAGCCAGGGAAGCCTCCTGATCCTGTGCCCGGACCAACAGCTTCTGGTTGAATGGAAGACATCTTTTAGAAAGAGAAACCAAATTTTAAGGCTCATACTTCTAGTGACTCCATTTGCCACACGATGATTCACCTTTGCTGATGACTATCTGCATCTCGTTATGTTTTATTTTTGGTTAGGATGTGTGTAACTTCATCTCTGGGACCCTCTCTTGGTTCCCTCTCTCTGCTGCATCAGAGAGTCCTCTAGGATCAGAATCACACAGAATCACAGAATGGTGGGCGTTGGAAGGAACCTCTGGAGATCATCTAGTCCAACCCCCTGCCAAAGCAGATCCCATTGCACTGCTTCCTGCTGGACTCCTTTCCTTTTCAACATGTGTTTGGAGGCTTGTGCATTGGTTAGGCTTTAAGGCTGTGAAAAAATAACTGGGTTTCCTGCAATTCAGTCTTTTGTAATTACTTCAAGGACTTCTAGAGCATCCCCACCAAAATGTCAGGCCCTCAGTGAGGTTCTGTGACAAAGTTACTTAGCAGCGCTGAAACAATCCCTTACAGCCCTCCAAAACTGCTGCCTCGCCGGAGCTTGGCCCTGTTAATCTATTTAATAAAGTTGTTGGAAGCAGCGATGGGGATGGCATTGAGGGGTTGCGTCGAGCTCTGGGTACTCAAGTGTGGCCTTCCAAAGCAACGCCAGAGGCAGAAGCCCTCCAAAGATTCTGTCCTGCATTAAAGATGCCTCTTCAAGCGTTGGAGAATCTACCACAGTGCCCATGAAGTTGTCCTGGTCATTAATTATGCTCCTGATACCATCTTTTTTAATGTCTTGTTTTAATGGATGGCCATGGGCTCTTGTTCCTGCTTTGTTTGCAGGATTGACTACTCAGTACTTGCCACAGCTTCTTTCCCCAGTAGGAACTTTCTGACTCTGATGTAGTCACCTCTTAAGCTTTTCTTAGGGGAGATTAGCGACTGAGCGGCTTATCATCTTAAGGCGGATTGGATTGTATTTTATGGCTATGCTATAACACGCCCCCCAGGTTTTTACAAATGTAGACCCTGGAATTCAGCAAACTTCCAGCATTTCTTTCATCTGCGGAGCATATAATAAGAGCCGCAGTTCCTAGCACGTTGCCCCAGCTACACAGCTTTAATCGTGAGGGTCCCCTGGGAGCCCTCCTGTCCCTCTCTAGGAGCCTGTCTGTCACCCCGGGGTGCTGCTTGTCCTGTGTCTGGTCGAGTGGGTCAGCGTCCGGCCTGACCCCAGCTTACCAAACATTCACATCACACTTAATTCTTCAGGAAGCCTTATTTGTCACACTAGCAATATTTTTATAATACGGAGAACTTAGCAATGCTAATTTTATATTTTCATGGATATTATTAGCCGTAGGCCAAGGGAAGACAACACTGAGGTCCCATTATAGATCCTTTTCCCACGCAATAGAGTCCTTTTAACAACAGTTACACTCTGAACTCTATCAGTGAAGCCATTTCCTAACGCAAATTACTGATGCTTGATTTAGTGGCAGCCCAGACAATGCATCGCACTAGTTCGAGTTTATTACAGCCACGCATTTACTTTCTTTAACAAGACGAAGAAGGTCATCGAGAATAAGCTGTGCCAAGCCCAACGGGACCTCATTGCCTTCATTAATGTTCCTGCCAATCTTTCTGTGCCTCGCAAGTGTCTGCCGTCCGCCAGTCCATCTCTTTCCTGGGATCTTCCTGCTATTGAGATGGAGGAATTCAAACGCAGCTAGGAAAGCCAGCTGGGAGGGGACGGTAATCCCATGTGAACGGAAACCAGCGTCTCCACCTGGAAAAAGCTGCCGGAGAAGTTTTTAAATGAAACATTCTCTCAGAGTAAATATGTAGAGGAAATAGGAGGGGAGGAAAGGCCATTCTCTAGAAACATGATCTCTGCTGATAATCTCCGTGCAGCCACAGGCTCCATGGCTGACCAGGGGGAGGGACAGGAAATCAAAGAACAGAGGGGATTTTGGAAGGAAAGCCTGAATGCAAAAGTCCAAGCGGGGATGAATATTTTGGCTGAAGTGTTTTTTGTCAATAATAATACTCTTACCTCTTAGGTAGTGTTTTTCTTCAGAAGGTGTAGAAGCGGTGCGCACAGACACTGTTACTGCTGCTCTCCGAGAGGTGGTAGACCGAGGAGCCGGGGGAAGCGGCAGATCCACCTAGCCAGCAAAGACAGAAGAGCTCATGTTCTCCCCTTCCCTGTCAGCTCTTCCACCCATCATGCTGTATGTCCTTTGCTCTGCTGCGTCACACGCTGGATGAGGAGCCATGTCTCCCCCTGCATCCAGGCTGGGCTGCCGCGTAGGACGCTGCACGCCCTCGGTGGCAATTGGTGCTGTGATACAGGTCCAGAGAAAACAAAGAGTTAATAGCTTTGTCAGTCACCTAGTACTGGAGAGCAGGGCTATAACTGTAGACAAGACTTTATCCGTCCCAGTGCGACTGCGATGCCTCGCTTGCTCCTGTGAATGACTCACATCTGTGCTCTTAGGCTGAGGCTTTTGCAGCACTGAGGTCACCTTCTGTGAGCTCCTACGTGCCCAGGAGGAGATCCAGAAAGCGTGTTAAGCTTCACTGCACATAAAAATTGAGATCCACGTGAAATGAGACACCTCACCTCTTTAACAGCCAGAAGAAGAATTTGGTGTCACCAAAGGGAGATCGGTGTCACCTAAGTGAGAACCTCAAAACTCCCCATAGAGCAGAGCAGTAACACCAGCCAGGAGGAGTGGATGGGAGTTCACATCAGTTTGGAGCTCCAGCACCTACCGTAGGGCTT
Source organism: Chroicocephalus ridibundus (assembly GCF_963924245.1). Taxonomy (NCBI): domain Eukaryota; kingdom Metazoa; phylum Chordata; class Aves; order Charadriiformes; family Laridae; genus Chroicocephalus; species Chroicocephalus ridibundus. The sequence continues at coordinate 14,758,825 of NC_086297.1, read as the reverse complement.
CACCTTGGCCACCGAGGTGTGCACAAGAACCAGCACAGTGAGTCCCCTTGAGAACAGTCCCCTCACAGAGCAGGACTGCCTGTCCTCTCCTTTCTGGAGATGGTGGTTGTGTCCGCGGGGCTGGTGGTGAGCGTCTCGCAGGGAGGTGAGCAGTCAGGCTCGTCCTCAGCCTTACCGGGTCTGAACTGCCAGCCCAGCCCTGTGGAGAAGTCAGGGAAGGGGCTTGCAGGAATGAAACGTTTGGAGGTCTCAGCGAGCAGACGAGAGGGAGCTGTGTGCAGCATCCTCGCACTCTGGAGGAGGAGGAGGAGGAGGAGACAGGAGAAGCAGGTCCGAGAGCCCAGTGAGTCGGTGCCTCCTCGCCTGCCCCACTTTGTGCCCATCGCTTGCATTGCAGCCTGGGCCACGCTGTGGCACTGACGCTGGCTGCTGCCCTGTGCTCCGCTGGGGTGTGCAGGGGAGAGTGACAACATTTTCCTGTACTGAACAGCAGAAGAATTTCCCAAACCAGTTGTTTATGGTCCTAAAGATGGTTGGCATTGCTGTTGTACACGCGTGCAGGCAGCTGTTCAGAGACATCGCTCCCCTCCTTGCTGTGGCTTCGGGTTGGAGTTGGCCCCAAGAGCCAAATCGCTTGGGCAGCGACAGGTGCTTCTCTCTGCGAACCCTTGTGGGGCACCAAACGAGAAAGCCACAGTAACGGGGTCACCACCGCGGGGGAGTCGGCATTTTTGTCTTGAGCATCCCTAAACAAATACCCATGTGGTATTTCGGTTAACACAGCAGCAGAACAACATGCTAGGGAGCCTTGACTGTTGGTGCGAGACTCGTATCCAGTTTGCGTCAGGGCAGTGAAGGTCTGTCAGCTCTGACAGGCCCAGTTCCTGGCTCCCTGTGTGCTTTGCAGCTGAATTTGGCACAGCTGATGCTGCAGCTGCACCCCCCAGCCCCGCTTCCAGGTCTGCGGTGCTTCACCTTGCTCCTGCCATAGGCCAGCGCCAGCGAGGTCACTGGACTTCATTTCACGTGTTTTTCAGTGTGAGAAGATAGTCTCCAACAGAGGCTGGCAGCTTCCGTCTTGCATCCGTCTGTTCCCCGTGGTTGGAGCAGAGGGAGAGCTTGTGTCATGTAGATTTTGTTCTGCTTTTTGTATTGCAAAAATTTAGCTCTTTCTGGTTATTCTTATCTCCTGGTAACCTTTCATTTTCTTCTAGTTTAGGGACACATTGGCCTAAGTGGCAAATAAGAATTTGTTATGTACATTTCAATGCCATGGAGGCAGTTTTGAGTTCGCAGTGCATGCAGGATAAAATTCCCTGATTGTATAACCAGTGACAATCCAGATCAGGGCTTCAAGAACTGGGTTTTCCCAGAAATGCTGCTTTGCTCTTCAGCAACATGAAACAGCTGAAGGCTGCGGGGATACGTGTGTGCATCTGTCCTTGTGTCACACCCCAAATTGCCTGTGTTTGCCTGGCTGGTGTCTTGGAGGCGAGAGAGGATCAGTGCTGCCCGATTCTGCTCGTTTTTTCAGTCAAGATGCTGGTGCCGAGGTGGACGCTGAAATGCAGAGAAGCCCCATGACAGCCTGCACCCTTCTTTGATGCATTCATACCCTGCCTCTTCGCTGTCAGCACATCCAGCAGAGGGTCTCCATCTCAGCCGGTTCCTTTCCTGGCTTGCGCTTGGCGTTAGGTCACCTGGCAGGAGCCAGGCTTTGTCTGCAGCCCTCGTTCCAGGTGCCTGGAGTGTGACGTGCTGACTCTTCCTTCGTTGGTGTTAATTGCTTCCATGTCATCTCCATGGAAAATTCCCAGGATTCTTTTGCTCTCTATTTAGACAGGATTTATTTTGGTCCATTCTGCTTTCCCTTTAACTGTGCCACCAGGGTCTAGGGCCAGGTCCCTGTTGCTCCATCTGCTGGGTCGTGGTAGAAGGCTACCCCTGCGTGGGTGCTTCGGAGCAGCTCTGTCTCATCAGTGCCACCTACCTCACCAGTCCCTGTAACACACAACCTTTTAGTACTTCACTCCCTGCCCAAACTACCTGCTCTCCAGGCAGTCCCATAATTCACCGTGCTGCATGGAAAATGAATCCTTCTTCTGCAGGCTGTGAATTGCTGTACTCTGCTGCGGCACTTCCCTGTGGATCCGCGGTGTGGGAGCCCCGGCACTGGCAAGGCTGGCATTCCCATAATTTTGTGTGGCCCTGTACTGGCTGGTCCCTGGTAGCAGCCTCCAGACGTGATGATGTGTCCCCAGCAGCACGCAGGGTCAAGCCACTCACTGGTGTTCCCGCGCACCAGCGTCCATCTCATGGGCCCCATGGTGATGTGTGTGGGACTAAAGAGACAGTCTCTTGTCACGAGGTGGTCCTTGTTCCTGTGAAGTAATTTCATGGTGGGAAGGTACGCGCCAGCCAGGGAATCCATCTTCTGTTGCCAAAATTCATGTGGCCTGGCATGGATAGCGACCATGCCCCCGGAGAGCTGCCTTGCTGTGGGGCAGTGGTCCATAGTGGCCTGCAGCACAGGTAGCATCAATACAATCATCAAATCATTGAATCTTAGAATGGTTTGGGTCGAAAGGGACCTTCAAAGATCATATAGTCCAACCCCCTTGCTATTCACTAGATCAGGTTGCTCAAAGTGCTGTATAACCTGACCTTGATCACTTCCAACGATGGGGCATCCACAGCTTCTCTGGGCAACCTGTTCCAGTGTCTCACTGTCCTCATCATAAAATATTTCTTCCTTATGTCCAATCTAAACCTGCCCTCTTCCAGTTTGAAGCTATTGCTCCTTGTCCTGTCACTACAGACCCTGGTAAAGTCTTTCTCTGTCTTTCTTATAAGCCTTCTTTATATATTGAAAAGCTGCAATGAAGTCTTCTGGAACCTTCTTTTCTCCAGGCTGAACAACCCCAACTCTCTCAGCCTGTCTTCACAGCAGAGGTGTTCCAGCCCTCTGACCATTTTTGTGGCCTCCTCTGGACCCACTCTACCAGGTCCATGTCTGCCTTGTGCTGGGAAGCCCAGAGCTGGATGCAGTGCTCCAGGTGGGGTCTCATGAGAGCGGAGTAGAGAGAGGGAGAGTCACCTCCCTCCGCCTGAGGGACAGGGAAGGGACAGCTTGGTCTGCTTGACACCCACTCTTGCTGCTGGGAACCAAGAAGGCAGGAGGAGCCACCAGCGTCTGGCAGGAGGGGTTGGAGGCAAGAAGATGCAAGGAGAGCTTTGCACAGAGGGACTGGTGTTGCAGGGCTGCAATCAAGGCAGCGCAGTACCAGGCACGCTGCTGGGCCAATGGGGTCTGGCTCTTCTGGGGCCTGAGGCCCGGGGATGCTGGGGGGGGCTGTGTGGGGGCCGTAGGCAAACAAGGTTGGTGGGGAGGGGCAGGTCCATCGTGCTGCCCATGGCATTGGGGCAGGGCAGGGTAGACACAGCATCACTCGTGAGCATGATTGATGAGAGTCCCTGGAAATTCCTTTTCAGTCTGTCACCTTCTGTACAAGGGGACAGAGGAGATGCCTACTCAGCCACATCTAATGCTGGTCTGTTGTTGATGCCATGTTCTTCTGTCCACCTTCCCACTGCTGGCATTTTCTGTTTGCTTTCTCAGGAATATTTTGTTCACAGAAATACATCACTGAGACCATTTTGACTTTTTCTGTGCCCACTAGGTGATGTTATTCCACATGTTACTTCCGAGCAGGGGACAGCTTTGATTTATAAGTCTGAGCTTCTCTTATCCTTCCTGAGCTTGAGTGTGAGCCAGTGCTCACCCACGGGCTCCTCCTTGAGATGTTTTGCTTCTCACTGCAATGTCCAGTAACTGCCTGATACACCCAAGAGCATCCAGATGCTCAATGTCTGCCGCTTGTCAATCCTTCCTCCCCTCAAATGAGCAAGTAGCAGGGGCTGGGAATACACATTTTTCCATTCAGGTTCTCACCCCTCTTGCTGATTTCACGTACTTTTCCCACTCTTTTAGCTATGAAATTGTGGAGAAGTTGTCATTGCGTTTCTGTTCTCTGTATCTAAAGAAATGGGTTATTGTATTAGCTCTTAATTCTTTATCAGCTCATTGGCAGCCTGTTGGTATGATATACCCGGTATGGAAAGACTGAACTCATCCAGCAAAGGCAGGATGCTGGGTTGTGAGCAGTTAAAAGCATGAGTATACCTGCAATATAGATGTGGTTGGTTTTGACTGAGCTACAAGATGAGCATGGGAAGGGCTGATGGTAGGTTTAAGAGAGGTGAATTTTAGTAATTTTGTTATTTTGCACGCCCTCCCTTCAGAATTATTGAAAATTCCATCCGAGTCCTGAGAGGAATAACTAATACATGAGCTTCAGATGAATGGAAAGCACAACCAAAGCATATGAAAGCAAAGTGAAGGGCAGACCTGGGAGGGTGGGAAAGGCAGCCTGTTCCAAAGCTGTAACTGGGAGTAAGGATGATAAAACTCATCAGTTGCGCTGGGAAGTCAACGTACCCTCTCCTGAGGAGCAGTGGAGACGAGGGTTGGTTGTAGGAGAAGCCACATGTGGAACCACTGAACCTTGGTGGAAACTTCTCCCTTCTCTATGTGGGTATGCATGGGTGGTGGCCTGGGCAAGTTTCCTTCTCGGAGAAGATCCTGGTGACGGAGAGAATGGGAGAGGTGTGGAAGCAGTCACAGCTGGGACAGCCGCGTGGGAGTGGTGGGCTGCAAAGAGGAGAGCTGGCAGCAAGGCAGAGCAGCCGGAAACGCCATGAGGGTTTGGGGGCTGGGAGGTACTGTGGGAACGTGGTAGTTTTCTCATGTGGTGGTCCACTGGAGGGCTGAGGTTGCACTAAGGGGCTTCATTCATTGCGTGGCACTCTTCAGCTGGTATCTGCCACGAAATTCTATAAAAATGTAGCTTACAAAGCAACCAGGGCTTTCGTAGTGTTTCCTGTACCCGATAATTTAGTATTTTATTGCAATTCAGGTGCCTTTATTGTTGTTGTAGTCAAAATTGAATGAGACTCTGTTTCTTTTGACATTTTAATTATTGCATTTTTAACAAAAGAAGGCAGAATTGAGGTTTCTCATAAAGATGACATGCAAAGCATAAGGATGTTTTGTGCTGGTTCACCTCTCTGGATAACTCGCTTTTAGGTGCAAATCACCCATGCCTGGCTCGATACTTTTTTCTACAGAAAACTTTTTTGATGTCTGAAGAACTTGTAACATAATAGTTGCCTTCAAGGGATTCCCAAAACCTTGTAAAGAAGAGCTGTTCTTAAAATGCATTGTTTTTAATACCTTCTGAGGTTAAGCAACCTCAGAAGAGTTCTGGTAGACTCTGCTAAACCTCAGCTCCTTGGCCTGGTGAATGAGATGTTTATTCCTGTTGTTATGATTCCCTCGGGCCAACTTTGCTGTAAAAACAAAGAAAGTAAGACTTTGTGTTAAAGGGAGCCGAACTTAAAACAGAACTAAACAAATAGACAATTACAACTGTTCACGCTGCGTGTAGAAAAGAAGAAAAACCAACAGCGGTTGGACTGTGCTGAATTGCCGTTTCAGATCACCTTTTACACTGTGCCCCCATAAAATCAATGTTTGATGTTAAGATGTTTCTCTGCAGGGGCTGAACATCTGCCCTGGCAACAAGTTTGCCTCTAGGGATGTGCCAGGCTCTGCCCAGCGGGATGAACTTAGAGTTTTTTCTAGGTTTGCAGATGCTTCTCATTCCTTCCTGCATGGCTCAGTGTTTGACTGGTCCTTCTTCCTGTTTCAGCCTGAAAGGATAGATCCCAGCGCATCCAGGCAAGGCTATGATGTCCGCTCAGACGTCTGGAGCTTGGGAATTACATTGGTGAGTGAGCGGGGGTTAAACCCTCTGCTGCGCGGTACGTTCCTGGTGGGTAGGCTTGGTGCGCTTTGCAGCGTGATGGAGTTGGTTGGTGTCAAAGACGTGCTCGAAGCAAAGCGCAGCTCCGCTGCCATGAAGCATTTGCATGTTGTGATTGAAGTGGGCACCTCCTGGCTCAGAGAGAGTGTAAATCCCTTCAAGACAGATGGCTCTCCTGAGCCCCTGAGGATACATTTAGCTGCAGCGATGTTTTGCAGAGAAAAGAGATGTGAGCAGGGAAGAGGTGTCAGATCATAAATGAATTTTGTCCTCAAAATCTCAGATGAGAAGGGATGGGGAGTGTGGTGGTGCAGAACAGAGCACCCGGCTGGTGTAAATAAGCCTCTCTCAGCCTGGCATCTGATGTACTTCGACTGTGTAGGACTTCAGTTAATCCTGGATCCCGATTGCTGATTCCTCTGTGCCTTAACCACAGACTGCTGGGTGCACACGTTGATAAATTGAAAAGATCTTCCCATCTTGAGGTAGTGAAGTAGAAAAAGCAGAAGCAATAAGTATGAATCAGTGCTTCTCTCTTCCCCACTGGCGTTTTAAAATGCTCATTTTCATTGTCCTGCAAGGAGTTTGACTTGATGATCCTTACAGGTCCCTTCCAACTTGAGATGATCTATGATTGTATGATTCTCATTATCCATTTTCTGTAGTGGTCGGTAGGATGCTTGGGAAGGGACTGGAGGATTTCACTCTCCTACTTTTGAGCACCCTAGTAAGAGTCTTGGTTCATTTTATAGTCAGTGGAGGAGAAGACATTGTCAGCATGGAAGTATGTTCACATTAAGCCAGGTTAAATCTGGAGGTTCTCCTAATGTAGGCAGCAGAACTTGCTGTTGGGTAAAATTTCCCCATCTCTTCTCTCAGCTGAGCTTCGTCTAGGGAACGGGATGAAGAATCTCATCTTAGTCTTCCTTTTTGGAGCTTCAGGGTCCTCGCAGACATTTTCTTACCCCGGTGGAACTTACCTTGTATAACTTGCCTGGTGCTGTTGCTGTCTCTCTGCAGTATGAGCTGGCCACGGGGCGATTCCCCTACCCCAAGTGGAACAGTGTGTTTGACCAGTTGACACAAGTAGTAAAAGGAGACCCACCGCAACTGAGTAACTCAGAGGAAAGGGAGTTCTCCCCAAGTTTCATCAACTTCGTCAACTTGTGGTAAGTGTTTCCTACTGAAAGCACTTGGAGTTGGCTTGTTTTGTCATTGCTAGGTATTCAGCAAGGGTCACGTGCCAAGCACTTAGTTTCTTTCTCCTGTGCCAATGTGAGGGTGAGGACCTTTCACGTTTCACTGTTTGGGAGTGATGGGAGACTTGTCTGGGTGGGGGCTGAAGGGCAGAGATTTGCTGAGAGTCTGTGCTCAGGAGAGGCATGAGAAGACCCACGGCAGGAGGTTTGTGTGCCCAGGTAAGGGCCTGGCCTCTGCATTCTGTTCCTTGGTATGACACAGCCGGGGGCCAGACCTGCTATTTGCCCTTTCTTCTGCAGGCAGAAGCCCAAGACACTTGGCAGTCTTGTCTCGTGGTGGGGCTGAGGATCTGTACTGGTCCTGCCTTTTGCCTGGCAAAGCCAGGAGCCTTCCCACCCAGTTCTGCTCAGCACAGTGACGGTCAGGACCTGCAGCGGGTGGCTTGCTTGGTGTTGGCTTCATGTTTTGTGTCAATCATGTCAAGATCAAGACTAGAGGTGCTTTTCTGAGAGGGCAGGGCTTCTGCAGCATGGTCAGCCTTGGATGGGGAGTGTGCAGGGTTTGTGGAGGTGGGGCTTGTGGCCGTCCATCAGCCCATCCTTGGATGGGGAGTGTGCATGGTCTGTAGGTTAAGGGCCAATTGGGAATTTTCTGGTGAAGGTTCAATATCATTCATATCAAAATGTGGAAGGTGGTCAACATAGTTTTGTTAACCCAATGCCAAAGCACACAGGAGATCCACCAGTGTGACGACCTGTGTTCCTCTTCTGGGACCTTCTGATGCTGGACATTCCCAGGACAGGGGTGTCCAGCTCAAAGCTCTGTGACAGAGAGACTCAGCTTTAGACAATTGTAACTTTCATAGAATCACAGAATGGTTTGGGTTGGAAGGACCTTAAAGCTCATCCAGTCCCACCCCCCTGCCCTGGGCAGGGACACCTCCCACCAGCCCAGGTTGCTCCAAGCCCCGTCCAACCTGGCCTTGAACCCCTCCAGGGATGGGGCAGCCACAGCTTCTCTGGGCAACCTGGGCCAGGGGCTCACCACCCTCACAGCAAAGAATTTCTTCCTCAGATCCCATCTAAATCTCCCCTCTTTCAGTTAAAAACTGTTCCCCCTCATCCTGTCGCTACACTCCCTGATCCTGAGTCCCTTCCAACCCAAACCAGTCTGTGGTTATGTGGAAGCGTGCATGGAAATTTCGGAGCAAAACTTGGTCTGTGAGCTGAAGGTCTGACTAGTTGCCTTAAAGGTGTTGTGAGGAGCTTATTCAAACCCCAAAACTCTCTGAGGTTAGAAAATGAATTGCTGTTGGGTAGCCTGAAGCGAGGATGTGTTTGCAGCGGCTTTCCCTGCCCCTGCACAGCTCTGCAGGCAGGTCACAGGACCAACCAGCGCCGGCGTTAATTACCCTCTGCTTCTCCAAATAATTTCAGTCCACGCAGTGGTAGTGCTGGTGCTTGAGAAAGGTCCAGCCGAAGCTGCCAGGGATGGAAAAGCAGCTGTTGGGAATTGACCTTGACTCCCCTCGTTTGGACAAGACGCTCCAGCCCTGCTCTCTCTTCCCGGCGGAGCAGCTCTGGCTCCGGGGGCTGGGTCTGCTGGTGCTGCAAATCGCCGAGCCCCGTCCTGCAGCCCCTCTGCCTCTGGTCCCTGTCACCTCTCCTGTCCCCTACCATGGCCCCTGCTGCGGGGGCTCAGGTGGCCTTTGCTGCCGCCTGGGGCTGGGCAGCCGGCAGATGGTCGAGGTGCTGGCGGAGCCCCGCAGGAGGGGACGCTTTCCAGCCGGGCTCCCCTGTCCCCCGGCAGCCTGTGGGCAGCCACGTCACCTCTCCTGTCCCTTCCCGGTGGCCGTGGCCTGCTCAGTGCTGGATATGCCACCAGTGCCGGGAGCCCGGACCTGGCCCTGCAGAGCGGTTTGGGCGTCCGCTGACTGCTGCAGCCCCGGCGCCTGCCCACGCAGGCAGAGACAATGGCGAGGTGCCTGTGTCACCCGTCTGTGCCCTGACAGGCAGCGCGGGCTCTCCCCTGCCTCCGATGGATGGAGGACAGGCCAGTGGCTGCTGAACACAAGGCGTGGTGACGCTGCTGTCAGACCCATTGCCGTATGGAGGCAGTGGCAGGTGGGATGGCGTTGCGCTTGCAGCTCCTTTGGGCTCCCTCCCCAGGATTTGTTGGTGGCCACACTTGCTGTTCACCCATGCGGGGAGGGAGGGAGTCCCTGTGGCCACTCACAGCATGACAAGGATGTGTTTTCCAGAAAACACATTCCTGGTCTTGACTGGTTTGGGAGGCGGTGAATCCCACCACAACAGCAGTGGATTCAACGTGTCGTGTCAAAATTTGCATTTGATGTCTGTAACAATTTCCCTAATCCCACCTTCTCCTAATTCTCTTTCTGCTTTCTTTAGCCTTACAAAGGACGAGTCCAAAAGGCCAAAGTATAAAGAGCTTCTGGTGAGTGTGAAGCGTGGCTGCCCGTGCTGGCCGTCGCGGCGGTGCCGGTCGCAGAGCGGAGCTGGGGCGCGTGTCCGAGGTCGCTCCTTGTCTTCTCGGGCCATCAGGGCAGGGTGTGCAGCTCCACAGCCTGAGGAAGAGCACCACCTCCGTGCCACCGTCTCTGGCCTGTGGTCATGGCAATGGCCGGGATCGTTAGTGCCTGTACATAACCACAGGAGATGAGCGTGGAGGGATATGCCCCGCTGCCGTGGGTTGGTGATCCCTGACGTGGGCAGGCTCAGGCAGAAGCACGCTGGGTGCGCCATGTAAATGCTGCCTTTGCTTGAGGTCCTGGTACCGTGCAGGAGCCTTGTTGAACTGCTGGCCAGCACTGTCACGGGTGAAGGCCTCCAAGGCACAGGCCACACAACGAGGTTGGGAGTGCTCAGGCAAAAGTGAGACCTGAAAGCATGGCTCTGGAGTGAGACACCAGCAGAGCCTGTCTGTGGTGGGGGCGTCCTAAAGGAGGGAACGCAGTGAGGCTTTTGGGCTGGATAAGTCACACTTGGCAGCCATGCACCTTCATGGAGCGCTGGGCATCTGGAAGCCACCTCTTCAGGGGATGTGTGAAATCACGGCCTGAGTCCCTGGTGGTGGTGGTGTGATACGGAAGGACTTTCCCTGGTGTCCTGGCCCGGAGGGTCACTGTGTCGTTACATCCCAGCGGCTCTGAGTTGGGTCCGGCCAGTGCGGCCTCTGGGGCAGAGCAGAGGGTCAGGGTTCACAACTGGGCTTGGGACCTGATCGTCTGTTTGACCTCCGTAAGCCGTATCTCCCCATCGCACCTGTCTCCCCATTGCTGACACGGCTGACAACGAAACCTCTCTTGAAAGTATTTCAGTGCGTGCCCATGCTACAAAGCTGCCAGGCGCTGCTGACACTGCGCCCTCACTGCCTCCTGCCCAGCAGTTCTGGCACCCCTGGAGTCCCATCCCGCCTCCGTCCTGCACGTTAGGGATTCCCCATGTGTAAAACCCGTGGACCAGGCTGTGTCCTGTTGTCCTACAGCCACCACCAAGCCCCGTGTTCTTGCGTCAGGCAAATCCATACATTAAGCTTCTATCTGGGGTAGCCAGCATGCGTCAGAAGGGTGAACGTAACCGTGTTGTCTCTTTATCTGATTCCAGAAACATCCCTTCATCCTGATGTATGAGGAACGCACAGTGGATGTTGCATGCTATGTTTGTAAAATCCTGGATCAAATGCCAGCAACTCCCAGCTCTCCAATGTACGTCGATTGATATTGCTGCTACATCAAACTCTAGAAAAAGGGCTGAGAGAAAACAAGCTGTAAAGAATTTTCATCACATATTGCAGTGTTTTTAATGCTCGCCCAAACACCATGTGCAATAATATTGGTGTTATTTCCATCCTGTCTGTATACTGTTGTCACATATAAAGTGCATCCCTGTAATACCTGATCACACAGTGTTAGTGTTGGTCAAAGAGAGACCTCATCTTGCTCTTTTGTGGACATATTCATGAAATGTGGAAATAAGTACATTTATTTGTTGACCGTGATTGGATAGCACCTAAAATTCATTTCTAGACTCAAAACTTGGAGACTTCTCAGCAGCTACTGGAAAGATTTTTCTCTCAAACTCTTCCAATTGTTGTTTCAAGTAATAATAAAAAGCAAACAAACAAAAGTTAGGCGTTGTCTGTCTGAACATTAAGAGACTTTGCCTGGAGGGAGAAGAACGTGCTTAACCAACGAGATGCTTTGCCTTCTGGAGCTAGAAAGGCAAAGGAGAATTTTATTCTTCACAAAGTGCAATAGATTTTACTGCTATGAAATTCTGTTGCTTTACAGTCGCAGTGTACTTTCTGGGGACAGTGTGCTCAGCTGAACTTCCTGTTAAAGAGAGATCATGTTAAATATAGTGAATATGTCTTTACCAAAAATATGTTGCGTTGAAAGAGGCTAACATTAAACTATTCAGAGATGGGACATAATGTATTCTTTCTCCTTTTACCAAGCCAGCCACTCTTCACTCTTAACTAGGTGTCCTGTAAATTGTTACCTGGTAAGATAAGACCTTTGACCTGAAGAATTATTAAACTACTCAATTGAATTTAACCTGCTTGTGACCTGATTTATAGCTGCACAGTGCTCACCGCCAGCTGGCTTTGCCTTGCCTTCGATGAGTGCCGTTCACAAAGTCTGCAGCTGTTTTAACGAGCCGCCAATGGATGTCTGTGACTTCTGGCCCGCGTTTCTCCTGTTCTCCCCTCTCCCCAGCCCTGATGCGCCTTTTTGCTGACCCGAGACCAGCCCGGCAGCGCTGCCACCTCCCAGCCCAGTGTCCCTCTCAAGAGCAAACCTCGGCGCTTCCTTCTCGCCGCCAGCGGGATGGTGGGGATGTCCCCTGCCGGGTGTCCCCCGCCGCACCGGGCTCCGTGCCGCCCGCGCCTGCCAATGTCACGCTCTGCTTAGCTTGCTGGAGACCTCGTTCACCACCTTCTGGGCATGTTTAACCGCTTTTGTGACCCTCTCTAGTGCTTGTCACTGCACCCCAGAGCGAACCTCACTGAAACTGGTGCAGATGGAGATGAGGGCACCTCTAATGCCTTGTGGGCTTTGGGCTGACCCAGCAAGTCCAGGCAAGCTGTCGTCTCCTCGCCCTCTGCTCAGTAAAAAAGTGCACCAGTCTTTTTTTTTTTTTTAAATTGACATATTTTTCAAAGATTAATTGTTCCTGAATTAATTTTTTTTCCCCAAAGCATTGCAGCTTTCGGCTCTTTGGGAGCATACCAGGGGTACAACGGAGGCTGCAGGGTCTCTGATTTCTGTTTCAAATTGTCCAGTTTAGGCACTTGTTAGGACTTTGTCACTGTTACAGCGACCTACTGTCAGAGCTCTGCGGCGAAACGGGACCCAGGACACAGAGGGCTCGAGACGCAGTGGGACGGGAAGCGGCGGTACTGGCAGGATGCCCAAGGAAGGGGCTTCCCACGTCAAACCAGTGCTGCCGAGAACAGACTGGGCTGCTGTGGGAGCACTGGAGACCAGCACATCCCTGCCCCGGCTGCTGGGCTGGGCAAGCAGAGGGCCAAGGCTGCGCTCGTGTGGACGGACACTGGGCGTTTCTCTGGCCGTGGAGGTGACGCCCTCACCCAAGGCGTACAGCGCTGGCATCTCCCGCTTGGCGGTGGCAGCGGGTCCCCGGCTGCGGCTGACGTGGTCCCTTGGGGTGCAGGGCGGTGCCGTCCCCCTGCCCTCCCCGGACGGTCTCCCAGCGGGGCTGCTCCTCAGGCGGGGCAGGCGCTAAAGTCTTCCCGAGATGGAGGAGGCAGAGCTTTCTGAAGTAACTGGTCATTCCCAGCAGCTCTGGTGAATCACGTGGAAGGATCAGTTGAACAAGATACTCAGCGTATCCAAAGAGGTAATTCTCCCCCCCGGCCCATAGCCTCAGAAAACGCAGCTTTTCTCAGGCTTGGCAAATCCCCGCGGCTGCGATTCGTCTCGGCAGCCTTCATCCCCCGTAGGGGGACCTCGGGCACCCCGAGCCTCTGGGGGTGTGGGCTGGGGGCACCGCAGGGACCCAGGTCCGGTAAAGACAGACGCAGGCAGAGGTGCTGTGGCTCTGCCCCCACCTTTCAGTCATCACGGTCTATTTCCCATCCTGGTGACAGGGAGCCCAAGCGCCTGCCACAGGGCTGACGCCGAGATGGAGCCTCCCAGGCAAGCGCCGGGGTGCGCTCCCTGCTGCCCACCCTCCGGAGCGGGGCCCTGGCAGCGCCTCCGGTTTGCTCTGGACGGATGGGAAATGGAAACGCGAAGCTTTGAGCCGCGGGTGGCCGGGTCAGGGGTGAGGTGCCGTGGCGCGGGCGGCTGTACGGCAGGACACGTGTAGCGTATGGAACACGGCTTATTATAAAGGGTGCACCATTTGTTGCAATGTATCTTTATTTAAAAAAAAAAAATTAAAAAAAAAAGGTGTATAGTGTTCCAAAGCTGTGAAAATAGTGTAAGAACTGTACATTGTGAACTCTGGTTATTATTTTTTTTCTTGTACCATCGAGAAATGTATAAAAATTATCAAAAAGCTGATGTGCAGGGATGTCACCTTATTGTCTGTAAAATGGAGATCAGGAACATAACTGCTTCAAAGAGCTTCAGAATATTTTATCCAGTATCCTGGTTTGACTTCGTCTTCTATTTAAGATATTATCCATGGATCAGAGTGTTTATGTAATAGTTCTATCATTTGCCTGCAGGTCAGTTGTAATAAAACTAGGATGCGACTGTGACCTTGGTATTTTCATTTTGTAAGGTCAGACATGAATGGGAAGATTCATTAAAAAAGCTGTTGGAAATACCTGGCTTCCAGGAGATTCCTCCAGGCGGACGCAGCTGTGCAGGAGACGAGCAGCCTTCGAAACCGCTTATGCTAAATTTAAAAAAAAATAATAAAGTGTAGGGAGACCTGGATATATTTTCTTTCCCTGGAAGGCTGCCGAGCTCTCTGCGCTCGGGGGCTGCCTCAGGTGAGTGCTGCGCGCTGTGCTGGTGGCCGAGGACACCGTGTCCCTGTGAGGAGGGCGGGCGGCCATGCCCGCGCTCTGTGGACAGGGCGGCTGGTGGGCACAGCTTTACTTTGGCGAGGACAGCCCATGTCTGCAAAGTCTGATCTGAGCGTACCGAGGAATCTAATTCCTACTGCCAGACCTCCTGGTGCTGGGACAAGTGTCTCCTGCCTGGAAGCCACAGAGGGCTCGGAGAGTGCGCAGTCAGGTGGGCAGAACCGGACCCCAGTGGCCCCACTGGACAGGGGACACAGTGTTGGGGGAGAGGGGCTGGCCGTGAGTGCTGTAGCGCTCAAACTGGTTTGATGGGACTGCTCCAGGAGCGCCCAATCCAGGGACAGGGAGAGGCAGAGCGTACTGGCAGGGATCACTGGTCACGGCTCAGCTCAGGACCAGGAGTACTTCCGAACGGGTCGAGTAACCTGGGATTGGCTCTCGCAGTGTCCCTTCATGTGAAGGGTGAGAATTTTATTAAGGGAAGGCAGATAGCAGAGCTGAAGAAGTCTTGCTGCGTAGAGAAACACCGTGTGAAAGGTTAGTGGTGGTTGAAGTCTTATCAGTTTGCATAAATTCAGTGTTTCCACCACATGAAGCTTTTTTTCTGGAAGGTTCCTGTTGCCAGCACAATACTCGCCATATTTTGGACCACCTGCTGTCCCCGCTCTTCAGCCAGAGCCCAGGATCCCTGATGTGGTGATCTCCAGGTAGAAGACAAAATCCAACCACGCACCAGGGCAGCTGGGCAGAAGCTGGAGGACCTGGTTCTTCACCTTACAGCTCCTTTTTCCATAATTGGGGCTGCTCTGGGTTTCTGTTCTGTTTGCACTGCAACCTGCCTTTGCATCCTGAGATTGTTCTCAAGGAAGATGTCCCAGCTGGAGGAGCGAGAGAAGCTGGTGGCTGGAGGCGAGTCCACCTGCACATACCCTGCACTGGCTGTTCCCATGCTCTGCAGCGGGCAGAGGATCCCTCTCATCTCTTTTCTCCTGTGACAGTGGCATGCAGAAGGGACTGTGTTCGCAGCCATTTCAGCTCCTCTCAGTTGCCCTTTGTTGAACTCATGCTCAGTTTTCCTCCTGTGGACTCTTTTCCATGCCCATATGGACTTCACTGCCTTCGCCGAGGACCTTCGTTGTCATTGTGTCACTGCCAAGGGTGGAACAGAAAAACCCTGACCCACATCCCAGATGCCGCTAGTGTCTCAGACAGGACCCGCGCCTGTGCAGTGCCACCGTTGCTGCTCCATTGAGCCCTTGGACAATTCCAACATTCCTTGCTTGAGTGATGTACGATGGCTTTCTCCAGCCCTGGTGCTGGAAGTCCTCCTATGGACATCCTGACCAGGTCCATATGGCTTGACTCTGGCTTCTCCCTCTGAAGCACTCCGTGGGCTCTGAGACTGCCGTGGGGTCTGCACTCAGCGCTGAGGCTGAGGAGCAGATGTTTGAGCCAGGCTCCAGGTAGACCTTGAGCCACTGACCACCCTCTTTGTGCCCAGTGGTCCAGGCTGGCATCTCATACCATTTCCTCACATCTTTATGCACCCTCTTGCATGACTGAGAAGCTTCTCAGACCTTCACGAAGCATTATATAGCATACTGTGATCTATTATTATTATCATGAGTCTGTGGAACTCCAAGACCAGCTTTGAGGTTGGGATGAGTTCAAGCACATCCTTGCCCGGACCCGAGCACTGTGAATGCAGACGTGCACCACCACCTCTTCCTGTCAGGAGCTCTTTGAGTTGTGTGCTCCGTGTTTCCACTGATCTTCTGCCTGGCTTCCCCTCACCTTCATTGCAGCCTCTTGTCCCCTTTGGTGTCCATGTAAGTATAACTGAAGTGCTCAGGCCTGGGTTAATAGCGCAGGTGCTGCTTAGAAATAAATATCTTCATTTTCACTTTGACTCCTGATACAAATCACAAGCGTGGGCATTGCTTCGAACATGTTAAGGGTCCAGGGAAAGGAGGAGTGGCTGCTCTGACGAATAAGAAAAGAAAGCGGCTCTTGAATTTTTCCATTATGTTTCAAGCTGTGCAAACGCTCGGAGAACGGACGGAGGGATGAAGCACAAACCCCCTCTTCTGGAGACAGACAGTGCACCGCCACAGTGGCAGTAACAGCAGGGCAGGCTGGGGGGCTCTGCCAGGCCGTGTGTGACTAGAAGCCGTTATTGTTGGATAAATCCCAGATGGAAGGGCTGGGCAGGCCCTTCTGCCAGGGGAAAGTCGGTGTCTCCAAGCGCTTGCTACTTCAAATGGCAGATCTCTGCTCAGCTGCAGCAGAAGGGCTGGGTGCAGGGACGTCACTCCGCAGGAGCAGCTGTGCCCCCAAAAGCGCGGAAAGGCTCGGGGAGTGGGGAGGACGACGGGGACTGGTGTGTGCATGGGCTCACGCTGGGGAAGACGTGCGTGTTGCAAGGTTGTACGGTACCTGCGTGTGTCCGTAGTTGTGCTTGTGTGAGTGCAGACATCAGAGCGATGCTGAGAACCATTGGATGACGTGCTTTGTGTGAGCCGAACACCTCATTAGACACCAGACACCTCCTTATTGGCAACCATCCCCCACCGTCCTGCCCAGAGCACTGCTGCTCTGCCCTTTCTTCTCCCAAATATGGTCCCTGCTCGACAGAAGTCAGCACCTCAGATAGAAAGACAAGAAGCAAAATTTGGATGGCTGAATTCTTTTTATGCCTCTGGGGAGAAACTTGACTTTAGTGGCCGACCATGGAGGTGGTTCTCTCCGCTGGCCAGACAGGAGTGCAGCTTGTTGGACAGAGATGGAGCCAGCCACTGCTGCAGCGATCTGGATTGTGTTCAGTCAGATTATTTTGAGAAGAGGAGGAGATCCTGCACCACCACCTGAGGAAAACAGGTTTCTCACCAAATTCAAGATGGACTGAGAACCCGTCTGCTGCACGTCAGTAGCTCCATGGACCAATTACAAGGGGCTTGTCTTGAGAAGCTGTTGGGTGTTTCTGAGAAGATGAGAAGAAAGAACTTTGACACGAGGCCCACCAGACATTTGCAGAAGTGGTTCATGAGCCATTCAGTTTGTGGCCACCTCTACAGCCACAGTTTGTGGCTGACCCAGGAGGCACACTGAAATGTCGGTGCTCCACAGAAGCCCAACCCAGCAGTGCTGCTCCATGCAAGCACACCCTGGCCAACTGAAGATGCTTTAAGAGAAAAAATACGTGGAGAAAACTGTGATGGGTGCGTGGTCGGAAGGTGTATCTCAACCTTCTGTGTAGTGCAGAAGGCAGCCGCTCTCCTTGTCCCTGCGCCAGGATCCTGCACTTCTTTCTTCTTCTGCAATTGGGTG
Organism: Chroicocephalus ridibundus; assembly: GCF_963924245.1. NCBI lineage: Eukaryota > Metazoa > Chordata > Aves > Charadriiformes > Laridae > Chroicocephalus > Chroicocephalus ridibundus. Next base: position 14,741,387 of record NC_086297.1, on the reverse strand, counting down.
TGAGCTGGAAAAGCAGGAAGGAAGCAAATGAGGAAGGAGGATGGAAAGATTCAGATCCTGGGATTACGTATCACAGTGCTTTCCTAACGACATTGGAATATGATCCCAATTTCAAGAGGTCAGTGGAAACCAGCTTGAAATCCAGCCAATTCCTGCTTCCTGCAGAAAAGTCAGTGCAGCTGAAGCCACGCTGGTGGGATCCCCACCACCAGCATGTGACTTGAATGCGGGGGCGTTTCCAGTGAGGGGTGGCAGAGCCACTTCTCCGCATGGTGCTGGCTGAGGTTGGCACCAGGAAGGGGGGTTACTTGGACGGGAGAGGTTTGTGTCCCTGGGGAACATGTTTTCTTACCAGATGGGCAATGCAGGAGATGCTCCATGTCCTCTCCTGAGGTCCCATGCTTTTGTAGTGTTGAAGGCCAGTAAATATGGTGCTGCTGCTGCTGCTATGAGACTGCAGCCTTGTGCTGGGCCAGCAAAAGGGTCTCAGGACCTGCCAGACCTTGTCTGAACTGGCCTTAGCCTGCCTGGAGCTTTGCTGTAGCTTATTTAGCTGTAACAGCAATTCTCTAATGACGAGACGATCATTACTTGCTTTGTTTTAGCTCTCCTCAGTTGTGTGATGTAATGGAGTACATATTTTGTAACTAATGGCTAGTTATAATGAGAAGTTCTGTGCAGAAATAACCATCTGTGCTTCTCTAGCAAAGCGCCTGCAGAGGACTGCGGGCGCGGGGTGGCAGCAGGGGCCAGGTGGAAGAGGCACGGGATAATGCCAGAGGCCCCAGGGCCGTGAGTATCTCATCAGTGGTCAGTCACTGGTCACCAAAGGAATGGACTTGGGGGGGGGGAGGGGAGGGTCAAACCAGCCTTAAAGAAAGAGAACAAAGAACAGGCCTCCTGCATATGTAAATCACTCCAAGTACAGTAAATCCAGATGTAACGTGGAGTTACACACCAAGGAAGAAAGAGCATGCGAGAATGAGCAAAGGTGTAAAAATTGCCCCAGTTCCCTACAGCCGATTGTAAAGTGAGGAAGAAAAACCTATCACCATCATCTTTGCTTCTCCTGGGCAGGACTGAGGACGCTGACACATGCTATGAAATGACACATGCTATGAAGTGACCATGAAATGATAGAGTTTTCAATTCTGCGAGAAGCAAGGAGAGGGGTCAGCAGAACTGCTACCTTGGACTTCCGGAGGGCGGACTTTGGGCTTTTCAGGAGCCTGGTTGACAAAGTGCCCTGGGAGGCAGTCCTCCAGGGCAAAGGAGCCCAGGAAGCCTGGGTGATTTTCAAGAAGGAAGTCTTAAAGGCGCAGGAGCAGGCTGTCCCCATGTGCCAGAAGACAAGCCGTCGGGGAAAAAGGCCGGCCTGGCTAAACAGGGAGCTAGTGTTGCAACTTAGGGAAAAAAAGAGGATCTATGGCCTCTGGAAGGAAGGGCAGGCCACTCAAGACGACTACAAAGAGGTAGTTAAGCTATGTAGGGAAAAAATCAGGAGGGCCAAAGCCCAGCTGGAGCTAAACCTGGCTTCTGTTGTCAAGGACAACAAAAAAAGCTTCTATAAATATATTAGCAATAGGAAGAGGACTAAGGATTATCTCTGTCCTCTAGTAGATGGGGCCGGCAACATAGTGACCAAGGATGAGGAAAAGGCTGAGGTACTTAATGCCGTCTTTGCCTGAGTCTTCAGCAGTAGGACCAGTTGTTCCCTGAGCACCCAGACCCCTGAACTAGAAGACAGGGATGGGGAGCAGAATGAAGCCCCTCTAATCCAAAGGGAAATGGTGAGGGACCTGCTTCAGCACCTGGAGGTGCACAAATCTATGGGGCCGGATGGGATCCACCCAAGGGTATTGAAAGAGCTGGCGGAGGTGCTCGCCAGGCCACTTGGTATCATTTATGAGCGGTCCTGGACAACCGGGGAGGTCCCAGCTGACTGGAGGTTAGCAAATGTGACACCCATCCACAAGAAGGGCCGGAAGGAGGATCCGGGGAACTACAGGCCAGTCAGTCTGACCTCGGTGCCTGGGAAGGTCATGGAACAGATCCTCCTCAGTGCCATTACACGGCACATGCAGGAGAACAGGGTGATCAGGCCCAGTCAGCATGGGTTTGTGAAGGGCAGGTCATGCCTATCAAACCTAATATCCTTCTACGATAAGGTGACCCACTTAGTGGATGAGGGAAAAGCTGTGGATGTTATCTACTTGGATTTTTGCAAAGCTTTTGACACTGTTTCCCACAGCATTCTCCTGGAGAAACTGGCTGCTCATGGCCTGGACAGGTGTACTCTTCGCTGGGTAAAAAACTGGCTGGATGGCCGTGCCCAGAGAGTGGTGGTAAATGGAGTTAAATCCAGTTGGTGTCCAGTCACAAGTGGTGTCCCCCAGAGTTTGGTGCTGGGGCCGGTTCTCTTTAATATCTTTATCAATGATCTGGATGAAGGGATCGAATGCACCCTCAGTAAGTTCGCAGATGACACTAAACTGGGCGGACGTGTTGATCTGCTTGAGGGTACGTTGGCTCTGCAGAGGGATCTGGACAGGCTGGACGATGGGCTGAGACCAATGGTATGAGGTTCAACAAGGACAAGTGCCGGGTCCTGCACTTGGGACACAACAACCCCATGCAGCCGCTACAGGATTGGGGCAGAGTGGCTTGAAAGCAGCTCAACAGAAAAGGACTTGGGAGTGTTGGTTGACAGCCGGCTGAATATGAGCCAGCAGTGTGCCCAGGTGGCCAAGAAGGCCAACAGCATCCTAGCCTGTATCAGGAATAGTGTGGTGAGCCGGACTAGGGAAGTGATCATCCCCCTGTACTGGGCACTGGTAAGGCCCCACCTCGAGTACTGCGTTCAGTTTTGGGCCCCTTGCTACAAGAGGGACATTGAGGTGTTGGAGCGTGTCCAGAGAAGGGCTACAAAGCTGGTGAGGGGTCTGGAGGACAAACCTTATGAAGAACGACTGAGGGAGCTGGGGTTGTTTAGCCTGGAGAAGAGGAGGCTGAGGGGAGACCTCATCACCCTCTACAACTACCTGAAAGGAGGTTGTAGAGAGATGGGGGCTGACCTCTTCTCCCTGGTGACAAGTGATAGGACGAGGGGAAACGGGTTCAAGTTACGTCAGGGGAGGTTTAGATTAGATATTAGGAGACATTTTTTCACTGAAAGGGTTATTAAACATTGGAATAGGCTGCCCAGGGAGGTGGTGGATTCACCATCCCTGGAGGTGTTTAAAAAAAGGGTAGATGGGGCACTGAGGGACATGGTTTAGAAGTGGCTCTTGTCAGGGTAGACTAAAGGTTGGACTCGATGATCTTAAAGGTCCCTTCCAACCTCAACAATTCTATGATTCTATGATTCTATGGCACCCTGCACCCTCCTCCTCCAGCCTGGAAGCCCCAGAGAGGTGGTGAAAGGTGAGCGGAGCCCCCAGGGAAGGGGGTCGGGCCAAGGGGGTCTGTGGGCATTGATTAGAACTGTCAGTAACCCAAACGATTAGGGTCATTGTAACTGAACTATTTTTTTGAATTGACTATTACAACATCAATGAAACTAACAATAAATTAATTACGTTGTATAAAAGCCTGTTTCCTTTTGCATGCTACAAAATTTTGAGTGTAAGAACTTGGTAGGAATACAAGGAATGTAGTCCCTCACTTGCATGCGGAGAGTTGGTAGAAGTTTGAGGGTGGGGAGCATCTCTCTGAAGACCATCTTGTCCTTGACCTCCTGTGTGTAAGCCAAGACGTGCAGAGAGCTTTGGTGATCTCAAATGAACCTGGCCATGCAGCTGTATCACTACCAGTGCTCCAGAGTGAGCAAGAGTTTGGGCTTTAAAACCAGACGTCGACTATGCTGAAGGCCCCCGAGAACTTCAGTGCATCCTGCACACCCAGGAGAAGTTTTTCCTCCTTGGTGGCTTCCCTTTAGGTGTTACAGTATGGGGGTGACAGCAGGTCAAGGGGGTGCAGAGGCTCCATGCAGGGGTGTGGAGTGGCCCTGGTTCCCCCCCAGTGAGTTTGGGGGCAGGGGGTGGGTAGAGGCTTTGGGGGAACTGGCCAGGGATGAGCTGAGGGGTCTGGATGGGTGGAGGGTGGCGGTGTGCTCATAGAGAGTGTCCTGCGCTGGTGAGCAGGTGGGAGGGGGCTGTGCGCGCTGGTGACGAGGTGCCAGGGCTGCCCGTGCACGGAGGACCACAGGGCCCCTGGCCGGCGGGCGGTGGGGAGGGCTGGGGGCTGCTGTGGGTGCGGGGGTGGCACTGGGGTGCAGAGAGGGACGCCGATGGTGCTGGTGTGGGTGACGCAGGTTGACGGTGTGTCGGTGGCGGCGCGGTGGAAGGCGCTGGCAGCCATGCTGCTGGGCTCAGGGGCTGCCCCACACTGCCAGCGTCTGCAATGGGCACGTGCGCGTCCCTACCTCTGCCCCCTCCTCATCGCCCCCCCCAGAGGGCACAGCATCCCCCTCTGAGCCCAGAAGGAGCAGGTGTTTCCCCCTGTCACCTGGGAGGGGAAACTCTGCCTAGAACACGGTCTGTTTTGACCTGGGAGTGCTGGAAAGATGCTGTTGACGTCTCAGTGCTTCCTATGGAGGAAACACTGGATGGTGCACTGAGACAGGCATCTCACATTAAAAAACTTTGCCAAAGGCATAAAAAATGTTATTTGACTCTGGGAACATTTTATTTTTCTTTATATTTCCTGTATTTTTCAGGCAGGAAGGCCCAGGGAGAGTGGGACATCACTGAGATCCTCCAGTGATGGAGGTTTTTCCTTTGTCGAATCCAGGCCTTGACAGGAAGAAAAGCCGCAAGAACCTAAATCCCTTGGGACAGCCCGTCCGGGAAAATCCCCCACATGTCAGAGGCACTGACTCCTTTGGGGCATGGAGAGCGTGGTTCATCAGCAGGCACAAAGGTTCATGGCACAGGAGCAAAGGAAGGCAGAGCGCCCATGGCCTTGCTCTGACGCAAGGTGTACCAGGAAGAGCGAGATTTACCCGAGCTGCAGGACACCACGGCACGGGAGCAGGGTTACAGAGCAGGAGGGAACAACCCCGAAGCTGTAAATGTGAGGGTTTTCAGCGACCAGCGGGGTCAGGATCCCTGAAAACACCAGGAAACTGAAACACCTCCCAGCCATGCCCCGGGGCTGTGCCCAGCCAGCAAGCTGTTGGGGAGCTTCGTGATGGGGGCTGAGTGCAGATGGGGCTTTGCGGGCGCTGCTCTGGCCGAGGCAGTGGGAGGGGAGAGCAGGTCCTGTCCTGCTGCCCACCCTGGGTGACGGAAAATCGACGGCCGGGGCAGAGCTGAGCTCCAGGCAGCGGAGGAGCTCGGCTGCAGGCACCTTTTGGGGCCCGGAAGGAGATCTCAGGAGACCCTCCAATCCCTCCCTCCGCCCCACAGCAGGACCTTGGTCTGGACTCAGTTTCCCCAAAGGCTCTGGTCCAAACCTCGGCACCTGACAAGCGTCTTTCCTGCACTTTAAAGCAGTGAGTCCCTGTAGCCCTCACCCTCCTCTTTGCCTTTTACAGCGGGAGACGGGCAGCACGTCCTCCCAGCTCCTCTTCTGCAGGTGGAACACCACCAGCAGGCTTTCCTCAGCGCGCAGCAGGACAGGTGAGTGCTCCACCAGTATTCCTGAAACAATCCTAGACTGTGGCTTTTCTTCTCATTTTTCTGAGTAACCATAATGTGGCTCAGTCCAGGCATTTTATCACAACACATTTGGTTGCAGTGTGGTTTAGAAGTTGAAAGGATACTTGTAGGAACTAGTTGTTTTTTCATCTACATCTTTTCAGATTAACTTCTGCAATGTCTCAGGGTTCTTCTACCTTTTAAGTCCATCTGTGGACACACAGGCAGTCCCTCCCTGCAAGCAGGTGGGTGGATGTCCTGTCAAAGGAAAGACGCGATGAATCCGGGAACCGACACTGATGGGCAGCAGGGAGAAGGAGCCAGGGTTCCCGGGAGAGCCCTCCCGCCTGCCTCTGCCGCTCGCCGCTGGGCAGCGGGAGGTTTGGCTGCGTGGGAAGCTCTGCCCGCGCCCACCATGTGCGTGTCCTGTGTCCGTCAGCCAGATGCCGGCGGGAATGCGGCCACTGGAAAATGCAAAGGGTTTGGGCAAGGTGTCAACCACTGCCTTTGGAGGGGACACTGACCAGAGGAGCAGGGTTTAAGGAGAACAAAACGAAACCAATGCCAACAGAAGAAAAAGCCTTCAGAAAGAGGAGACTCCAGCTAGCTTGTTTAGGAATCTTCCAGGAGAAACTGTAACTGTGAAAGAAACAGTGCTGCTCTTGCAAGGACTGTAGCTGCCCCAGAGCATGGAGGTGGTACCAAATGGTGGGTACCCCAGCCCGAAAAATCAAACAGCAAACTGCAAACAGACGAGCGGCAAGACAAAGGGGGTTTTAATAATCAAGGTGTTGCTGGTAACATAGTTAAGGAAATGTGCTTGCTTACAAGTTTGAAGCTGACAGCATCCCTTTAAATAAGGAAATACATTTGCTGAGAGGAGAAAGTTACCTGGAAAGCCCTGTACAACGACGCAGTGTAGCAGCTAACACTACTCTGTTTCAAGTGCTATTAATGTTCTCCACGGACCAGCTTCAAAAAATCTCTCACTTAGAAAAAGAAATTCTTTAAAAAAAATGCAACCTGTGATCATCTACCCTAGCAGTGCACTGTGACCGTTTGTACAATAGAAAAGTGGTGCTTTAAATAGTGAGTTGAAAGCTACTGCCACGTGCTTTATACAGCATGCAACAACGCCAGGACCAGGAGACCCAGCAGGGGCTGCAGAGCCTCCTCCGACAGCTCCAGCACCCCGGGGGGGAGCGTCCCACGGGAGCCACGGCCAGGCCGCCCGCAGGCCCCTCGCGCCGCGCCTCCTCCCCGGCTGCTGCATCTCCGATGTGCTGTGCTTCCAGTAACACAAATATTAAATACGCTCAGTCTGTAAATAGTTTAACAATCTTAGTCAGCAACAATATTTACTTTGGCAAAACCAGAATTGCAAAGAAGTAGACGTGTCCGTCAAACAGTCTGCAGCAAGTTCTTCGGTGGAAGCCAAGAAGTGAAGCGAAGGCTCCTTCTCGCTAGAGCCTGAGGAAGTATATTGCACAGAGACTCACAGGAGAAATGCTGGTGACTTCAAACAGGAGGCATCACTGCAGGAGAGCATCCATCTCTGCCGGCTTCAGGAGAACTAGCTCCTCCAGGCTCAGTGATTCACAGCTGTTCTCCGGGGCCTTGCTCTGGGCTGAGTGAGCAGTGACACTGCAGTAAACTTGGGAAGAAGGGGATGACTGCTGGGGATCAAGGAGGAATGGGAAGGAGGATGGAGGGAAGGATGGCAGTGAAGTGGAGGCAACAAAGGCAGATGCTCGCACAAAACCGCAGCCACGCAAGGGCCCGCTCAGCCCTGCCCCACATGCAGGTCACTGAGTGCCCGTTTCTGGCTCCCCCTGCTCCCAGGTCATGGAAGGTGGGGGACATCCATCCTGACTTCTGGCTGTGCAAAGGACAGCCCCTCCCAAAGCCTGGCTGTATTTTCCATATGACTTGCTCCTACCTTGGACCAAAACACATTACACATCTCTTCATCCATATCACACTAGCTGGGACAAGGAAGCTCCACCGAGATGCCACGTCCCTTCGATACCTGAACCTACAGCCTGAGCATCTGCCTCCAACGTCCAGAGCTCTCTGCTCCAAGGTCACAGGCTTCAGCCTGATTCAGTTCAGACTGCAGCCAGGATGGCTTTCAGGCCTCCAGGCACTGTGAGGACACAACAAGGTGCCACCACGAACATGGTGGTCTCCATCGCTCATCTACCTGGAGCAGAGCTGTGCAGGGATTGGGCAATGCAGTGTCGGGGGCAGGAGGAAGGAAGCAAGGCGAGCCTGGATGTACCAAGTGTACTTGTTGCCCTGGCTGGGCACAGCCTCCCTGCTTCCACCAGCCCTGGCCTCTGCAGGACCAGGATGTGCCCAGCAGAATGTGCCCAGGGCTGGACGGGCAGGAGGGCAGCAACGGGCTCTCCTCTCCATGATTTCCCATTGCCACGCAGGTGAGGTCTCCTCACCATGCAGTTTTATCATGAGCTGCTCCAGTTCTCACGAGAGTGACTGCTAAAACCAGGGGCAGGGGGAAAGATAAAAGAAACAAAACTGAAGTTCTTGTCAATCTAAAGAAGTGTTGTTAAAGGCACTGGTGTCATCTGTGGGGATGTGTCAATGGAGGAAAACCAAAGTCCCAGAGCTGTTGTGCTATCAATTCGCAGTAACTGGAAATTCAAAGAAGTTTATATGCTGGGAAAACGACTCCACTTTCCCCTGGACGTGGCACGTTAGCCCTGTGTGTCCTCTGGCATGACAGAAACACTGTGCTGGCTGCTGTGGGCTTACAGTATCCTGCCTCCACCACCCTCCCTTTCACCACTGCTGAAGGTGCAGGTCCATGCTGGTGTTTAGATTGAGATCAGTAACATCTAGGAAATCAATGTTGAAGATGCTGGGACCCGCGGGGGTGAGCGAGCCAAAGCCAGTGGCGGAGCTGGGGGGGGTGAGGTCCAGCCACTCCATCGTTTCCCACGGAGATTCAGTGAAACTCATTTGTAAACCGGATCCGTCGGCAGGGGAAGGGGAGAGCTGGGTTTCCATGGGTGAGAGGGGAGTCTGTAAAATCTCCTGGGAGGTGAGCAGTTCATCTGCGGCTTTGCCGGAGAACCCCTCCATCATCCCTTCGAAGTGGGACTCTTCTCCCCCCATCTTCAGCAGGGCGATTTCACTGACCCTCCCCAGGGGGCTGTGGGCGTTCAGCAGGACCTCGAGGTGAGCATCGCTGCTGCCCGGACAGTGCTCGAAGGAGAGCTGGGCTGAGGAGACCTGCTCAAACGGGGCAGATGACTTTGGGAGAGGAGCACTGGAGTTCCCTGTAGACACTGTTATCTGAGGTACTTTCTGGAGGCAGGACCGATCTTCCTTGGCGTTGGCTGGCATTTCTGTCAACAAATGAGAGGGGTTTGAGGTGCTCTGGCAGCGCCCACCACTGCTGGGCGTAGGGGCACCAACACAGCCCCCCAGCTGGGCTCTGGGGCATGCCTACAGAGACCCGCTCCCCACTCAATCCCCTTGGCATTGCTTCCCACCCTCCCTGTGGGAAGCCTCACACGTTCCTGCTTTCTGACCTCGAATTCCCTGGCTTTGGACACAGTCCCCAGGGCACAAGCACTGGCAGCTGTCCCCATGGGGCTGGGCATGGGTTGTGCATGGGCAAGGGCACAGGCAGCAGTTTGCACAGGGGAGGGCACCAGCAGTGCTCTACGCAGGAGATGGCACTGGCAGCACTGGGAATGGTGGGGGACACAGGTGGGTCTGCATGGGGAGGGTGCTGGCAGTGCTGTGCACAGGGCTGCCACCCCGCTGTCCCTTCTCTCTGCGCGATCTGCATAGGCGATAACCAAGCCTGGACCACCGCACCAGGTCTGCACATGCAGGAGCAGGCTCCGGGAGGGCCAACACCCTTTTGGATTCAATCTCAGTGGCTGCTGGCACAGGGAGGGCAAATGAAAGCTGTACTCAACTCAGGCAGCTCTGCTGGGCTGCACAGAGTGCACTGAGCCCCACGGACCAATGCTGGCCTGGAGGGGAAGCCCTGGGGGGGAACAGGGAAGCAGTGCATACCTCCACTCTCAATCAGCACGTCCAGGAGCTCATCCATCTGCTGACTTCGTGTCATCTGCTGCGGCAAACGACAAAGAGGAGAGTAGAGGGCATTAGGAGGAGAGTCCCTCCGGCCACAAGCCAGGTAGGTGACTCTAGATCCCACAAATGGCTTTCTCTCATGCAGGAGAGATGCCACTCCGACATGGGGCTGGCAGCGGCTTTCAGGTGAGCACTGCAGAGCCCTGGGACAAGCACAGCGGATCCAGGGAGCATGGTGCCAGGTTCCCCCCGCCCTGCCACCAACCCTCTGCTCAGTGGCCACCACAGAATGCATCTTCCCAGGGCCATCAGGACACACCAACTTTTTGGCCCAAGGACCTTGCCCTGGCATGTGCCTCCTTGCACTCCCTGGGGCAACACATTGTCATCCTCCTCTCCCTGACTGGAGACTGGATGGTCTTTCCGCACACCTTCCTGCCAGCCAACACAAGCCCATTTTTATCACTGCCAACAGCATCACTCCGTTTTCCTAAAGGCACCATCATGACCGGCACTGAGGCTGCTGACATACTCTCACAAGCAGTAAGGGGTTCATAGGTGATGGAGACAGTCCTCCCACTGGGAAGAGCACTCCAGGATAAGGCTAAGGGAGGCAGATGGCATGGAGCAGGGCACTTTGCTCATGGTTTCCTCTTGACTTGGGAATGCTCAAGAGCCTGTTTCTCACATAGCACTGAGCACCCCAAGTAAGAGTACACCCAAGTCCTGGGGTATTTATGTGGGATGTCAGGACCCCAGGGTGGACTGGCACCTTTTATCAGCACAGAAGACACTATCCCATCCAGCGTGGTGTCTGACTACTTTGTGGCAGTCATTCAGCAAATAACTCTTCAAGAAAAGCCCATTCCTTATCGAAACAGGTCTGTTCTACCCAGAGATCCCCATAACGGGTTGTAACTCCTGCAGATGAGTTACGTTAACTGCAGAAGAACACCCTGCACAGCACTAGCCCTATAGAAAATAAAAATCATGCAGTTACCTGCTTTACTGCATCCTCATAGGGTGGAGGCTGCTTTACCTCTGAAAGGGCTGGGCTTGACTTAGAAAAACTTGGGGATGGAATAGAAAACTTTTGACCTGCCTGCGTAGCCATCTGCATGGGGGAAATACAGGGAAATGGAGTCAATGCACAGAGAGGCACAGCAGGAGGCTCTGCTCTCTCACCCGTGTTGAAGACAGAGTGGTGCCAGGGAAACTAACAATTTTCTGCGTCAAATCAGCTCAAAGTGCCTGGCCTCTGAGCAGGAGAGAGGGAGGTAAACTAGCTGTCAGCCTAGCTCTGAGACCCAGGGCCAGGCTGGCCTCTGGCTGCTGCCGGAGATGGGCATGATGCCACAGAGCACCCTGATGCTCAGTCCAGCCGTGAACGTGCAGAGCAAGCGGGAGAGAGAAATGGTTTACTGGTGGTCAGCTGCACCCAGATAGTGACGCAGTGCTTCCCTGGCTGCCAGCTGCCTGCCAGCCCCTCTGCTGGGGACCCTCTCCATCGCCACCTCTCTGGGGGCATCTCACAGAGCCCAGGCCAGGGAAGACCACTGAGAAGAGCCACTGCCATGTCAGCACCTAGGCTTTCCCTGTGCCTGTGCCAAACACCTGCATATCAGTGCCAGCTTTTTGCCAGTCCTCCCTTCCAGGAGGGACCTTATCTGAAGGTCCAGTGCCTGCCAGCTGCTGTCCCCACCACCTCTAGGCCCTTGTGTGCACTTCCCCACCACCTGGCCACAGCTGCCTTGTCCCATGAGAGCCAGTGCCAGGGGATGCAGCATGGATGCAACCCCAGCAGGTGGATTGGATCCAGAAGTGGATTCAGGGCGGTGGTGAGGCCACTTGATCTGGCCATGCACATCCTGGCCACCTTTCTGTGGAGGGCGGGCGGGAGGAACAGTATCTCTGGCTTGGGGTGGGGGGGGGTGGGGCACTCGAATGCTGGGCACAGAGAAGGAGCTGTTGCTGAAGAAGGACCCTCGCCCCTGGGAGCCCCTTGCAGGCAGCAGCAGAATGCCTAGGATGGGTGGTGTCGCAGCCTGGATGAGCTGCAGGACACCATGGTGCCGTCTCCTTTGTATGCCCCTTGCTCTCAGACAGCAAGGAAGGAGCTGGAGATGCCCCCAGAGTGTTGCTGCTCACTGTTGATGCTTGCTGACGGCTGCCCGGTTGTCCAGAGCAGCCCCACCACCTCTCTTGGGAGTATCACCTCACAGTACTGTGTCCCGCTGCCTATTGTACCCACAGCTCTGTCCCATTGGCCTGCTCACCCCTACAGCTCCGTGCCCCTCTGCTGAGGTCACCCACTGCATCCTACTGCCCCACTGCACCCCCAGCTCTCTGCCCCACTGCCCAGCTTACACACAGCACCCATTGCCCAGCTCACCCAAAGCACGGCTCCCCGTTGCCCATTTCACTCCAGCAGTAAGCCCCCACTGCCTACCTCACCCCAACAGCGCTGCCATCCCACTGGCAGCACGCTATCTCTCTGCCCCCTCACCCTAAGCTGCTCCCCGTTGCCCACCTCCCTGGCAGTGCTGTGTGCCAACTGCGCGTGTCACCTGTCTCACCACTCTCTGAATGGCTTAGAGACACCGCTGCTTCCCATTTTCTGCCACCTTGCAGTGCTGCACCCCCCTGCCCGCAGTGTGCTAACTGCAGGAATGCGATTCATGAGCTGCCCTGCTCGAGCGCTGGGTGTTTCGCCATGGCTGTCACTCTGCTGTGCAGCTGTTGCGCACCCAGCAGGCACTTGCTGTACATCTTCCCTGAATGCAGTATGCATGCCTTGCACCCCTCTGTGTGCTTCACCGACTGTATGATAGTTGTTGCTGCTGCCTGGGAAACCCTGGTAGGGCGTGGGGATGAACTGGGGCTGCGATCAGCAGCACCTTGTGCTGTTTATGTGTGCTGGCAGCATCTGTCCTCCCCAAGCTTTTGTATCTGTCCAGAGGGCTGAGTGAGGAGTGGTGGATGTTGGAGGGACAATGCTTTGCTCTGCTGGTTTCCTGGTGGGGATGCACAAGCTCTATCTGACTGCAGATCCCAGTTGCAAGCCCTGCTCTGTCTTTCCAAGAAAAGGCTTGCCATATGATAGGTAACTGCCCTCCTTCAACCCAGTGGTCAAAATCCCTCAAACAGTTCCCGGAGCTGCAATGGCGCAGCAGATCATAGAATCACAGAATGGCTTAACTTGGAAGGAACCTTAAAGATCACCCAGATCCAAACCCCCTGCCCTGGGCAGGGACACATCCCACCAGACCAGGTTGCTCCAAGCCCCGTCCAACCTGGCCTTGAACAACTCCAGGGATGGGGCAAACACAGCTTCTCTGGGCAAGGGGCTCACCACCCTCACAGTGAAAAATTTCTTCCTAATATCCAATCTAAATCTCCCCTCTTTAAAACAGTTACTCCTTGTCCTATCGCTACACTCCCTGATCAAGGGTGCCTCCCTGCCTTTCCTGTAGGTGGCCTTTAGATACTTGATGCTGAAAGATGCTGAAAAGCCCTGTAACACTGCAGTGGGGCTCGCCCAGGGATGTAGGAAGCTGTGCCAGGGCTCTCCCAGGGACTGAGGGTTCTGTGCTGGTGCTTCCCCTCTCTGGATAGAGCTTTGCCAGGGCTCCATGGGGCAGAGAAACCTGTGCCAGGGCTTCCCCAGGGTGGCGGGAGCCAGGCCAGGGCTCCATGGGGCAGGGGGAGTGATGCCAGGACTCCCCCAGGGGCACAGAAAGCTGTGCCAGGTCCTCCCCCTGAGGGGAGAGGCAGCTGAGTTAGGGCTCTTTTAGGGCAGCAGAAGCTGTGCCAATGCTCCCCCAGGGCAGAGGGAGCTGTGCCAGGACTCCTCCAGGGGTGGAGGGAGCTGTGCCAGTGCTTAACCAGGGGCAGAGGAAGCTGTGCCAGGTCTCCCCAGGGCAGAGGGAGCTGTGCCAGGGCTCCATGGGGCAGAGGATGCTGTGCCAGGACTCTCCCAGGACACGGGAAGCTTTGCCAGTGCTCACCCAGGGACAGAGAGAGCTGTGCTGGGGTCCTCTGGGGAAGACGGGAGCTGTGCCAGGGCTCCCCCAGGGCAGAAGGAGCTGTGCTAGGGCTCCACAGGGCATGGGAGCCGGGCTGTAACCCCCCAAGGAGACTGGATGTGGCAGCAGGGATCCCCAGGAGATGCCCTGCAAAAGACCCTGAGGTGCCATCAGCTTCTAACCCGTTGTCCACCTGGGCTACTCTCTGCCTTTTCAGGCAGCCCCACATGCTGTTGTGGCCCTGTATCAGTCTCAGTCTGAAAGGAAAGGACTCAAACTGGGATTTGCACGTTCACCAGTGTGTTCACCACTGCTATGCCATCTGGGGTGCTCTCCACTTACCGATGCTGTGCGAAGGCAACTGTTGGTCTGTGGGGACCCGCTGCGCCCTTCTGCCTGTGAGCCAGGGGACACTGAGAGGAGATAGTGGCTGTTGGGGGACGGTGGCAGGCTGATGTGCTGGGGGCTCTTTGCAGCCCCGAGTGGAGAGTGCTGGGGGGAGCACTGTGGGCTCAGGAATGTCGAGGAGGTGATGGTGCTTTGCCCTGCAGTCTCCAGGCAGTGGCTATTTACAATGTGAGGCAGCTGCGGCACCCCACAGTTACTTAACTTATCCGAGCTGCTGGCTTGGCCTTTCAAGGCAGTTTGTTTGGATGCAAATGGACAGCTGGACACTGCGTTTTCTTGCTTGATGGGGACACCAAAGAAATGCTGAGCAGGTTGCTGCTTCTCCTCAAGGCCGTTGCTTCTCTTTCGCTTCTGGAGCTGCATCCGCAGCTCTTCCACCTGCCTCTGCTCTTGCTGCAGCTTCCACGTCAGTTCATTGATGACCTTCTGTTTCTCCACTAGCATCTTGTCTTTCTCTGTGTCAATCCCTTCCAGCTCCAGCTGGATGCTCCCTCCATTCATGCTGCCCATGAGGCTTTCTTCAGCACTGCCATGAACCGGAGATGGCTGGAGGCCGAACTGTGGAGAAGACATGGGCCCATCGTTGAACGTGTCTGGCAAGGAGCCACTCACAGAGAGGTCAGAGGAGGCGGGAGAGATGGGTGGGGTGGAGCTGGTGCTGCCAAAGTGGTAGAAGCCATTTGATAACATACTGGTGGAGGACTGCGACTGGTAACTTGACAGGGTGCTTGTTGGAGTGACTGGGAAGGTGACGGTGGTGATCTCACTGAAGTTTGGCACTGTGTTGCTGCCGCACTCCTGGAAGGGCCGCAGCCGTTCCATCAGTGCTGTTTTGGTACCTGACACTGGCAGACCTCGTATTCGGAGCTGCTGTCTCAGTTCTGATACCTAGAAGAAAAGTCACCAATGATCAGTCCCAAATGCAGATGAGCCCCTTAGAAATGCAACATTTCTACCAAGGAGTCTCAGATCACAGGCTCCCAGCTCCCTGCTTGGAAGCTCTCACCCCCCAGGTGCTCACTGTCTCACCTACAGTGACCAGAGTCACCATGTGCAGCCCTAACCACTGCATGCAGGACCGCAACCTTTCCTAACACGAAAACCTTCCTTCCTCCTCCAGGAACTGTGACTGCACTCTGTGAACCAGCAGTGGTCCCTGGGCCACGGAGGTAACTCAAGATTCACTTCCTAGTGATAGATTTCTGCATGAGTAGAGGACTTTCAGACAGAACTAGCTGATGGCATCCTTTAGCTCAGAGAACATGACAACATACCTTGGAGACAGAGACGCCACGTTCAAGCATCTGCACATGGTTCAGGCATCTGAGCTGGGGCAATGCTATCGCCAAACTAATTTCTACCTTATCTTATTTCTTTCTCTAATAATGAGTATTGCCTCCAGGTCTCTGCTCCCAAAAGGACTTGTCCTTCCCTATGGCTGAGGCTCTATTAGCAAAGTACAAAAGAACCACTGATGTGAGTGATTCTCCCTTATACCCTGCCTATCTTGCTTACATGAGAGATTTAGGTACTGTTCAAAGCAGCGCTCATAGCTGCAGACTCCAGGAGACACCTGCTTGTGCAGAGAGCTGTGCTGGAGTGGCTGCAATGGCCACTGAGAAGCTGAGCCACTAAGTGGAGGCCATGCTGACCTCCTAGCTTCTGGTTGGTCTGCTAGCAGCATCCATGAAGTCCATAATAAAACCACAGAAGGTATGGAGCCATGAGCTGCAGGAGCAGCAGCACAGATCATCCTGCAGTCCTCGACCTGATGGCCTGGCCTCCCGCCATCTCAAGTTATACCTATAGTTTGCTGATACATGCCATGGGGCACATGCCACCTGCAGAGCAGCAAACCCCATGCTACCGTCATGGTGACGAATTCCTGACCCAGCGCAATGTACTCCTGGGTTTGCTCACAACATGGTGGTTCTGGTTTGCTGATCTGTAACACGCGGTCATTCCCCCAGCTCAGCCTGTGGCACTACACTGCACGCTTCAGGGGTAGCAAAGCACATTCAGGCTATAAGATTCTGCTCCTGTGGTGACAAAGTTTGCACTCACTTTCAGATCATCCAGGTTAGAAGGCAGAGGGCCTGGCTTGATAGATGAGACACAAGTCTGGCCTGAAAAGGTGGTTTTCACAGGAGAAAGAGGGGTGTTGTTGACAGAAGTTGATGAAGAATTTGAACTTTTGACCATTTGCTCATTTGATTGCCTGAAATAACAAAGGAGATTTGGGGTAACTTGTCTGCCCGCCCCAGGGTCTCTGTGCCCAATGTACCATCTCTGCTCCCTTGGGGATACCATCTCCTGTATGAGGCCTGAAGGACCAGCAACCCCAAGGAAAATCAGACTGGGCTGTAAGAAGATTGCTGGTGACCCATCAGCAGGACACAGGTGCCCCAGCCAGTGCACAAAGCCAGAACAGCTTTGCAGAAGACTCTGCTATGTTCCCAAGCTTTTGTGTTTCACTTGCGTGCATCTATCCCCCTTGCACTGGCACAAATGGGTATGGGAGGGGAAAGTTTGGAGAGAGACAGGGCTAAGCCCTGCTATTGGCACATTACCACTCACTTTAGCTGGCCTTGGTGCATCCCTGGGTAGCTGAAGTGCTGCTGCTGCTGCTGCTGTTGCTGCTGCTGCTGCTGGCTGAGGATCTGGAGCTGCAGAAAGAGCTGCTGCTGCTGGAGGAGTCTGGCATATGCAGAGTCCATGGGTGGAGGGGACTTCTCTGCCTTCTGGTCCGGAGGGATGTACTGGTGATACTTCAGCTTCTTCACCTTGGGCTTGGTGTCCTTGGGCTTTTTGTGACGGTTCTTGCTATCACTGGATGATTTGGACTGTTGGTGCAAGAAGGAAAGGAATTAGCTAAGAGAAGAACTTCTGCCACCCTCATGAGAAGTCAAAGGCCTGGGACAGAGAAAGGGCAGCTCCTGCTGGCACCCTGACACTCCAGCTCCAGGAGCTGCTAGGCCTGGAAATCAGGGACTCCCTCAGGGCCACATCTCATCTCAGTTGTCCAGGAGAGCACATGAGATGGAGAATGACCCTTCTTGCCTGGAAGGTATTTCAGCATTGCCTTGTTATCTCCTGCTCCTAGCCCCAAGGATTGTTTCCAGTGCAGGGCCTGAGCAATCATCTCTTGGAGGGTGCAATATTATACCTTATACCACTACAAAATGAGTCAAATATTGCTGTTTTTGCCAACAAGATTTGTCTCCTTGCGTTATTCCAAGTCTTAAGGCCAAACCCCAGAGCTCCCACACATGTGGGGTGCATCATGTGGGCACTTCAGGCTTGGACACAGCCAGGTGCCCTGGGCTTGTTCCCTCTCCCGGAGAGCCTGGTGGCACAGGCATTACCTTCACAGCGGAGGTCACCGGGAGGGATGGGCTCTCCTGCCCCGCTGCTTGCTTGGGGCTGTCGCACTGGCTGCCCTGCCCCGCGGCCGGGTCCGGTGTATGGCTCTCGGTGCCGTGGGGATGATCCTGCAGGGGAGAGGTGATCCGTGTGATGGGAGAGGGGCTGCGGGGCCTTCCCGACGGTCACCTCGGGACGGCCTCTGCCTGCAAGGGGCACCTGCTGCCCCATTCCCCCTGCCCCATGTTGTCCTCAGTCCATCCCAGATGCCTCACCCCAACCCAGTCCCCCATGTCTATCCCAGCCCACTATCCCTGCTTCTCCCAGGCTATATGAGTCCACCCCAGCTCCTCAGTCTCCCCAGTCCACCCGAGTCTCCAAGCCCTCTCTATTCCACCTCAGCCCTGTACCCTCGTTCCCCCAGCACACCGTTGGCCCCTCAGTGTTCCCCAGACTAGCCCAGTACCCAAAGTCCACCTCCGGCCTGTCCTGGTCCCGCCAGCTACTCCCACCCCGCTCCGCTTGAGTTCACCCCAGTCTGCCCACCCCTCCCCCGGGCTAGTATCCCCAGTCCCTCCCAGTCTCCCCAACACTAGACTAGTTTCTCCACTCTCTCCCCCTCCCTGCTCCACTCCTCCCCATTCCCCAGTCGTCCCAGTCCCTCCCGCCATGCCGGCGCTGCAGTGCCCAGGCCCGTCAGCAGGGGCCGCTCCGGCACCGTGCAGCCCCGCGGCCCTCGGGGCGAGGCCGTGGCCGTGGGGCGGGTCCCCCGCGGCCCTGAGGCGGGTCCCCGGCGGCCCAGGGAGGGGGCGTGTCGCGGCCCTACCTGCGGCGGCCCGGCGGGAGCGGCGGGGGCGGGCTCCGGGGCCTTGGTGCCGGCTGCCGACTCGGTGGAGCCCGGGGAGTCCTCGCTCCTGGCCTGCTCAGGGGACAGCCCGTCATTGCTGCTGTCCTCTTCGAAGGCGAAGGCGTCGGCTGGCTTGGGGAAGCTGACCTGGGTGCCTGGCAGGGGAGAAGGGGGCGACGGTCAGGGTCTGGTCCTGGAGGACGGGGACGAGCGCGGCGGCGGGGTGAACCTTATGGGACGCCTCAGTGCCTGCGCCCACCTCCTCCCGACCCTGCCGCGGGCGAAGGACGCGGTGAGAGCTCAGACACCTCCTCCCATCCCCAGCCACGCAGGGGCAGCTCCTGGGTGTGCCCCTGCAGCCGAGGCTGGTGGAGAGCAGGTGGCATCAGCCATCGGCTCCTGGCCTGTGCCGTGGACCACGTCACTCAGGAAGGGCCCTCCGAGGAGCCTCGGGGCAGGAGGCTTTTTGCCCGCAGGCGGGGCTGGGGCAGGAGCGGCTGTGCTGTCCTACCCCACCTGAGGTGGGGAGGGGGCGTCAGAGCCACCCTCCCATCAGCTGGGCATCCCCACCCCAAGCCCGCAGCGCGCGCAGGACCCTGTCCTCAGCAGAAGAACTGAGGATGAAATCCACCCGGCGGGTGACCTGTCTGTTCGTGGCACAAGAGCCAACACGCGTGGACCCGGCTGCAGCTGAACGGAGGATTTTGGATCCTGTCTCTGTCCACAAGCTTCACCCGCACGACATGCTTCAAACCACTGCCGTTGTCTCCTGACTGCCCCAGACATTGCTTCTCCCCCTGCAAAGCGCCCCGCGTGCTATCTCCTAGTCAGATGGGCAAGAGCTCTTGACCCCCGGCTTTTGCTGATAAATAAAGTGCTGAAAAAGAAAAGGTCTCATGTGAGCCTGGAGAGGGCTGCAGGTGGGGGTAGAGGAAGGAGCAGTGTGGCCACACTCGTAATCTGCTCCTGCTCACGTCTGGCATTTGTCAGGCAGCTTGGCACGCCGATAGCGAGGTGACAAATGGGGAAATAGGAAGGGCCCGGGGACAAGCTTCCACCTGTCCCTGCTGCCGGTCTAGCAATGTGCACCTTCTCACTGACACACACCCTCCTGCGCTGACCCCTGTCCCTATCTGAGAGATAAGGGTTATCTCCGCTTGCTCCGGCTCATGGTGCCAGGGTGGGTGAGGAAGCAGGGAGCCCTGGCTCCGCGCCCCGAGCTGCTGCCCAGCCGCCGTACGGGGTGGGGATAAGAGAGCAACCATGTGCCGTGGAGAGCCTCTCCTCCCCACTCTCCAGGGCACGGGGCTCCTCTCATGTCCCTGGAAACAGGGCCTTGTCCCCGCTCCGTCAGAGGCAGCACCCAAACTGGGTCTTCCCTGAGGAACTGCAATGCTGCATGATCAACCACCTGGGCTGGGTGGGAACTGCTCCCCACGCCTGCAGACCAGCGTGGGCATCCTCTCTGGAAAAATGACACCAAGCAAGGGCGACTTGTGGATCTGCAAGACTCCTGCTGGGCTGGCATTTAGTAAGCATGTGTTGAGAAACAGTGCCAAAGCCGGGAGACCAAGGGACCTTCAGGACACAGCGTCAGCCCAGAGCATGACAGGAATGTGCTGCATCCTGCTGCTTGATACCGGGGGCCTGTGCTGGGTAGGGAATGCTGCCCTTATCTGTCCTGCTCTCACCCAGCCCAGGGCTGACCGTATTTTTTTGCGATCCCATGTCTCTGCTGTAATCTCAGGCAGAATGGTGTTTGCTCGGGGCTGTTTCTAATGCACTGGGTATTGTCCTCTCAAGCGTATTGGACAAAGTGATGACAAGGACCTGGTAAAAAAGGGTTCTTATATCACTGCTCAGCTATGTAGGGCACTGGCGGCCTCCTGTCACTGGGACGTTAGGGCTTTCAGTTGGGGTCTGGCACTTTCTGCTCACCCTGCCGGAGGTGATTAGAGGAACACGTCAGCTGAATTTTCCACTGTATAAACAGTTGAGATTCCAAGGTTAAAGTAAAATGATTTTAAACCCTGTCATCTTTCTGGTATTGCAAAAACAAAAGGCTTAACATTCAGAAGTGCCAGTGCTCATCTCTGCTCTGTGTTCAGCCCTTCGCCCCAAACCCTGAGCACCACAAGGCACCTCTGACTCCAAAAATCAGCTGGGGGATCATTCACCCTGAGGCTTTCTTCTGCAGAAACACGAGGGCTGGGATTGTGTTTCTGGTGCAGGTGCACCACCTCCTTCTCACGGCACCACACAGTACCAAGGAAGTTCATGCGTGACCCTAATGTGCTGTGTGTTTCACCCTAGTTGGCATAAAACTGGCTTACAGGACACATTTTTTTTCCCCAGCAATGTGATAGAAGGGCATTGCGAAAGGGAGAAATTTAAAATTGAGCATATCGTTTTAAGCCAGACTTTTTGTTTTTAACAATTTTGTCCCATAAATCTCTGTTTACCACAAGCTCCTGACGAGGCAGCTGGAGAGGAACTCTGCAAACTTCAAGCACACTTGCCCAGCCTCCAAGCCTCAGCTCCAGTGGATAAAGTCATGCTCAAACTGCCTTGAATGTTTATAAAGGGGGGATTTTTTAAAAACTTTTTTTTTTTTCTGCTCTTCTCTCCTTCGATAAGTGTCTGGGGAGATTTTACTTGAACTCTCCTTAAAAATTCCTCTTCAGGCAGAGTCCTGGAACATTTCACCTTCAAAGGCAAGAGCTGTAAAACGCTGGAAATAGAGCAGCTCAAGGACCAGCCGGGAGAAGCCCCTGTATGAGCCCTGCGTGCACTTCACAGCGGGAAAACCAAGAGCAGGAACAATTGCGGGGCAAGACAGAGCAGTATCTGGGCCTGGAACATTTCATGTCATTTACATTTGTTTCTGAGATGAAACGAAAGTCAAAGTACTTCCAGTTTCAATTCCCATTTTCGGCATCACTCCTGTCATTCAAAGATCCCCTCCCGTCCCAGAGCCCTGCCACTGTCCCCAGCTTGCTCTGAGCCCCAGAACAGGCACTTAACACGGGATTGTGCCACTGGAAATAATCCCATGCATTCAGGAACCAGGAGCAACAGAAGAAGGAATTCCCAGGGGGAAGAGCATCTCTCCGTGCCTCACTTGAAACCCAAGGGCCAAGTTGGACATGCAGAGATGGCCCCAGGCTTCAAAAATTCTGCTGCTGTCCTGGCACTGCAGGAGCCTGCTGGCTTTCCTGCTCCTTTCTCTCCTTTTTGACCTCCCTGTCCTGGCACTGGGGCCTGAGTCAAAACCTGAGTCACCTTTTTGCTTTGTGTCGGCTCCTGCACCAGCCTCCCTGCAGCAGCACGGGGGAAAGGGTTGCAGAGGATTCTGCCTCCCTCCTCCAGCTGGGGGTAGGGGATGGAGGAAAACCAAGCTGAGGCATAAGCCAAGCGCTGGGCACTAGTTGGCAGGAGTGTACCCTGCTTTGGGGTGCAGGCTGCTCCTTGTACTCCCCAGCGGTTTAACACCCCAGCGATGATTTCCTTTTCCCAGCCATGCAGCACCCCACTCTGTTGGGCCTTGCATGCCACTAGCGTCAGTGGGGAAAAAGGAGCCTGTCTGAACCGGGGCCACTTTGCCTCCATCTACTGGGATGTAAAAGCTTGCCAGGGCACAAGTGGGAGAATCCAGGCTGGCCTCACGACCACATGTGCACACCCAGGTCCTCTCCCACACAGAGGCAGGAACGAACGTCCTGTCTCCAGCAGTATCATTTGTGTGCTCAAAGCCTCGGGGAAGGCAGGGGTTTAAGAGGGGAGGTTCTTTCTGAGGAGACATGGCTGAGCAATCGTGCATGTTTCTGTGGTCATTGCTCTAAGGGCTCCCTTTTCATAGGCCTGGATAAGAAAGCATAGGCTGTGCTGGACGGGGCTGCTTACTGTGAAAATAATAAAATTTAAGCAATAAATGCAGCTTTAACTCCAGTTCGGTCACTTCCTGCAGTTGCTGTGGTACGTCCTCATAACCTTGCAAGCCCCTGCCCTGTGCCATGCACATAACACAACATGCACGTTCACTTCCACTACCTTTTATGGCCTCTTTCACAGCTGAGTCGACAGGAATAATATTCTTCTCCACCAACTCCAAAGGACCCGGCCTGAGAGCAATCTTTTCATTGAGATCATCTGCCAGTCGGGCTCTTTTCAGCTTCATTTGAGTAGACTGAATGGACCCCTCTGCAGCTGAGTCTAAAAGGCCAAATGGAAGGCATCAGTTCATGACCCAGGGCATCTGTAAGCACAGTGTTCGTTGACAATGTGCTCCCCCTTCACCTCAGCCTTTCTGGGCTGCCGCCAAAACCTAAGCTTGGC
Organism: Chroicocephalus ridibundus; assembly: GCF_963924245.1. Classification (NCBI taxonomy): domain Eukaryota; kingdom Metazoa; phylum Chordata; class Aves; order Charadriiformes; family Laridae; genus Chroicocephalus; species Chroicocephalus ridibundus. The sequence goes on along the minus strand of NC_086297.1, from coordinate 14,718,696 downwards.
TTAGTGCACAGCAGGAGCTGCTCTGAGGCTGGGAGGCAGGATGCTGGATTAGATGGGGCTGGTGGGGTTTGGGACATGGGTCCTCCTCTGGGCCTTAGGTCCAGCTTCTCCATCCCCAAATAGGAGCCTCTGTTTACTAGCCTAGGCTTGCAAAAACAGCCTGCAGCTGGAGAATCCTCTCCAAGGCCCAGGAATGATCTGCAATGGAAACTTCATTAACAAACTGCGACTAGCATGAGGGCCAAAGTGGATTCCAGCTCCGGCCTGCCAGGAGCCCATTGGACCTTGTGTTCCCTACTTCTGGAGAACATCTGGAGAAAAGAACCATTAACAGTGTTAGACAACTGGAGTAAATGCCTTACACTGGAAGACCAAAAGCTGTCTTTGAGAGTGGACATTTGGAAGTGGCATGACTGCAGTGCTGCAGGCCTTCAGGGTAAAAACCAAGCTGGTGGAGAGGAGCACAACGAAGGCAGCTAGATCTGGAAGCTACAGCCCTACCGAACTCAGATGAGAAGTTCCCAATTATTGAGTGGTGACAGAAGAGTGGCCAATTACAAGAGAAAGTGGTGATTTCCTAAACAAAGGTGATCTGGCTCCTCTGGTGGCACAGACATGAGTAGTGAAGGAGTGGGATTCTAAACTAAACCATGCCTATGCTCTCGGAGGGCTAAAGTAAGAAGGGTTGCATCTGGGTTGTGCTATCTTCAAAGACTGGACACTCTTTTAGAAGAGCAACTGTAGGCAATACAAGCTACAGGGCTTGACACGAGGGGAAAAATGCTCTGCAGGAGGCCAGGAGAACTGGTCTAGCGTCAATGCTGACCTCGGGCTATATAAGACAGTGAACACACATGAATTCTTTGAGGTGAACAGTAACAGAAAGTGTGCCTAGAAGGTATTTTGATGATAGAAGGTGTCTCAGCTGCCCAATTTCAATCATCTCTAGTGCTTGTTATGAACCAAATGGACATGTGTATGTCCGTGATATGCCAGGGAGCACCTCCATGAAATGCAGAGCACGACGGGCAGAGGTGTGAGCAGGGCTCTGGCTGAGAGCTGTGTGTAGGGCAGCACAGCCAGCTTGCTCAGTGCGTGGCCAGGCAGTCTCTGCTCCACCTCTCCTCCAGCTGTGTCTCACCGTCCCTGTCCATGCCTGGTGACTGCAGCTGCCTCCACATCTGGTTTGCAGGCCCTGGTCCCCAACTCCAGTCCGTATTGTGTCTATTATTTAACCTAAGGAAAAGACACTTTCCACCTGTTGAACAGGCAATGGTGCTGGCCTATCTTAGGGATGGAGACCCAAGGGAAAAGCAAAGCAGCAGCACTGGTCCGGCATGGGCCCCTGGCTCAGCCCTCCCGCGTGCCAGAGGAAAAAGAAATATGGACTTCATCCATGCTGAGAGCAGAGGCCAGCATTTACAGTTGCCAGAGAGTGGTCTGCTTCTTCCAGGGGACTGACAGGACTCAAGGAGACAGGCTGCACATCCTCCCTGTCTCTAAGGAGGTTGTTATCTCTGGAGATAACGAGGGACACCACAGTGTTCTGCTGTCTGTGATGGGATGCAACAGAGCCGTGCGAGCTCTCTGTCTGGGAGGGGACACCAGGATGGGAGACGTGAGAGCTGCTGTGGGCAAGGGCTCACCCTTTTCATATGGCTGTGCTTGGGTCACTGACGGCATCACTATGAATTGTCACATAAAATATCCAGAATTAAGGCAAAACAAAAGATGTCCAGCTTTAGGAGGGTATTGCAACCACCTGCTACAGGGATTTCAGTGCCCTGGACAACAAATGCCCCATATATGCTTTTCATTAGGATCAGCCCGTGGCAATTCTGTCTAACAGAGTCCTTTCTCGCAGCTGTTCTCTGCCCCACTGTCCTCTAGACCATCTTATACTGGTCCCTGCCAGAGATGGGATAAAAATTAGATAGTCTTGGATCTACTTCTGTCATGGGGTTGGACTAGATGATCTTCAGAAGTCCCTTCCAACCCCTATCATTCTGTGACTCTCTGATTCTGTGAATAAATGTGTGTCCTGCCTCCTGAAAACCTCCTGAATTCTGTACAACATGTGTCCCATTCGAATCTGCCTCTCATGAGCAGCTGGGGAAAAGTTAATCGTGATGAGACTCCTGAAGGGTACCCAAGTGGGGCAGGAGAGACGTGAGTCACAAGGTAGGAGACACAAGGAGTATGTGGGAAAAGCTCCGGCAGCCTTACCTTGTAAAATGTGCATATTGACCAGGTCTGATCGCTCAGGCCTGCTTCTGATCTTGTGCTTGAGATAATCTTCAGTCTGCAGAACACAAATGCAGAGTGTTACCTAGCTAGAGCAGCAATAAGGTACAGAGAGTGTCTGCCCCTGTGCCATCCCATGGTTCTTTTGGATTTTTTACAAGCTAGGTTGAGTGAGCTCCTAAATGGCTTTTTTCTTTTTTTTTTCCACTCAGACACTTACTTGTTCTTGGGCAGAAATTCTTCAAAAAGGGAACAATGTGCATGGAGCTGCTGACGGTTCACTATCCCTGCTCCTAAGCTGTGTTATTTCCAATTTCCCTTGGGATTCTGATGCCTGAAGCATTATGATAGCTTAAGGGAAGGATGAGACGTATTCACCGGGAGTTTTGGATCTGCTCCTAGCTTAGGATACCATGTCACCACGTACAGCTAGCAATGGCTTCTGTGGGAATCCTGGCACTCTGGGGTGAGTTATAAGGCTGAGCATGTCATGAAGACACCCATACTCTCTACCCAGCTCCTTCGCTCTGTGGTTCCTCACCCCAGTTATGATGTGGGGTTGGGAAAATCCACTTGATAGATCACTGCAGCTGAGCTTGTGATGAACATGGTCCTGGAGCCTTGTGTCAGCTTCCTCGTGGCTTTAGGACAGAAAGGTATGCAGAGGTACAATAATGCCTTCCATTAGGGCAAAGAAAGTCAGTGTTGAGGGCAGCTGACCTCAAGAATACAAATATAAGCTTATCCCCTGGTGAAGAAAAGCTAGAGCATGGCTTGGACAAATTATTAGCTGTTTGCTAATCTGAGATGCAAGAAAGAATAGTACAAAAAATGTACATAGTTCAAAGAGGTTAAACTCTTAAGGATAAATATAAAAGAATAACACAAGCAGATGTAGCAAAACCATAAAACCCACAGTACAAAATGTACAGGATCATGAGAAAAAGATTTTTGTAAGCACTTCTGTAGCCAGGAGAAGGCAATGGAAAGTGCTGTCTGTGTTCCATAAACAGGAGAAATAATTGTGGATGCTGCTGAGATGGCTACAGGATTTAATGCCTTTTTAAACCATCTTCACTAAAAGGATAAATGGCTATTATCAATCAGCCGACTAAGCCAAGAACCTTCAGCAACAAAAGAGAAGAAGCTCCAGTCATCAGGTTGGAGAACAGGTTGGAGAGTACTCAGATGAGTTAAATGTTCCCAAACAGTTTGAGATACACAAGACTAGAGTAATAGCAAGTATCTGTGGGTCTCCAGGAAACTGGGCAAGGGAGAGCATTATTTCTTGCTTTAAAAGAGATAGAGAGAAGAAACCAGGAAATTATAAACCAGTCAGGAAGATATTGGACCAAATAATCAAACAATCTATATAAATGGATTTTGAAGATAGCAAGGAATTGACTAAGAGCCGGGATGGATTCATCGAGAACAAACCACATCACACCAACCTAATTTCCTTCTATGGAGAGATGACAGATTTCTGTTACAGGAATAAACAATGAATGTCATGTACCTTGAATTTAAGCATGTTTTGACATTATCTCACATGGCTTTCTCATATGCAAGCCAGAGAAATTTGGTCTGGATAAGACTAACATAAAAAAGGAGCATAGTTGTGGGTCACCAGAGGAATTAGGAATGGCTCACAGTCTAAACAGAAGAGTATGTCAAATCATGTTACACAGCGATTTTTCCTACCAGTCAATATATTCATTAATGCCTTGGATGATAGAAGACACTCCTTAACTCTGCATCATTCAAGGCTAACAGATTACAAAGCAATGTGATTTGCAGTAATTGAAGAAATGATCTGAAATGCTTTTGATACAATTTAAAGGACATTTGGAAAGGACTGCACTCAGGTCACAGTTAGCCACAGCTAAGCCAGCTGATTAGGCACTGGGATAGATGAAGACTTAATCCACCAGAGATGCTTCTGTAGTGGTCACTGGACTGTGGCTTTAGGCAGAAATTAGTTACTGCATAAACAGAGGAAAAAATATAAAAGGCGCTGGAGAATCTAGTGATCAGCAACTGAACCGCGTCCCCAGAGCAGCAGGCAGCTTTCTAGGGGACAGAGCGAAGAGTGTCAGACGGACCCTGTTCTATAGCCAGGCGCTGTTCTGTGCCCTGCATCTGAAAGGGCCGTGGGAAGGGTCTGGAGGACTGCTACCGAAATCGCTACTGAGCCAGAGAGGGGATCGGTGAGGACAGGCTGAAGGGAGAGGAGGCTGGTCAATCCAGATGTGAGATGGCTATAGGGAAACAGAATGCAAAATACTTTTAAAAAGTGCTACAAGAAAAAAGATAAACAGTTCTACATGTGCATGCATGTTGGAGAAAGAGCGATAGGCTTAAACTGCAACAGACAAGCTTGGTCTGGGAATCGGGGACACTTGCTAACAGCACAGGTTGGGGAGCATTGGAGCAGGTTGCTGGGGGTGGGATGTCTGCCAGCGGTCACACACCTGTCAGGAATGACCCAGGTGGGGCTGCTCCCCTCGGGGGCAGAAGCACGCTACCTGTCCCCCGCAGTGCCTCCCTGCCATGATTGCTGGGCTGCTGGCAGTAAGTGCTAAAGCCCTGCTGAGCCAGACTACCTTGGGAAAGTCAGCCTGCTCTCTGTCCTCCAATCCAGCAATCTGTTATAGGACATTGACTTCAAAGTCTGCTGCGCTGGCCCCTTGCCAGCCTCTAACATAGCGAGTGACATGTTTAAACAAATAGACATTTTATTTACTGAAGTCTTAACAATTTCTTACCCTTCCCCCCTGTTTTTTTCCCCAGCTTATTTTCACCAACACAATCCCTTGTTTGGAACATGTGGAGGTTTGCCTGGTTCCTGTGCCAGGTCAGAGAAAGCTGGTGTCTGCACCTGAGTGCCGTTAAATTCACCTGATGCATTTCCAGCTCACCCTCAGATCAGATCCTGACTTGGACTAAGCTCCAATTGCCATCGTACAGATGTGGCATCGTTTATGTTGAACCCAGCATTCACACTGCGTTAGCCTGACTTTCTGCTGTGATTTCTGTTCCTTTTGACCTTTCCTGTTTATAAGCTGCATTTGTGTCACTGGGGTGCAAATGGTGGAGAAAGAACTCCGATGTGGTTTTTTTTAGCGTCAGATGAAGTAGAAGAGCTTTCAAAACACATGAAAGCAGTTATTGTTATCTGCTTTCTGCTTGCAGAACATTGGTTTGAAGGAATATCAGCTAAACAACAAATGCCATTGAGTAATTATCCAGAAACAGCTGCTGCTCCTTCCCTGTCACAGCTCTAAGCAGGGCATCCTTGCAAAGGAGTATATGTTTGTTATGGGCTGTGCTCATTAGTGTCTTCGTTAGCATGCTCTGCAAGAAAGAAATGCATGCAGTTTGGGATAGACTAGACCTTTTCCCCAGGCAACTAGCCAGTGAAAGCCTTTGAAGAGAAAGACAAAGAGACACAAATGTATACTTAAACTGTAAAATATATGACACTTCAAGGATACTTTGGATTGCTTGAAATTTTGTAAGCATACTAATTTTTCAGAGTCATATTATGTTTCTTATGCTAGTCGTTTATTACCACAGGAGACTCAGGGCAAGTGATTTGGAGTGTGTTTAAGTTCAGAAGAGCACTTCTCCATATTTCACAATCATTCTTCCTTGCAAGGCTCCTTTTCCACATGACTGCAAGCACGTTTTGCAGATTAATGGAACAAACTCTTGTGTTCAAGCAAAACCCGCGTGACTGATTTTTCCCTTTGCTGTGGACATCTCTCTAGCTCGGTCAAGGCTGGATGGTGGGTGCTCGGAAACCAGTGTGATTTCCCAAAAAGCGATCGCATCACAGAATTTTGATGTGTTCTGGAAATGGCTACTTATCTTATCTCTGCCTCCAGCAATATTTAGGGAAGCCTGAGTGCAGTTAGATAATGGGGCCAGTGGGAGCCTGGCCCACTTAGCCCCTTGGACGTTGTGTGTCGTAACAGCCAAGCTGCACCACCGAGCTAAAAGCCAGGCTCTCGTCTGATGACAAGCATGAGCTCCTTGGGGACTTGCTCCAGGTGACAAAGGGCATCTGCATTCCTCCTGCACACTTGCCAAATAGCTAGGCTCCGTAGGTCCTCTTTGCTGCTGGCCCTGCTCTAACCCCGCTGACTCGAGCAGGAGCAGGGAGCAGCCAGCACAGCGAGGAGCGGGCTGTGGACCTGGCCCAGAGAGGAAAACGGCACTTCAGCTGGTTGGACATTTACTGAAAGGATAGCCAATGCCATGCTGAACTACGTATGCCCTGGCCACAACCTCTTGTGAAACCCAGGGGCTGTTGTGAAACCCCATAGCTCAGGGCACAGATGGCCCCTCCGCCCTTTTAAACCTCCCCTGCTTGGAGAAGGGTGCTCCAGAGCATTTGTGAACCCTGGCTTGGCCCCACCATGTCTGGAAGCAAGGGAGAGGTCCTGACCCTCATCCTTGGCCACAGGGCCTGGGTGGAGGATGCTGGAGGAGGGGACAGTGGTGGAAAGTGCTTTCAAACCCCACAATGCATGCAAAGCGAGCCCACGTGTGCCCTCATTGGGATGGCTGCAGGAGTTACCTTGGCTCGCTCCAGACTTTTTCGCTGTTCATGGAATGCAGATGGGCTTTTCAGTGCTGCAACAGGAAAGAAAGAGGAGCAGTCAGCACAGGAGCAGAAGCAAGCAGCCACCAGGATATTCAGCAACAGCATTTTAATGAGTGCTATAAAAATAGCAACACAAACTAGCCGTTCTCTTTATTGCGCTGACTAAAAATAACTCAGGAAAGCTCTGGGAAATCCCGTGCTCTCAGCCAGTCCGTGGCAAGAGAGCAGGGGGGACGAAGAGCACGGGGAGCGCAGGAGACACATGGGCAGGGAGGGGGTGCAGGCTTTGAAACGTAGTGCTCTGTGGGACACATCAGAGAGCAGGTGAGGCTTTTCCCTGGAGTGCTTCCTGCAGGTCGTGGAAAGCACCGCAGCCCCACGAGACAGGTCTGGGAAGAGCAACAGCCTGAGAGAGGACCTCACCTGCAAATAAAACCTGCAGGTGACTGGGGCTTGAGGCCAGCAGGAAAACCGAAAAGACCTGCCTCGCCTTTTGGGGCCACGTGGGCGCAGCCTCCAGCGATGGTATTTCAAGCAAGGCCCTGGAGCTGGGGTCCCTTGTCCCTCTTCCATCGCTGACTAGCCTTCCATCTCCTTTAGCTTCCCTCTCACTGGACATTTGTTCTGTCCCCTGCCCAGAAGCATCTGTGTGACGTGGAGCTTCCCTGAGCAGCTGCCCGGCCAGTTACCAGGAAGCAGATCATGCTTTCGGCATCTCCTGACACCAAGAAGGATTATCCCAGAGGGGATCCTGAAGGAAAGCCAATAATCCCTGACTCTGGACCGGTGAACACCAGTCCCATGGAGCAGTCTGTACCGGGGTCATGGAGGACCTTGCACATTTCCTTGTTTACTCTGGTTCAGTAGAAATTGGAGCAGAATTTGCACGGGGAAGGGGTTAATATTTCTCAGATCCTGCAAAAATTCTTTTCTGGCTGTGTAAGCAAGCAAAATTAATTGTTCCCATTGGGAAGGGGAAGGTGTCCTGACCCACAAAACCAGTCTGCTACAACTTTTTGTTTGGCAACAGGAATTCCCTTTCCATCTTCTGAATGGGATCCAATAAGGACAGAAATTATTTTCACGCAGGACGTGTTATCCTCCATAAGTCTAGAGGAGGATGAAGAGAAGACTAAGGGCAGCCGGGAAATGGCCCTCTGAATTGGCTTTTGGTATGCAACACCCAGGGTAACCTGCCTAACCTCCAGTGAATCACAGTAAAACACAAGGCACATTCCTGCTCCTAACTTTTGGAAAGCGGACATACAGACAAGCTAGCGTTACTGTGCCATGCTCCGGTGAGCAGCCATGAGGGCTTGTGACAGCTGGCTTAATCAGAAGCGAAATAAAATGGTGCACACAAGAAAACGAAGTTAGCAAGAGAGATGACTTTTACAGCCCTGCTCACTGTGAAGTACTGACACTGGGAGTGTGCCATGGGCATTGACCAAACGTGCTATTCAAGAGGAACATGTTGCAGAATTTAGTCATTTACCAAGATTTTTGGAGGAATTATGTGGATGCTGCAGCTTGTATTAGTCTGCAAAACAAATAAAGACATCGCTAGCACTTGTTATTCAGACAACTTGTCAGGGGATGACATGTCAGCTTGAGATGGCTGAGGGTCTGGAGGCAACAGGGCAACACTGTGCTTGGTGTTGATAATCTTGGGACTGTTGCCTCTAAGATTTAAGTTAAGTTAGAGGATGAGGTGGTGGCTGCATACAGCAAGAAGGTCTTTCCTTCAAGTGCAGCTATTTCTGAAGCTCATCACAGTGGGGGGAACCTTGTCTGGAGGAACCCTTGGTTCTGAAAGCTGTCTCCCTCTCCTTTTGGGTGGGTGAGCAGGGTCTGGCTGGGGTTCGGTAGAGGTGCCTGTGCAGGTCTAGAGGAAAGATTCATCCATGCTCAGCCCTACGGCCTGCCTTTCTGTAAGTGACCCCACATGCTCTTGTTTAAAATGCTTTTGCTGGGTCTATACCAGTTTAACTGGGAAAATAAAACTGCATGTGTTGTTGCATGAATTGGAAACTTCTGACTCAGTGAGCATGAAGAATGGGGCAGGCTCTGCCCTCACCTGCACTCCTGTGTGTCAGGAGCATGGCTGTGTCTTAAAGAACCCGGATCTCACCTTGCTTTCAGAGGACCCCCCCATACACAGAGTCATGGGGCTGAAGGGACTCACAGGCTGCCCTTGCCTACTAGTCTGCGCCTGTCCTCATTTGTAGAGCCTTTTTCAGTAGCGTTGATTGTTTTGCCAGCCAGTTGTTCAATTTACAACCTGAAAACATCTGACAATCAGTCCAGCTTTGAACATGAAGTCTTGTGCAATGCTACTATCTTTTGCTCCTGAGCATCCTCCTTTAGGCAGTGTCCTGCCTTCCACAGTGATGGGGCCATCTGAAGGTTTCACATTTCTGAGAGGAACATCCAAGGGAGTGCGAGCAGAGCTCAGGTGTGCAATGGCATTGATCTTTTCTAGTCTAACCAAACACAGGTTGGGCAGGATATTCATTTCACTGCACCATGCTCAAGTAAGACTGACATTTCTCCTTGCACTATTCTCTTGGATACCAAAACACAGTTTCCTAGGATTTACTCCAATGTTTCACGCTCACACTATAGCAAGTCTCCCATGCTACAGCTGCACTGCTGAACAGCTCAGCAAGCTCTCCGTATAGTCATCAACTCCCCTTCCTCCAAGGGTTTCTACAAGCCCTCAAAGTTTCTATCCAAAGCTATCATGTTACTCTGACCTTCCATCTCTCTCTCTGGTCTCTGTATAAAATGGATCAGTTAGAAAAACAAAGTTTCTCTGGCCTGGGATTATATCAGCAGAAAATGTATGCAATGGGTTGAAAACAATCCTTGTGCAAAATCTGATGTGGAATGTGGGATCAAGTGCATGCTCCAAGCCTGGTACCAAACCTGGCTCTCACCATGGAGACCAGAAATGCCCATCTTTTCTCTTTCCAGAAGGGCTATTCTCAACCACTGTGTGTTACAGCCATAGGGGTTCATTTCCTGCCCTACTGCAATGCATGTGAACTGAGATCCTGTCCAGGTGCACCTCCTCAAGTCCACCTCACCTGCTGGTCCTCAGAGCCAACAGAGCATGGGAAGACAAGATTAAACATAGACTTATTCTTCATAAGGAACGACTGCACACACCCAAGCCATGGGGAAGCTGGCTGGGGCTCCCATGTATTAAATGCTAACGTTTGACACTTCCTCCTGAGGTCAAATTCAGCAGTTAAATTTTGCACGTTTGTTTTTTCTAATGGCAAAAGTGCCTTTTCTTGTATTACTTTCAGTGAGTGAACTGCACTCAAGCTTCCCAAAATGGCCTTCTTGGACAGAAACCAGACTGCAGTATGTCAACCTAGAAGCTGGGAGTGCAAAGAATCCGTAAGTAACAGGAAAATACACTTCAGCTGCCACCAAGTAAATTGGACCTAATATGTGGTCTGCAATGTGTAAGGTTTTAAAAGTTAGGTGCCATTTGTAAAAGCGTGGTGCTGTGCACCAGGCCCCGCGGGGCAGCGTCAGTACACAACTCTCACTTGGCACTGCTGCTCTGTGTACGTGCAATGGGGTGTCCTGCACCCGTCCGAGTGTTCCCACTTTCACAGAGTGGACTTAGCAGTTCAGGAATTGTTAGACATATTTTTGGCCACTGACCGTATTGCCAGGGCTTGCAATACTATAACAAATGTCACAATGTCCAGCTCCAACTCCTGCAGTCCTGTGATGAAAATGCTTGCCCTTTGGTGGCAGGCAGCATAAAATCTGAACTTTTAAAGAAATAAACAGAAGAAAAATGAAAAGAACCTTCATGTATCAGTCGTAAAACCATGGGATCATTTTGACGGTGATGACTTTTGTCATCCTGCTCACATTTTCTTAATGCTTGATGCCGGCAGTACTATACTGAGAAGGCGTCTGTTGCTGGCTACCTTGACACAATCCTTTAGGAAGGCAGCTGCGTGAGAAGGGCAGGAGGATGGGCAGGGTGCAGCAAGCAGTGCTATAGCCGTGCTCTTAGTGAGTTGTTCTGCGGTTTAGACAACAGCTGCGTCACAGTCTTCATAAAAATGACGCAGCCTTTGGAAAGTTGTGATCTTAGCAGTGAACCCAAGGGGCCCTTGATGAGACAGAAAGGATAATTCTCTACCTGGGTCCCAGATAATCACAGATTCATGCACACGGAGCCTGAGCTAGGTCAGGATGGAGTTATCCATCGAGCAGGGCTGAGCTCCCAACATCAGTTCTCCAGTAGTGCTACAGGTTTCATGATGCACCTGCAGGTGCAGAAGGGGATAATTTTCATTCACTTACTCTTTGGGCTCTAGCAACTGGCTTTCTGATGCTGAATGATTACGTGACAATGCTGGCCTGGAGCTTGTCCTTCAGGCTTGAATGCCAGGTTAGCAAGAATGAATGTGGTCGGAGACAGGACATCATTCATCAGTCTGCAGGCCCAGGTGGGGTTTCACTGACCTCAAGTGTACACACACAGTTCTGTCCTGTGGGGTCCTGGCTGGGCACAAGCACAGATCTGGATGTGTCTCACTCATCCAGAGTGAGTGGCTGCCCTCCACACTGGGGCCAACGCTGTCACCCACCGCTCCCTTCTCCCACAGCCTCCTGGAATGGGCCCTCTGTACCTCTTCCTCGTTCTGTGGGTCTGATCCTGACATAGAGGTTCCTGGCTTTTACAGGAGGACATGAGATTCTCTGCCCTTGCCTACGTGAAGAGCTTCGTGAGTCTTCTGCTTGGAGTTGGATATGCTTGTCCTGCTACAGCGACCTCTGGGAAAGGGGGCTATGCAGCTGGTGTTTTGGATGGTGTAAGATAAGCATCTCTTCTGACTTCAGTTTGAGCAGTGGCATTATAGTCTGTGTGGCAAATGCTGGGCACCATTGTACAGCACCAGGGACCACCATATTTCTACAGGGCAGGAAGTAAAATCCCCCCTAGTAGCAATCTGCTCAGAGCTGAGTGGGTCTGAGCAGGCAGCTGGTGCCACGCAGTGCCCCGTGAGTGCCCAGGAGGAACACAGCCCCTCTGAGCCAGGAGTGGGTGAAAAAGGCAGAAAAAGATACTCACGTGGCATGATGCCTTGGTCTGCCAGCTGCTCACGGGTCCTCCTCTGCTGAAGCCGTAACTGCAAAACTGTGAGAGAGAAAGCATCAGGAAAAGCTGCAGGATTTTACTGAGGTACTAATACATCTATCAGGGACAATGTTTCCGGGGGTCTGTGTGTGGCACAGAGGACTGGCATGGATCTCTGCGGGTGCTGGACCATTCTTGGTGCAGCAGAGTGCCCCAAGCCAAGGAGGGCTGCCAGGGAGGAGCCTGCACTGACCCAGTCCTCAGCTTTGCGGACAGATGATCAGGGCAGGGCTGCTTCTGGTGCAGACAGTACCCTAGTGCCTGGGACAGACTGATCCCTGCCTGGCACCTGTAATAGCAGCCTCAGGTGACCTTCAGCTCAAATAGTTGCTCAGCTCTGAGGTCTGAAGTTGGGAGGTCCTCCCTCACCCCAGCACTGTGGGTTGAGTAGGGCTTTCCAACACCATCAACCTCCTGAGGGTCTGGCAGCACGTTTCCCATCCTGCAAGGCTCGGGACTGGATGCACATATGCTTCCTCTACTGAGGGGGAATGCAGATAATGTGGTGTGGAGAGGTTAGTGCCATCACTGTATGAACCCTCTGCTCCAAGGGCCTGCAATCTCCAGCATACCTTCCTTCTGGAAACAATGCCCTGACAGGTGGCAGTGAACCACTGATCAGGGTCACTAAGCGTCTTAGTGGCATGGCCTCAGCTACAGAGCATCGATTTTGCGTTCAGTTTTGGGCCCCTCGCTACAAGAGGGACATTGAGGTGTTGGAGCGTGTCCAGAGAAGGGCTACAAAGCTGGTGAGGGGCCTGGAGGACAAACCTTATGAAGAACGACTGAGGGAGCTGGGGTTGTTTAGCCTGGAAAAGAGGAGGCTGAGGGGAGACCTTATCACCCTCTACAACTACCTGAAAGGAGGTTGTAGAGAGATGGGGGCTGACCTCTTCTCCCTGGTGACAAGTGATAGGACGAGGGGAAACGGGTTCAAGTTACGTCAGGGGAGGTTTAGATTAGATATTAGGAGACATTTTTTCACTGAAAGGGTTATTAAACATTGGAATAGGCTGCCCAGGGAGGTGGTGGATTCACCATCCCTGGAGGTGTTTAAAAAAAGGGTAGATGGGGCACTGAGGGACATGGTTTAGAAGTGGCTCTTGTCAGGGTAGGCTAAAGGTTGGACTCGATGATCTTAAAGGTCCCTTCCAACCTCAACAATTCTATGATTCTATGATTCTATGATTACATGTTTAACGAAGAAGCACCTCTCAATATTTACAGCATACAATGGCAACCCACCATACACCTGCAGCCAGGTGCCAGGTGCCAGGTGCTGCAGCCATCTGCATGGCCCAGGACTGCACATGTTAGTCCATCCCATCACTCAGGTAACCCTGCCTGTACTTTGAGTTAGTAACATATTCTACACCTTTGTTTTTGCAAATTTATCTTCAAGAAGATCAACATTTGTATCACAAGGTGAAACATAAAAATCCTTTCCAAATTTTCCTGCTGGACACTCAGTACAGCTTGCCACAAGGACATATATCTTTCAGCCCTCACTATATAACTGCACGCATATCCCTGGCCTACCAGCACAGCCCCCCACTGCATCCCCTTGTCTGCCCTGAGAGAGCTGGTGGTGGAAGGGGAAGAGGGGGAAGAACGGCTTTTTTGTCCTCAGGAGCTCTGCCACCAGCTCACATCCACAATGCGCCTTCTCTGGCATGTGGGATGGAGTTGGATAATAATCCCTTCCAGAGGAGGCCCCAAATCACAAGGCTCCCTGAGATGCCATTGCTCGTGACTTTTCCATGTCCTCTGGACAAACCATGTCTCACATTCAGAGCAAATGTTTAGTGAAGGCCTCACGTGGGACAATGATCTCCTGCCAAATTCCAGCTCTTCTTAGGACTCCAAAGATAGATTCTTGCTGTGAGGGAAAAATGTAGCCTTCAGTACCTGGGGAAGTCTGCATGCATGGGGTTCCCTTTTTGCCAGAGTGAAGCTGGTGACTGGAAGTCGCTGGCTGTCAGGGAAGTCTGTAGCCCTCCGTTGCCCCACAGCACCACCCCCAGTAACTGCTGGTTCTGCCCATGGACATGGATTTATCTACATCGGACCCAGTTATCTACACCCCCTTGCAGATCATCACCCTCAGGGGACCTCAAAACCAAATTGGTAGTCCATGCTTAAGGAATGCCTGTCTTTCCTCCTTGACTATAGAGGCAGTTTAATGGTAGCCAGCTCATGGCAGGTGTCTTACACAGAGTGAGGTGGACCCCAGTTTCTCTGTGTAGAACCTTCTCTGTGACTGGTCACAATATTGAAGAACCATCTTTCCCTGAGGAAGAGATGTATCTTTATGGAACAAGTGAGCTAAGGGTGGTCGGAGACTGTCCAAGAATGAAGAAGCTTTGTAGCTCATCCAAGAATACTCTGCTCTCCTGGGTCCTGGTCCAGTGTCCCAGGCATTAGAGCATCTTCCCTTAAACTGAGGCAATTTGCACACAACAGCTCATCATCAAACAGGAATCAGAGACAGCAGACGTCTAGAAACAGATACAACACTGCCAAGGACACAACGGTCTGCCCTGTGTAGCTGTAAAATATCCCATGTGAGGATGCTCCATCACTTCCCTTCACAGCTCCCACACGTGCCAAATTATTTGCACTGTTTTGTTCCAACTTCCGACACAACCAGGCCAAGTGATACACCTCATCCAAATGAGCAAGGGGGATGCTATTGGTCAGATGACTGTGCATTCAAAGCCCACGTTCTCTGCTTCTTCTGCTTATTTCATAGCCCTTCCTAGAAGACAAATAATTTAGCGGCCTCAGGGTGCAATCAGCTGTCAGCCAGGCCTGTTTAGAGGAAAAGATGTTACAAATTCCCTTGAAGCATAGCTTGGAAGTTGATGATGATTTCCAGTGTGGTGGCTATAAGATATAGCATCTGCCTTGATGCAAGAAGTGCTGAAAACGTATGGAGGTTTCACTGCCATAGCTCTGCCTTTGCTTGGATGCTGCGTGCACTCAGGACCCCAGATTTCCCAGGTCCTACTGCCTGCCAGCAAACAGTGCACAACCCAGGGGAGCCAACCCTACCACAGCTGGTCCATGCTCCAGCAGCAGCCTCTCCTTTGCCTCCTGCGCTAAGCTCTGCTGATAGACCATCACAGAGGGGGCCTGATATTACGTAATGGTAACTTTGTGCAGGAAGGAAAAGTCTCCAAATTGCTTTTCATGCTGACAGGTATAAAGACTGTGACCCAGCAGTGACAGAAGCTGTTCTGAGCGCGAGAGCTAAGCTCTACCGTGGGTGAGCGGCTATGGGCAGGCCATGCAACCTCCCCCAGACACGTGGTTCTTCTTGGGCCATGCTGAGCTTACAAACTTCCTGGCCTATTCTTAAACCACAGGGCAAAGAGGAAAAGTTTATCCAGCCTTGCCTGTTCAGGGCAAACTGACAGAAAATGTGAGGACAGGCGTGTGCAGACGCCGGCCATTTCCAGGAGCAGCCCAGGCTCAATGGTGGAAACAGTGATTTCAGCCACTGAATATTCATCCATCTCTGGACCCCCTCATGCAGCAGGATGCATGCCTTAACTTCCAAATATCATCTCTATGAACTTCCAAATCCTGTTGCAAACCATCTGAAGAAGCGCAGCTGTGGACAGCATCAGACAATAAGACTGAACATCCCTGCAGGAAGAAGTAAAGCAGCCACCACTTTCGTCAGTCTCCAAGTCAGTGCTGCAGCCTGCAGCTCAGCTCCAGGCTTGCACCTTTCCCTTACAACCAAAAATGCCTAAAAGCAGGGCTGGAGGAGCCCCTGGCACCATCCCAACGACCGCCACTTAGGTGTTTCTTGAAGGGGACTTGAAATCTGTTGAAGTTGTATCTGACCCCAGCTGCATTCCTGTTCTCTTCCTTCGCAACCTGTCTGGAAGCCTGAGCTCTGAGTGCTACCGGTGACTCACTTTGAGGATGCTGTCACCCACCACGTACGGGAATCATTTTTTTCCCGAATATTCTTATTTTTCAAGGAAACTGCTTTGCTAACACTTCAGAGGAACTCTTTTGTTAAAAAGATTGATGGCTAGAGTACTGCTGGTGGGACAGTCTTGGTCCCACACTCCCAGCATCCTTGTTCCCTGTCTGCACCAGCTTGGATGGAGAGAAGACCTAGACAACCTTTAAAGGTCCCTTCCAACCCAAACTATTCTAAGTACTCCCAAGGGAGCAGTCAGGCACACTGGTCACCCTGTGGTGCCAAGCTGTGCTGGCACCATCAGCTGCCATCAGTTGAGAGACAGCCTTGCTTTCAGCAAACCTGCTCTCTCCTATGGCACCCCATGATGAGAAATCCCTCCCTAGATGATGCAGGGCCTGTCACAGCTATTCCAGCAATTTTGCCCGTGAACTTTTTTCTGCTAGAAATAATCCTCTCTTCTATGCTAACGCCGTCTCATTTAGTGATACAGCTTCCAGAAGCATCCTCTGCAGTGGGGCTGTGTCATCGGTGCAGTGAAGACCTCCTGGTGTCAGTCATGGCTTGCTCTGGTGGCCCAAGCTCTGAGCACTGTCCATGACTCACAGTCATGACTCATCCTCGTCCCAAGGAGTTGACCTCAGAGCTTTAGGAAGCTAAGAGGATAGCTTGGGCCTTGCCTGGCCTGGTGATGCACTGGGAAAGACATGAGCAAATCCTCCCTCCACCCCAGCAGCAGGCAGACCTGGCCTTCTGCTTCAATCTGTGGGGGCACTTTGGGTCCAGTGCTCTGCAGCTGGACGGGATGGGACTTTTTTATCACCTGCATCAGAGCATCCCCCATTCTGGGGGTATTGCCAAAGCACTCATAGCACCCTCCTCTCTTTGGGGAACTGGCTTTAACAGCAGAGGGGGCTGAGCAGCACAGAGGCACATTGCCCAGGGAGGTGGGGAAACTGCTCTTCTCGCAGGGTTCAGGACCAGGGCAGGCAGGCAAAGCCATGGCTGACCTGACCTACTGTTGGTGATGGTCTGTATCCAAGAAGCTGGCTGGATCAGAGCTCGCCCCTTCCCACCAACACTTATGTAGCAGCCAGAGCAGGTTCCCTGGAAACTCTGAGGCTGCATGAGGCTTTCTCAGCATTCAGGTCAGGCTCACAGCTGAGACAAGCTGCCCAGGTGGAGCTGCAGATCCGTTGCTGCTTCTTGACTTCAGACCCACCATCTATCTCTGACAGACCCTCTGGGAGTGGGAGTCACTGAGGCAGAGGCTCTACTGCTTCAGCTCTTCCCAGCTCTCTTGTGTGGTTTCAGGTGAAATTCCAATAATTGCTGGTTTTCTCCCTGCCTGGTCCGTGCCAGCACCTTTGCTCTGGTTGGGAGCCACATTCACAACCAGTGCAATTGCTGTGCTCTCATCTTCCTCTGAAATAAGTCACCACTGTTACCAGAACTGATGGTTGGGCAGTTGCCTGCTGATCCCTGCACCTCGTGCTGCTTCCCGGTGCTCCTGGGCTGTGCAGTGAAGGGGACCAGCAGAAGCACCACCTTATACAAGTTTTGCCGAAGTGCATGACCATGATGGGAGTCAGCAGTTTGACAAACAGCTGAAGCTGTCACTGCCACTAAGAAGAGCAGCAGCAAGTCACTGTCCCCTCTGCCAGCCACCCCAGCAGCTCATTCTTGCCCTTTGTGGCCCAAAGTTGGGGTTTTAGGAGCATGAGTGCAGCTGAATGGTGCACAGGATGGGGGCTGCTCTGCTGGGCCAGCGGGGAGCTGGCTGCAAATGAGGAACGAGGTGATGGGGAGGAGGGACTCCTGTTTTCAACAGCAGCAGCTTTGTTGCATGTCAAACGGCAGCTGAGCAAATGTGAAACACGTGTTTGTCCATGGCCATGGTGTGTACCAGAGGAACCCTGTGACTCGCCCCTGCTCACACACTGGCTGGCAGAGGACGGCCCTGTTTGGGACTCAGCCTCCCTTGAAGGGCAGAACTGCTGCCTGCTTTGGGACTGTCTTTACAGGTGGTGTCTGAGGCTTTCCCACGCCAGCATGCCAGGGGGAGAGAAGCTGCCCAGGGGGAGACACATGTGGGATCCTTCGACAATCCCAAGGTCCCAGCAGGGCAGGAGCAGGGCTGGCTCCGTGGCAGGGTGCCTTTGTGTTGCTTGTGGCCTTCTCGGGGCTGTGGCTGTTTCTCGCAGCATTGTCAAAGCAGGACGTCCACAGGGCAGGGCAGCCAGGAGCAGTGGTGCTCTGTCCTGGCTGAGCAACAGGCTGACACCAAGCTCCTGGTGTGGGGTCTGTACTTGTGTGAATTAATGCGGAGTCACCCTGAGGTGGGTGACAAGCCAGCCAAAGTCCTGGGTGCCACCACCGGCAGGGTGAAGCACTGGTCCAGCAGAGCATCGTAGGATGCTTTTCTGGAGCTGCTGTTTTGCAAAAACACCTTGGCCGGGCTCTGTCCCGAGCCCCTCCATGGCTCTCGGCCCACCTACTCTGCTGATGGCCAGGTGCCACAAAGGGATTTCTCTGTAGCATCACATCTCCAGGCCCAAGTTATCCTCTGACAACATGGCCCTTGTGAGACCCGTGTGAGCAGAGATGAAGCTCAGCCAGCCATAGCCCAGCTGAAAATGGCACCACTCAGCCAGGAGAGCCGTGGAAAGCCCTGGTCAGTCCTCTCCTGGCTGGGCACTGCCTCGGAGGGGTCCCAGCCACACCAGCTTTACCTCTGCCCACTTCAGAGGTGGGAACGTTTTACCTTCTCCAAGGCAGATGTGCTACGAATTTGTGTGTTACCCAGGAGGCTGCTCTGCACCAAAAATCTCATCTACATTGGTGAGAATGACATCGCTAAACCGACATCCGGGCCTGCAGGTGCCTTGGAAGAGACATAGAACCACCAGTAAGGATCCCAGACCACCACAGGTCACCACTGAAAAACAACCAGCTGTGAAATCCTTCCAAGAGCTGTGGAGCACATCATAATGTGCAACCCCAGCCTCGCCGCGGTCTGGAGAGCAGGCTGTCACCAGCCCTCCTTAGAGTCATCCCTTCAGCATCCCTTCAGCATCCCTGTGAGCACCTCATCCATCCTTGTCCTCAAGCAGTGAGGCACATTTCAATCTGTGCTATAACACATGCCTGACTGACAGAGAAACACGCCTGTCAGGTAAAACACCAAGGTATAAGATGCTGGAAACACAAAACCAAGCACAAACCGATCTATATCAAGGCAGCGTTTTACAAAAACACCATGAAATCACAAAACAGTGTCACCAGTTACAGAGGCCATGGTTTGAACGCACACACCAGTTGTGAACTGTATGAGTTCATGATCTGAGAAGAAACACATGCGCACGCTTTATCTTTGGACACTGGGAAAATGAAAATAAAGGTTCTGCCAAAATGCCTGGCCTAACACCCTACCAAGAAAGACCTACTCTCTTCTGCCTTTATTAACCTGCTGATTTTGGTCCAAATCCCTCTCTCTGTCACAGGCAGACAGACTAAATTCCTCCCCCACCTCAGCCAGCTTCATTCAAGCCCTATGTGCAAGCAGGAATCCTTTGCTCCGTGTAGCCAGGCAAGTTTTCTCTGCAAATTCACACCCATGTGTCCACAATTAGGCCTGGATATTACCCCATGCCAAGCCACGCAGGGCCATATTTAGAGTGTTAAACTTTCACTTCTCACTGATTATCTGAACTACCACTGATGTTATGCAGGTGTTGGCCTTGGAAACTCTCTTTCCATGTCGTCGGACAGAAAAGGTCAGTGTTAAGGCTAAGTCTGCGTTTGCCAGCTTTCTTTGCTCTGTCCGATGACAACGCTTCTCTGCTGCTGGAGTACAATTGGTTTGTATTCAAAGCGGGAGATCACTTCACAGAAATGATCGTCTCTGGGAAGAGTTAAATATGTTTCTGGAACAGCCCTTAGATGTCCTAGTTGATTTAGTGCAATCCCATTGATAATTGGAGCACATGGGATAGCATGGCAGGCTTGAATTCCTGCAAAATTTGTCAGGATGACCTCAGATCAGTATATTTATCTTTGGCAAAACAGACAAAATAAACATGCTCACAAATCCTCGAGGAAGGGGAGGGGGAACCTGAAGGCCTGCAGCATGTTGGTGATTTGGTCTGTCTCCTATGGGGTGGTTCCTGGTGCCCTGCGCTGGGGTGGCTACCATCTCTCCGCAGTTCACGGCTATGCTGGTCCTTCACTGTGGACCACTGGAGAGAGAAGAGCAGGAGAAAACCCTGTGGGAGTCAAGGGAGGGTTGCTGGGGACTGTGTGACAAAGCCGCTGCCTCCACCAGATCAGCCTTTCCCGGACAAACTCTTTCTTTTTATTGTTACTGACGCTGCCAGATGGAAGTAAGAAACTGGAAAGCTGACGCTTGAGCCACTCTAGGAGGGACACCTACGTGCCATCATCTTCTAGTTGTCACCTCCTTGCCCCACTTTCTGCCTGCTGTGTGCCACAGAGATTAAAGGGATTCTGGGATGAGGAAATAACAAGCAAGTAATATATCTCTAGCACCCTTTAACACACACATAGCTCTTCCAGCTGCCCAGTGTGTGCAAGCCATGGAGAGACAGCAAAAATTTAGTTATTAAGATTTACCTCAGCCCTCATTAATGCTGGCCTGGAATCCTTCAACAGGGATTCAGACTCATCATGATTCACGGAGCACAGCTAATCCTTCCCAAACCTGGGGAGCAAGCAGAGCCTCACACCTGCCAGCGCAAGACCATTTCCAAAGCAACGGCGCATCGTGGAGCGCAGCTCCTCAGGGCTTGGCGTTACAGGGCCTGATCCCTCCTGGTGCATCCGTCACTTGCTGCGTGCAAGCGGTGCGGCTGTCCGCGGACACTGCTGCTGTCTGTCAGCGCACCACAGCCCTGAGCCATGCAGAAGGGGGTCGTGCAGGACGATGGGTTGTTTGAGATGTTCATCCCTCCGCCGAGCGAATGGGGGACAGTAAATCAGAGCTCTGCACCTCCTGCCGTCCTTGTGGGGTTTACATCTCCCGAAGTCTGCACAGGGAGCAGAGACACCACAGGAAATGCTGCCCCATAGAGACTTTGCACATAAAGGAGATTTGAGCACTTCAACCATCGCATGTTAGCTTTTCTTCTCTACGTTACTAAAAATCCAGCACAAATTGAAAGCAGCACTGTGATTTGTTTGTGTTCCTCAGCATCCCTCCTTCCTCCCCTGTCCCACAGATAGCGATGACCAGGGTTGCGCTGTGGCCATGTCCCACGTTACCTGCAGCGGTCCCAGCAGTGGGGACAGCGAGATGCAGACACACATTTGGGATTTTGGCAAGCCCGCCTCAAACAGAAGAAATAGGCAGAGAAATCTTGTCAAACGGGAAACCTATCTTTCACCAGGCAACAGTGAGGGATGGCAGCTGTGGGAATAAGTCATGAACCAAAGAATGCCCTGCAAATTGACTGCCCTAGAAATGCTGAAAGGCACAAGAATTTATGGATGCAAAGACCCACCAAGTTTACTTTTACTGGAGAATCATTTGAAAAATATGTTTAGAGATCCCATTGTTGGTTCTATAATAAAGCCAGCTTACAAATAAACCAGAAATGAGGCTTAAAAACAATACTGGTTCATTTGAAAAGAATGCAGGGACATGTAGCAGAGCCCATCCTCCTCTGTCAGAAAGGTGGCAGTGTTGCTTTGTAGTTGCTGGAGGAATTGTTACAGACCGAGGTTTTTTTTCAAATGAACAGCAATGTACCATAATATACCAACAAAATCTAAGGAATGACTTAATCTAATGAAATGTAAGATCAGAGCGATATGGAAACCACACCAAAGCCCTGGACCCCAGTTGTGTATAATTCAGCCAGACTAGGACACTTGTGTTTGCACACACACTCTTGGGTTTTCAACCAACTGCCAACTTTGTATTTGCTGAGAAAACAAAGTTTAAGTTGACCACCCAGCTATCTAAGAGATCCTGATAACACCACTCATGTCTACCATCTGTATCATAAATCTCTAATTTCATTATCTGCAATGCACAAGGAGGCAAAAACACACACGGCGTGGGTGACATGCCAGACCTGCTGCATGTTCCAACGTGACTGCCCCGTCCGGTTTTACAGCGTCCCATACGGCACACACAGCTGGTTTGCCTGAACATCCTCACAGATAACATTCCCGGGAAGAACCTCACCGCCGGGAAGGTCAGAGAAAGCTCCTCGACAACATTTTTTGACATTACCATTACCATTAATATTACAGTATGTTATGTTCATTTAAAAAATTACAAGTAAAGATACCCACTCACAAACGCGGCATACTTACTATAAATAAAGCCAGTGAATAAAGGCATGAATATCCAGCAGAGGGTCTGCTTTAGAAGTGACTGTCCCATAGTTCACCTTCACTCACCTTCACTCGCGCTGAGCGTCCTCTGAGAAGCCCCTTACCGGTGCTTCCCCTAACTTACAAGACGGAGGCATGTTTGACTTGCAAACCCTCCGAGAGTGGCAATCAATTGTGTGGCTCTGGTTTTATTTCTCTGATGATGTCACTTTAAATACTTTTCATGTTCCATTTGTTATTTTTACTTCTAAAAATGACGCATTTCTTCAAATTCATTTTTCTCCAATTAGTCACAACTTAATGGAACAAAGTCAGCTGCCTGCATGGCAGAGAGCGTCAGGCCCATCCTCACTGCGATTATTACAGAACGGACCCACACGAGCACCTGGAATATTCGGATGGCGTTAGGTACCTTGTTTATCCCAGATGCCCTTTTGGCTTCCTGCCTTTATCCTCTGCATCAGGGCCAGGGCAGGAGACCTGGGAACTGCAGTTTTACCAAAATAAACCACAGACATAAATCGAAGACAATGAAAAACCAGGAGGAAAAAAAAAAAAAGCAACCGAGAGGAAAGAAGATGCGTTTCTCCACTTGCGGAACAGCCTCTGTAAGAGCAAAGCTGTGACAGCTCTACGACCCCCTGAATATTTTGCTCACATGCTTCTTCCACACATTTAATGCAAAACAGTCTGTGGCTACGGCTTGCCGGAGAGAGAAGTTTTAAGAGAAATCTCGAGGTTTCCCCTACCTGATCTGAACTTGCTCCGAATCAGCAAGGAGTGCTCAGACCCCAGGAGTGTCATGGTGACTCGGGGACCGGATCCAGACGCCCCTCACTTAAACCATTAACTTCCTCCACAGGGAAAAGCCGACCAGACCACGGCTAGTGCTCAGCATTCATCCAGCTCTCCTGGACTCTCTGGGTGCTTTTACAGCTGGCCAGCAAGAAGCAGCAAGTGGCTTTGAGAGATTTGGTCCCATCCAGCACTGACCCTCCACAGACACCGACTGCTGCCCCTGGGCTGTGTTGAACTAATTAACGTGGAGCTGGCGAGAGCCTCCTCCCGCCCGGAGTTTACTACCAGCAGCTGGGTGTCCTGGCTGATGTCATCGTCTAGCGGGGAGCAGCGACTATCGGAAAGGGTCTTAGCAAAGACAGAAGTTTGATATCTGATACTAATTACTACCGGCCGGTACGCAGCCAATCAGGGCGCTCCCCGTCTGGGCTGACTTTGGGAGCTGCTTGGAAATATCAACAGAGCGAAGGCTTAACTCTTTGCAGCGTGGTGCAAGGCTGGCCCCCCGGACCCCGGCTCCTGCGCCGGGGCGGCCAGTGTGGGTCTAGGGTCTGTGTGACCCTAAGACGAAGGAAGGGCTGCGGTCAGGGCAAGTGTCCCGGGCCAAGGGGACGGCTGGGTGCAGGTCCTGAGTGCCGTGTTGGATGCCCTTCCCATCAGGGAGCCAGAGGACGCAGCTACTCAGCAAACGGGGCTGTGGCTGCGGCTGCTGCTGCCCCTCGCCCAGGGAATTTGGGTGCTGGCGCACAGAGCAGGCAGTGCCTGGGCTGCACAGAGCCCCGACCGCGCCGGGAAGATGGCAGCGAGCACAGGGGCGCTCAGGTGTCTCGTCTCCGCGACCCTCCTGCAGCGTAGGCGTGCCCAAAACTGTGCTGCTCTGTGCACACCTTTGTCAGTACGTGACTGCATCCACAGTATTATCCACTTGAGATGCTCACGTTCGCCGTGGCTCAGGTAGGATATGGTGCAGGCACTTGGAACACGCCTTCTTGTTCTGCTATACACAGACACTCAGAATAACGCCAAATATACAAGGCAGGGCTAAATCTTGCCTTAAGGTTTCCTGCGCTGCAGATGAGCGTGAGGAGGCTGGGCACATGGAGGAGCGTAGGATGGTGCTGCAGCGGAGGACGCTTCTCCACCGACCAAACATCCTCTCAGAGAAGAAAAACTTTTTGCAAACACGCAAAGTAAAGAGATATAGATCCTTTGAGGGTGTCTGCCCCCGCAAGCCCACGTCGGGTTCACTTGAGGTGAGTGGAAAGAAATGAACTGATGGCACCTTTTACCTTGTAACAAGTCAAGCTAAGTCAAGGACAGGTCTCAGCTTCCCCAACACATGCGTCTCACCTAGGAAGCTGCCTAAATTCCCGCTAGATAATAAACACCCACCTGAAAACTCCCTCAGACCTGGTTTGAGGTTTTGTTGGGTTTTTTGGTTGGTTAGGGTTTTTTTTGTTTTCTTTTGTTGTTTTTTTTTTCCTTTTTTTTTTTTTTTTTTTTTTAATCCTGTGGTTTCTGGGAAATCCTCTTAAACATTTTGGCTTCTTGATAGGAATTTCAGGGCTTCCAGACTTGTAGGCCCATGGTGCCAGAGACCTTAGAAACCTGGTATCCCCAGAAGGTCTGATTCCAGCAGTGCCGCAGTTACAGCTGAGAAGTGCTGGGGTCCCTCACCCCCATGTAGCCCATGCAAGGAGGCTGTCCTGAGATGAGCACTCTCCCCATCATGGGCTGGACATGGGATTTCCTGATATCCACTGATGAAGTGGATATTCCTTAAGGTCTGATGAGGAAGAGGTTATTGAAATAAATTAATCTCCAAGCATTGATCTGAGTCAGTAAACACAGTTTACTGCAGTGCCCAGCAAGGTGGTCAGGAGGCTTGTTCCTTAGTAATTTTTCCTAATGTTTAGTCAGCTATGTTTGAAATGTCTAATGGACTTCTTATAAGTAACCCTGTCCTGAAACAAATGCCACCATTTAGCAGAACCACACCATGAGCAGCTCAAGGACAAGAAAGGACTCATCAATCCCCACAGTCTCCAACTGCAGTTTCTTGTCCTTTGCAAACTCCTGTGTGATTTACTGCCTCTGCCGGCCAAAGCCCCACTCAGGTGTCCCTCCTCCCTTTGGAGCCTGCTGGTTCCTAATGTCTTCTCCATCATGCATTAGGGGGACCCACCTGCAGAGGCTCTGGCCCTACGGCGCTTCATGTTCTCGACCTGTCCCTTCACCCCTTCAGGACTATCTGCAGATGTGATGGAGAGGTCCCTGGTTCCACATCAGCCATGACAGTATACACGTCACCCAGCAGCCCAGAGGAAGTGTCTCCAGGACTTTTTCACTCCAAGGCTACATCTTCCTGTGAGAATGAGTGGTGCTTCCTCAGTCCCCTCTTGCTGCTACTTTCAGCGGTTCGTGTTTGTGTCCTTTTCTGCCTGCAAGTTACCATCTCCAGTCTTTTAGTTCAGTGGAAGAGGGGTGGAGTGCAAGGGAGACACTGCACGGTGTGATCCTACTTGGGGTAAATGTCCCTGTGGCAGCAGAAGGCCATCAGTGGGGATGGCTTAGGACCAGCAAGGTGAGGTGAGCTGCCCAAAGCGCACAGCACCTCATGTGCTGATCTCATCCTGGATCTGACCATCTGCCCCTTCAGGATTATCTGCAGATGTGATGGATGGGCACATGAGCTCCAGGTCTGATACCAAATGCTTGGAGGATACTGGCAGGAAGGCCTAGACCCTGCTGCAAGGCACTCTGCTTGGTGGGCTTCTCCCATCTCCTCCACCACCGGCACCTTGTCTCTGCTGAGACTTGTGCACAGAAGAGGACTTGTTGAAAGACCCCACATCAAGGATGAGGACAGCGTAGGAGCCTTCTGGTCCCCTAAAGCCCTTGAGTATCATAGTCTTCCTTCTTTCATGGTGATGCATTGCACACCTAAATGACAAATGAAGACAAAGGCCTTCCTTTTTTTCCTAGCATGGAGTACTAAAATGATTAGTGGGTGAGATGGATACAGGCTGAGGTCTCATAGTGTATCTGGGCAGTCTAGAAGTGCCTCTAAAGCAGTGAATAAAACAGAACCAATCAAAAAAATCAGGTTTTGACTTTCAGAAAATTTTTCACATGGTCCCACACAAGTGCAGTGAAACCTCAGAATTGTTCCAAAGCAGGTACTGTGATGAGTCAAAATCAGGAATACACAAGAAAAAGTAGAAATGTTGGGCAATGATCAACAGGGAAAAAGGGCAAGCACTACATTTATTATTCCTTTAGATGGGGTAGGGGCTGCAAAATGTGCAGCTGAAAAAGTAAACAGGTTAGTAAAATCTCAGAGTGAACAAGAAATTGGTGTGTGGTCTGTCTCAACTGGGGAGGATGGCCAGACAGCGGCAGATGGAGTCTATTTGATGTGGATAAATTCCTTAGTTTCATGACAGAATGGAGGATGAACCCTGCAAACTCCCCAAGCGCAGAAGCCTGGGAGAAGGAGTCATGCAAAGATCGCAGGTTCCTTGAGCTTGAGTCACTGTGAGTGTACAGAGGCTAAGTGGACAAGATGGTATCTATGCTTCAGAAGAAAGCTTTCTACTTTCTTGTTTGGTGACTGTTCACTCAGATTAAAGTGTGGTGTGATTTAGCGGGCACATCCTTGTCGGTAATTTGCTAGGGATGTACACGGTGTCCCACCTGGGTGATGTGACCTCCGTTTTGATGGGATGCCTTTATTCCTTCCTCCCTACTCTTTTCTCAGGACTTTTTATTAACCTGCAGGCGATTCCTGAGCAGTTAGTTCCTCTGGAGGGCACGTATCATACCAGCACTGCATATGGGAGGCTGTGCTGGCCATGTATCTCGGGGTGTGTAGGTAGCTCTTCATTAGCTGAAGGAGTGAGCCTGCTTCTGTCTGAGCACATTTACACCAGATGTTTAGCTGTGTGAGGCACCTAAGCATCCCCTCACACAGCGTGAGTTTCTCAGTGCCAGGGTTTGCTCCCAAGAGTTGTCAGGGCTTGTCCTGAACGCCAGTGCCTGTGCAGGACTGCTGCCGTTATGGCTTTGCTCCCTCTTCCCTACCAGTACAAGGCTGTGAGGGAATGGATGAGACTGTTGCAGCTTTCCTTAATTCCTTTTTCTTGTCAGCCACAGACTGTTGGCCACTGATATTCCTTCCCTTGAATGCCCAGATCCCAAAAATCAGCATTGGCACTCTGCTGAATGACACCAAAAATGAAAGGGAAGAGCAGGAAGACTGAAGTGTCGAACAAGGGGCTCAAACTGCTGCATACGATCTCATCTAAAAACTCACCTCCTGGTTAAACCGGAATTTTCTTAGGGAGGCTGAGGAGAACTCTATATCAGTACAAACAACATCTCAATATGATCTTGCTTATCTGGCACTTCTCTCCATGTAGTTCCCTGTCCAGGTGGTGTTGGAGCCAGCACTCTGAGACCACTGAGGTGCTCTTCTGAGAAGGCTATAGAAACTGTACTGGTCACTTTGGCAGCCCCTAGACATGGGTCTGTCATTTCTCAAGTCTGAAGAGACCCCAGTCTCTCTTCCTTGAGTGCTGATGTTGGTCTCTTGACTGTGGAGCTGCACAGACTGGCTGTTTCTCTTCCCCATTCTCTGCATTATTTACTTTTATTGATGGTGAATCTCATCGGATTGAGGAGGAACTTCTTTCCTGTGGGCGTGGCAGAGCCCTGGCACAGGCTGCCCCGAGAGGTGGTGGAGTCTCCGTCTCTGGAGACATTCCAAACCCACCTGGACGTGTTCCTGTGCCACCTGCTCTGGGTGACCCTGCTCTGGCTGGGGGTTGGACTGGGTGATCTCCAGAGGTCCCTGCCAACCCTACCGTTCTGTGATTCTGTGGATGTTTCATCTTTCAGGCATTCAGCATGGAGAGAGCATTCTGCAACTCTTTGCAGGAAGTTTTACTTCTAACTGTTTTAGTCATTTTGAATCATCAGCCGTTTTCCCTAATGTTTCTGCTGAGGAGCCCTCTGCCAGCACATGTTCCTTTGGCACTCCACAAACTACCTCACTCAGATGGGAAAAATGGCCGTTTATTCTTATATTTAACAAGTTATTAGTCCCTGGAAGGCTCTTCCTCTTCCCACCTACAAGATTTGAGCTAGAGATGTTTGAGGAGAAATCTCATTAAAAGTTTGGTGGAAATCCACAGCCACTGTATTCTTTCACCTACTCTTATCTGTACTGTCAGTGAACTTTCAAGGAGCCTTGAGCAATTGGTGGGCTTGATAAACCTCATACATAGAATTCCTCCATATTTCTGCTACATCTATTCAACAAATTTCCAATCTGGAATGAACATCTATTCGTTTTCAGTTCCTTGGATCCTCACTGGAGTCTATTGTAAAAATGAGCATCAGATTTAGCACTCTTCTCCACCCATGACAGATAAGGATGTTGGGTCGCACACTGCTTAGCAGCAGAGACGTGTTCCTTTGAATATTTCAGAGTTCTGCAGTCCTCCGGGATGACCAGGTCCCAGAGATTTGTTACTACTCATTTGACAAATTTCTTCTAAAATCACTTCTGATGGTACTTCAACAGCTCCTTAATCACAGTCGCAGGAAAGACAGACCCCAGCACACTACTGGCCCTGGAGATGTTATCACCTGGCCACCATCCTTTCCACCTCTTCCTCTTCTGTTAGTGCTTGCAATGGCTGTTCCTTTCTCCTCGTGATGCCTTAGATAGTGTGCCAGTTGTTCATCCCAAATGAGGGCAATGCGCTGCCCTTATCAAGCCAGGTAAGTAGGGTTAGGTAAGTTATACGGGTGCTTAGGGGAGAAGCAGGCCAGTTCCTGAGCTCCACCAGGCAACCTACATTAACTGAAACACAGTGTGCTATGTACCACTCTGTTTAATGCAGAGATAAGCCTGTGATGGAATTAAGTGATAATGAAGAAAACCATTTAGTCAGATTGTTAAACAATGCCTGAGTCTGGTTGGGCCAGGAGAAACTTCTCCTGCCGCCTTGTGAACACTGTACACATGCTGTACCCACTGAGGTACCTCCATGGGGAGCAATGCCACAGGTCTGGCTTGGGTCTTGCAAACTGCTGCCTCTCCCTGCTAGGGCAGGTGTGGGAAGGGATCAGGCAGACATGGGCTCTGGTGGGAGGCTTCCCCAGGCTTCTGAGGTGGTGAAGATTCAAAGTCCCATGATGCTGATACCGGGACAGGCTCTCATGTCTCCTTTCCAAAACTGAATGGCCACAAACTATGCCCTGTAAAACCACGCCACTGACAAAGGCTGAGAGTTCAGAACAGTTGAATGACATTTTCTTCTCCTCCTCTCCCTCCCTCCTTCTCCCTTTCCTCCTCCAGGAAATACCAGTGTCCAAAGCTTGCAAGCTCTAGGTTCAATGGCCATGCTTGTTTTTCAGGAGGTGATGCAACCTCTAAGACAAGACTTGTCTCCACAAATGACTCAACTGCTGAATTCACAATTCAGAGCTGGTGTTTCCCTGTGCTGGTCATTAGATGAGAGTCAGCCCTGCCCACATGTATTCTTGATGTCCTCAGGAAACAGAGGTAAGCTGTCTCCCATAACCCTCAGACTAGAGGCAAGGAGGACAGGCGCTGAGATCACACCACAGATACTGATCCATTTGCCAGGAGGCTATCTGCCTTAGAAAGCCCAGAAATAGTAAAACCCTCCACAAGTTCCTCATGTGTTTCCAGAGTTCACACTGCCCAGCCCTCACGTGTCTTGGATGTCTGCCACCAAGCTGCTGTGCTGCACCACAGTCACTGTTCAGCTCTGAAAAGGGCAGGCATCATGACCAGTTGACACCTTTTGTTGGAAGATGAAACAGGCAGGTAGGTACCAAAGACTGCGAAGACCAGCATTGCTCCCCGTTCTCCTGTTTCCAGCGCTGCTATAGGCATCTCTGCTGTTAAATAGGGTCATATCGATGGCAGCGAGTGAAGGAGTGAGCCTTAAATACCAGAATAAATTAGTCATGGTAGGGAATTCCTTTGAACTGAGAAGTCACACCCCAGAGCCATAAGGATATCAGCTCTGTGTTGCTCACCAGATACCAGGAAGCAGCCCCTTCTAATCTTCCAGCACACT
Source organism: Chroicocephalus ridibundus (assembly GCF_963924245.1). NCBI lineage: Eukaryota > Metazoa > Chordata > Aves > Charadriiformes > Laridae > Chroicocephalus > Chroicocephalus ridibundus. The sequence goes on along the minus strand of NC_086297.1, from coordinate 14,688,451 downwards.
CTATTGTTTATGATACTGATTTATTTTAAAGCAGATTGTTTGTTTCTATGTAGATTTGCATCTGTGGGAAAAAAGACCCAAATGAGCTGAAGTTTCTGTGAGATCCCTCTGGGGACTTGGAGGGGTCAGCGTGTGACACAGTGTCTGTGCCACAGAAGGCCAGACTCCAGCAGGTCTCAGGGCTGGTAGAGCCAGCGCCTGAGGGAGGGATGTCTCCCAGGCCCCGAGGACTGCACTGCCAGGTGAGGCTGGGGTCTGTCTCCTGCCCTCTCAGCCTTGTGCCTGGCCCACTGCTCTGCCATTTGCTTTCTCGTTGCACAGGAGATCCAGGTCTGCACCAGGGAAGACCTGCCCTTTTGCCCGTGTACTCCAGCTGCTGCTGGTGTTGATGCCAGCACACTGTATTTATCAGCATTGTCAACACCAAACCCCTGAGTTCAGCAACCTGAATTCACTGCAAGACTTAGCGTTGGATGTAATGCCAAGTAAAAGGTCTCATAAAGAGTTTGCAATTGTCCAAGAAAACAGTTTTTACTCAAACCTAGTATCCTACCAGACACATCTGCTCAGACTGTCCTCTCCTGTAGGAATAAGCCCAATTTGCCTTTGGATTCTTTTCTCTAGCACCTGGCAGTGCCATTTGGAGAAAAGCCCTCCTGCCATGGCCTTATTTCTTGCATCTCCACAGCATGCTCTGGGAAGACAAATCTGACGGGCTGAAGTCATGACCCTGACTCTCCCCACCCCGCGTGTAGGCTAGTGATAATTTGCTGCGTGCTTGTGTAGCTGTGCTGGCAAAGGTCCCATGGGGACATACAGCTGTACTGGCACAGAGCTCTGTGCTGAACATCCCCAAGCTGGTATAACTCTGAATCCTGAAGGAGGAGGAAGGCTGGAGAGAGATTTGCCTTTACAATTATGTCTCTCAGGAGGAGCGCAATCTTTCATTAATAACAAGTACAGCTGCAATAAACTGGGTACAGGGCAAGCGTTACAGGAAAGCCAGTAGCTGAGGCTCACAAGGAGCTCTGGACATCCTTTGAAGATACCTACTACCAGGATGTCATCACCCTGATAGAAAGTGGAAGAAGAAATCTTTCCCCGAGGGAGACTTTTACAATGGGCCAGCTGAACTGCCCATTAATGGGTCCCAATGATGGAGACATGGATCACTGCAGTCATCTGAAGTTAGGGCAAATACGAATCTCCTCAGATGCTCAGACACTGCTCAGCAGCAGTGTCTCCATCACTGTGAAGCAGAGGTGGTCTCTGGGGAACAACTCGGAATGATCCTAGCTTGGTCTTAGCTCAGGACTTAGCCCAAAGTGTGGTATTTCTTTGGTCAGGAAGCTGTGAGCATCGATGATTGAACACAACCCAGTCCCGGGGACAGGACAAGAGGTAACAGGCACAAACTTGACCATAGGAAGTTCCACCTCAACATGAGGAGGAACTTCTTTGCTGTGACGGTGGCAGAGCCCTGGCACAGGCTGCCCCGAGAGGTGGTGGAGTCTCCGTCTCTGGAGACATCCCAACCCCGCCTGGAGGCGTTCCTGTGCCACCTGCTCTGGGTGACCCTGCTCTGGCAGGGGGTTGGAGTGGGTGATCTCCAGAGGTCCCTGCCAACCCTATGATTCTATGATTCTATGATTCTATGATTCTATGATTCTATGATTCTTACCGTCTGGTTGCATCAGGCCCTGGTAAGCACCATCACAGTGGCATTTGCCTACTTGAACTTGCCACTGCCTGCCAGGTGCTTGACTGATCTGCCACCTCCCTATCTCCTCATAGAGCTCGAGGGCAAGAATTTATGGTGGAGATGTCACGAGCTCTTCCCGTTCAGACAGCAGACAGGCCTTATTGAATTCAAGCTGTGAACTATTTATGACAGTGCTGCAAGCGTCCAAGCAAGGTCCCTTAATTTATGAAGGTCCAGAAGATATTATGCAATTGACAACACGAACACAAAAATACTTCTGCACTTTACTAAAGCTACTATTAAGCTGCCTGATGTTTTCATCATAATATTTACTTCTTTGTAAATACGCTAAATTCTCCAATCCCAATTCAAAACAGAGAGATCAGAGAATGCAAATAGGGAGATGACATAGCTGTTTAAAGATTATGTAAAATGTTTTTTACTAGCATAAATATTTGATTGTAAAACTCTGCCTGTTGTGTTTACTGAGCGGCGATGCGCAGTGGGCGCAGGGAACTGCCGCAGCCGGGCACGGTGGTGGAGGCTGCCCCGTGTCCCTGCCCGGCTCTTCCCACTCATGGTCCAGGCCACGGGGACGGTGGGTGCACTGACAGCCGTCCCCGTCGCGCTGGCTTCGGGCAGGGGGCAGAGCTGGGAACTCACTCCTGACACACCGACTGGTCCTTGGGCAGCGGTGGCTGCAGCCGCCCCATCATCTCCCGGAGTCGAGGGCAGGGCAGATCAGAGGGGGTGAAGGAAGGGTTAAAGGCTCACAGTCTCAGCCTGGTTTGAGGCCGGGGAGGTCAGCGGGAGGGGTGACACTCTCGATGGGGACGCTGGCTTGAGCACAGCTCTCAGGTCAAGCGGGCTGCTCTGGCAGGAGTTCAAAGCACTCGGGGACCTTCTCTGTCCACGCAGAGCAGGGGGAAGGGCCAGGCTAGACATGGCCCGTGTTTTCCAGAGGCAGCAGTGATCTGGTCTGTGGACGGAGGATGCCAAGAGCTGCCTCCTGACTCATGATCTTGGAGGGACACCAAGGTCAGGGGCTGCCCTCGGCGGGGGGTCAGGCCCAGCAGCACCGTGTGTCCTGAGCACGCCCCTGGTATGGACCCACAGGCGGTGGAGGGTCTTGCCCCCGTGTCCCTGTGGGGAAGAGGACTGGGGACGGGCTTTGCTGATTCCCCGCGGGCATAACTGAGGGAGGAGGATGCTGAGAGGGACAGTGCATTTCTGTGTTTCACAGCCGGGGCAGGCGAATTACTATTTTAATCCACTGGAGATGACGTTTTGGGGATGGTTTACCAATGGAGCCGGGCAGGGACAGCAGAATCTGGTGACTTGCTGCCCTCAGGGGACTTCTCTAGCACCCACGGCTGCTCTGATGTCTCGGCCACAAGCAGGGTGCTCGCAGGTGCTGAGCTCCCCTTGCAGCAGTGCCTGGGGAAAGCCTCAAATGCTGCACCTCAGGAAAGCAGTGACTTACTCCCTCCGTCCCACAGGTGCCTCGTGCACGGTGCAAACCAAGCCTGCGGTTGGCTGCTTGTGTCCTTCCTCCTGCATCCCTCAAGCTTTTCCTCCTTCTCCCCCACCCTTTAGCAGACAGCCACAGAGGTCACCCCAGGAAAGACTCCGCTCACACCTTCACATCCCCAGACCATGCTGTAGATACGCCCTACGTGCTGCCTGGGCCGCAGGTTGACTGCATGTTCCTGAATGGATCTCATGGTGAACAAGACGGTTGCTGCACGCAGCAGCTGCTCGGCTCTCCTGCCTTTAATGCCAGCCAAATGTGCACCCACTTTGGTCAAGCCTCACCCTGCCCCAGCCTGGGCAGTACCCGTCCCAGCAGCATCGGTGCTCAGGAGCCTCTACCAAAGCATGGGAAGGGGAAGGCTGTGAGGTCTCTACAAGCAGGACTTCCTAGCCAGCCAGTCTTGTGCAAGCAGCTGTGGGACCAATATTGAGAGCAACAAGGAGCACGTGAGCCTCCAACCGGAGCTGGTTGGCTACGCTTTGTAGCCTTTGGCTGTTTGCTGGATGGCCAGTGCAGGCAGGAAGGGTTTCTTGCACCTGGCCTGGCTGCTCCAAGCTCTGTTGGCTTGGTGGCTGTCTGCAAATGAGGGAGCAAAGCAATGGCAGTGTCGGCGTCACCTGCAGAGCCTTGCTGACCAGATGACACGCTTTGTTGACCTGTGTCCCACCCTCACGCTCCGCTCACTGTTTTCAGAGAGGTAGTCAGCAACACGCAGGTGGCCAGAGGGGCTGCACAAATCCTGCTAGTCCATGTGAGAGACTCGGTAACCAAGCAGTGCAGAAGCCATCGGGCTGACAGACCCAAGGAGGACGTGCCTGAGCAGGGCAGTGCACCCCGGGCCCTGGCCGCAGAGTGTCCTGGCTTCTGTTCCCTCTGCAGTGGGACTTTGGGCAAGTCACGTCTCCTTTCAGTTTCCTTATCTCTAAATGGTGGTAATGAGGCTAACCCCTTCCTAAAGCTCTTGGAAATCTCCCACCGAGCAGGGCCAGATAAGAGCTGTATTGTTGTAAGCCCTGCAGCAGCTCCAAAGCTTGAGGTTTCACTACAAAGCAGCCTATCAAGCCCTACCTCTGCTCCAACGATGCAGGAGAGAGGTAACGAATTGAACATTTCCATCCACATCCCTCCCTCCTGCCCACTAAACTGTCTCGACACAGCCACTTGTTTTGTGGTTCAGCCCTAAATATGGAGCATGTTTTTGGGGATGGGGTGTGAGAGGCACTGCTGAGCGATACGAAGCAGAGCTGGGCCCAGGTTAGTGGTGAGCAGAGCTAAAGCCCCAGATATACATCGGATGGGCTGGGAGCATTATGTATTTCTGGAATGCCTTCTGGTCTTTATTAAAATGAAACCACAGCCAGCCCAAGAGAGCTCATCGCCCAGGCACGGGGCCAAGTATAAGTTACTTCTACAAATATTTATTTAACCATATCAATGACAAACTCTTTTGTATAAATGTTTTTATTTAATCATAATTTACCAATTATTTTAAATCAATTGTTTGCCTGGTTTCTAAACACTAATCAAGAGGCTTGCATTAGCATTACTCAGGCGGATTAGATGCATTATTTCACTGAAGCCTGTGCCATTGCTTGCCTGCCTTGGCCATGGAAGAGGGTGCAGATGCATCCCAAATTTGTCTCAAACTGTCAGATTCCTGGAGGACCATGCCTGCGGCATTGCCAGCCCTCCCCACCCAGGTGACCTCTGGGCTCAGAGGAGTTCATCAGGCACAGGGACACACAGACCCTGATCCCACCCGAGCCCCTCGGAACAGGACTTTCTTCTGGTCTCCCTTGGCTAATGCTCCTTGCTCTCATGGAGATGCTGGCCCTGTCACAGGTGCTTCAGGTGCCCTGCCCTGCCACTGCTTACCCCTCATGCCTGAGCCTGGACCTCGCACCGCTGTAAGGGAGGCTACTCAGTGTCCCCTCAGCCCAGAGTATCTGGCAGGAATAGGTGCGTGTGGCCATGGTGGTTTGGGGAAGAACAGGAGCCCATAGATGAAAGTGTCTGTCTCTGGTGTCCAGCACCCTGCGCCCAGCCCTCTGAGCTCCCTCATCTCCTCAGGAGCATCCTGGAAGGCCCCCAGCTCCCAGGCACCATTTACCCTAGCTCCCTCCCACATGGACCTTCTCCAGCCCAATTCTCCCACCTCCGCTCCTGAGCTTAGATAATGCTTAAAAACACAGAATATGCAACTTCTGCAGAGCTTTGTCTCCTCCAAAGCACTGGGAGATGTGGCGAGGGCACGGTCTGCACCCTGCAGAGCTGCTGGGGAGATGGACGCTGCCGGGGTCCCTGGAGCCGGCCACTGTGGCCTCTGGCTGGCCCACCTTCGGGGAGCAGCTGGTCCTGCACCGCCGCGGAGACCCGAGGCAAGAGCAGGAATCTGCTCCTTGCGATCTGCCCGCGTTGTTTATTTATACGATTTCAGGCTGCTACTGTCTTGCACCTTGGCCGGCTGCTCGGCAGCGCCTGGTGTAAGCGCCGGGGCTGCGGGGAGTTCTCGGTTTGCGCACGTTCACCGTCGGCGGCGTGCGAGCTGCCGGCTTCCCGAGAGCACCAATTCCCCGCAGCCCTCCCCGGGGCAGCTTTCGTCCTGCTGCAGAAATCCCCCCCCGCCGCCTTTCACCGGCGGCCGTTTAATCAGAAAGGGGAGCCGTGTTGCTGTGAAGCCGGGGGTGGTGGTTAATCCTGGTTACAGCAGCCTCCGCAAGCCCCCCGCTTCAATCAGTTGAGGCTGCTCAAGCAGGAGAGAAAGTAGAAGCTTTGAAATTCTCCCAGATGGGGAGGGATACGGAGGTGCCAAGGTTGGCAAAACACAGATCTGGAGATGAATAACCTGAGCACAGACCCCGTTACAGCCCTGCGGCAGAGACACAAAACTTCCAGAAAATTTATTCCGAGATAATAAAACCCAAATAAACACAAAGAGAAAACAGGACAAGTTTGATGTAACCGTGGGACTTAACCTACTATGTTAAAGATTATGAAAATAGAAATCAATGCTAGCTATAACCTCTTAACATTTAAGTATAGGTTTGTTTTTTTCTGAATGATGAGAAATAGAGCCGCTGCTAGAGCCCGAGCAGCACTGTGCTTCAGAGCTCGTAGCTGTGTGTCCCTGGAGTCCTACCTCTACAGTGAGAAAACATTGAAGCAATGGTAATTGGGAGCTTCCTGCTGTTGACTTGTAAACAAACAGGGAAGTTATTTGGAGAGGGGTTTGAAATGCTGTGTAAACACAGACCTAACGCTGTGATGCAATGAAGAGGAAACTCTTGGAAATAAAATCATTTCACACACTGCTCTAAAAAGCCTTTTCCTGTCCATTCTGAGGGAAAATGAACCAAAAAGGAGGTATCTCTCCTTGTTCTTTACAATATCCTATTTCTTACAAATCTGGTTTTAGAAATTAACTTCCCCCCTGCTCCTTGAAAGTATTGAGGGATTTTTCCGAGCTTCATGTCTGGATGAGAAGGAGGAGAGGCTGTGAGAACCCCACACCTGACCCCCGCTGGTGCGATTCCTCCCTGTGCTGGTGGGATGTGGCAGAACTGGGGCAAGCCGGGGCTGCCTTTAACCCCCCGCTCCGTTGCAAGCAGCAAGGCTGCTGTTCTGAGAGCGCCTCATTCATCCTTCCCAACCTGACTCTCTAAAAATTAGATGCAGAGTTCAGCTTTTAGGTGTCCTGCCCAGGCAAAGGACAGAAGCAGGTGCTGGCAGAGGGCCATCTGCTCTGCTTATCTTCCACCCTGAGCTCAGACTGGGAGGAACTGGTCCTTGGAGGAAATGCTCTCTTTCCATCAAGCAGAGGGGAAGCTTAGATGACAGCCAAGACTAGATTCTAACTTCCAGATAACTGACGTGAGAGGAGATGAATCCCACCAGACGTGGCCGAGGGCAAAGGGCAGAGAGGACGGCTGATCACTGGGCAGCACGGAAAGACGAGTGTGGAGGGAATGGACTTGTGGGGGCCAGAGAGATGTGAAGTGAGATGTGTGGTGAAATGAGAGCAGTGCGGCGGCAGGGTAGGAAAAGAGCAGATCTGAATTCCTGGGAGACAGAGACGCAAGCAGTACTGAATAGTGACACTAGAAAGCATGCACGATGGGCCAGGAAAACCTGGTAGGACGGGCCAGGAAAACCTGGTAGGACAAAGCAACTTAAGCGCCGGGGTTGAACACTGGAGCCCTGCCCTTACATTCCTCTCTCCAGTCCTCTTCCAAAACCCTTCAGATGTGGAGCTCTTGCCAACTCGTACCCCATTAGTTGGGACAAGATGGCAAATATCATCTTTTTATGTCTGTGTGAGGGATGGATTCCTGGTAGTGGTTCAGCCTGATCTTATCACTGGCAGAAGCATTTACTGTTTACTGTACAATTACAACCTAAATTGTGCCGTCTAATGTCAGTTCTTTTTGTGGGCATGGCACAGAGAGGACAATATTGGGGGTCTTTGTGTGGCAATGTGATGGTGGAAGGGGATGTGAGCTTGGTGAATAGATAGCAGGATGTTGAAAACAGACCAAAGCGGCTTCCCTGAAATGTCACTCTTGTCCTATGTGGTGCTGTGGGCCCAGCACATCTCCGTCAGTCTGGCCTGTGTGCCAGATGTCAGTGGGATGGCGAGGCTCTGCTGGAGTCTGTGCCAGCTGTACAGCAAATCTGGAGTGTCCTGTACCATGCGAGATGCCGTCAGTCTGTCTAATGAATCTGGGTCTTCTGGCAAAAGGCCTCGGAAAGTGATCCCAGGTGTTCTTCGCATGGGATAATACTAATAACACATGTTGGGGCTGTTCACATCCAAGGTATGACAAGCCTTTCTACAATGCATCCAGGTACAGTCAGAGGGCTCCTATGGGGAAATGTCACAGGCTGCAAAATGTGACACTTTTTTCTTGACGAAGCTCACAAGCAAAATAATGTGAAGATCACTGAGGACAGTGAGGTTCTTGGTCCACTGCAACGTCTAAGTTTCTGCAGTGATGATGACCACAGGACCAGATGGTCCAAAGGGACAAAAGAGTTTGAAGCCACCGTAAGAAAAAGAAACTGCCTGACAATGATCTGCAGGACAGACAAAATCAAGTGAAAATGTGTTTTGCATGAAATATCAAAGTACTTGTTCAGGCCAGGGAGAACTGTAGAGAAGTGGATGTGCCGTAGGACATTTATTCTGACTTATTCTGTCTGAAGAGTGGACCTCACGTCACGTGGCTTCAGACCTCTGATCCCAAACTGGTCATCCAGGCACATCTGGAAATGTTAAATATACTGGGGAGCAAGGAAGGATTCCTGGGTTCTGTGTTCAATTCAGGCTGAGTATTTATGTAAGATACTTTTCTTATCTTCTCTAACTATTTATAGTTTTGTTTGTATGTTTGGGACCTGGACGTATCCCACTCTGCTTCAATAAATCTGAAGTATATTTGTTGACAAAAAGAAATGTCGTCTGCTGTTAATGAAAAGAAGGTAATCATGGCATTGGATTACTTGTATAGTTAATACTTTAGTGAATGCTCTCTGAGCAGACTTTGACTCATACGCATTAATTCTTATTTTTTATTTCTTTAAAAAAAAATTAAAATTTATGAATTAGGTGTTTTAGTGCGAAGGGTATCCATACTATGAAAACTAGGAATAAACCAGACAAAATAGATCTTCCTTTCAAAAGATCTACTATTGTCACTAACGCTCCCCACCACACAGATCAATACAGACGTAAAATGACTTCCAAACACCTGCCATCAACAGGACTGCTTGTGATGGAGCAGAGAGGTGGTGGGGTACAAGAACGGGCTGTCCGGCGGATCAGGCCACCCGCAGCCTCCGGCGTTAAACCCCGAGCAAGCAACTTGCCCCCCGAGCTGGAGACCAGCAGCCCCAGACCCGACAACAGGTAACTCAGCACAGCAGGGACAGAGGGGCGGTGGTGAGCCAGGGGAGCATGGTAAAAACAAAAAATTACAGCAGGAAGAAGAAATCCCATCTTTTGTGAGGAAAGGTTTTTAATTTTTATGTAAGGAAAGGGATTCTGCAAGCGATTTTTCTTTCAGCCGAGCACAGGTAATTTCACCAGGCTGCCAAGCAGGGTGATTTCAATACCTCCTTCCTAGCCTCTTTTAATAAAAACGTCTCTGAATGCATCCAGTTTCTCCAGACAAAAGCTACGGAGGGGGCTTCGCAGAGTCCTTGGATTAGTGTAAAATGAGATTTACTGTATTCCCTGCAAGTGGCAGCTGGGGTGCTTCATGGCGAAGCGGGGGTGGCAGGGACAGCCCAAAAACCTGTCTCCCGGGGCGGGTAGTGGTGCAGAGCTCGACTCGGCACACAAAGGTGTGCTCAGCCCCAACCCCGTCACACGGGCTTGGAGAGATGAGGTCGCGAGCTCCGGTACCTGGCCGCACTGGAAACGAAAACAGACAGGCTCTGCTCCTTTAATATGCCTTAAATATTCTGAAAATGAAAGGAGGCAGGTTAGTTTGATTTCATTTACTCTGAGATTTTATTTTAATGTAGGCTTGATAACTAAATGGAAAACAAATGTGGTGCATTAAAGGGAGGCTGCCCAGCCCAGCGGCGGGAACAGGACCGGTGCAGGAACATTTTTCTAAAGATCCTTTCTGGAATGTTATTTTGAACTCTTCAAAACGGCAAAGGTTTTTAGACACTGTATGTTTTATTAAGTGTCCCTTGGGAACGCTGGGTTTAAAATTAGTCAAACTCTCTCACTTTTTTAAACTCTTCCCTAAAATAGTTGATATAAAATTTGGTGGGAATTCTGCTGAGAGCTTAAATTGGCCGAAACAGACGACCTAATGGAAATGACATTTGGGGAAAAAATGTAAAAAACCTGGTTTTCTTTCTGCCTTCCAATGACATAATCAGGACACGGCAGGACTGCCTGCTCCTCCGAGCACGGCCCTGACCCTGGGGCCCTGGTCACCAGTTTCCCTCGTACGGGAGAAGGAGAGAAGCAGCTGGGAGAGAGCTAAAAGAGGGAGATGACTGCTCTGGTACGGCACTGCCCATCCTACTCAGTTGTATTCCTCTGTGGGCTGACGTTCATCAACCTTGGAGCGTGTAACCTGGTGGGTATGCCAGCAAACATCCACGTCTCTGCCTAGGGGTGTGTGGTAGAGCTGTTGCTCTCCGATGGCACACCTGGCTGGTTTTCATGCTTAGGAAAGGAGAGACAGGCAGGTTTTGTCCTTAAAGGAAATATGGGAGAGTTCTCCTGGTGACATCCAGAGTGATTCTGCATGGAGGTTTCCAGCCCAGGGGGACCTGGCTCATTTTCCAGGTGGTCATATCTTTGCAGGTGATGAACATCTTCGCGACAGCTCACATCATGGTCCCAAGGGACCTGCTTCTGGACAAGACTGTGTCACCCTGCCCTCCCCTAGGTCCAATGGAGGGAGACACTTCCTTTGAGCGCTCTCTTCACCATGGGTGTCAGAAGTGCTGATTATTACGGGCAGTTCAGGCCTCTGCTCTGTGCCCTGGTCCTCTTGTTCTCCACGGGACGTGAGGAAGGCTTGTGCTGGCAGTACACACCACTCCTCCACGCACTCCTCAGCAGTGAGCTGTGATGGCTCAAAACATGGCCCAGAAACACATCTGGGACCTTCCCCAACCCAGTAGCTTATTTACTCGAGGCATTTTGTCATCTGGGGAGATAAAGCCGCCTTCACACACCTCAGGTTCCTCTCAGCGCAGCTGGGAGATAAGGGCTGAGGGACACTGGCTCCTACTTGCCGTGAACCTCAGAGGATTTTGAGGAGAGGCCTCTTTGGGAAGCCACCTCCGCTATCGCTTTGACAGGTGTCAGCTGCGCTTCGAGCAGCCAGCCGCAGACGGAGATTAGCCAAATGCGTCTCCTGCCCAGAGTGCTTGGGCTCTGCAGGCGTTGTTTTAAAACACGGAATGGGAAAGGATTTTGAGCTGAGATAGCGGGCTTTATTCAAAAATAGTCTGACCTAAGGACCCCGCTATCAGCAGTCCCAACAGCCATCACAGATGGGGTCTTTTCCGAGAGGGGTCTAGTTGATAACAAGGAGGAGGGGCTGTTCTCCCATCACAGACCCCAGTTTAGTGTCATGGAATCATGGAATTTCAGAGTTGGAAGGGACCTCTAGAGATCATCCAGTCCTGCTCCCCTGCTAAAGCAGGATTGCCCAGAGCACATCACTCAGGACTGCATCCAGGTGGGTCTTGAAAGTCTCCAGAGAAGGGGACTCCACACCCTCCCTGGGCAGCCTGTTCCAGTGCTCTGTCACCCTCACCATAAAGAAGTTTTTTCTCATATTTGGTTGGAACTTCCTATGTTCCAGCTTGTGCCTGTTACCCCTCGTCCTGTTACTGGGAACCACTGAAAAGAGTCTGGCTCCATCCTCCTTAAACCCACCCTTTAGATACTTGTCAACATTAATAAGGTCTCCCCTCGGCCTTCTCTTCTCCAGGCTAAAGAGTCTCAGCTCTCTCAGCCTTTCCTCATAAGGGAGATGCTCCAATCCTTCAATCATCTTTGTTGCCCTGCACTGGACTCTCCAGTAGTTCCCTGTCTCTCTTGAACTGGGCAGCCCAGAGCTGGACACCATATTCCAGTTGTGGCCTCACCAGTGCAGAGTAGAGGGGGAGAATGACTTCCCTTGACCTGCTGGCCACACTCCGGTGTGTCTGGTGTGCAGAGTATGAGAATGTCCTTTGCATTCTGCTTTCTGATCCCCAAGGCATGCCAGAGACACAGCCGCATCAGAGCAGCTGCTTGGGAAAGTCGCAATCCCTTTGGAGAAATAAAGTTGGGTGAACTCTTGCATGTATGTTACTGAAAAGACACCTGATTTGGGGAATATCCACAGGCCTCTGGAACTTATATCAGCCAGAGCAACAGGCACTTCCATTGCACCAACACAGCCATGAAAGTTATCCCTGCCCTGAGGCCTCCTACCTGCTCCTACATGTGTGGGAGCACGGCCTGTGAGCAGCGGAGATCAAAGGATGTGGGATATGGCCGTGGGCAGAAGGGAAGAGAGAAATCAGTGTGTGGAGAGCAGGTTCTCCCAACGATGGGGAAGGGTCCCGTGGAGAAAGCAAGGACTACTTAAGGGGAGACCAAGAAGTAGCCAAGAATGCAACATGCTGAGTGCAGATGTGTAGAACCACCAGTTTCTGAGGGAGGTGGGTGCATGTCAAGGTGGAGAAACTAATTTAGGAAACAGAGCACTGGTTGGCACCGATGCTCGGGGAACCTGCCTTTGTCACCCACCAGCTCAGGGAAGTCCCTCTCCAGCAAGTCACTTCTTGGCCTGCTTCCCTTCCCACATGGGGTTTACTGAGATGCTAAATTCCTCTGGATAGGGGGTGTCCCTTGTCATGGTCTGTACAGCTCACATCCAAATGCCTCGTATTCTTGTTACCTCATTGTAGATGGCATTTTTTTTCTGGAATTTGTGCGCTGTTGCCCTGCCAGTCAGATTGCCTGGAGCACTCTGCAGCTTTCCACAGGCTTTTTCTTGCCAGCTATGCCCAATCTATAGGTCGTAGTGCACAGCCAGGCACAGGAGAGGCACGTATTCTGGGCAGGACATATGTATCCATGCTATGCATCTATTGTGGGGCCCATTCTGGTAGCACTGAAAACTGGCATTCCTCGTGGTACCCACATTTTCATGCCAAGCTAAACTTTCTTGTCCTTTTCAGAGATATTTATAGATGGGAATCTTGACAAGAATGAGTTTCTGTTTTGGAAGGAATAGTTTTGCTTATTACTAACGCCGATTTGAGCATGTGTGCTCAAAGGTGCAAGCAAGTGACAAAAACGTCACCTAAAGGATGTGATAAGTGAATCCCTGGGGGTAATGATGATGAAAAATGGGACAGTCTTTACTAAAAAAACTTGACACAAGCAAACTGTTCTGGATGGTGTGTGGGGCCAAGGAAAAAGGGCAGGCGCTGCCAGCTGTGTTGCGCTGGTGTGTGCTGCGAGCAAACAGAGCTGCGCTCACAAGGGAAACCTTACTTCCACGCTGCAGACTGCTCATACCTCACTGGAGCAGTATGTGCTTATTTCCAGTGTTTTCCAGAAAGGAGTTGTTTTTTTTTCCAGAGGAAAACTATTGGCTAAGAAGATTATATAAAGTTGTCCTCAATTAGACTCACTAATGTCTCTGAAAGGCAAACACATCTGAGCTGTTGTGGGAGGACGGGTTGACAGGGGGGACAAGCCATTCCAGCTTGGAAAAAGCAGTATCTCTCAACAGATTTACTGAGGGTTTTCACCATTACCATAGTGACGAAAGGGACAGCCAGTAGACATGATGGGAATGACCGTAGGTGCATTCCTGACAGTAGCTAATTCTGGGAACACAAGATGGCAGGCATGTCCCACAACCCCTCCCCTTGCCGGCTGCCTGCCTCAGTCCCACCTCCATGTCCAGTCAAAGGGCCAACCCCTTTGACTTTCCTTTCTCCAGATCCTGAATACATCCATGCACTTCTGCCTCCCGGTGCCTACAGCCTCCCCTCCTGCATGCTGGAGTCGGAATATACTCTTAAGTCTCTGCAGACAGAGGTTGTCCTCCGGAGGGCAGTTCCATGGCATTATGAAAAGCAGCAGTAAGATCTGAGGAAAAGCAGTGCAGAACTGTTGAAATGAACTGAGCGGTACCCAAAGCTCTGCTTGATTCTCTGCCTGTTGTTGAACACAATCACTGCCCTCAGCACGCAGAGGAGGCATCGCTGCTGCTGGGCTGCTGTGGTGCACAGTTCCCAGCCCTTCTTGGCTGCGCACCAAATGACCAAGAAAAAAATCTGTTACTACAGCCTGGAAGAAAAGAAAGAAACTTGGTTTTGTCTGCTTATGAAACTGCCCGCATCTTGACATGAGCTGCAATTGAGAGGAATTCAAGGAACTTGCCCCTCCCCAGGAAAAAAATAAAAGAAAACCAATTGCTTCAACGTATTTTGACTGTAGGTTGTATATGGAACAAGTAAATAAAGAATAATGCAACACAAATAGTGCAGAAAAGAGTGAGAAGTGTAGAACAATGTTTAGAAGCCCAACAGAAGGAAAGGAGGCTTCAACCACCCATGTTTTACCTCTCAGATATCAAGCACGCACTGGCAGCCCCAAGGTGTCAAAAACTTCTCATGAGGTGCAATGCAGGGCTGCACCCACAAAGCAGAGCTTCAGCATGGATAAGAGACTGTTTTTGGGGAATCTTGCCCAGAGCAGGGCACTTCTCATACCCCTCAGGAATTAATGAGAAGCTGCTGTAGTACAAGCATGGCAAGCAATGTTTTCTCACCTTCCTTCCAGGTAGACCAGAGCCAACTTTGCTGTAGTTTTGCTACTGCCTGGTGAGCTGAACCAGCTGCTTCATGCCTGTGGTTACTTCTGAGTATTTGCCCAGAGAAGATAATACAGCTTCTCACCTTCAACCATTTCCATTCATTCTTCTCCCTTTTACATTTTTCTCTGGCCTAACATAAAACTTCGTGACATCGTTAAATACCTCAAGGATCGTGGAAAGATCTATGAAAACTGTTAAGATTATTCCTGTTGACCTTCCTACTTGGTTTCAGCTAAAATTGCATGTTTATGATTTTGCTCAGCATCTTATAGCTTTTAGCACAGGAGGACCATGGTCCACAGCAGGTGACACCACACATTATTTAGATGGGCAGTAGCAGTATCTCCAAGGCCCTTGAGATACTGCTGAGAGTCTGAGAACAGCCAGCTCCTGGCAGCAGTCTCCTGCTTGGAGACGACAGCCTCGCTAAGAATGATGCTGCTCCTTAGAGACAATGTCAAATTTGGCCCTGCATGACCTTGCCCTGTAGTCACACACAGTTGTCATCTCCTACACTGCTGCTGTTGCTTCCCATGCAGGGCGACTACTCTGTGCAGCCATCGCACTATTCGCTTTTGCCCCAGCAGTAAGCACGAAAATATGAAACAAGAACCACCTGCTCTTGCAGATACCGGTATCTTTGGAAAATCTCCCTGAGAGAAGGAGTAGACTGGGCTTTCCAACGCCTACTCTGGCAGGACAGCAAATGGCAGTCATCATGGGTGCCTACCTGCGTTTTACAATACCTGCCTGCACCACGGGTACCGTTGACCCGAGTTGAGCATCAGTGAATGTCCCAAATCTCTAGGCACTGGATGACGGTGGTGATGACTGACAAGGCTGCTGGACTGGGGCCATCAGCTCCAGGCCAGTGGCTGGGGCTATGCTCAATTGTATATTTGTGTATCTCTTACCTTTTGCATCTTTGCTCCAGACTGCTGTAGAAAGGCCCTTAATAAACACAGTTCAACAATGTTCCCACTGTAGTGCTGTGGAGCCCAGTGCTTTCCACCAGGAACATGACACAAAGGCGGACACAGCCCGACGGAGCAGTCACACAGCCATTTCCCAGCATCTGGCATGTACTGCACTACCTGGTGCCCAGGAAAGAGATAAGCACCCCTGGTCCATACAATGCATCCCTACAATAAACCTGCAATTGCAGCACCTTGCATGTGACCGCACTTGTCACCTACTACAGAAAATGAGGATCAGGAGCACTGTGTCCATCGGAGGTGGGGATGTGGCAGCATATTGCTCCCAGCTCACCAGTCCTGGTGCTGTGCACTGGAATCTGGGCTGGCCCATCAAAGGACATCTCCTGGTGCATTCTTATCACCCTAACTGCAGCCTGCTATGCTAGCTGTGTGTGCTGCTATGAAAATGCTGCTAATTTGTCTTTTGCGAACCTGAATCCCTGCGGACCAGCTCTCCAGCAGTGCTGTTAACAACTTCTGAGGTCAGCAATGGGGATGCAATGGCAATTCATTCAGACCTCTGAAGGCCACAGTTCCCCAGGCCACATAAATAGGCATATGATTACAGCCTGAACTGGTGAATTTAGAATCCTTTTTCCCAGTTTCACCACTAGTTATGTCATGCTTGGTCTACATATCCCACTGTATTTCCAGTGACTGCAACAAGCAAAGCTAGTTTAAGTCTACAGCCAATGTGATGGGGTTGGGATTCCTTCAGAGCTTTGAAACAGAGCTACCAAGCTGCCCTTTTCTTCATTAGTACCCCATAAATACAAAGGGCCTTTAAATTATTTCAATATAGCCAGGAAGTTCAATGTGAGACAGAGTGAAAAGCAGCAGGCTTTGCAAAAAAGATACTCCTGATTCATTGTGCCCTGGCTAGGAGCTCTCTTTTTCAGATCTGCTCTCCAAAAGGAAAGCCTTTACATGGGAGAAGAAAACAGGAAGGGATGTTCAAGTTCAGATGAGCATGGACACTGTTCCTCTGAAGTCTCCACTTCATGTCCCTCCTCTTTCGTCTCTGGGGAAAGGGTTGGACATCTCAGACAATAGACACAGGAAAGACGTAGTTGAAGCAATCCTCCAGGGAAAACCAGTCCTGGAAGAGGCAGGCCAAGATGCCAGCTTCCCAAGCAAGCTAAGACACAGTGGCAGCTCTGGAATGCATTTCTTATTATAATCCTAATCATGGCTTTTATTGGTCTATATTTTTGTAGCTATTTCTAATATCACAAATATTTGCATTTCCCTGATTTTCTTAGATCTGCGTCACATTCTCAGCTGCCATCTGCTCACAAAGCCCACTCAGCTGAGTGGGGAACTACACGGATCCATCCTGCAACCCCTCGGAGGACCTGCGCCAGACACGCGGTGGGGAGTCCTGTGAAGTAAGACCCATCTTCAGCCCCTCCTGCAGAGGCCCATCTGGACATTATCCTCTTTACAGAGGTACACTGGCAGCAGGAAAGACTGGGGCAAGGGGCCAATGCTGACCCTGTCCTTCAAATGTAGCTGGCCTCCAGGTTCTTGGCTGTGAGCCTTCTCCTGCACTGAGATGGGCCAGCCTCCTCTTGCAGAGAATCAAAGGTCCATGGGACCCTCCCTCTTACCAGGCCAGTGAGACACTTGCAGGAATGAGGAGATTGAATCCCCTTTAGGGGTGATTTGACACCAGAACCTGGCAGTGTTCTGCCCCAAATTCTTCCCTTGAGTTTCCAAGATGGGATGCTCAGCCAGCCCTGTCAAGAGGTCCACGCCATCAGCATGAACCCATCAGGGGTTGGGAATCGCCTGCCTCAGTGTCCCCCCAGCACTACTCAGGATATAAAACCTGCCCTGAGTCCTTGTGGCAAGTGAAACGTGCCTTGGCATACACCACAGGCGCAGATCCCTCGAGCAGGGTTTGGGCTGTGGGAACCGGCGGTGGGAACCCTGTCATCCTGGAGTGCAAAGCGAAAGCGGCGCGGTGCCTCTGGAGTGGGACACGGCCGCTCCTCCAGCCTTCCTTGCTGGTTTGTGTCTCAGTTGCACCCTCTGCGCAGCAGCTGCCGGGGACATCCCATGCTGACAGAGCAGCCCAGACCCTCCTGCTCCTGCCACTCCTGCTACTGGGGGAATTTCCTCGGCAGCATCCCGACAGCACTGGGAGGTGCAGCTGGCAGTGATTTGCATGTGCAGTGATTTGCAGTGATTTGCAATGCAGACAGCCTTGTGGACAAGCAGAGGAGGTGGCTGCCTTGGGCTGTGAATGAGCCCAGCAGAACCCTGCAGCAGGACTAGGGGACAAACCGTGGCAGGGGCCTCTTTCAGTCAAAAGTCACGACTGCCAGATGTCGAGTGCCTGCTGGTGCCAGGCCACCAGGAGGGAGCTGGAGTCGGCATGGCCAGTGGAGAGATGAAGGGATTAACAGCTGCCAAGCATTTGTTTTAGAGGTTGCTGGGCTTCTTTTGCGATGTACAGGTGCTGGGGGACGATTGTCAGGCTGGGGGAGCAGTGACCCTGCAGCGCTGCACCCACAGGGAGGCTCCTGTGACAGTGGGGCTGAGGCCAAGCTGATTTTCCCTGAGCTAATAAGCCCCTGGGTAGTCAGCGCTTGACAGAGATGTGCCTGGGCTCCTTAGTGGGAGGCAAAGGGATCTGAAATCTTTCTTGTAAAATTATTATTCCAAATTCCCAGGCAGCCGGTGAGACATGTGAAGCACCGAGCCATTCAGCCGTGGGCTCTGCGCTTACCTGCCCTCCTCACCCGCAGCTTCTCACCCAAAGCCTGCCTGGTTGGCCCAAACCCATGTGGAAGTCAAAGCACTTCTGAATTAGGAGATAGTCCCACTGGTGACAGCCGTGTGTGGTCAGGACCCCCGTCCTGCTCTAGGAAGTTCCTGAAATGGCTTTCCTGTTGCTAGATACGCCGGCGGAGATGCTTGAGGTTTCCTTGCCGGCTGGTGTCAGTCCCCGTTGCTGTGCTCCCTGGCAGCCTGACAGCCCCATCGCGAGCAGAGCCCGTCCCGAAGAGGTTATGCAGCAGTTCCCAGGAACTCGCAAAGCACTTCCTTGGAAAGCCGGTGTGCCTAAGCCCAGAACTGCACTGCTTCCTCGCTACACGCGGAGAGGAGCTCTGCACCAGCTCTGCCTACCTGCCAGGCAGCCTCCTCGTCCCGCACCCACCGCAGCACTCATCACCTGATTGAGACTGCCGAGCAATGTCTGGCTCCTTGTTTCCCCTGCAAGGACTCGGAGAGCTGCAGCAGGTACCAGCTCCTGTTTCCAGAATGCCTCTGAAGAGAGAGACTGGGACATTCTCAAATGGAGACAATAGGTGGTGAGAAGAGCAGGGTGCCTGGCACACACTTTGGGGTGCAAGTCACTGCCCCATGGCTGCACCTTCCTTACACATCCTTTTTGTGGTCTCCAGGCAATGGGCAGAGTAGCAAGAGGTAAGGTACTGAGTCTGTTCTCCACTGCAGATGCCATTATAGCCCATGGTCATGGAGGCACTGCGTTCCTCCCCTCTGCTGCGCACACCTGTGCCCAGCCAAGACGTGGTTTGCAGAAGGGCTGAACGTGCTGTGAGAGAAGGGGCTGTGGCATTCACCAGACCGCGCAGGGCTGCTAGCCATGGTTCTTCCGTGCCCAGACAGAAGCCATGACCATGAATGCTTTGCTAGATCCACGATCTCCACCTCTGCTTGGCAGCCTGGAGGAAGGAGGTGGAGAGGCAGGGTCTGAGGGGCCGGATGGTCTGTAACCTGTACAGCGACTTGAGTCATGACGGCAGCAGTTGTCCAGTACAGAGCTCACAGCAAGGACCTGAAGGCACTCTTCCTCCAACAGAACATGTGCAGAAGAGAGCACAAAGCTCACAAATAAAACAGGTCAAACTTTGGAGAGGACCTCACCCCCCGGTGCTCGGAGCAGTCTCTCAGTACCCCCCAGAGCCAGTTGCACAGTAAAGAACAGGAGCTTTGCCAAGATGTGTGCTGAGCATGGCTTGACGTCCAGCTTGCTGGGATTTCTGGGAGTGCTGGGGTTCCTGGTGAGCACGTGCATGACAGCTCCACGCTGGGGCAAGTGTTTGCAAGGCAGAAGCATGCAAAGTCAATCCCATGTGAATATTCATCTGATACTTCTTACCAGATTGTATTTTTGGGTCCCCTGTTTAAAAGCCATCCAGTTAGGGAACAGAAACAATGGCAGATGATTTAAACTATCAATCAGTCACACAATGTGAATGCTAACAAATAGCCAAGTCAAACGATAGCTGTTTAAACTCTTTGCTCATGAATAAGGGCACATTGGCAGAGCCCTGGGGGACCAGCCTGATTTCTGGCTATGGGGTCTCCATGCTCCCCCTTGCCAAGTGCTTGTGTGAGGAGACTTGCTGGGTCTCACCAGGAAAGGGGGGTTAAAAGCTGCTCAGTATGAGAGAAGCTGTCACTATCCTGCGCTAATGTGCAACAAACACAACCTTCTTTCCCCCAACTCACATCTCAGCATGCTCCTGCCTCTGCTTTGGGTGCGTGATAGGAAGGATTTACTGAGTTCCTGTGTGGGTTTGTGCTTGTCTCTCGCCTACCCACCCCCAAGTTACTGAGCCCTCTGCACATCCCTTTCTCTCTGCCTGGAAGAGGAGCTGGGATTCCCTGGGGCTGAGCACAGCTGGGCTACCTGGGGAGGAACCGGGAAGACCAGCTGCAGGAGCTGTACGTGGCAGACATATGCTGTCTGCCCTAAGAAAGATCATTGCGGAACTGTGTGGTACAGGGATTGGGTTGGGGGTAACTTCTGAGAGAACGTTTGCTATTTTTGTGGCACAGGGAGCTACAACATGAGCATCTAGCAAACCCTCTCCATCTGCACACACATGTTGCAGCAGCGCCTCTTCTCGTCACCCAGAAAATCCCAGTCTGCAAAAAAATGGGACTTCAGTGTGTCCTGGGAGATAAAAGCTGAACAAAACAAACAAACCATTCTGGAGAGAAGAGAAAATTTCAGAGGAAGGGCTGATAACCACCGCCTCTGCTTCAGCTCTGCTCGGCTTCTCTGCCCCAGCAGTCCCTGTGCACAAGGCAGGTCGCACCTGGCACCGGGAGCTTGTGCGAACAAGGAACCACCAAGCTGCAGTTCGCTGGACCCGACCCCACAGACAGCAGCGTGCCTCTATCCTCCAGTGAACCACCTCCAGTTTACAGCGATGTGGTTAGTCTCTGCTGCTCATAGGGAAGGCTCTTCCTGTATCTCGCTCCTGACCGTCAGACTGTATTTCCTCATTTTCAGATTAAATTCACAACGACCAGTTTATACCCATTTGTTCTTTTGCCAGCAAAGATCTTTAGCTTAAAGAGCCAAGAACAGCTTTTCTTAATCCCTGGTATTTACCCCAGACTTAGTGGAGAGAGCAATGAATGTGGCTCTCCTGAAGCAGGCAACCAGAACTGCGTGCACCTTTCCAGACATGGTCTCTCCAGGGCTCCCTGGCACCCGTTTCTCCCTGTCACTGCTGGGAGGAGCCATCCAGGCATTCCATTTTCCTCTTTCATGGTGACGTTACATTGGTGGGTTATGCTTGTCCTATGATGGACTTGTGCATTCCAATCTTCCCCATGACTCCCAGCTGCCGAACTCCCAGTCTGGAGCAGAAACACACTTCCCGAGGGCATGCTCCATGCTGATATGTGGCAGCCAATTGCCAATACTCCAACATCAACTAAAACCAAGATCAAATACCGTTCATCTAATCAAAAGTGTGATTTCTACAAAGCTCCCTCCTGTTATGGCTCAGACCATCACCACAGCAGCAACAGTAGTGCTTCAAGTACTCGATGTTTGGTAAATTGTATTAATTATTGTTACTTAATTTCCTGTCCCTTTATTCAGGAGAATTGCAAGTAACAAACTTCTACCATGTGTCTATGAAGAGGAAAAACAGCCTCGCGTTTCCACCACACCATGCTGACCAACCAATGCACAATGGAACTCTGCTTTTGGCTGGAACTGGTTGGTGGCACCGTTAAGTTTAACTGAAAAGAGCAGCCTAGGGTTTATCCAGAAATGCAGAAAGTCTCCTTGTGCCCTGGAAGGATTGCAGGTAAACACCATGGGGGAGCAATTCTTACATTGGCCAACCTGTGCCTGCTCGCCGGAGGATCAGCTCTCAGCATTGCCTGAACTCAGGACAAGAGCTGCAGTATTGCAGTACAGCGACTGCGGAGACATTGTCACTCTCCCTACGATAATGTTTCAGAAATCACATGCTTTTTTAATCATGCATAGCTGACAAGGAACCATCAAGAGGGCCGGTGAAGCACAGGGTACCTTTGACTTTGACTGCGTGGGGCAATGTCTCACAGGGCGTCCAGAGCTCCAGGGAGAAGCTAAGAGGGCCAAACCCTGCTGTGAGGCAGTTACCTGGTGGTGTGATGTGCCACTGGACCTGTGCAGAGGGGGCCTGGAAGACTGTCACTAGTATATTTTATATGGTGCTTATTCTGCTAGGAAAAACAGGGATTATTTGGCCTAGAAAATTTAGGTTCCATTCTCCGCAGTTCACAAAATTTCCAAAAAAAAAATTAAACCATGATATTATCTGTCAATAACACAGAAAACTCACCACCTGAGAAGTCAAACCTCCTGTCACTGGCTGTTAAATAAACTGCAGCACACCTTGAAGTTTAGCGTAAACCAGAGGTTGTACCGTGGCAAGTGGCAGAGAGCCTGTGGGGAAGCCAGTCAGGGAAAGGGAGCTGAGAGGCCACAAAAGGCTCATTGCTGCTCTCGGAGGTTCACGTGCAGGTAGTGCGACCTCAGAGTTTGTAAACTGTTTTTCTGCCTTTGGCCCCAGAAGAACTGTGTTGTTATATACCTGCTTTGGCTGCGTCCAAACTATTCCCAAAGTATCCCTGAAAATCCTCAAAACCCCACTCTGTTTTTTCCCTTCCCCTTTCCCCTGGGTGTTCCTGGGGTGGAGACTGAGGTGCTGAGACCTGCCAGGCTCGCAGAGGGGTGCTGGGGCTGAGCCTGCCCTGTGGTGGGACCTGCCCGCAGACGGCCGTGTGACGGGACATAGCACAGAGGATGCTGCTGGCAGGGTGAACTGTTCTCTGGAACTGGCAACGGGCTCACAAATGCCTCCCTGAGAGCTGCTGCGGGGCTGGGGGGAGGAAGGGCTGGGGTTGGGAAGGGGAGGAGGGCAAGCCTGGGCCGGAGTCGGTGCCAGCAGCTCCCTGACCCCAGCGGCAGAGCTCTGCCCTGGCACCCAGCGAGCCTCCAAGGACCCTCCAGGCTCTGCCAGATGTGAAGTGTGTGACAGACCGTGGTGGACAGCCTGTGATGGGGCAGCAGCCTCTGTGCTGTGCAAGGAGGTGATGGCTGCCCTTGCTTTAGGGTACCCTCCCCTCACATCTGAGATGTTGGCCTGGCTGGAGAAGAAGCTGGCTCCGGCCCTGGCGCTCCCTCCTTCATGGACTTTGTCACAGTTGCCTCACATTCCCAAAATCTGCTGGTGATCCATGCCTTGACCTGAAGACCTGTGCCCCATGTTTTTACCAGCAAGAGAGGGCACAGCCTAGAACACAGATCGAGTTAGGGAAGCCAGAGCCAGGCTGGCGTCCCCCTCTGGAGGCTGCTCCTGAGGGTCTGCGCCCCCAGAGCAATCTTGCTCTGCTTTCATGGGGTTCACTGCCAGTAGGTCTCTGTCCTGTGCCAGCAAAGGCACCCGTAGTCCAAAATCCTCAAAACCCCACCCTGTTTTTTCCCTTCCCCTTTCCCCTGGGTGCTCCTGGGGTAGAGACTGAGGTGCTGAGACCTGCCAGGCTCACAGGGTGGGGTGTGCTGGGGCTGAGCCTGCCCTGTGGTGGGACCTGCCCACAGACAGGGACAGGAAGGCCAAAGGCAGGAAGAAAGCGAAATAAAGCAGACAAAATCAGAGTGGGAATGGAGACCTGCACACGAGTCAGGTGTGCGGTGGGCTCTGGAGCCAGCTGCGTGTGGGGTTTGAATGGGGACCTCTCCCCTCCTGGGAGCACACGCCATTGTGAGTACATGCACAGCCCTTGCTGGGAAGGGCCCTTTTCCAGCTCATTTAATAGCACCAGTGCCAGAACTCGGAGGGGGGTTCGGGAACCTTCCCCCTCACTGCCTCACAACCCGGAGAAAATATTCCTGACTGCTTCAGCATGAAATCCCAGAGCTGCCTCCCATGATCCTTTAGAGAGTAAATACGATGGCATGGGCACATGTGGGGCTTGGTGGGAAAAGGCAGGGGCACCATCTACGCTGTTGTTGTTCCCTTTACAAATGAAGCACGAAACACAGACTAGATAAGTAGCAGAAGTTGAAACCTCGCCTTTGCCCCTTCAGGGAGCTCGGGAAACTTCAGCAGCTCAATGCACCGCAAGCACGTGCAGCTAAAGCCAGATGAACAGGAAAAACTGACCCAGCATCTTCAAAGGATTAAGGCAACAGGCGTAAGCTATACACCATGTAAGGCTCTGACAGGGGGAAGCAGAGCTTTTTAATGAATCACTGCACAGTCTGCTCTCTCTTATGCCTTGCCCTGCAGGATGAGGCAAAGTGATAAGCATTCCCTAACCTGCCTCAACCACTCGAACAGCGTTTCATCACTCCCCTCCCCACACTGCTGAGAAGCAGAACAGAGACGCAAAGCTCACGTCCTCCTCTTGGCCTGTGTCGTCTTCCCTTCCACCAGTAAAACTGAGCCCTCCCTGCCTCTTGCAAAGGGCATCTCTTTCAGGGCAGCCTCTTGAGCCTTTTGTCCCTGATCACAGAGTGGGGAGCAGGGACAGTGAATTGCCAAGCTTGAGATCCCAGTTCCTATAGGCTTGGAAGATTTAAACGGTGCTGGAAGAACCACATCTATATGAAAAGGGATTTAAAAGCAATCAGGGAATTTAATACAGAGGAGATCTTGTCAACTAGCTGGTTCCATTAGCACTGTCAGGAACACTAAGAATATAGACATTACATGGTTTGAAAATGTTTCCAAGAGTTCTGTGTATTATTATGTTATCTCTCATCTAAACCCCTGTTAGGGATTTCATGCTCTTAGCCTGTGTTTGAGATTCAGCACATTAATCAGTGAGATCTCTCTGAGATGTGTCAACAAATTCAACCCGCTGTTCTGAGTTAGTTGCTCCGAGTGAAGGAGCACCGTGTTTAGGAGCAGTTCGAACCTGCAGGGGCTGAGTCACACTCAGTGCAGGACCTCACGAAGGAAGAAGATGTACCGGAGCACCTTTTCCTAGGGCAGTGGAGATCACAAAGCAACAGACCGGGGGGACAATCCTTTCTGTCCACCCTGGCTGCTCCCCTCCCTCTTCATATTGCTTCTCTTGAGAGGTGAAAATGGAGTTTCAAAAAAGGGCAGCTAACTATTAAGAACTTGGATAAATGGAGCATTTGACTGTTGATATGAACCCAGGGAGGAGGACTGCTCCAAATGCCCCCAGCCTGCACGCAGAGCAATGAAGAGATGAGTGGGGACTGTGCCCAGACCCAAGAGCATCCTCTTGCAAGAGGGGGCTGGTGTCACACCTGCAG
This sequence comes from Chroicocephalus ridibundus, assembly GCF_963924245.1. NCBI lineage: Eukaryota > Metazoa > Chordata > Aves > Charadriiformes > Laridae > Chroicocephalus > Chroicocephalus ridibundus. The sequence continues at coordinate 14,663,322 of NC_086297.1, read as the reverse complement.
TGTCTCCCACGTGGAAGAAGGTGGGCATCTGGCAAAGGGACAGTGGCACTTGGGAGAAGGAAACGACAGATTTCTGTGCCCCAGCGTTCCCAATCATAAAGTGAATGGGGGGGTAGCCACGGAGCCAGCAGAAAGGAAGACAAGATAAAAGGTTGTGCACCGTTTGCTGATCCATAGGTCGTGCTCCCTGCAGCATGCACAGCTTGGCAAGCATTGGGGCTGATGAAGATTTATGCTTCAAGCTCTGGAGAGATGGAATTTCCATCAATCCCAAGAATGCAGAGCACCCTGTGGCCCATCTGTATGAAGCCCAAAACGTTAGAGAAGGAACACTGTGATGGCACGTGACAGCAGGCCCGTGTCGTTGTGCGGGTGCTGAGGGCAGGAGCACGCCGTGTCAGCAGCGCTGGGACCCCCGCGGTGTTTGCCTGAGCACAAGCGTGTGCCTTATTGCGAGTGACAGAGTCCCTGTAAGAGTGTGAATGTTTGCGTGAATGCCTTGGCAGTGGTACGTACACATGTGTGCTGGTGATTGTGCAAACGTGCGAGGGAGACATCATGAGTTTCCACCCTTAGATTTGATTTCCTCTCTAATGCAACCCATGCCTGGGAGTCAGTTGGCAACACGGTGTGGTGCAGTACCCTGATGTACACTAGAAATCTAGTCCAGAAGGCTAATTATTCTCCCTGTTGACCAACATTTCTGAGACAATAGAAAGACGAAAATTAATTGCAGAACTCATGTTTTTAAAAGTAAATGGAATTAAGCAAAATGTTCTCTGCCAAAATCTGATCTAGTAAGAGTAAGAGTGAAAGGGAAAATAAAGGGAATGTCATGGGAAACGCTACTTTATAACACTGCATTTCCCCAGGAAAGATAACCTTGGATACAACCTCTGATCAAATCCACATTGTCCTAACAAGGTACCACTGCATTAATCAACTGCGTTTGTAAAGGCTGGAACAAAACTCAGCCAGCAGAACCGAGTAAAAGCACCCCAGGGGCAGCATTGTCACGCAGGACTTTGTAGACAGCCCACGTGAGTCTGCAGAGCCCCCAGCGATTTCACTGGCCAACAGCATTGGTCAAGCTTTGCATCAGCACTTTGGCTGGCTGTTGGTGATGCCCACCACAATCCGTGTAAGCTGTATTAATCGGACATTCTCTTTCTTTAAACAAACTCTGTGACAGCAACACCAGTCCTCCACCTATATATATATGCATAGTGTTGGTGCAGACCAGTCGCCACACATTAACTGATTTTAATTTCTTACAAATGTGTATAATCACAACTTCAGTCAACAACACTGATTTGGGGGTAAAGATAACCTTGTAGACGACTTGACCCTCTGTTTTCGTTACATCCTTCTCAAAGCTTTTGGGCAAGTTTTTATACTTCACCCGATCATGGCTGGGGACCTCTTGCACTTGACGTTATTAAAACTCAAAGGGAAAAAACAATTTCTGCACCAGGATCTCATGGGAACAAGGTTTGCCTTGTCTTGGGTCCTTGTAGCCCCCAGTGCCACCAAGCTCTGGAAACTATGTGCTCAATGGGCTGCTCATGGTTTGAAAAGTATCTGCTGACAAATTCTGTGCTCTGGCAGAAGCAGAGCACTGCCGTCCCCACTGAGCCATCCCCAACACGCAAACCCTTAGCATGAACACCACAGTGCTCTGACATTGAGCTCTCATCCTGCCGAAGATGCTGACGCCTGCCTGGGCTTCTGCAGGTCATCAGCAGCCTGCTGCCAACACCCTGGGTTACTTTGCACCATGGGTGCTCTCATGTGGGTCTGACTAATGGAATAATTTGACAGAAGACAGCTTAAGGACCCTGGAAATTCCTGCCTGTTCCATAACTCAGGCTAAGTGAAGGTGTGTCCCCTTAGCGAGGTTCTGCCAGTCTGCTCCAGGGGCCTGAAGTAACTGTGCCTTTGTTTAGGTTCAGGGTCTCTGTGAGGAAGGTCAGCCTCTTTCGCTTCAAAGCTCCTGCATAGTCATGGCTCCAGCACAGCAATCTCTTGGGGGTAGCAGGACCCCATGGGTAGCAGCAAGCAGTTACAAGGGAGCTCTACCCAAACCTACAGGATGCTTTGCAGGTGAGGACTGGGACCATGAGGACATCCGGAGGATCCAAAACAGGCTGAAGGACACTAGTGTGAACTATACTGATCATTTTACCCTGCCATGCATCTCAAGCAGTGGAACTGCTGCTCCTGACATCAGCCCTGAGAGCACAGCACCAGCTGAGCTGGAGGTGGCTGCAGCCTGGGCTGCAGGAATCAGCTGCTGCCCTCATGGAAAGCCCAGAGGGGCAGTGAGATCCTGTCCCCCTTTACAGATTAGAGTCCCTAGAACAGAGGCCAGTAACGGCAACTTACACCTTCCAGACACTCAGGGGTGCAAGAGCCTCTCAAAGGGTCTCATCCATGACCTGAACACTGGTGTGCCACTGCAAGGCGGACAGGAAACAGCACTTCAGGGAGCCCAGGGGGATGGCACCAATGTTTCCTTTTGTCGTGGAGAGGTGATGGCCCTGGAATTGACCCTGTAATGGTGAGAGTCAGTCCAGGAACCACAGGCAGGCACAGGTGGGAGCCTGTCCATGAAGAAGAGAGCGAGTCAGGGTGCTCTGCCTCCCTCCCCCTTGGGATGGAGCAGCTGCCATGTTCCTGTCCTGCCATGGTCTTGCTTTTGTCCCTTGTTGTTGTCTCAGGAAAGCTGCACAGTCCCCTCCGGCAGCATAAGCAGCCGCAGTCACCTACCTAGTGAGGGCCTCCGGAAAGGAGGAGCGGTGGCTGATCAGGGTGGCCATCCCTTTGGGGACGGAGGGGTCCATCCCCCCTCCGGCAGGACCAGCCCCAGTCCTGCATGGATCCTGCCTCCTGGATGCTTCAGGAACCAACTGTGCTGAGCTCAGTTTCAGGGAAAGACTTAGGGCTTTAGAAAACATGAAAAACAGCTTGAGCAGTGTCCAAACCGCCTAGCTCCACCTCATTTTGGGAAAAGTGAGAAGAGGGGGATATCCGAAATAATGAGTTTTCTGAGTATTTATTCAAAACATAACAACAGATAAACTCCAATCACATGTTGCATTCAAATATTGGAATATTTATTCCAAATATGGTCCTGTTGCAATTGTATGATAAACATGAAAGCGAGAGTGCAGTTATTTATGTCCTGCCTTCAGCTTTTCAATAGCATGTTTAAGTTTAGGGTATTTGTGCTCTTTCATCCAGCTGTCTGACTTTATCAAGTCCTGTACAACTTGGGAGAGGCAACCATGCCAACGGCAGAGCAAGCCCCAGCAGACCTTGACAGGACGGGCTTCCCTCGTGGAAAGCACATTATGTCCCTCCTGCTTCTCTCCTGGCCCCCGCGGAGCAGTACTGGCAGAAAACTGTTGTATTACATAGTCCCCTGGCAAGGAGGGAAAGCCTTTCTCCCTGGCTGGGGCTGAAGGAGCTTCCAATATCATTTAAATGAAACAATAACTCAATGGTAGCGAGCGAGGGTTATTTGGGGTGCTCCAAGAAGGCACATACTGTGCCCAGGAGCAATGGAAAATTAGGCAAAGGGAAGTTTTGACTGAACAGCCAAAAAAAGATCTTGGCAGGACCTCCTGTACTCTGTGGAGCCACCTCTCGTGTGGCAGAACGGATGCCCTCCTTAACTGCTGATTTGGAATTGGATTCACACTTACTGGTATGATACGATGTTTACCTTCATGCTCTGCTGTGCTCTGGCCATGGACCGAAACTGTCAAGAGTCCTGCAGAGGGACAGGGCTGGAGCTGTACCCAGCACAGATATTTTCCTGCGTCTTGGTCAGGCTCCAATGCTCAGTCTCAGAGAATGGGGCCAAGGAGTCCACAACTACCTGGTAGAAGAAACTTGAGGGCACGTGGGTGGGGCAATGGAAACTGGACAAGCCACCGTCACCTGAGGTGACTGCAAAGATGAAAAGGAAAACACTCTCTGTTTGCTCCTTCCTAGTTCTGGATGAAGGATCTCAGAAACCCACTGCTGACTCTGACTAGTCTGAATTATGGGCTCCAACATTGTGATTCTGGGCTCAGTCAGAGACCCCGCGGCTCTTTGCAAGTAGAAGTTTCCTAAGGGAAACTTAGTACGTGAAGGACTACTAGGGGGCAAAATCACAGAGCTGTTAAGACAAGAGATTCTCCTCCCCACCTGAGAACAGCAACATGCCAGGGATAATCCAACTTCTACCAACATACATGAACAAACAATCATGGAATCATAGAATTGCCTGGGTTGGAAGGAACCTTTCAGATCATCGAGTCCAACCATCAACGTAACTCTGACAAAACCATCACTAAACCACGTCTCTCAGCACTATGTCTATACATCTTTTAAATACCCCCAGGGATGGGGATTCCACTTCCCTGGGCAGCCTGTTCCAATGCTTGACAACCCTTTTGGTGAAGGAATTTCTCCTAATTTCCAACCTAAACTTCCCGTGGCGCAACTTGAGGCCGTTTCCTCTTGTCCCATCACCTGTTCCTTGGGAGAAGAGACCGACCCCCCCGGCTACCCCCTCCTTTCAGGGAGCTGCAGAGAGCGAGAAGGTCTCCCCTCAGCCCCCTTTTCTCCAGGCTGAACACCCCCAGCGCCCTCAGCCACTCCTCACAAGACTTGTGCTCCAGACACTTTGCCCTTCTCTGGACATGCTCCAGCACCTCAATGTCTTTTTTCTGGCGAGGGGCCCAAAACTGGACACAGCCCTTGAGGTGGGGCCTCACCAGTGCCGAGGACAGAGGGATGATCACGTGTACCACAGGCCCAGCAGACAGGTTTCCTGCCTCTCCAGACGACGGGAAGCACAGCCACTGAGTGCCACGAGTAATGGTAGACAAATTCCACCCAGTGTCCCTTTGTGCCCAGCTGTGCACATACACCCATACAGGGATTGCTCCCCTCAGCCCTGCTGGTTTAAACTCACAAATCTCAATCTCCTGATGTCACTGTCCCTCAACCCCAAATTACAGACATATTGTTACATCAGCTCTTCATAAACTTGTTAGCTTATGATCTACAGAGAGCTCCCTGGAAGCTCAGCCCCTCGAACCTGCCCACAGCAGAAAGCGCAGTCTCTGCCTGTCCCGCACACAGGCTGTACCAGGTGCTTTGCAGAGAACATAAAACTTCCAGAGAAAAACCAGTCAAATAGTTCAAGTGCCTACTATGCACTTGAGAAGTAGTATTGGATAATGCCTCGAAGTCTTAAATTTATCCTCTGAAGCTTTGTCACAGGAGATTTCTTATCCACGTAAATGTACAATGTGCTCAGAATCCATGTGGTTTCTGCATTTACAGCATCCAGATTCTCCTTTAATGTGTTATTTTCTAAACTCATTGAACATTTCTTAGGACTGGCAACAAAAACTGAAGGGGGAACCTTGGCATGCTCTGATGTTTCTCTGCTGTCCCTCAGGTTTTTTTGTGTATATATTAAGTCATGGCAACCATGTACCTTGTCCTCAGGTAGGATGCTTTCTGCCTCCCCATCTTTTCTGCTCGTTTCCACCTTTTCTATCTTCACGGCATCCTCCTCTGAGATGAGGTGACTGATCCATCCCAGGTGAATGCATGCCAGGCTTTTACACAGGTCTATAGGAGGGTAAGGTTCTGCCCTCGGTAGCACTCAAAGTAAGCCTTTTTTGGTTGGCTTAGACTATGCTTTTGCACTGATCTCCTGTTTGGACTCATCACATGTTATTTCTTTGAATGCAAAACTTTGCACTACCAGCTCAAAAATTCACTTGTCAGACTGACCTAAGATTAGCTGGGTTCCTTCCAGTCTTGACTGAAGTCATATAATTTTCCAACACCTGCAATACTTTCCACTTCACTGTGTGAAGCCATTTGCGTATTATTTACTATTAATCTCAGTAAAGCCGGTTCTCTCTCATAAATGTCCATTTATTCTCCTACTTTACTATTAGTTCGTGGGTATACATTCAGAGAACAACAAAGCAAAGAGGCGCCTGTTAAGATGCATGAACAGGGTGCTTGCCCTCTTGAACCACTGCGGGTCATGCAGAGGATGTGGGCTGAGGAAAGACAACCAGGCCTCCAGGACCTGAAAATACAAGTCTAGTCTGGAATCCAGACCATAACACACAGATCTGTAGAAAAACTTTTCTGGACGGGCAGAGTGAGAGGTGTTCTGGGCTGCACCGTTTCAAGGTGGACAGACAAGGGCAATCCCAGTTGCAGTGATTCTTAGAGCACAGTTTTGTCACCTGCAATAACGAGTGCGTTCACATCACCCAGTTATGCTCCAGGCCTGAAGGTGCAAGTTTCAGAGTCGTGCCTGCAATCTAGAGGTTTTTCTGCATTCACCAAACAGAACTTCATCGCCTGGCAGAAAACGGCTTCTTCCACATCCACCCATGAGTGCGCTGCTCTGTTACACCGAGTTCCTCTCCCCAGGCATCTCATAAGTCACAGCAAAAGCAAGGGGATTGTACAGGCGTCTCTGAGGCTGGGATTTAAACCAAGCATCACAAAGTCCTGCACGTCTGTTGTTACTGATGGTGGCATCTCATCTGGAAGGAGCCCAGCATGTTTCTTACAGCCTGGAGTGCTGTGGTGCCAGCTACAGAAGACGTGGCTGTGTTTGTCAGCTGAGACCATGGAGTATGGTATCTGCTCCTCCATCCTCTCTTCCTGCAGCTGTGCTTTCTCTTTACCAATGCTTCCTCAAGCCCTGTGCTGGGAAACAGCAGTGGACAGCCCTCTTTGGCTGAGCTAAAATCAAGGCTGGAGGCAGGGAGATAAAACCAGTTCTCCCACTGTGCTGTACTCAGCAGAACTAATTGAGAGGCCTATTAAGAAACAATACGCAGCAATATCCACATTATACAGACATTTGTGCAGGCCAGAACCACACTTAAAAAGATCTTCCAGTTCTTTTGCCACCCATTTCGTTTTCAATCTGGGGAAAATGAGCAGCAGTGGAAGCTAAGAACTTGCTGATTGCCTCAGATTAGTCAATAAAGTCTCTTATTAGCTACCCTCCATCTCTGTGACCTCAAGGCAGTGCTTAACATGGAGGACAAGAAGAGGGAATGCTGCACATATGGAGGTAACCAGATCTATTTATCTGGTAGAGCATCACAGGTTTTCTGCTAAAAGGCATTGCTCCTGCAGGTTTTTACACTCCAGGTCAAGTAGAGGATCCCAAGCCCTTCGAGCACCATTTATCTGCAGCAGCATTCCCATTGCCTGAAGCCTACTGCTTTCAAGAAAAGAACTGACTAGGAGCTCGAACCATTTGGAGACAGCATTTGGCTTTGGCATATGAGAATTTAGGCTTCAAATCTGGTAAAGATGAAGCTGATACTGGGAGCAACAGCTTGAAGGTGAGGCTGAGGTGTGGTGCCCACCCCAGGCCACTTGTGGGCTGGAGTTGCCAAGGCATTCCCCAGAGCAAACAGGACAAACGCAGGTGAGAGGTGCCCAAGGTGACACGCTATGCTGCAGGAAGCAGGATGTTTTGATACAGATGTCAGTGGGGCAGGCTGCTGCCCCAGTGGTGGCCTCTCCACAGCCTGAGGAATGAGACAGCAGCTGCAGAGCCGCGCACCAGAGATGCCTCCTCAGAGCATCTGGCTGCTGCATATGGAAACATAGAAAGGGAGCAGCAAGATGGTTTGTGCTCAGGCAAGCTACCAGGAGACGGAGTGCATGCAGTCATGTAATCAGGCTGCGCAAGGGGAACAGTAGGGTTTAGAGATAAAGAAGAGTTATGTGTACAGTTAAAAATAATGAATGGGCTTCACCTATGAAGAAGAGCAGGCAGAGAATGAAATAAGCATTTGCAATCATGTGGCACCAGAAAGAGGAAACGCGGTTTTGGAACCAGCCCTGAATCTGTTGGAAAGGCTCATCCTGAGTCCAACAGAGCCATCGCTGCATCCCAGACGGCTCGTCCCAGCCTCGCTCAGCCCTGTGTGACAGCGCGTGGGGTGGGCAGGGCACCGGTGGAGCCGTGGCATGGCAGGGCACAGCAAAGCAGCCCCTTTCCCCTGCCAATGGCCCCCTTCGAAACTGGACGAATCACCCCCAGAGGAGCAGGGGATGTGGCTCTGAGCTGCCACTTCCACAACGTGAGCTCTGGTGTGCTGCGATGGCCCAGCCGCGCTGGGGTGCACCGAGCAGGGCGAAGGCTCAGGCTGCGGGTGGGCTGCATGCCACAAGACGGGGGCATGGAGGCGGAAAGCACTTCATCAGAAAGGACCCCAGCGCGGGCTGTGCTGCAGTGCGGCGGCAAAACTGCCCGGGGCACCTTCCAGGGAAGAGAGCACCTGGGGGTGACAGAGAGTGAGCAATGGTAAAAGAGATGGCAAGTACTGGGGGGTGGCAAATCAAAAAGTAACCCCAAAGGGAGCCCAGAGAGACCAGTCTAGACTGAGATGGCAAGCCAGAAGCTAACTGAAGTGAGCTGAGGTGAATCCCAACCTGAAACCCAGCGGCGGCCTAAGGGAATGGCTGCCTGCAGGCCAGGAGGGGATGTGGCCTTTCTCATTTTATTTGCAAGTCCAGAGCAAGGAGACAAATATTTACTGGGATGTTTATTTGAGAACAAGTTGGTGGGAAGAAGAGCACGGCTGATATCAAAGGAATGCTCATTCGTGTCATAGCCTTTGGAAACAGTGTTTATGATTAATTCATCTTTCTATGACCAGCACTATCCACAGAGTGTTTGTTATTTATTTATTCATTTATTACCCTTTTCTGTATCCATCAGAGTGATTTATAACATGTAATGAACCAAAGATCATTAGTGCGTGACTGAAGAACTGGTACAAGCTTATCTGCAGGACATTGCTCGGCAAAGCACCAAATTCTCTTCTGAATTTATTTTTCCCCATCAATGCATCATCTAAGATGTGGTGTTTTCTTGAGCCTGGCCATTCCGAAGATGTTATTTCCCTTTGGGAGGCCCTGGTTGTTCGAATGTTCAGCGGTTGACAGCTGCCTGGAACGTACTACAAAAGGATTAAAGCCAACAACATTTCTATCTTTTCATCTTTCTAGCCTTAGACTGAATCAGGCACTGGCTGCTACTTGTTGCTGCTATTCATGACATAGCTGGTGTTGCTGTGACCTTTTCTCTGTTACGGTCTTATCTGATGTTTGCAGGACTTTGTATAACTGAGGAGTTTATGTGTAACAATGTTTCTGGGTCATTTTTTCTCTGTTTCTGGAGGAATTTATCATTGGTGAAAGGTGCTGCAGAAGTGACACCATAACATGAAATCCTCTGGGCAGCCACAAGGCAGCTATTGCAAGGAGCAGCTCAGCTCCTCCACGCTGCTGTGAGCGGCTGCCTCAGCCCTGGGCAGAGAGGACAACCACAGCCCAACATGGGATGTCCCAGGGTGCAGGAGGCAGAAGCTATGGTAGCAGGTGAAACCAGAACAACTCTTCTTACTCCAGAGTTGTTCCCATCCAGCAGAGCCTGGGGCAGCCCAGCAAATGAAATATGAGTTCATCACAGCCTGGAGGGGAGCGTGTTTTTCTGTCTGAGTTACCATTTCTAACGAAGTCCTACCCTATCAAGGCTGCACAACTGCACGCAGCGCCGTCTTCTGCTCTAGCAGCATTAAATCTCTCACCCACAGTGCTCATGATAGGGCAGGGTGCTGCCACACTCCCTTTGCCTGTTCACGTGTTGTGACTCAAAGCCCACCTGTGACATGTCCTACTGGGTCTTTGTGCCCAGATCCCTCTGTCTGACCTTGTCCCCAGAACGTGTTTTCCCAACGCTTTTGGTGTTTCCTCCTGCTCTGCTTAGTGTGGGCACAGCTTGGGAGAGGTCACCTGCTGTGGCCACTTGTCCGTGCAGATCACAGTGATGCTGGTGGAAGTGGGTGCAAATCCACACTTCCGGACATGGGTTTTCCACTGGTGGCTCAGTGACAGGAGCAGAGCCATTGGAGGGAGGAGAGAGAGACTCTGCAGCTGTGTGGGCTCTCCCACATCTTGTGACTACAAAAGCACCTGGCTAAGGGAGGAGACATGGCTCTAAGCTCCCAACACACTTCAGACCAAGTTTTAGCAGCAATTTTAACTTCAAAGATGGGACAGAGACTAAGTCTGAAGAGCCCCAAGCTTTGGATGAGTCTTGGTGTTGCTCCCATCTAAGCCCCTGAAGGAGGAACTTCATTTCTCATACCTCCCAGCTTAAAGCATAAATCTTTGAAAAGTCTGACTGAATTTATAAGCTGCAGCTTCTGGGATTGTGAGATCTAACACTTTCTGCCTGGCACTGGCTGCAGCACCACACAGCATTTGAGTTATATTGCAAAATTTTTGAAGGCTTTATGACACTTTATTTGGGAAAATAAAACCATCTTTAGGAAGAGTGACTGTGTAACATCCCTTTCAGAGGCTGTATTCCCAGCACCCAGGGGAATATGTGTGTGTCCTATTTTGAGATAAGTCAAACAGAATCCATTTCCCTGAGGCAGAGTGCGCGGTTTGCACCAAAGGAGGTCAAGAAGCATTTCCACCCTGCAGCTGTGTGGCATTGCTGAAAAGCAAAGAAGTCCTCAAGGAAATCTTGTGAGAATACAACTCCAATGGAGAAAAGCAGGTACAGCCTGGTGGGAAGGCTTGCTAACTGCAAAGCCCTTCCTTTATGAAAATAGGAATGTTTTAAAAAGGAGCAGCTCTTAGATGACATAAGGGGTCCTACAAGAAAGCTGGGGAGGGACTTTTTAGGATATCAGGTAATGGTAGGACTAGAGGGAATGGACTAAAACTAGAGATGGGACGATTCAGACAGAACGTTAGGAAGAAGTTCTTCACCATGAGGGTGGTGAGACACTGTAACAGGTTGCCCAGAGACGTGGTGGAAGCCCCATCCCTGGAGGTGTTCAAGGCCAGGCTGGATGGGGCTCTGCGCAACCCAGTCTAGTGGGAGGTGTCCCTGCGCATGGCAGGGGGGTTGGAACTAGATGATCTTTAAGGTCCCTTCCAACCCTAACAATTCTATGATTCTATGATGTCCTCTCCATATGGCCGTTTATGTCTCCCTGAAATAGAGTGGAGAAAAAACCACAGAACCATAGGTCTGTTGACAGGAAGGGACCTTCAGAGCCTATCGTCCACGCTTTTCCACAAAGAGGGATTATCAGCAAAAGCAGGTCAGGTCAGCCATGGCTTGTCTACCTAAGTCCCCAAGACACCCAGGCATAGAAAGCCCATAGCCTCTCTGAGTGGTCTGTTCTAGTGCTGCGCTACCCTCTTACTGGAGTTTTTCCTGAAGTCCAGTCTGCACTTCCTACATGAGTGGCTTTCGGCACTTGCTATGTTGTCTCCCATTACTGAGAAGAGTTTGACGCAGTTGCCTTTGTAGCTGCTTTTCAAATAGTTGCCATCTGCTGTTAGATTCCCTCTGAGTCTCCTTCTTGACAGATGTTGTTTCATTTGCCCAGCTCCTTCCTCCTCACTTCATAGGCCATCTGCTCAAGCTTTCCTCTGTGCTATCCCGTTTCTCCCATCCACCATCAGCCAGGGGACCCAGGACAGAACAGGAAGGAAGTCAGCAAAGCTCTCCCTGTAGCCTATTTTTGGCTCTGCAGAGCCAAGGTAAAGGGCAGCAGCACAGAGCAAGCAGTGCAGTGTTCAGGATGGAGCTCCCTTTCCGCAGCCTTCCCACAGGTAAGAGGCAGTCACTCTAGGAAGCGTCTCTGCACCCTGCCTGTTCTGGAAGATGGCAGAGCCTTTGACTCCAGCTATGACCAGCTGAAAGGGAACACAAAGGCAGCCATTCTGGGTGACTACAGCCCATCTAGCCAACAATCCAGTCTCTGGGAGTGGTCAATAGCAGACACCTATGGGAGAAGAGGAGAACAGAGCTAGCATGCAAGGACATCTTCCTAGATCATGGTCCCCACCTCCAGCAAGGCAGCTCAGGGTCACGAGAGCTCTAAGTCTCTCTTGTATGCTATTGTACTACACTTTGATAACAGTGTCTGATATACTAGGTAAGAATCACAGAATGGTGGGGATTGGAAGGAACCTCTGGAGATCACCTAGTACAACCCCCTTCCAGAGCAGGGTCACCCACAGCAGGTGGCACAGGAACGCCTCCAGGCGGGTTTGGAATGTCTCCAGAGATGGAGACTCCACCACCTCTCGGGGCAGCCTGTGCCAGGACTCTGCTACCCTCACAGCAAAGAAGTTCCTCCTCGTGTTTAGGTGGAACTCCCTATGGTCAAGTTTGTGCCCGTTACCCCTTGTCCTGTCCCTGGGCACCACTGAAAAGAGCCTGGCCCCATCCTCCTGACACCCCCCCTTTCAGTATTTATCAGCTTTGATAAGGTCCCCCCTCAGTCGTCTTTTTTCCAGACTGAAGAGACCCAAATCCTTCAGCCTTTCTTCATAAAGAATGCTTTAATTGATGCTGGTTGAAATTTTAAGCAGATGAACAAACCTACGTTGGGCTCAGCTCTGTGATCCACACCCAGCTTTCAAATTCAGCGGTAACGCTGTACACCTACTGCAGGGAAATCGTTATATCAGCACAATGGGCATCGCTAATGTTCCTTAACCGGGGGAAAAGGATTGCTGCCCCAGGGAATCCACAGGCAGCAAAATACACATGGGAAGCCAGCTGCACCCGCAGCCTGGCACGCAGGAGCTCGGACGTCTCAGTGCTGCCAGCACCACGCCGGAGTGGCAAGGGATGGAGGTCTCCACTCCACCCTTCTCAGTCTCCACTGCTGGGAGCACTGGCGCTCCCGAGGCAGGATACAGTCCGTGCCAGAGGGAGAAGCTGGTTAAAGGCAGAAAGGATGGAAAATGTTCGCTGCTGTTTCTGTTTAACTTTAGGAACTGATCCAGCTGAGATAATAACAGAAGAGTTCACTTTGCCATGTCAAATATGCAGGTACTTTGCGGTATTAAGATTTGATGCCCTGTTCTTATAAAACTGGCCCCTGCTGGTTATGGGAAGAGAAAGTTGCCCATAAACAACATTTTATTTCTTATTTAACGCAAATTCTTGGTCAAAAGGAGTCAATCAATTTTTCATAAAGTATAAAACAGAGATAAGTGCCTGGGATCATGTGTGAGTCCCTGTCAAACAGAACCGATAAGTCCATGATGCAGTACAGGGAGTGCTTTGCAAGTATTGTCCAAGTGACCTTTTCATTAGTTTGCCTTAAGCAGTTAATCTCTTTTTTCCAGGATACATACTATTTTAAGTCCCATTACATCATACATGCATTTTAAATATTAATTTTTCTTCCACGTCATGCCTAGGAGGATTTGGTTGGTTTTTGCTTTTTTTTTAACACAGTCCTCCCCATCTTGATGAATTTTCCAGCAGGGTCAGAGTTAAGGAGCTTCCAGGCAAGAACTGAAAGTGCTTGTTTGCAGTGAGTACGCGATGGCTGAGGGGCAGGATGTGAAGCCCTGCGATTTAGGAAACCCTGCCAGGCCAGAAGCAAGGATCTGGCCTCTCCAAAGGCAGCCCTGTGATGGCAAGGGAACTACAGGGCCAATGAGCGGAGGCATTTACTGCCTGTGTGTGGGGTACCATAAACGGGAGAAACCCAAGCCTGAGCCAGTGTGCCTCAGCAGGGCTCCAGCTTCTACAGAAAAATACTTGAAAATGATTTAGAGGAAAAAAATGTGCTTCAAAAGTGTCACTGGCATGTTGTTGTTTATGACTTGTAAATCATTTTAAGCTCTCTGTGCCACTTCGAAAAAAAAAAAAAAAAAAAAGAGGTACCAGCTGCTACCTGCCAAAGGGGACCAGAGTCTTTAAACAAAGCTGTTCCTGGACCCACGCTGGCCCTCACAACGGGTGTAAAAAATGCTTCAACAACACCTTCAACATATTCCCACCTCCCCTGTATTTGGAATCACCGATTTCATAACAACAGAGCCCCTGGTACAGAGATGAGCTTTGCATGGACTTCATACTTTATTATTAGCCACAGTTGAAAGAACAATAATAAATCAACTTCGTTCTTTCGGAGTTACGGGTAAAACAGAGATCACGATATTTATAAGCAAGGTTGCAAAGGTTAAAGCAGTAACATGTTTTGCTGGTATCCAGCAGTAACATGCACTTCTGAGCCCTGGAAGCTTACGTTCAGCAAACCTTGCCTCTCCAAAACTGGCTCGTTTTCCTTCGCGGAGGGGAGTCCATCTAGGCTGTCCCCACTTTGCGCAGTTACACAGGGAGTCACCACTCTGCTGGGTGCCCCCCGGCTGGGCGCCCTCCTCACCAGCACCGGCTCCGTCACCCCAGCCCCTCACCCAGAGCATCACTGCGCTGCTGCGATGGAGAAATGGACCCCAGAGAAAGGACTGGGCAGCCTGTCTTCACCAGGACCAGGGTGTCTTCCAGGTCCTCCTCTCAAAACTGAAGCCATAGGCTGTAGGTGTGAACCCTTATTTCTGCCTTGGGCATGCTTTCTACTTCTCTTCAACCAAATATGCTGTGGGAGAGAGCATCTGTGGACATGCCCCACCACCGGATGGATATCATTTGTGTAAGTTAAAAAAATACATAAGGGTTTTTGAGTGCAGTCCAGAGAAGTCTAATACAGAATACCTGGGTTGGCCTGGACCAACATCCCTTTCTCCAAACCTTCTGGAGAGCTGGAACTAGTGGGGCAATCACCTGGCATGGTCATATACAAAAAGGATCACCCAGCCACAGTGATCCCAGCCTGCTGAGACCAAAGTGAGGAATCAGGGGCCTGGGCCATGCATGAACCTCGGAGAGGAACAAGTCAGTGTTACACATCTAGTTTGGCCCAGTCCCATGCCATTTATTCTGGTTCTTCCACCACATCAGTGGGACTCTTCAGGCCTCTTCTCTGGGTCTCAACTATTTGGAATTGCTCCTGTGAACCCGCCAACTGGGACACCCCCAAGCCTAGATCCCACCATCTCAAGAACCAGAGCGATCATATCTTCTCCAAAGGAGTTCACCTCCCCAGAGTTTCCATCTTCTTCTCCAGGGTTGGAGAAGAGAAGAGGACAGCTGGAGAAATCATTCACATGGTTATTCCCTCAGCAGGCCTGGTATTTCAAGAAGAGAAAAGGGCTTGTCCCAGGTATTGACTGAAGGAGTGGGAGCTGGGGACAATTCCTCTCCATCCTCCCCTACAAGAAAAGTGTCAGGTGGCTGAGACAGAAGACAGACAAACAGAAAGGAAGAGGAACCTGCCTGTCCCTGTGTTGCTTTGATTATGTCCTCAGCTCTAGTTACTGACCTATTCCACCCCAGGAGGTGGACAGATGGGGCAGGAGGCCAGTCCAGAGAGCTGGGCTGAGATAAGCTTCCCCCAAGATTCACCAGTGCTGCAGCTTCCCATGTCATCATCAGTCTTGGCCATGGCTGCAACCATGAAAAGCCTGAACTGGCCACGCTGCACTATTGCTACACTTCCTGCGAAGGCAGAACAAGGAATTAAAACAGTTGTGATATTTCTATAATAATGATTTTCTGTGTTTTTTGTGCAGCACTTCCATTTTTTCTCCTTCCTTCTTATTAATAACGCAGTTTTTTTTCTTTACATTTATATCATGCAAACAATTTTACAGTTACAACAGCACTTACTCTGATAGTGCACCTCTCCTTGTTACATTTCATGAAGATTTAGTCAACAAAAACTACACCCTGGACCATTCTTTGGACAGATTTTTTTATTCTGGGCTTCTGTTGCAAACTTAATAGAAATATTTCCTTTTCAGCAATGGCTTTTACACCTTTTTTTAGCCAAAGGGATTCCCTTCCCTGGGTTTCAGAAGTGAGTTTCAGTCCACAATCACAATAAAACAGCACAGGTTTAGAAAAGTAAAGAAAAGCACTTTTTGTGCTGGTCCAGGCTGAGTGTCCAGATCTGATGTGCTGGCTGCCACACAGCGCATCCCATCCAGGAGTGCTTCCACCAGCACCTCTCCCGCAGTGATTTGGCCAACAGGGGGAGGGAATTTAACATAGAGGCACTTCAAAAACAAAAATACTTTCTGAATATGCAGCAAGTCAGCTGAGTGTTATCTCAAGCTAAAGGGCCAAGCGCTGTTCGTAGCTACTTGATGAATTGTTAGCAAGCTGAACTTTCCCGATGACTCCAGGACCAGCTTGCCAGCTCCAGGGTGCGACCAGCAAGCACCTTGCAGGACCCCAGCGTCTCCCCTAGCGCAGCCCTACCACTAAACAACCGTGATGCCGCGTATACGACGCACCAGGAACATATGGACACGATCTCATGCAGACTGTTGTGGCTGCCACAAACACATGAAATGTAAATTGTGAAAGTGAAATCGCAAGGAGAGCTAATCTCCACATTGTATTAGACAAAATACCAGTGTGCACGCAGATAAGCACCAAGTGTGAAGTGTCCGGCGGGAAGAGGTTTCACATTCCGCCTGACTCAATGGAGACTTAAAATAGCACTTCCCACTGCAATACTTTAAACAAAGACATCCAAGGGATTATTAATCCCATGAGATAGAAACCAGTTTTGTGTATTCCAACACAGACGGGCAGAAAGGCAGCTGTACATGTGTAAGCCACGGAGGGGTGGGTGCGAGGGCAGCTCTGCTCGCCCTGGACGCCGGCTCTGCCTGTGCTGGGGGACGGAGCCTGGCAG
Organism: Chroicocephalus ridibundus; assembly: GCF_963924245.1. Lineage (NCBI taxonomy): Eukaryota > Metazoa > Chordata > Aves > Charadriiformes > Laridae > Chroicocephalus > Chroicocephalus ridibundus. The sequence goes on along the minus strand of NC_086297.1, from coordinate 14,646,661 downwards.
GACTGGCTGCCCCGTGGGGTCTGCCAACCTCCCTGCAGCCCAGCAGAGGAGGATGGGGACTCGCTGCCGCAGCAGGCACGTGGCTGCTTCCCCACAGCCCCTCAAAGTGATTCTGCTCTGGGAGAGCAGGATGAGTGCGGCAGGGCAGATGCTGTTGCCACGCTGCAAAACCCAGTATTGGTCCATGCAGACCCTGCAAACTGCAGCAGGGGCAGCAGCTGGGTTCGTCCCCTCAGCCCAGGTGACAGGCTGCTCTTTTGGATGCGGCCACATCAAGCAAACAGGGACTCGAGGTCTGCTTTCGAGATCCCTCTTGCAGGGAATGTCCCCTGCCTGGGTAAGCAGCGTCCCCTCCTCTCCGAGGGGCAGCTCTGCCTGCCTGGCAAATGCTCTCTCCTTCCCTACCTGCCTCCTCGGAGCAGCCGCCCGCTCCGTGCCCAGGCATGGCTGCTCACTGGGGACGGACCCCGTGGCTCCCCCGCCTCCAGCAGGCATGCCCGCATCCGCTGGGAGAGTCCTCTTCTCTGCAGCCACCCTCTGCCCTGTGCCCTTTCTCAAAGGGCAGGGGAAGTTTAGCAATAGAGAGACCTCTCTTATTTTTTTGGCTGTCCCTTTTACTGTCTCCGACCCCATTCCCATCATTCCCTGGAGCCTCAAAGCATCCAGCTGCCATTTACATGCAGTTTTTCTTTGCAGACTGTTTTTTATCCGTGCCTTGGGAGAGAGAAGAACAGAGAAGGTGCATGAGCCCCAACAAACAACTGCACCTTTTTATTTTCCCTGTTGCAGAGTGCTGTACAGAGCGCACAGAGGCCTTATCAAACCAAGAAGCCCCAGAAATGTCTCAGCTTTCTGTATTTCTAATACCACATTCCTACACATCATGGGCAATACCAAACTGGAACGTATATTTGCAATGTGCTGAATGAAACGTGCTGGCACATGGAAGTCCTGCTTCCAACAGAGAGAGTCACTCTCCAATGGATGCTGCTGGACCTATCCCTGTCCCTGTCCCTGCCCCGGGCACCTGGGGCACCTCGTGTCACACGTCTCCTCCTCCCACAACTCTGCCAGTTGCGGTGCATCCTCCCGGCTCTGGAGCATCCCAGTGAGGAACGGCTAGAAGCACACTTGAGATCTCAAAAGATCAATGGGACTGTGATAAAACTGATAGCCATCAAAAGCCACCCAAAATGTCCACACTATGCTACATCCTCCATGCTCTCAAGGAAGGGAAAGGAAACTAGAAGGGCTTCATGAACAAATTGAACTAGATAGGCTGTTTTACCAGAAACAGGCTTATAAAACCAAGCGGTGAATGCAAGAAGTTAAAAAGGTTTCTCGATTCTCTGGATTTCTAACCACTGTAACCTGACTTTGCCAGAAATAAGTAAAACAAAACTTGGTCGTATTCTTCCATCACAGGCATGGTCAGTAGTCATTTTCAGTCTTTGTGCCTGCCTTCCCCTTTGGCCAGCACAACCACTTAGGTGGCAAAACAAAGGTCAGGGAAATGGTACAGCTAAAAAAAAAAAAAATAATTTTTTTTATTCCAAACTCTAAATCTGGTAACAATATGTCAGATAGATATTGTAACGTGATTTCCTTCAAGCCTCAAAATTAATTTCCCCCATCATAATTCACAAGTCTTTTGACTTATGAAACTCCGAACAATTAAATTTCACTTGTTTCTCTTTTCTCTTTAGAGAAACATTTCTGGGTGGACCAGGACAACGTTTAATAGGCTAGAGAGACAGGATATCCCGCTCCATAGCAATTAATAACAATTAATACATTGCACAACATGCAATGAATAGACCCAGGCACACATCTGAACGAGCCTTCCTTAACTGTCATTTACAGTTTCTTGCGAGGTGAGCGTGAGGAGAGTACACGGAATTGAAACCCAGGCCACATGCAGCAGGGGCACAATGATGGCACCAATGGAGCATCTGCCAAAATCTGTGACGGATCCAGAATTTATACTGGCTAAAAGTTTTCCTGCAGACTGCTTCATCTCAGGAAAACTTTCTGAGAGCTGACTGGCACGGGTGCTTCTGCAGGCTCTCTGGTTTGACTCCTCTTGCTGAGGGCCGTGCTGTCGCAGCGGGAGCACCGGGGGCCCCTCTGCTGCCGGTCCCTGCCCACGGCCAGAGTGGCGCTGCCTGGAAACCGGTGTGTTTTCGGGGACCTAAATATTTAATACTGTTGGGTTTCAAGTACCAGCTCTCGATGCAATATCTTGAGGCAAAACCAACAAGGACTGCGACTGTTAAGGAGTGTCAGATGTTAATTTGATGCGGGTACATCACACCAAGTCACAGATACGCTGGTTATTGTCACAAAAATTAGCAAAGTTTCTGCGCTGTGACTGATTTTTTCGTCTTCCTCAATTTGCAATGTTTGGGATGAGGTGTTTGGACCCATAGTTCTGGTTAACATCTCATCTGAAAATATGAATAACAAGGATGTGTAATTATTTTTTCACATAAAAATATTGTTGTCAAGGTAAAATATAGGGTCTGTTACTACCTTAAAAACATTAAGGAAAGACAGAGTATTGTAAACAGACAAGCAGAAAGTGATTTATAATAAACATGTATCGAACCAAAACTTCCGCACAGCTCGCTCTGCTGTCTCTATCTGCATAGTTACTGACAGATTTAACGGTACTTGCTGCCTTTGCTCACTGCCTGGTGCTCGGCTCACAGTGTTGGGCTGCGCGGACCTGCCCAGCGTGCGGGCACTGTGGGGACATCGTCCAGTGGCTCGTCTTCCAGAATGCACACTTTTTCCAGCTTGGATTCCTGACACCGAGCACACTCCTGGGATGCAGTCCAAGCACAGGCGGAGTGAAATCCTAAACTGTCCGTGAGACAGCATACGCCGAGCAGCAGACTGACAGAAACCCCGGCGAGGTGTTTCCAAAGCAAACATCTTGTACGTAGTGATAGGATCTGAGCTGGAGGCTTTTTTGCTGGAGTCAACCTTTGTTGTTTTCCTTATGGCAAATACTAATGAACTCAATGGTAAAATATGGCATTTCCCAAACAGCAAGTCTCCTCCCCGAGATGCACCATCTCCGGTACGGGCCTGTCATCAAGCCTTCGCCTTTAATCACTGAACACATGTTTTCAATCCGCATGTTCATATGGTAATAACTTCACTCTATTAGTTTTCATTTGTCAGACCAAAATGCCCTTTAGGTTGGAGCATGCTGTAGGACACTGTCCAGGCAGGTTATTCTTAGCAACAAATGAATTTACAAAGAAAAGGCAGGTCTGCAGCTCGGCCTTTGTTTTTATTGCCTGCCCCGCTCCCATCACGCCCGACCTCCAGCCTTTCCTCCAGCCCACCCCAGCAGCCACTGCAATCTGCCCACCTTGCTCTTTGCTTTTGGAAGTTATTACAAAATGACAGTGAGACCTTCAAACCCAGCTGGTTTGGGCCTGGAAATTCCCTTTCTGTCTCTTTCCACTACGCCCATGGCAAACGAAATCATGTGTCTCAGCAAGATCCCGACAAATCCAGCAGAACGAGACTTGTGGATTCAAAAGGTGATGTGCGGTGGGACATGTTGCCGTGCCGCTGCTGGAATACACCAGGTCTGCTCGATGCCCCTCTTGAAGCTGACACCCCCCAGAGGGAACAGTTCAAGACTGACCGATAAATTACTGGTAACAGAGTTGTTTCATAATGGTTTCTAATTGCCCCGTGCTGATCACAGATATCAACCGTATCTTCCAAAAGGCTATTTAGGCCTATATATGGTCAGGAGATCATTGGGCCAGCATATTTGTTTTGTTTTGCTAGAATCAGATAGCCAGGGCCCATCGCTGACTCCAGTGGGGTGAACAGGGAACACTGCTGAAGGGTGACATTTCTGAAATTATGGAGCCTATGAACTTGAATATGAGGAAGTTATTTCTCCTTCTTAAAGAACAAATGCTGGGAAGAAGGAGGGGAGTGAGAAACAGCAGCAGAAATGTCAGGGATAATAAAAAAGCTGAAGAGTCATTGCGCAACTTTCAAAGACGAGCAAGAGTTAGCAGAAGTTGCCTATTCCAGTATTGGTAGGAAGATATTTCCCACAGTCTCCTCTCTCTGTATCATTGGATACAGGAGTTTTTGGCTCTCAGTTAAGGGAGGATGCACACAGGGAGAAAATATACATTGGCCACCTCAGCTTAGCTATAACCAATCCTTTATTTCACAAGTGCCAAGAGCTATTTGCAGTTCTGCTGCATCATTGTCATTAAGGTGAGACTGAAGGAGCTGGTTTTTTCATGCAGAGAAAAGAAATCACAAAAGTGCTTGAATCATGATGGGTGTGTGGCCATCTCTCTCCACCCGTATCAGCCAGCCCCTTGTTTTCCTGTTCATGCCCCAGCTCTGCCCAAAGGCCTCTTCCAAGCCCTTCACTTCAGGTGGGTGGAGAGACCTGCCCCTGGTCTCTCCACTCCCCTGTGCATACAGGAGGGTTTGGATCTTCTGTCACCCTACAGGCTGATCTCAACCAACCTGCAGTTGGTTGCACCAACCAACCAGCAGCACCTTTCAAGGGCACCCTGGGGACACTTAAAAGCAGAGTCTCCCTTTCAGATGCAACAAGGGAGGGAAAAAATGGGAGAGTCTGGCCACGAAGATGATCAAAGGGCTGGAGAACCTCTCCTATGAAGACAAGCTGAGAGAGCTGGGGGGGTTCAGCCTGGAGAAGAGAAGGCTCCGGGGAGACCTTCGAGCCCCTTCCAGTGTCTGAAGGGGGCCTACAGGACAGCTGGGGAGGGGCTGTTTGCAAGGGCATGTAGCGACAGGATGAGGGGCAATGGTTTAAATGAGAGCAGGGCAGGTTTAGATGAGACATTAGGCAGAAGTTCTTTCCACTGAGGGTGGTGAGACCTTGGCCCAGGTTGCCCAGAGAGGTGGGGGAGGCCCCATCCCTGGAGACCTTCAAGTCCAGGCTGGATGAGGCTCTGAGCAACCTGATCCAGTTGTCCCTGCTGACTGCGGGGGGGTTGGACTAGATGGCCTTTAAAGGTCCCTTCCAACCCAACACATTCTGTGATTCTATGCTCTGTACTGTGTTTCTGAAGGGGTGCAAGAGCAGGGCGGTTGGGAAGCAAAGGTCTTGCAATTAATATCAACTGGAGGTCCTAGACCTTCTCTGGTGACTGAGATCCACATCACGCATGCACTGCTACACCCAACAGCAGCGAGGCAGAACTGCTTCACGGAGGCCCGTATATGTTCTTTGCGAGTGGAAGACCTCTTCTAGGTGAGACCTGGCAGGTTCCCAATGGCTGTGGATGTTTGACGGTATGAATAGAAAGGTGCAGGCAGGTCAAAGAAGCAGCCATTTCTCCTCGGTGTACACTTGCTCACGTGGAAGATTTTGCTCAGTGCTTCGAGTATATACCTGAGGAATATGACGTGGATTTCAACCTACTTCCACCATTTTATTCTTGAGTTTTTTGAAGATGGCTATCAGAAGGCATGGCTGCAATGGCAGTGTGTTTCAAGAAAGTTTCCAGATACCAAACAAAAATATTGTTAAATTGAAAGAATTGTAACTTTGGTTTGGTTTACACATCTTACTGCTGATTTACGTGAGCAGAAGTAGAAATTAAAGAATGGAAGTCTATTTGCACTGTTTAAACTAATAATTTACCACAACTCTCCATCGCTGAATGAAAACCTGAATCAGACCAGCTTGGAAACGCAATATATGCTGTCAGAATAAATATTTCTCTTTACCAAAGGGGACTCAGAGTGCACGTACGCAAACAAATGTCTCTCCGAAGTAAATCCATTAATATACATATTGTCATAGCATTACATCAAACCACAGATATAAATCTGTCTCTGACATTAAAAAATGGAATAAAGGATTTGTTCTCTGTTTATTAATAAGCAGAATTTTTTTCAAGGACATATAATCCCATCATATTATTTTCTGAGACGCAATTATCCACAGTCTTAAAGTAGCGGTGTTTGACTTCTGTGTTCTGATGAAAGCTAAAATGCAATTTTGCATAAGAATATGACAATTTATGGATCCCAAAGTTCCCCCAAGTTCATATGTTGCTTACCTGCACCTACGAGTTGCCCAGAGCTGCTTTTCAGTGTGCCAGGAGAAGCCAAAAGAAAGTGAAGATATTCAGACTCTTTGACTGTTAAAAGCACCAGGAAGTTCTTATTTCAAAAATCATCAGTGAGCTGACAGGCTGAAGCCCACTTCCCAGGGATATTTCTGAACTGGTTTTAGGTAATAGCTGACTAGTAGTGTTTCTCACTATTGAACTGAAATCTTTAGGACAACCCTTGCTACAAGGCTGTGTTCTGTGTGCGTGGGATAGCTATCAAAAGTCATAGTGCTAAACAGGTAATTCAGTCAAAAGTAGCAGATTTTCATACTGTTCTGTCCTTTCCTCAGCCTAAAACTGTAATCTGGCATTTCCTAAGTGTTGCTGTAAACAACAAGCCTTTGTTACACTGCCTGCTGGAGAAGATCCCACAGCAGCCTCTGACTCTCTCCTCTGCTCCCTTCTCTTTTGGTCTCAGATGATAACTTAATAAAAAAGAGGCCCTGCAAATCTTATGTCTTTGGCTTCTCAGGATGTACCAGATCCTACAGCATCTACACCTCGGGTGCCTGAAGGGGACTTGAGCACAAACTACACCTTGGTTCATTTCTTTGTTATATTGCACACAAGGGGAGAAATCCCTCAGAAAGGGTCAAGAACTTGGAGTGGCAGGAGCATTGGAATGACCTCTTTATACAGAAAAGCAGCAGGGTAAGAAGCAGAAAATGACTTCTCCCAGCATCCAGGAGATCTGGGAACGCCAGCCCTAACTTCCCAACGGGAAGAAAATCTGAATATTTTTTTTTTTTTAGGAAAAACTGGTTTGGGTTCTTTTTTTTCCTGAAGCAAACCGGAGCAACTGAATGTCCTTACACTGCCCATTTTGTCTTCAGCCCTGCAGGACCCTTCCAGCAGCTCCTGCTTGTTGGGCCAATACAGGCAATTGCCCTGAGAGAGCTCAGAAGGTCTGGAACACTCAGAGGAAACCTGTGCAGACGGCTCTGAGAGGGAGTCATTTTATTTCATTGTTTCATGCTCCAGGTGAAGCCAAAGTAACATATTTCTTTGTGATATGAGCCTTAGTTGCATACCAGCAATCTTTCCCCAGCAATTCTTATAGTTTGAGGTGCATGAAAATACATATACACAGAGCCGCAGGCACCCGATGAGAGCAGAGCCTGTCTGTGCTGTAACGGATCTTCCTCTGGCAACAAACCGGGGAGAGGAATGAGAGAAGGAGATCAAACCACTGCTATTCGTAATTTCACACAGCTAGCAGCGTCCCTGTGCCGTATAGAAGTATATGCACAGAACAAAGCCCCCAGCGGGAATGATTTATCTCTGAAAGGGAGTTTGTTTCTATTCGTGTTTCTGTAAAGTGGCTTTTCCACTGGACAAACTCCTTGCCAGCAGCTCTTGCACATCCAGCTGCAGCTTGCTGCCTAGAGGGCCTGCTGGAGACTGTCTCCACAGCACTTGCTGCTCCTGTCTATAAATAACATTTTTAGATGCCCAGGCCACACAGTCACACTGCAGGAAAGGTCAGGCATAATCGTCATCGCCCGAAGAGATCACCCTCTGTGATCGCCCCGCGGCTGAGGCTTGCTTTCTGGACTGCAGCCAACGCTCCCGGCCTTATCAGAGCTGGATCTCACTGGGAATTTTCTGATGAGACAATTTTATTGGAAAATGCTGATTCATAGACATCAAAATGTTTCATGGAAATGCACCAGTTTTTATTAATTTACAAGGAAACCCAGACGCTATTTGGATGTACTAGTGACTGGTCGTCTGCCAGGGTATCCCATGGCTTCCAGTGTGTCTGCTTGCAGGACAGCTGTGTCCTCTGGACAGCTTCAAACATGAGAGCCTCAGCACTGCAAAAGGCCTCTGATGGCCTTGCTCTGATCTAGTCCTTGGCAGCCCTTACACCTCATCATGGGACGGGCTGTGGGGGCTTTGGGCTCCATGCACTAAACCCCTGGGGGGCCACCAGGTGCTCGGGGCCCATGGGCTGCCACCTTTCCCCCTTGGAAAGCAGGGCGAACCGTGTGGTCTCTTTCCAGAAGTATGGATGACAATTATCCAAGTATCCTGGCACAGCCTTCCCACTCTGGGCAAATGACATTCAACATCTCAGAGCTTTCCTGGAGCAGGAGCCCTGTTGCACCCCTCTGCCTGGTGCAATAGCCCTGCCTGCAGCCTGCCTCCAACCTTCTGCTTTGTTCCCATACTCCATGAATTCGTGAGAGCAGTGAGTCACAGACACAACAGCCATCTGGTGAGGTGCCCCACGTCGAGGCCAGCTGCGAATGGCCCATCCATGAGCAAAGGTTATCCAGCATGACTCTGTCACCAACTTCTCAAGCTCCTGGTCCTTTTCAGCCCTTCCTCACGTGGGCAGAGGAGCCCTTTGCTGCAGAACAACATCTCCGTGGTGTTGCACTGCCATGAAAAACAGAGTCCTACACTGAGGCTTTGCACCCACTCTGGTAAGAGTTTGCATTGGGTGCAATTTTTAGGCTGCTTCCATTCACTCTACTTGCTGGATCCTTGCTTCTGCTGACACCTTTGAGGATGTGTTGCTTGGCCTTTCCAGGTGGCTGTATCCATGCAGGACAGCCTACCAGGGCCCTGCTCCACATGACATGGCAATAATGTGCTCACCATCCTCATGGCCTCATCCCTTTCCTTTAGACCCCACCATGGCTGCTGTCCAGTTTGGTCTGTTATCTTTAAGGACAACAAGACCCAAATCTTACCCCCTCCCTATAAGGGAGCTTAAGCTGAGATGAAGAAAAGCTTAGGTCTCCAAAGAAAACAGGCTGTAGAAGTTTGGAAAAAAAACCCAGTGCACTGTTCACAGTGTTTTTATAGACATGGTGTCCTCTTACCCTCAGTCCAGCAACCTTCAGTGCCTCTCTTGGTGCTTCTCTTGGTGGTAGCAAGCTCTGCATGGTTTTCTCTGCATCTAGAGAAAAATCCCTTTCTTTCTGTCACCCTACAGCTGCCCTCGTGTCTACTCCCTGCTCCTCAGTATTTTCCCACCTCTGCTCCACCACCTGGCTGTGTCCTATCTCTCCCCCATGGACACCCCTCCTCTCCTCATCCCCTCCAGGCCTTCACCAGCCCCAAGGGCAGGGCCCAGGATGTACAGCCCAGACTGGGTTATTTTACCAAAGCAGAACGTACAACAGGACACTGTGCAGAAATCAGATGCCCCTGTTCTCCTTCCCTGCCCCTCTCTGCAGCTAGACTACCCTGGAAGACTGAAATCCCCCTGGCATCTGGGGCTTCTCTGTGACAAGGGGCAGGTGATAAGTCTGTGGGAAGAAAGGGAACTGATGATGCCACGTCCAAGCAACTGGGGATGGTGAATGAGCAGAAAGTTTCATGAATTTAGTAAAATCTTTGCTGGCTTGCAGTACGAAGCCCTGCTATGGAGCAGGACACTTTGGTCTCTGGTGGGGCTGGTTGAGGCCTTCCCTCTGCTCTCCCAGAGAGGTGCCATGGAGGCATTCCTCTTTTGCCCCAAGAAATCCCTTTCTCATGCCCGCTCTAAGTATGGGGAGACCCTGCTCCCCAAAGCACAGTGAGAACCTTTGCCATTAGGTGCCATTAGTCAGTCAATATAAGCACTGCTGTGCCGAGGAGATGCACGAGGAGACACCACTGTCATTCTGGAGGGCTGATGAGAGCACTTCCTTCATGAGAACATTTCCCACACAACTCACAAAAGGTGCAGGGAGACCTTTCTGTGGGAGAAGGAGTGACAGGGCACAGAGCAGCTGGTGTAGGCGCTGCTGCTTTACCCCATAGGTGGGTGCTGGGATGTCACGGGCGTGGTTATGCGATGGGCAGTCCTGAGAGACAGAGAGAGACAGCAATCCCATGGGCTGACAGGGTGAACCATAAGCAAAATGTGAAAAAAACCTGTCAGCGCAGAAGTGGTGCACCCAAGGCCAGCACGTGCTCCCATGGGGCTGAGTGGATGCTCAGGAACTCAGCTGGGTCCCTAGTTATGGGCTTTCTTGTTCCTGCATCTTCCTGCAGTCACAGGTGGACAACATCGGCTGCAGCTGCCTGAGCAATTGGATGCCTGTGATATTCCTTGTACCAAAGAGGAAAAATGAAAAAAGAAAATCAAATTTTCAGCCCTGTCCTTCCAGCCAACACTATGCTGACACCTGAGGATGAGATGAACGATCCCTGGTCTCTTCCCTCTCCTGCTGAAGGACCTGGAGGGGGAGAAGCTCCAGTACGAGTCATCACAACTACAGCTGCACTTCTCTCTAATGTTGCTGCTTTCTTGCAGAGCAGAAACAGAGACTTTTATTCAGGAAATAAAATACAGCACAGAAAGTCACAGCAGCCCAGAAAAAGTGAAAGTCAAAGTGTCTGAGGGAGGTGAAAAGTGCAGGAAAGGGGTTATCTTATGAAAAGCAAAGATGAATAGATCTCCAAGATAATTAAGATAAAGGTTGTTTGCCTCACTGCCAGATTTCAGAGTTCTAGAAGTTTTGCTCATTCTGTCCTCCTTTTCTGCCTGCGAGGAGACCGAGCTCAAGTCGGCCAGACCTGCACCAAAACACAGCGGTCACCTACGCTGAAATGCAATAGGGTGGGCTGAACACAGAGCCAAATTTACCCTGCGAGTCCATCTTATACTATAGACTAATCCCTTTGCTGGGCTGGAGGGGCGTAGCTCCCACACTGAGTTCAGATATCTTCTCACTGACACACTCCGAATCTCTCTTCCCTTGCTGGCAGCTCCCTACCTCCATGCTTTGGGCACTTCTACCCAGAGTGGATGGGTGGGATAGATTTCTTCTCCAAAGCACAGAAAATAGACTGTTGCACAGATGTGGGAAGTTGAAACGGTTGTAGCTGGCATCACAGGAAGAGTGAAGCTGCTCACAGGTTTGCCAGAGCCGGAGTCTGGGTTTCCTTGTGGACAAAGGGGAAAAGCTTGTGAAGCTGCGAGCTCCTCACAGGTGTGGAGGGGAGGAAATGTGGGGACCAAAAGGAGCTAAGTGGCTACACAGCATCGGTGAGGAGATGAGGAAAGATTATTGCCAAGACAGCATTCCTGAATTTATGGGAGAGGGAAGCTTAAATCAAAACAAAGAAAGAAATCAAGACCTGAAAACAAGATTTGATCTGAGCAAGGTAACTTTCCCATTCTTTTTGCGTGCATTGCACATGATGAACTGTGAAGTGCTGGAAAGGCATAAAGAAGATTAAACTTTAGATTTCTTCTATTTTTATGGAAATAAACTCAAAGTTATTAAAATACTCTCAGTCAGCTGTAGTGGGTTATGCTATATATGGTTAACAAACTGACCTGCATCCACAACTTCCATAATGCTCTATTATTTTATCAGGGGTGGCTTGTTGATGCAATCAATATGGGATTACACCTTGTGCTGGGAGTTGAAGTCTGCACAGGTGTAAGCTTTCCATCTGAGACTACATGAGCCATCTTCGGGCTTCTCCCTGTTCCCTCCAGCAGGTTGGACACTGGTGAGCGAGCAGCTGCCCAAGGCTGAGAGTGAAGGAGACCATGTGCAGTGGAAGGGCGCCCAGTGCCTGCAGTGTTTCTGCTCATGGCTTAAAAGGGAGTCCAGGCTGGGTCTGGCATTGCTGGAGGGTCTTGGCAGACAGGAAGGAGCAGTGTTAGCCTCTGTTTTCCTCGGCCTCCATCTTTCCCAAAGACTGTAGTATATCCAGGACAGAGGCATTTTGATGCTTCCCAAGCTGTAACTCAGCATGAGCGAGAGTAGAAAATTATATTGAGCTGTGAAGAAGAAGAAACCAGGACCATGTTCCTGGGTCAGATGGAGAAAGAGATGTCATTCCTGGACTCCCTCATTTCCTTGGGTAGTCAGTGATATGCTCTTCTTAGAGATGCTTTGGGTACCTGCTCCTTCTCTTCTCCTGGTACTGTCACCCAGCCTTGTTTTTTGCCCCCGAGCATCTCACCTCCTTATCTCCTGTGAGGGCACAGTGGGACCTTGCAGAGCATGGGGATGTGAAACCATATTCTTCCTTCCTTCTGCTTAAGATGCCTCTATTAACATTCCTACTGTTGTATTTAATTAGTATGTTTGTGGTTTTACGCATCTAGTGAGGTGCATTTGCTTACACTCCATTTACGACAGACTTCACACTGTCGGCTGGATATGAGCCAGCAGTGTGCCCAGGTGGCCAAGAAGGCCAACAGCGTCCTGGCCTGTAGCAGCAATAGTGTGGCCAGCAGGAGTGGGGCAGTGATCATCCCCCTGTACTGGGCACTGGTGAGGCCCCACCTCGAGGGCTGTGCCCAGTTTTGGGCCTCTCACCACAAAAAAGACACTGAGGGGCTGGAGCGTGTCCAGAGAAGTGCAATGGAGCTGGTGAGGGGTCTGGAGCACAAGTCCTGTGAGGAGCGGCTGAGGGAGCTGGGGGTGTTCAGCCTGGACAAAAGGAGGCTGAGGGGAGACCTTCTCGCTCTCTGCAGCCCCCTGAAAGGAGGGGGCAGCCAGGGGGGGTCGATCTCTTCTCCCAAGGAACAGGCCATGGGACAAGAGGAAACGACCTCAAGTTGCGCCAGGGGAGGTTTAGGATGGACATTAGGAAAACTTCTTCACTGAAACGGTTGTCAAACACTGGAACAGGCTGCCCAGGGAAGTGGTTGAGGGACTATCCCTGGAGGTATTTAAAAGACATGTAGATGTGGTGCTGAGGGACGTGGTTTAGTGGTGGAGTTGGCAGTGTTAGGTTGATGGTTCAACTCGATGATCTTAAGGGTCCAACCTAAATGACTCTATCACAAATCACTGTTGTATTTCTTTGAGAGCAGCACACGCACCGTGCACGGCAACGGCAGGATTTGCAATGGAGAGGCATAGCTCTATAAACTCCCCTACACTGAGTTACACTCTGATGCTACCCTTCCAATGGTACCTCCACTGTGGAAATACTTTATTTTTTTATTAAAAGGGAATTACAAAATTTTGAGCCTCCATGCAGCTCTTCCAAGGGCTGTCCTCTGTCTCTCATCAGTGTATTTCATTACAGGATAATACCCCTTCGTGCAAAATGCATCTCCAAGCAGCTGTCACATGCCCACTGTGGCAACCACCTAGGAAGAGTAAGTCTTGGAAATAATCAGTCAAGGTACAAATGAACATAATTCTGCCTTCTATGCGATAACTGGGAGATACACATCTGTTGTAATGTTCTAGGAGGTACTGGCAACTTAAATATTTTTTTGAAGACACAAGGCTGGAATAGAGATATAAGACTTTATGGCATCAAAAATGGTAAAAAAGATCATCTGTTTTTGAAAAAGGGAAATCCTAGATCAGCTAGTTTAACTTCCATTTCCAGAAAAGTACTGGGGCAACTAATTGAGCCAACAAACAAATACTGAAACAAATCAGGGAAAAGAAATAAAAAACAGCCAGTGTGAATGTGTCAAATCTAATCCTTCTGTGACACTTGTGGATAGGGAAGAAGCAGTACATGTCATCCATCTTCCGTTTAACAAGGCTGTTGACACTGTCTGACATGACATTCTCAAAAGCTTATTGGGAAAACATGGTCTATATGAAACTGCTCAAGGTGGTGCAAAATACTTAGAAAGGCACACTCAGAAAGAAGCTCTTAGTGGGTCACTAAATGCCACAGAGTCCCCTTGTCTTCTATGTGTCCTTCTACAACGTGGAGTAGAAAATTATTTTATTTAACAAGAGACGAAGTTGGAAGGGGGCACATGCATGCAGCAGAGCAGGATTACAGCTAGAAATGATTTTTAAAAAGAACTGTGGGGACATTTACTGAAACAAATCCAGTGAAAATTAGGCAGGAATGGCCTACTGCACATACGCAATGCACAGAGCAAAGTGCTCTGTAGCTCTTCTGTGGAAACGGACCTGCGTCATGATCCAGGTCAGGACCATCGGTGATGCTACAAGCGTGAGAAGGCTGAGCACTGGGCTGGTGCAGTGCAGGCTACAAAACAAACCCCTTAAACCTCCTGCTTGGCTCAGCATGGGCATGCCCTCAGCCTGCGCACTGTGTTCTGCTGTGCATCCCATTCAGAAAGATGAGAGATGATGGAAGAGAGCCTAAAGAACAGAAAAGAAGACCAGAAGTCTAGAAAATAAGACCTTCAAGGGAAGACCCAAAGACTGAGAGTCTGGAGAAAACTGGGCTGAGGGGAACCCTAATAAGCTTTTAAGTGTGGAGAAGGCTACCATGGAAATAAACAGAGCATTTGATTCTCTGTGTCCCTTTTGGGTAGGGCTAGGAGTTACGGGCTTGCACTTCAGGAAGGAGCTGGAGTGAAGATGGCTTGGGCAAGAGTTGGAATCTCCATCAAAGAAGGTTTTTAAGAACAGGGTGGACAAACTTTTGTCAGGAATGACTGAGGGAAAGCTGATCTTGGCTTTGGGCAGGAGAGGCTTCCTCCAGATGTACCTAGCATGCCCATATGGTTGTGTGGATTTCGAGGGGCTGTGGAATGCTTAGTTCCAGGCTCCTGACAACACTGTGGTGTTTTATATCATTTGCTCCCAGACGTATGCTCTCAGCTTTAACAGCTGAACACTGTTTCTTGTCTAAGAGGACCCTTTTCCTTCAGCTCATCTGTGCTCCTGCTGCATAAGCCATTCCTCACCCTGCAGAGATGCTTAAAGGCAAGAAACTGTGAATCCCGGGCAGAGTCAACCAAGAGGCACCTCGGGGGCTCAGGCGCTATAAGAACCCTATTTCTAACCTCAAAGACTGTCATGGGAGCCTTTGTAAGCAACAACAGAAACGAGAGCTGTCTCTGTTCCTCTGCAGAGCGCAGAGGCAGGGGCAGCGGTGGGGCAGCAGCCGGGAAGCAGCCGCAGGAGGAATGCTGCCTGCTTCTCTGGTTATTGCAGCAGAGCCGTGATTTACATCCCTCGGTAGGCTACAGCGGAAGCGGCAAATCACCTCTTTTACAAGGGTTCAAAAGGCAATTAGACAAATCCGTGGAAGAAATATCCACTGAGGCCATTAAATCTAAAGTCTTTCTCCTGGTTACGGAAAGCCCCGCATCGCTAATTGCTGGGTGGGAGAATTGCTACTGTGTTTTTCCACATTTCTTTTGGCTACTGGTGCTGCAGACAGGAGGGTGAGCTGCAGGAACCCCTGCCCTGACCCAGCCAGGGCCATTCCTGTGTGCTTCGTCTGCATTCTCAGTGCATTCATCTGCGATGGCCACAGACCCAGGGGTTTATTAACAAACAATTGGAGGCTGGAAACGGGACAGAACCCTGTGTCTCAGAGTCAGGCCACATCCCAGACTTGCTGTGTTCTGGACGCTGTTCAGGAAAAGCCAGGAGCCCTGTCCTGCTCTGACTTTTCCCTAGGTAAGCCACGGGTTTTGGCTGTGAGGATTTAGCTCCAAGCCTTTCTCTGCCAAACAGATTCTCCCCTGCGCTGGACAAACAGCAGTAAAACAAACTGGCAAAGCAAATGCCATCCCATTTGCAGAAGCATGCTTGTATTTAACTAGCACTAAAGTTTTCAGATGCAAATAGCTTATTGAGTTGGATAAAAGTCATGGCAATAAATGTCCCTTTCTAACTTCACCGTACAAAAATATCTTTGAATAATAGGATTGCGTTTTTCCAAAAATATTCTTTATTGATTCACAGCAGTATCACATTAAAGCAAAGCATTAGAGTTTCTTCATTAATGAAATAAGACACACAAGTCATTATATTAGTGATTTTCACAGACTAACTCAGTAAGCTATTTTTAATATTCTCATGGAAGCATGCCAGAAGGATAATATTTTTATGTTCTATAGCCGAAAAAATATACTTTCAGACAGTTTTGACTGACTTTAAAGTGTGCTTGAATGCCCAGGCATGTTTTCCGTCCCTACAAAGTGACCAAGAAGAGAGGAGTTTTATCATTAGCACAGAGCAAAACCTTAACAGAATGAAATCGCAGTTGCCACAGCGTCAACAGTGTTTCCCACACACGGTACGAGGGGAGGCTGGATATAAAACACAGTCACTGCTCCCTCTTTGAAGGCAGTGGAATGAATCACTGCTGATGCACTTTCACATCAGGAACGCTGCATTTCATAGGTAACTGAGGAAAAACCTCTGCCCTTTTTCTGCAGCTGCCAGAATCCTGTCTCCTTACCCGGTTTCCAGATTACACTCACTGCATGTTTTCCAGTCCAATTCTCACTCTCGTTTCTTCTCTCTCCAATGTGTCTCCACTCTTCTGTGTATCTCTTTGGTATTGCATCTCAGGAAGAGGGAGCACCAAAACATTGCTGTCCTGAGTGATGTACGTCAGGAGCAAAGCAACATCCCCAAGCAGCCTGTGCACCTGTGGCTGGACCAAAGTGCAGGCAAACAGCAGTTTCTTTTCTGCTGTGCTGTGAGTGTTCCTTTTCATATGATACCTATTCCAGACAGTCCCATGCTGCAAAGGGCTATTTCAGGCCTAATGAGGGGCTCTTATCAACTTTCAGGCTCATTTTCAGTGGAGCAAGTCTCTACTGAGTGAGCAGGATCACAGCACACACACACGTCAGGGTCTGCCTGAGGCTTCTAAGGCAGATCGACATCTAAACCCACGTTTCAAACCCGGGTTCGGTGTTTATGAAGGCAGCCTCCTTCAGGCGACCTTTGGGCGTACAGCAAAGCTGCTGATCATTGCCTTTGAGGATCTGAGGCTGCACAGAGCTAAGGGGAGCAGGCGCCCATCAGTGGGATGTTTTAGAACTACCAGGTGCGTATTTGGATGACAGCAGCCCATGCTTGGACAAACCGCACAATGCAGGTGTACAGATTCTGTGTCATCCCCTCCACGGTTTCAACACAAACATCCAAGTGCTGGCAAAATCTCCAGCTTCTCAGGATCACTGCTCCCTTTTGGTCCCTTTCTCTGCTGGAAAGGTCTGTCTTCCTCCCTTCCTTGGCCTCTGTGCAGAGCTCACCAGGGTGGCAGAGCACTTTCAAAGTGATGCCAAACCATTATCCCTACACAACACACATCAGAGTCTGTAGGAAACTGAGGTGACCTGCACGGATCTCTCAGATCATGCCCATAGACCTTTATGCCCAACAGATCTTGCAAAGCAAGAATTAAAATATGCTGCCAGGGGTTCAAGTAGCCAGGCTGCATTTGCAAATTCTGGAAGCCAACTTAATGCTCGTTCTTAGAAGTTCTTACTTTGAGCAGTGCCTGTGCCAGTACAGCAGACAGGAGATGTTTTGCAGGGGTGGGCCTTGAATCTGAGAAACCTCCTGTCATCACTACATTCACGTACCCTTGTGCTGGCGTGGCATCATACCCTTCACAGGCATTTTAGCTGAGCTTGACCACCACGTCTTGGGATGATGCAGAACTGTTGTGGGCTGTACCTGCCTGTAGGAACTTCTCAGCAGGACTGAAGGCACACTTAGTCCGAAAGGAGTATCTTGGCAGTGCTCTCCTCTGCTTCCAAATGGGCTTCAATTGCAAACAGATGGTCATAATTTTGAAACCTCAAGAACCACAGGACGAGACTGCAGCATGCTTGAAAGCACCTTCAGGAATCTCTGGCAAGATCTCCAATGTGACAATGTTGTTTATGGACTACATGCATCCATCAGGAAGGGATCTGTCGTGTTTACGTTAATGTTACGATTCCTCTTGCCTTACTAACATCTTTGCTAGTAACCACGTTCCTTCTGAGCACTGCTCCAGCGGTTTGCAAATGCGGTCTTGAGTACAGGACGTGCAGTGCTTCTGCTGGCCTCATATTAGTCTCTCCTGTAACCGATTTGGACAATAATACTGTAACAAATCCACAGCCACCTTGGTCTCCATGCCTGTCACGATGCAGCAAACCATGGCTGCTCATAGCTGCGGGTGACAGCAGCGCTGGCAGTCCATTGCTCCTGCTGCTCGGGCAGTGCTCCTCTGGTTGTGAACCACCTGGAGCCTCTTCCAGGCTTGCTTTGCGGTCCTCCAGGACTTCTTGCTCCTAGTCCCCTTGCAAACATAGGGGCTCGACACTTGGTTTTTATGGGCATGCTAAAACTTTGGCCAGCCTCCCAATGCCATTGCATAATTAACAGTGCCTATATGGCCTGGTCCTTCTTTTTCTTCTCCTCTTTAACTTCCCTGGGTAGCTGGAAGCTACGCTTCAATATGAGCAGTGCTGCTCAGTGTTTACTTTCACATTGCCAAACAGTCTTTTGCATCCTGACCAGTTCAGCCATCCTTGGCTAAACTGCGTACTGCTGAGGACAATGTCTATTGTCCTGCATGCTACTGGCTGGCCAGAGGAGCGCTTCACATCTGGTATGAGCACTGTAGGACTGTGGTTTTGGGAGAACCACCCATAAAAGGAACAAACTGAAGTTCATTACCCATGAACTGATTAGTGTTTAACATCCACCGCTAACAGCATTGTGTGCCATACCCCTAAAATCCATCTGCAATTGCAACTCCATCCCCTGCAGCTCTGCAGGTTCTGCTGACGTCCAGAAGGTTTAACAAGTGCTTGGAAGTGCCATAATCTGCTCTGCAGCATCAGGAATGGGGGGACAGTGAACACAGCGATGATGGGAGAGCCAGGCTTTGTGTTCATGGGTGCCCACGGCACCTGGGCAGTGTGGAATTGCAGCCATGATCACGACGGTAGTTAGCCACGAAATTTTTTTTTTTTTTGCTAGTTTTAACATGAGACTGTGAAAGGCTCAGCCTGACTCCTGTGCCCTGCCCCGTCCATCGCTGTTCAGTGAGCCCATTTGGGAGAAACAGTTTTGGTCTCAGTGAGTTTTATCGGCCTCCCTCCTTCCCTGATCCTGTAGTACATCCTCCCAAGCCTGTCCCCACTTGGAAAGCCCAGAAGCCGTCCAGGCAGCATGATGGGCGAGAGGCACACAGAGCTGAGCACCTCCCTGGGAGCTAACAGCCTGGCCAGGCTGTTCCCCGTTGCAGGGGAAGCGCGTTATCCTTCACCCAGACAAAACAAGTGCAAAACAGCACCGGGGCAAGAAAACCAGTTGTGCCCTACCCACCTGGGGAGAGGTTCATGAGCCCTAGTCCAGGCGATGTGAAAGCCAGCAGCGCTCCAAGGTTGATGATCATAAAACACATCCCTCTCTGGAGCCTTGCAAGGGCTGACACTGTGGAAACAGGGCACTGAGTGCTAAACAGCTGCTCAGGTGCTGATGCTGATCTATTTGCAAAATCTGCAGCTTCTTCATTTATTTCTGACCCTTCATCTGCGACAGGTGTGGCAGTGCTCTGGTTACCAAGCCTTAAAAGAGAACTCACTGCAGTGATTGACATCTCTTGCTGCGAAAATCAAAAACATCATGCTGGGAAACAAAGTACCAGCAACACAACACAACACAACAGGGCACGAGGTAGTCCATAGTAGAGCCAAGAGGTTTCCCAGACCCCAACTATCAAAATGTTCCCCTCCTGTGGAAGAACTCAGTGAGACAGTGTGGGAGGCTGTGTCGGGAAGGTTTTTAAAGCAGAAACCTCAGCAATACAAGAAGGAAAGTGCAGGTCCTACCCCAGTCCCGGGTGTCCCAAAAAGTACCCACATTGATCTCTCGTGTCCCCACTTCACAGCCTCCAGTCTCCGTGCAGCAGGGTTTAGAGGGATTGGGGAACAAGGACAAGGCAGCAGAGATTTCCTGTGTCTTCTGGGAGATGTAGTGCAGGAAAAACAACGGGTGTGCAGACCCGGAGCTGCAGCAGTAGCTTTGGAAGGATTTTGCTGCTGCTCAGCAGCCTCAGAAGGAACAGCCCTCTCCCTGCGGCGTTCTCTACGTCCAAGACAGAAACAGGCCTGATTTGGCCCTAAATGCATGTACAACAAAGACACAGCTGTGAATTTCCTCTCTTCTCATTTTAAAATATATGAGCTGGTTTGTACAACCCCAGTATGAGGCAGCTTTTCCCATCCATGGAGCTGTTCTCCGAACACCACCCCAGTGAACTACTGGGAAGCAGCCACAGCACTAAACATCTGCACAAATGTATTGTGCCAGATGTTACCAGAAGACGATGCAGCGCTGGGTCTGGATACACATTCCTGGAAGTGCCACCCCTTCAAGCCCTCCCAGAACCCGCCCTGAGAAAGCAGGATCTACAACAAACATGGGAACGGAGCGCAAGGGCTACGATCGCAGCCTGTCTGTCCCCCTGGGAGATTTTGCTTGTCGCACAAACAGAGCAACTGGGCACACAAGGGAGCACGGGGGCAGACGGAGCTATTGTGACCGGAATGTCAAAGGAAGGAAGGAACTCGCCCTGGCCAGCCCACATAACCAGCTCCGAGCAGGTCTCCCGCAGAGATCTCCCTGGCCATGGGAGCAGGCTTTTTGGCATGCCGGTCTCCCCGGTCTCCCCAGCCCTCCATGAGGTCCGTGGCTCCGGCTGCACTGTCAGCACGCAAGCCCAAGCAGCAGCGCAGGTCATGCTTTCCAGCCATGGACTGTCTCCTCCAGCTCCGGCACAGCCAGCATCCCCACCACGACTGCTCAGACCTCTCCTCTGGGCTTTGCAAGCGAGAGAAACATTGTGGTGGAAGTGAACACAAAACGCCGCTCCATCCCCTCTGCGGGAAGCTGGAGGCTGGCCCCAGTTCACCCCACATACTGCCTTGCCACCGGGGGTGGACCTGGCTCCTCCAGGAGCCCGGCACCCTGTCACAGTGCCCTCCCAGCTGCCTGAGGAAGCCCCACACCCGGGACCTGACCCTGGTCCACATGGGGAGCCCCTGGTCGACGTGGAGAGCCCCTGGTCTGAGTCTACCTGCCCTTTCCACAGCTGGGGCTTGTTCCCAGGCATTTCACCCTGGGCTGCCTCTACTGCCGACCATTTCCACGAAGTTAGTTAAAAAAAGAGCTTGCGCTGCACCGTGGAGAATGTCATGAGGATTATGTGGTGCCGTGCGGTTTCTGTGCCGTTCCTCTGTAAATTGTGCAGAGGTCAGGCAGCTCAGAGGGAAGTGCCGGCGGGGTTCACACATGCACACGTGCACGTCCACACTCACAAACACTTGCGCACACAGACACCCAGATACAACTTACGTACTTGCTTTCCTTGTTGTCTCTTAATTTAAAAAGTCATTCAGAGTGAAAATATGTTTCCTCTTTGTGAATGGACAAATCTAACACAGATGGTGCATTAACTGGAAACATCTTTTGTTCCAGTATGTTCATATATTCATTCTCTTCAAGGATGGAAGGCGCCATTTATGAGCATCTCCTCAGTGTTCCCGATCTTTACGACTTGGTGATCTCCTACTAAAAGCTATAACAAATCATCACCTTTTCCTCTCTTACCAATGCTACAAAAGCACAGGTTTAAAGACCACCAGTGTCAGCAGCGAGGTATCAGTTATAACTTGCTGATGGGGAGCAACGCTGTCTTTGCATTTGACTGTAACGAAGTTTATAGTACTTTGTGTGTGCTGTGACAGCCTTCTGTGCCTCCTTTGGGCCTGCTGCTCGCCAGCTGAGAGCGCTGAGGCAACCGAATATGAAGCAAGGGCCAGAGAAACTTTCCCAGCTGTTTCTGCATAAATATGGCATTTCCTTTTACATAAGAATGGATCTTTTGGAAGGAACACAACTGAAAGACTCGAAGTGCTGGAAATTGCAGTAAATCCCTAGGTAAACTGGTTTAACAGACAAATTACCACAAAGAGCTATATAAGCCTCATTTCTCAGTTAATTTTTCTATTAGGCCATCTTACCTAAGGACTTACTGCAATAGGTGTCCTTCCCTACAATTCCCTGTTAGATTCTTCGCTTGGGTATGTGCCTGCTTGCTTGTTATGATGTTGTAGATATTCCCATTGCATCCAGAAATTCGTAGTCCTTTCCAGAATCCTCCTGATTTTTTGGTGTCAGTGAGCTCAACATGCTACTGAGTCCCGTAGGTTAAATACACATGGAGTAAACACGGTGTTATTCTTGCAAGAGGATGTTTTCTTTTTATGATTTCAGGGCTATCAGATTTTATACCACAGATCATGGTTTCAAAAACAAGTGTTCAGATGTCATTCATATGCCATCCATCAGGCTTGATCATGAATTAAAAAATGTGTCCTGGGTTGAACTTTACCCTTGACTAGCTAGGTCTCAAAATCGCTCCAAAGAAGAGGGAAATGCTAAGTGCAACCTGACCGCAGGTGCTCTGAGCAATGGCCTCAAGAATGTGCAAATCGTGAAAGGAACACAGAAATAGCCACAAATGAGACACGAACACAAACTGTGCAGGGAGACATCAGTGCTCTTTCCCTGGTGCAGCAGGGAGAGGAAAGCTTATAGTCACTGACACACTTTGTTTATTTAACCACAGGCATGGTTACAAGGGAAGGACAACAGGCAGAGCCTGGATACCGAGTGCTGAGGCTGGTCTGACAGCGGCGTGAGGAGACCCGGTCTCCTGCAGGCTCAGTCCTGCTGGGTGCTGAGCAATGGTCCTGACCAGTGGGGCACTCAGCCCCACCCCAAGAATGGACCCAAAGAAGACAAGAGCAGCTCAGCACCCCTCAGCACTTCACCCCTCAGCACTTCACAGCGCCAGGGCTGTGATAAGCAGCGGGATGGGGTCACTCCTGGAAGCATGGCAGGACCTGGTTGAAAGCACACGGAGATGGAACAACAATAGGGATCATGACACATGGCTACCCCGTTTGAGTTTGATTCCTGAATGAGGAAACAAAGCAGCAGCTCTGAGTCATAATGAGATTAAAATTGTTCTTAGAAACATCTCAAAAAACACCTGAAAAAAAAATGGGGGTGACACACATAGCCCTACTGCGAGAGGGTGTGAAGGTGATTACACTGAGTTGGGCATGGGTAGAGACCAGTTAGCCGGGCAGGGACACCACGGGACGCAGAGCAGGTTTAGTCAAGGGACGGGGGAGAGGCGAACTGACTCCAGCCTGCTGGCCACCATCCTCACCCTGCACGTGATGTCCCCATCCAGCAGAGAAGGGAACCCCACCTGGGGAGCATGGCCAGGGTCCCCACACATCCAGTGGCTTCTGTGCTGGAAGGTGAACTTGGGGCTCGACACGTGAGAGAATGAGACTCAAGGTGACTCTCAGGCTATCAGGCAGGCGGCTGGAGGAGGCGAAGGCCAACCTGCCTGTGAGAGGAGTTCTCTGCAGGGTGGGCCTTTTCTATCTGAATGCATCCCAGTGTCCTAGAAGCTGGGAGAAAACAGTTCTGCAGTGCAGCCCTCTCTCGACAAGCCAGTTCTTTTACCCTGCAAACTGCAGCTAGCAAGGGCCAGCAGCCAAGAGCAGCGCTGATCATGAGGTGTCAGGAAATGTTTGCCATGACTTTATCCTTAAAATAACCTTCATAGACATTTCGCTCAGCAAAGAAAGGTCCTACCCAACCTCTTGGTGCACAAAGCAACACAGACCCCCAAGGAAGAATGACGGGTCACTCAATGAACTCCTATTAAAATGATAACTAGACTCCAGAGGGCCAGCAGGGAACAGAGTGGGACCAGGGTCCAAGGCAGGGTCTTCAGCCTCTGCCACCACCGCTTTGAGCACTCAGACAGACTCAGAGCTTGTGAGAGGTCTGAGACACGCAGGCAAGTGGTTGTCCCTTGGCTGTCTTAAAGAAAGAAAGAGATCCTAGGAAACAAACGAACATCTCAGTGCCTTAACAGAAAAGTGATGTGTGTGGTGCTTGTGCAAGTGAGATGCAGCTCAGAGCTCTGTTATGGAAATTTTGCTCTGTGACAAATATGTTATGAATGACTTGTCTTGAAAACACGCCAATGTGTAGGTGCTGCTATCACAACATTCGATGACTTTAACTTACTGTGAGCGTTCTTGCGATAAATCATGGAAAACCTTGCTTGTGCTATCTTTAGTCACTGCAATGTTTCACTCTCACAAGTCACTCACAGCTCTAAAAATACAGTTTGTATCATTGGATTCCTGAAATTCTTTTAGTTCTTACATTCTGATTTAACTGGCATTAAGGCTGGGCTGTGCAGTTCAAGGCTGCAGGCTGATATTTCATTGCGGATTAGGTATCACCTGGGTTCAATACAGTGTTTGCAATATTTATTTGATTTGGATCCAAAGGTAATTTGGAAAATCTTCCTGTAGATACACCTCTTACCTGGCTATGTGGAACAAGGGCTAGATTTTGTTTGGGACTAGATAGTAATTTAATAACCATTCCAATATAGATTTAAACTAAAACACATGCTCGCCACAAGGACTAAGCAGAGACTATGTGAGGTTTTCTCCCCAAAACCTGTAGGTATCTTGCCTCCACTGGCCTATGCACTGTGATGTTGTGATGACTTCTAGGTCAGACATCTCTTGCTCCTTTTTTTTTTTTTTCTTTCACTTACATGTCTTTCATAGTAGTTATTGATTCAGAAACACCAACAGCAAGAAAGTCTTGACCTCCCACCAGCCTTTCTGGATTTGATTACCAGCTCACCGATGGCTGATAGTTTGAGCAGAATTTAATGCTTTCTAATTTTCCTTGATAGGGACTACGAAGCACTTTACTTTTTTTTTATCCCAACTGGCAGCTCAACAAAGCCCAGCAATAAAAAGCTCCATTTGTGTAATAAACTGTTGTACAATCTACTACTTATGAACACAGGCCCTGAAAATGTGCAACCTTTCTGCACATTACATTAAACGCAAACCAGATGGGCACTTGAAAATCCTCCCCTTTGTTGCAGGGGGCTAAAGGAGCTGGTGGTCAGAAGGTCTGTTTCACTACACAAATAAACAGAATTTAACTACTTTATTTTCCAAAATCAGCAATGGGAAACCTGTGTGGAAACACTATGAGCAGTTAGCAAACGTGCTGCTGAACTGGAGTAGGCACAAGGGGAACTCTTCAGCTCTCCTGACTGCAGTAGCCAGTCAGTGGCCTCTGGCCACCTGTGTCTGGACTAGATCCATCACCTGCAGTGGGAGCTCTGACACCCAAACTTGGAGACACGTAACTAGAGACAAATGGGTAAAATTAATCTCTTCTCTAAAGACTGTCTTGGTCAGAACTGGTCACCTAATTCTGATAGTAATTGGAAAGAAATGGGACCCTCCAGAGGGGACTGAGCCCATCCTGGGCAGTTTCTGAGGCAAAGAAACCTCGTCAGATCAGACAGGATGTTTCACATTTAGATAACTCCGTAAGTGAAATACATCTCACTGTCAGAGTCCTAGAGCAGGAAGCAAGGGGCAGGAGCTCTGAGCCAAGGACTTTGGTATCTCTGGGCTGTACCAGAGGATACCTAACTCCCCGCATGTCGAGCACACACACTAAGACAGTTTTGGAGGGCAAAATGTTGTACAGCTGTTCCCAAGGCACAGCTGCCACAGATAAAGTACAAGTGTGCAGTGTGACAGCCACCTCTGGATCAGGGTGTGATGACCTCTGGTACCTCCACAATGGGGCTCTCTCCCTCATTGTTCCCAGGCTGAAGGCTCCAGCACCCGAGAGAGCTGGCTGCTGGGAACCCCAGTGCCATGCAGGGGCCCATGTGCTCACTGCATCATGAGTTATTGCTTTTTGTACCTGCCTTTGTGTGTGACCAAACCAGCTCTGTGAGGAACAGACGTGTGGGCAAAACACTGTGTGTCCTCAATCCGAGAGATGTCACGCATTGACCTTGCGACTCAACAGTCTCACTATGTGGACAGGCAAAATGGGCTGGGTAAAGCGTTGGTTGAGAGGGTAAAGTCACCACGTTGAGCTCAAAGTGCCTCTCTCCGGCAAGACAAAAGTGCAAGAGCCCACGGGTCCAGTACTCAGCTAAGATGCATGCGCAATGGGTAGGGCAGGAGGTCTAGGAAGATCTCATCTCTAAACCCAGGGTTACTAGTGAATTTAGGAAGACCCACAGCCACGTTTGCCTTAGGCTCTTCCAAGAGAACAGTTCACAGCTCTGCCCAGTTCAGGACAGTGTGGACCAGAAATTAGGAGGAGAAGTTGTCATTGAGCACATAAATACTATGGTCTGTGGGATTTGGCAGTGTCACGGTAAAAGTGCAGCCTGCCATGGTACCATCCCAGGGGAGAAAAAGGCCAGGGGCTGGGGGTACAGCTGGGCAGGCAGATGTCAGGATTCCTGCTTGTGGTAGGGACAGCAGTTTCCATTTTCCTGGGCCTGTGCATCCAGTCCTGAGTTTTTGTAGGTCCTGCTGAATGGGCTTTCTGCTTGCTCAAAGGTGATTTATTTTTACAAATTTAAATTAAATCCCCTGAGCCATTTTTGAGTAATACTAGAGTTAAAAAGACTATTTTCCTATTTAAAAATATTCTAGCTAGACTGTTTTTATTAAATCAAAGTTAAGTCAAATAAAGACTGCAGTTTGAAAGTTCAGACTTGGGCAGGAGCTAGTCCTCTCTGAGGAGCTGTGCCTTTGACAGACATGTGTCTGTCCAATGCCCACCGAACCACCACAGATCCCCAGCCCGCAGATGGAGGGCTCTGCTGGAAAGATCAGGGGCAGGGGCCAGATCGTGCCTGGCTGAGGTGTTCACACCCTGTACCCTCAGGAGATGGGATGCTACAGGGCAGGTGGAGGTGGGGGTCACACATCTTGCACTTGCCTCTCCTTGAAATATAACATTAGCAGCAGTCCTAGCATGCCACTAGTTGGGTTCAAGAGGCATTACATGCCTTGGAAGATCCCTAAATACAACAGGTGGCAGTTACGTCCCTTTCACCTGACTCATTCCCAGGCATTCCCTTCTTCAGTGCCATAATTCCTGGGTTGCATCCCCAGCAGCGTGGGCAGCAAGGCGAGGGGGTGGACTCTGTCCCTCTGCTCCGCTCTGGGGAGACCCCCCTGCAGTGCTGCCTCCAGTGCTGGGGCACCAACAGCAGAAGGACACGGAGCTGTTGGAGCGGGGCCAGGGGAGGCCACGAAGATGATCAAAGGGCTGGAGCCCTTTTGCCGTGAGGACAGGCTGAAAGAGCTGGGGGGGTTCAGCCTGGAGAAGAGAAGGCTCCGGGGAGACCTTCCAGCCCCTTCCAGTCCCTAAAGGGGCTCCAGGAAAGCTGTAGAGGGGCTCTTTGTCAGGGACTGTAGCAACAGGACGAGGGGTAATAATTTTAAACTGAAAGAGGGGAGATTTAGATGGGATCTGAGGAAGAAATTCTTTGCTGTGAGGGTGGTGAGCCCCTGGCCCAGGTTGCCCAGAGAAGCTGTGGCTGCCCCATCCCTGGAGGGGTTCAAGGCCAGGTTGGACGGGGCTTGGAGCAACCGGATCTAGAGGAAGAAGTCCCTGTCCATGGCAGGGGGGTTGGGACAAGGTGATCTTTAAAGTCCCTTCCAAACCAAACCATTCTATGATTCTGTAATTCTATAATCTTGGATGCTGGGTCTCTGCTTCCTCCTGCTGCTTATCCCCATGTATCCATGGGGTGAGGGTGGGAGTGGTGAATACAGCTGTACAGGTGCCCTTCTTGGAGGTGGGATATGAGGAGACACTGACATATTGCTTTTTCCTTACGGCAATCCCAACTACTGACCCTGCACCCTGTGGTGGAGGGATGGGGTAGAAGGTCCCTGCTGTGCCAGCCCAACAAATGGCACTGAGCAGGCCAGGGAGGCTCTGCCCTCGTTGGGGACAAATCTGCTTCAGGGCTCTGCAGTATCCTGCAGGGTAAAGGGAGATGACCACTGTGTACCACTACGGGGAGCAGCCTGTGGGGCCGTGGGATGCCTCCCTCCCTGTCTGCCCCCCGGGTGCTCATCAGGCTGCTCCACCAGCCCTGCAGGAGCTGTCACACCAGAGAATGTGACATCAAAGGCAGGCCTGGCTGCCACACAAGATGCGTGACACTTGGTGGGCCCGCCAGCTCCTGAGATGATGTGAGATGAAGGGAGACGGCTGTTCCCAAACGGGGACGGCAGGAAGAGCCCAGCCCCTACTCTGTCTAAATGTGTGAAAGAAAGGGAGAAGCAGCAAAAAGAGAAGAGCAAAGGGCTGGAGAGATGCCCAGACTGTGGGGGGCTCTTTCCACTTAGAGACTGCAAACACCCCATGTTTGGTGAAGCCATGCCCCAGTGGGCCACCAAGCCAGCACCCTGGGGGGCATGAGCCCCCGGCACAAGGTCAGTGGCAAGGTAGATGCTCGTGGTGCCGTGGGGCTCAGTGCAGTTGGTGTCTGCTGGTCATGCTCAGAGGCAGCTTTTGCCTATGAGCACCTGAAGATGTCTCTCTCTTTGCCTTCCCATAACAAAAATCATGTGGGAAAATGGATGCAAAATATAAGGATGTGAAAGCCACAGAGGAAACGTGAATTTTATGCATCACCAAATAGCCTTAACACTGCCCCTTTTACAAGTCAACGTCACCTTTCCCATTGTTATCATAGTATCTTAGGTATACTTTGACACCTGAGACTGCAGAAAAGAAGTGCCCTCGCGGGTGTGACTTAGTCTGGGCAGCCTCTGGGCCTGGTTCTCTGCTGTGTTACTCCAGTCTGACACCAGTACACTGCCATGATGACATCATTTGGATTATTTCTGATTTATAGTGATCGAGAAAAATTGGGTCCTGTACAATAATGCAAACAATCAAAGACACAAAGCAAAAATAGTGCCTTTGAGCTGCACTTTCACATTACATGATATTTTGAGGACTTAATGTTGAAAGCCTTAGAGTGCACAAAAGGAATTTTCTTCATTTCATATATTATACAGTTGCCTGAAAGAAATGGCAAACAACTCCTCAGCCTGAGCATGCTTTGTGCAGGCTGAATTGTGGGTTTTTTTGTCCATAAGCTTTCTACCAACAGATCCCTACTGAAACTCAGATCAACATCTGCCAGCAAGACTAGTTTCTGGACCCATGGCCAAGGAAACACAAATGACCCCTGCAGAGGCCCAGGCCAAATTCTGCTCTCGGTTACACTGATCTGAAGCAATTTTGCTGAAGACAAGGTTATCCGAAGCACCCAGTGCTCTGTGAGAGCAGAACAGGTCTATCAGCACCTTTGCAAACAGAATACCCCCTCCGTTTCTTCTCCACTGATCAACTTTACATCACCCTAAATCACCAGCAAACCCCATTACTACGGTCAGAACATCAGTCTCTTCCTAAGACCTTAAAATGCTGCATTTCAGCCAATGTTATACCAAACACTCGGATCGCAAAGAACATGGTAACTGCCTCAAGTCTGACAACAGCACTTAAGGCTGACCCAGAAATATTGAGCTGAGGAGGCACTTCCATTAAATCTTAAAGTGCTGCCATCAGAAACACCCTCCAAAGCACCACACATAAAAATAATGATGAACCGCAAACCCAGCATGTGTGAGAGATGCTAAACTAGCATCTACCCAGCATTTGTGAGAGATGCTAAACTAGCATCTACCCAGTCTCACTTCCCCTCTCTTGACCCCACTGGGCAAGGAACTTACCGTTCTTCCGTTCCGCAAAGGGTGGTGGCTGGAGCTTGGTGCCATCTCTCACTTCGCTGGCAGCCTTTTCTCTGGGTGCCTTTTCTTCTTCATTTCCACTGGGTGCACTTTTGTGGTCCGAGCGATCCTGTTTGATCACACCATTCATCCCCGTGCCTGAAGGGACTGGTCCAGATTCTGGCTGCTCCACTTTGGATGATCAGGTAGAGAAGCAGACACCAAAGCAGCCTCTGGAAGAGAGGAGGAGCAGGTAAGGAGGGAGCCCCCAGTCAACCCTTGGAACAGTGAACAAAGACGGGCATTTGTGAAACAATCAGACCACAGACAATTAATTATTCCATCTGTTCTTCTGTGTTGGAAACGTTGCAGGGGAAGATTTCAGGGTTCCCTGTTGCCTGCTTGATTCTATTCACCTTATCTGCTGGGTCTGCATCCGTGGCTGCTTTGCTGGAAGAATTTCCACCTGTAAGCACGGAATATTTGCAGAAAGCCAGGGGTGTTATGAAAAAAGCACAGTCATGGGGAACCCACATGAGAGAGCTCTTGAACCATTAGAAATACAGAACAGATCTACAAATGAGAACAGTCTTCCTTTATGCAAGGGTTTGGTTTGCTGAGAAAACTGGGTGACAGAAGTGATTCTGCACACCACAGAACAGGCCGCTAATTACATGATGCAGATAGCAAATAACAGCCAGCTTTTACACCAGGAAGCGTACAAACACCCTGCAAAGCAAAATACGCATGGAAAAATTATTCTTTGACATCCAAGTTTTCATTAGCACACATGGTAGGGTTAAAGCATTTATGAAGAATCCAATCAGGTTAGGTAAATTTTTTTGAGAGTTTTTGAAGGATGAGAGGAGTTGTTTGTTTATTTACCACATTGTTCTACTCTGAGGCTTATGTGGGGTTTACTGTCAAAATACATCAGGAAAATCTGCAAATTCAGATTGTGCTTGTACAAAACATCTGGGAAAGGAGGTGCTCTCCTTGATGACACCTGTATCTTGCCCGAAACAGGGAGAGAAAGGACTCAACTCACACCAAATGTCTTTGTCGGATGCAGGCACATGACCCAGGAGGAGCTGCTGATACTAAGCACAGAAGAAAGCTGCAAGGACCTTTTCAACAAAGCATTGTCCAAAAAAAATCTCCAGATGCTAAGTGAAAGTGAATGCCTGTAAGAATCAGCACCAGCTCCTAATGAGTCCCATCAGGAAAGAGCTGAGGAGAGCTAAAAAAGGTCATTTGTAGAGAACAAGAATAGAAAAGTGCAAGATTGACTCAGTGATAAAATCTGATTTAATACAAAAAAGTTACCAATTTACTGTATAAGGAAGTAAGAATAGTGCATTGTATACGATACCATCTCCTGCGTGCTACGTGTGCCAGGACTGTCGCGCACCCCTCTTCCTACACTGCACCAGCAGGGACTTTGCCATCTGCTTTCTCCTCCCCGTCCATCTCATTGCCCAGCCCCACCTGCCCTAACTGTCCCCCCACGGCTGTGTCCCACTGGCCGCAGGTCAGACACTGCGTCCTTCTGTCTTGCTTTACACTGTTTCGTTGTTGGGAGATCCCACGTAGGGTGCCCATGGGGTGGATGCACTGGCCGGGGAGGAGGTCCCAAAGGTGCCTGGGTCGCTTTATTCCTTTGCAGGTGGGACATAGAACTGACCTTATGTGCATTGCCTGGGACAGACTGTGTCCATACCCAACCCTGCTGTCTGGGCTCTGAAACAAAATGCAGAACCACACTTGAGCCAAACTCAGTCCTTACCTGCACAAAGCCCCACACCAGACCCTCCTTTCTGCTGTCTGCTTCCCACCACTGCCTTCTCCACTCGCCTTTGCAGCTCTTTGCCCATCTCCTGTGCTCAACTATTCCTACCAAAGTCTGATGTGCTGCCACTACAGATGGAAACAGCCCTGCAGGCATCCAGACAGGCCAGGGCAGTGCTGTGTGCCACATATTTGGACTGACAGTCACAGTTTCCACCTCTGCTTGAGCATTTTTAGCTCCCTCGAGTAGCTTACCGTCTTATTTCTAGTGGTGCAACTGCTATGCAACGCACCATCAGCGTGGTGATGGGCCACCAGTCTGCTGCACGTCCACCCTCTGGGGCCTGCAGGGCTGCAGACCCACTTTGGCACGAGCAGCGTTAGCCCTGAAGCTCTCTATTTAATTCATGGCTATCATGGAACATGCAATAAGTGTTTACATTACTATTTTAAAATGTACATTTTTTTAACTTTTAGAAGTTGCTGATACGATGCATCTTTCAAGTGGAAACAGTGGGTGATGATAGGACAATCCAGCAAACTGCATCTGCTTACAAAAATCAGACTTTGTTCAACTGAACACTAAATCTTTGATAAATTAGTGAGGGCTTTGGTGACGTACATGTTGAACCAATATGACAGTTTTATATGGATTATGATTATTAATGTTTTTGAAAAATAGAGAGCGTGAGCCAGACATCCAGTGCTGAAGCTGCAAGACCACCAGCAGAGGCAAGAGTCTTTCAGGAAGGCTTCTTACAGGCACTGTGTACAATCTTTTTGCACTCGGAGCATATGCAACATTTTAATTTGCAGTGAGAGTACTGGGGTCCTTACTGTCTGAGCCAGGAGGTCACGCTGCAGCCCCGGAGACGCATGCTTCACAACACACTCAAGTACCACTGGCCCAATGGTGTTTTTTTTTCTGAAGTCAAATTTGGCCTCAAAACATTCCACATTGTTCACTCGCTTCAGCCTGAACTGATTGTATTTACAAAGCTTAAGCACACTTTTGAGCCGCAGAACACATCTCCCATCAACCACTGCTGCCAACACATAAATTGCAAGGCTGTACACAGTACAGGCCATGGCCCATCTCCGTCTGCCTATAAATATTAAATTCATAAAGCTGGACTACCATGGCAGCTCATGGGTACTTCCTTGTAAGACACTGGAGATCCTCCGGAGCAGATGCTTGGTTTACAAGCCTCCCCGCCTTCTGTCGAGAGAGCAATGTAGCATGGATGAGGATCAGCTTCACTTCCCCCCAGATGTGCCTGCCCACCCATAAAGGCCCAAGTAGGGCTTGGCTGTGTCTCTTTCCCAAGGACTTTGGTTCACATATCAATCCAGGGCCTTCTGAGAGCAGCCTCTGCCAATCTGGTCAGGGATGGGGCACCACAGCTGCAGTCTACCCAGCCAGATCTCTTCCTGGGCTAAGTCAGCACAGATCCTCAAGGGCCACACACTTCATCTCATGTATTACTTCTCAGGAAAAGGCACAGGTTTCCTGGCAGATGCAATGCCCGCATCCCACTGCTGCTTCCCAGTGCTCTTCAGGCCAAAATGAGGGCATGGCAACGAACTCTTTGGCTCCAGTGCAGCGGAGAAGAGGGAGAAAGCACAAGGGGCACAAAGCCCCATGGTCGATGGAGCCTGGAGCTGGATGCTGAGCTTGGCACTAAGGGAGCCTGAGCCCTGTGTCAGCCCTGCGTCCCTGGGACACGGGCCAGGCTGGATGGACTCTTCTCCTGACTGCCGCTGGGGCAGCAACTGGCCAGGAGAGGTACCTGAGGACTTTTGGGTATGGCCAGGCCATGCCACCCACGGCACCATCTCCCATATTCCCTTCCTTGACTTTGCGTCACGGCAGCGTAGGGTGCTCACGTGCTCCCCAGTGACTGTCACCCATTGTGTCCCTTACGCCTCCTGCTGCCGAGCTTGGGGCTACGACATGGACAGCTTGCATTGGCGCTGCCCGGCAGACTGACTGCTCTGGGCAAACACCCTTGGGTGCT
The DNA here is from genome assembly GCF_963924245.1 of Chroicocephalus ridibundus. Taxonomy (NCBI): domain Eukaryota; kingdom Metazoa; phylum Chordata; class Aves; order Charadriiformes; family Laridae; genus Chroicocephalus; species Chroicocephalus ridibundus. Next base: position 14,613,344 of record NC_086297.1, on the reverse strand, counting down.
GCCCTCCTCCCACTCACGCCGTTATGGGAGGAGGTAACGGAGCAGTGTGCCCAGACAGGTCGCCCCTCTCCCCTCACCCTGCTCCCCCACCTGCCTGGCAGCCAGCACAGGGCCACAGACACCACACACACTTTTGGGTTTGTCCTGCTGGGGGAGATGTCGGCTGAGGATTGTGCCAGCAGCCCTGGGAGGTCCTCTGTGCTGCCCAGACACCCAGAGACCTGCAGTCCTGCTCTTTGGGAGTGAATGTTTCTGCACGGGGGGAGCAGGTTTGGAAACCGTAATCTGAGGCAAGTGCAGCACTGTCACATCCCTGGCGAGTGGCACGGACTGGGAGCATGGCTGCAGGTTCCCCAACCTCCCTTCGGGCTTCAGCATGCCCCATCATGCAGCCAGGGCAACTCACCGAAGAGGTGGCCCATGCCTGGGGGCAGCTTGGCAAGACCAGATCTGCCTAAAAGCCGGCTGTCAGGAGAACGACACCATCCCAGTTCCCGCCATCCATCACAGCAAGGGGCTGTGTGTCTGCTGTTCCCCTCCCTGGCTCTGTCCCTCTGCCCCCAGCCCACCACCAGCAACCTGCAGGCAGGCTCACAGCCGAAAACTGCTGAGCATCAGGGCTAAACCCTGAGCTGTCACTGCCCTTACCCAGCCTGGGTGCTTGGTGCTACCCGGGCTTTGCAGAGGTGCTGTTGTGAAATCACCCGGCATTAACTGGAGGAAGAGCTCCAGCACACCGTCCACCCACACGCGCGTCACCGGGGGCTCTGCAGGCTGCTCTGAGCTTGTCACAGCTGGGAGGAAGCCGTTTTCCCACACAGAAAAACTTTCTGTGATTTTTACAGGTTTCCCTTATCCCAAATTGCGGTGGGGAGATATTGCAAAATAAACAAGAGAAAAAGGGGTAGCAGGTCACTCATAATTTTTCACTGTATAATTCTAAAATATTTTATTTTTTTAACATTTTTAAACAAATTATTTTAAGAAGTGGGGAAAAACTTTAGACCTATCTCCCTGAGAAACAGTTTTGGCTTCAGCAGCTCATCTTCCAACAAAAACATTGTTGGGCTGGACAATTCCTAACTGAAAAATTCACTGTCCATGTCTCAGACATCCCCTTCCTCATCTCAGGTCTCACACATCAAGCAAAAGCTGGATTAAGCTTCTTTCTGGCTTCCCAGGAGTGAGCTTTGTGCCAAGGTGCACACCAGAAATAGGATCTGCCACTCATTAGAGCAACACAAGACCCTTCTTGTGTCCCGCGCTGGGTTCTAACATAGGGACAGCCACTTCTTCCTTTGCTTAGTACCACTGTAGTCCTGCAATACACCTTAGCAATCCAAAAAAAAGGAAAAAAAGGAGATGGATGGTCTCCCTGTCACATTAAGCACACAGGGCTCCTGGCTTAATCCTAGCGTCTGGGCATAAGCCTCCAGCACTGCCTGAGATACCCGTGCTCGACTGGCAGATAGGATCCAGAGCCTACGGCAGCTGGACCTGAGGCATCTCTGCAGGCTTGAGACACCCGTCTGTAAGCACCTGGCTCCTGCCTGTAGCCTGCGTAGGCTCAGCCGCAGCACTCCAAGAGGCATTTTGCTTCTAGCCTTTAGAAATGGCTTGATGAATGACACTTCCACGAGGAGTTCCATCCTCCTGCTTAAGTTACCATGATGCAACATTGATGGTCTGCACAGCTACCCCCAGCCCAGCATGGACCCAGACTTCTAATCTTCACTTTCCACCTTCTCACCTTTTCCCCTGTGCCACCTCCTGCCTGCACCAAGATGGGAATGAGCATAGCTTGCACTTCCTCAGATACTGGATTCATCTAAATCCTCCCCTGCTTTCCTGTTTGCCATGTTGGGGGCTGAAGTGGAAGTAAATACGTTTAGCTCTAATGCATGTGCAGTGCCTCTTAAGCAATCGTGACCTACCATAAAACTTTAAATACCCAGAGAAAAACCAGGAGAGAGATGTTCAGAGATGCAGTTCAGCCTTATCAAATTCTTCACGTGTTTGTTGTGGTGTGTTTGTATTCCTGGGCTTCTGCTTGCAGGAATGTTGCTGATAAAACCATCTCACTAAACATGGACTTTGTGTGTTTTAGCTGATGTTTACAGTGCTCAGACAGTAGGAGTAGCTCTGGATTCCCATGGGCAAATGTCCTGCGCTGTCTTGTTGCAGATGCTGATCAAACTCTGCTACATACGAGCTCCAGCAGGAACCTGCCTGGTCCTCCTTAGAGCCACATCATGTTTGGAAAGGCAGAAGTCAACTCTGACCTCTTGCCCCTGCACCCAGAAAAAGAAGAGACCTTTGCTTCTCTGAGACCATCCTGCGGCTGCCAGGGAACGCACCACTGCTATTATCTCATTGTTTTCCTTGCGGACGATGTCCCCGTTGGGTGATTCCCCTCACTGAACTCCCTCATGCCTCCTCAGGGACGCAGAAAGCCCCATCCCGTGATGGCGCTGAGGCTGGTGACATGGCCTGGAGCCCACAGGCTGTTTCCCACAGACTGTCACATTCCTCCCATGGCCTGGAGAGGTGACCTGCTCACCACTTCAACGTCCACACAAGGAGCTGCAGCTCAGGAGGAGCACCTGGAAAGGCAGCCAGGGGACTTCCCCAGTGAATGGAAAACAAACCAAGGAACCCTGCCACAAGCCTGGATACCCCCCCTCTGCCAACGCATTATTCCATGCACCTTCTTGTGAAACCCCTCTGTGGGGCCAGTGCCAAGACCCAGTGACCAGAGCTGTGCAAACATGATGCCGTGAAATCTTCACTGGAGGCAAACTGGCTTAGTATTTGGTCACATTGTGATCCCCATGCTCAGCAAGGTTTGCCAACTCTTCAGACCCCCAGGGGTTTTAGGATAGTATCTTCTTCCCAGCCTCCAAATTCCCAGCGTTGATATCAGCTCCAAGCTGCCCAAAGGCCATGTGGCCTGAGACGGCAGTAAAGACCCCAGTGATGGAAAGTGGCAGCTGTCTTCATCCAGGACAACTCCTGGCCTTCAGCCTGGGGAAGATGATGAGAGATAGGGTCTGTCCTCAGGAGAGCATCTCAGCTCTGGCCTTAGCCCCATCCCCTCAAGCTATTTTGAAAAGTAGTGATTTCTCCTTCATTTTTCATACAATGAAGCTTTAAGTGGTGAAAAACAGAAGAGAAAGTGGCGATCAGGAAATGGGTTATTACCCCAGATGCTGCCAAGATCCACTTCTCTGTCAGTCCTCTAAATAGGCTAAGAATATCTGGGGGAAAACCAGACTGACAAATTGTATGCTTCTGAAATAATTGATCTTACAGTTAATGTGGACTCGTAGTGATCAGATTCACCAGGGCAAATTCCTGGAGAACTAATTCCCTGCTTGTGCATCCATGTCCATGGCACATCTGCTGGCACCCAAGGGCCCTTCCCAGGACCGGGACTCCCTCGTGCTGCCCTGTGAGCACAGGCAGGTTGGTGTGACCCCTGTAATGTAATTTATCGCACTGTAGTAGCACCTAGAAGCTAATTTATTAGTCTGGAGAGGACATACCGTGTAGAGCATTGCAGGTGTTGTCATGAAGTGGTAGCAAGGGAAGACAAACACAGAAAATGTCAGAATTGAGGAGTATGTTAAAAATCAGGCTGACTGACTATACACATGTATGACATGTGGTGAACATCACAAGAACGTGAGGCTGCCGGGGCAATGGGTTGGCACAGTGGTGTAGCTGGAGTCAACATTTTGGCAGGAGGTGTCTCCCTGGAGAGAGCTTCAAAGAGCTGGGCATCCCAAAGAGCTGACAGCCCTCTTTGTCCTGCTGCTTGCAGTGCTGCAGAACTGAGGCTACTGCTACCTCCTTTCCTTGCTTGTAAAGTGCCCGTGACCGCGGGACGTGTGGGGACACCTGGCAGAGCCTGTAGCATAGATGGGATCTGGGGTGAGCCCACAGGGACATTTCTGAGCAACGAACTGTATAGAAAAGCCAATGCAAAGCACTCCTCCTGTTCCATGTCTGCCTGCTGCTTCTGTAAGACCTTTTTTAGAGTGGTTTTTAGAGAAATACCGGGTCAGTATTAACCTTCCAAAAGGTACCAGCTTGAAACCTTTGCTAAACAATGAGCGTTCTCAGGGGAACTGGGAGGAGGCCTGTGCTATACAAAATCCCTTAGCTGACATCTGTGCAAAGTCCAGAGTTGTGCCCACTGCCAGCTGTCTGATCGGACCCAGAGCACCAACAGTCTCCATAAACATCCAGGGCCTTGAGAACAGCATGTCTCAGGTCGGTGACCTGGTGCAGCTCTCAGGGATCTCTCATCCCTCTGACCAAATGTTGCGGTGCAAGTGCAGGCACTGGAGCCAGGCACTCTCGGCAGCCTTTGCATTCACCAGGGTGAAACAGGAATTTCTAGGGCACGGTCATCCTGTCTGTGAGCTAAAGAGCAGGTGAGATGATCTGCTCCCTAAACCCCCCATTTCTCACCACTGGCTATAAAAAGACCCTGTGTGATGGATGCAAATGGAGAGGTCTAACATTTGCTGAGACGATGGCCACTCTGTGCCACTTCCAGTGATTATTCCAGGGTGTTCAACCCACAGTCCCAGCTTTGCTTGGAGTCTCTTCATTCACAGCAGCTTGAAAAAATACCTTATCTCACTGCTCCAAATGGCATTCATTTATTACAGCCCTGGTCGCTCTACAGCCAGAAGCAAGCAAGCAAGCCCTCCCCACATCACGTGCCGCAATAGAGGGGGCACATCATCGTCACTGGCATGGTCAGGAGCGAAACTCTGAGCACTTCCCAAAATCACGGAATCACAGAATCGTAGGGGTTGGAAGGGACCTTCGGAGATCATCTAGTCCAACCCCTTGCCAACTTGTATATCACATTGCCCAAGAGAGCTGGGAATTTTGGAAAATCTCTGTGTAAGTGGATTATTAGCCCTGTGACTGATCAGCACCATACTTACATGTCTCATCCAGCCAGTGCTCCCTGTGTCGGCAGTCGGGAGAGATAGGCCCGCCAGAGAGCCAGCCAGTATGGATAAGCTCAGTGCTGAGACAGGATGGAGACGATACCCCTTTTATGCTCATGGTCCTCAAGTTTTGACACCTTCTCTTACAGCCCCACTGCTCCTCCGCACAGGCTCTGCGTTGGCACAGAGGCAGCCCCAGCTCCTGGCACCGTCCGGGGAAAGATGTCCCTGCAGCCAGCGGGCTGCAAACAGGAGCCATCCACAGGAGGGGTGTGAGTGATGGATGGTGGTGTAAGGGATGGATGGCGGTGATAATGCTGGGACATTGTGCTGTGCTCCAGACACACACGGCAAAAGCTCCAGAGGGAAAGGGGGAAAAACAGAGACATCCACATAGGGAGAAAGAATGAAAGCTTTTAAAAAAGGAGCAGAGCCTGCCTGGGCATCTTGACCGCAGGAGGCACAGGAGTAAAATTTAACTTCTGGATGGACAGAGGACACGTCTTCGTGTGGATGTGCTGCGAGTCTGAGCACTCCAGCTGCCTCAACTCCTGTTCTTGTATGGAGCTTATTCAGGCCTAGTTGTGGCAACAGCATTGAAAGTACGGATGGCAGAGCCAGGCCTGGTACTTCGGCCTCCCTGCAGACTCCGTGTTGCCTAATGCCACACGACACAAGCCCTGTGGGGACTCCAGCACTGTTCCCTAGTGCCCTGGGCTCATCCCTGACCCCTGTGAGCAGGCCCCTTCCCACCAAAGCCAGCCTGCTCTCCTGTTCACAACCTCAGTCCACGCTGAGAAAGAGATGCAAACACCCCAAAGGCCAAAGCTGTAACTCTGCCCCCTGCAGTCCCCAGAAATGGATGGAGAAGTTGGGTTGGGAGCTGAGCCGCAGCACAGTCACCCACAGCCTCTGCCCTGACGGTGGGCTAGCCCTGGCCAAGGCACAGGGGCTACAAGCCCTCGTTATGTGGGCTGCCCTGCTACTGCCCTCTGCCACCAGCACTTCAAGTTTTGTCACCTGTGGTTGTGGTTTCTGCATTTGGCTTGAGATTGGAAGTACTTAAGGACTGCAGTTCCCATGTTGCCTGGCATTTGCCACCAGTTCTTGGCCCTGCTCGTGTATCCAGGGCTGTTTTCTGGCAAAACAGTCTGTTAAAAATACTAGTATAACTTTACTGGACAACACATGCAAACAGTTCTGAGTTAGATAAAACACCTCCTTATGAATCTGGGCCATGCTTGTAGGTTTTAAAGTAATCTTAAAATAAACTTAAAAATCTTAAAATAAGCAATAATGTTCTAAGTATGCCGAAAAGGCTCAAAAAGTGGCTATCAGCCTCAGATTTGTTCGTGATGCTTGTTCTGTTTGCAAAACTGCTTTTAGGCTAATCTTGTGAATTGTCCGGGTCTGACTCATGAGCCCTGTGTGCCGGCGCTGGCGGCGCTGGCGTCACTGTGGTTACTGCTGAGACACTGGATGCAGAGCCCTGCACACCTGGGGAGAGCCCTGTCCCCAGCAGCCATGGTGGGATAAGGACACAGGCAGGATGAGGCTTTTGGTAGAAGTAGCGCTTATTTCTAAACTGTTATTTGATTTGATTTTGGTTTATTTATAAATGTTTAGCAATTGCTGCTTCTGCTAGTGGCAATGCAACCTGGACTCCTTACAAAGGACAAACCATGCTCCTAATTCTGAGGAAACTGCATTGTTTTCAGAATTCAATTTGAACCCAGCCCAGGCCAAAACTTGTGTTTTTCAGCTTTTTTGGTGAGATGGGAATCCCTGGTCTCTGGAATTGTTCCCTGGTACTTAACATTACCAGCATCACTGTTGCCATTAACACTGACACTGATTCTACTCCGCATGGCTCTGACAGCGACGGAAGGAGCAGGTTTCTCATTTCAATGGAGTGTGGAGGGTTCCTGAGCCAGGCCCTACAGCAGGCTTACCCATCCTGCTCTGAGACTCCTGAGCTCCCACGCACAAGTGTCCAAAACATCTAGGCTGAGTTTTCTCATAGCATTGCATTGGGTTCAGGAAAAAAACTTACTGACATGGAGATCTGTGCCGGACTCAGCAGCCCGGAGTCCTCCACCAGAAAGGCTGGTTGCCTGTGAGGGGCCCTGCAGCACAAAAGCAAGATGCTGGCAGAGGAACCCCACGCGGTTCCATATCTCAGTGCTGGGCAGGGCAGCTCCTGTCCCAGACCCAGCTCTGCCTGCCCTGATCACTCGGCATTACACCACGCTGGGTTCGTGCAACATGCCCACATCCCAGCGCCACTCCCTGCCCAGCACGACTGCTACCAGCCACTGGAGCCCACCTCCAAATTCAGGTTCCTGCGTGTGGATTGAGGCAGTGTGGCCACCAGGCATGTCTAGCTGTGGTTGGCCACCCATGAAAGACTCTCCCAGTGACTCTTGCACCCCTACCACCAGCTGCCTCCCCACACTTCTGCAAGCAAGCATTGGCTTCTCTTGTAGAAGGTCATTTGAATGTCTTTGGTTATTGCTGCATCGTTTAACCGTGTCCTAATTTTGTGGCATTTGCGGTTATGTATGATCTTTGTCTCTTATTTTGTTACATTTTAGAAATGTAATAAACAAAATCTTTCTAAAAGAAAGAAAACATGGCAGAGATTTGAAATGGAAAATGAGTGCAAACTGGACCCATGCCTCTTTATTAGATGCCAGAAGGAGGGGAAGAAACAAAACCCACAATGACAAACACTATTAATAAAGTGATGAAGGCGGTTCTCAAACAGGAGTGCAGCTGGAGGCAGAGCCAGCTCGCTGGCCTTGGACGGTCCCTCTGCCCGGCGTGGGGGCCTCGCCAGCTTGAGTTGGCACAGTGAGCGTTCAGTGGGTGGGAAAGGCCACAGATTGACCCTGCAGGGCTTTGGGAAAGGTCCCAGACTGCTGGCAGAGGACTTGTGCCCAGGGGGTGTGTTCCCGCTGCAGCGGGGACTAACCTGAGCCAGACTGCGAAGTGGACCTACGCGTTGGGTAGGTCAGGCCCTGTGTGTTGTCTCTCTAGTCCCGTGGCTGTGGGTCCAAACACTGAATAAGAACATGTTTGATGACAGGGGTCACGTCCAACTTTGTGTTTCAGCTTGGCGACCTGGAGCCTCTCTGCCTTCGGCTATCCCAGAAAGCAAGAAGCCAGGAAAGGCAGGGCTTCTGCCGATCTCTGTAGACCCTGGCATCTCCTTGCTCAAAGTCTAGCAAAACTATGGGGTGTTTTTGTGCAGACCTCTCTCTCTCTGGCCCTCAACTGTCAGCACGGGCAGGAGCTGGGGCAGATGGGCTTTGGTGTGCATCCTGTACGAGCCACTGTACTGCATAAATTAACAGAGCTGCCCAGTAAAAGCTTTTCATAATAAACCCCCATAGGGGATCCAGCGTATAGCCTGTCTTGTGTTCATTGATGATGTCAAAATACACTTTAGTTTGGAGAAGAGTCAACAGAAAGTGCCTACAGCTGCACGGCAGGTCCAAAGAGAATGAGAAGGAACAGAACGGAGGTCCTGTGTGCAGGGATGAAGTGCTGCTCAACCTTTGGACCTGTTCCACAGCGCTTCGCTGCAGAGCCATCACACTCTCCACCACATCCATCAGAAACAGCATATCTGGCCCTGTGCAGCAAACAGACATCCCTTGTGCTAATGGGTGGGTCAGTGTCCCTGACAGCGGGTACTCCCAACGCTCGGCAGTGCTGGGAGCAGGAGTTGGACTGCAGGGCAGAGGATGGACAGTGGACTGGTGGCCAGTGGCTCCAGGACTGTGCTGTGAGCGGGTTCTGCTCCAGTGTGTTATGCTCCCCAGATAACACTGTGTATCAGTGCTGAACCCTGCAGAGGTCTCCAGGGCAGTCTGATTTTCTGAAAAATGCATTGCTGCAACTGTCACATCACAGACATTGCGACTGGAAACCATGAGCGGGACACGGGTGGGGCCGCCACAAGCTGGAAGTGGCTACAGGGCTTGCGTGAAAGGTTCTGCTTCAACTCTTCCCTCTATAGGTTTCAAGCACCCTTCACCTCCTTGATCTAAGTGTAGCCAACCCGGGATGTTCCTCAATCTCCCGCTGCACTTGCTCAGTGCTGTATGGACCAAAGGACCAGGCTATGTGGTCGTAACCAGCCCATGATTAACAAGGAGGGAGCCCGTCTCAGCCCCTCTCCAGCTTGGTAAACAGCTTTTACAAATGGGAACCATCTTCAGTCAAAAGACAAACCCCATGGTTTTGCAGCATTCTGCAGGAGACACTTTGAATGAAAGATGACTGCATAATGGTCCTAACCTTGAGAGCACCCTGAGGTGCGTCACTGACTCACTGTCCCATGGCAGTTGTGCCCATTACAGTGAGCAACTGAACTGTTCACGGGCTGAAGAAAGGACACACACCAAGACCTGCAGGAGGCCTCCGTATCTACAGGAGAGAGATCGCAGGATATTCATGATTCATGCTCATTTCTCTACAGAGGAAAGCAGGACAAGGGGATCAGCATCAGTCTTTGGGTCTGATGCCTTGCAATGATCTCAGTGACCAAAGTAGCTAAACATCTACCTGCTTTTCCTGCACCCACAGGACTTTTAAAAATGAACCTCCAAGGTGAACCCAGGTGAACACACACTTCATTCCATAAAGTAAGGAAAAAAATGCAGAGGGACCTGACTGTCCAGCTGAAGGCAAAATGTTTTGTGGCTCCAAGTTCGATAAACGTATTACTGCGAGCAAGATGCCTCACCCAGGCACGCAGGAATGGGCTGACACTAGAGAAGCAATGCATCAGATCCAGATCTCATCTCTAGCCAAAATTATATGAAATAAAGCAAGATCCTTTCTCCACCAAAAGCCACGGCTGCATCAGGGGGATAGAAAACTTGTGGTTTCTTCAGACAACTAACTAAAGGTTTGTAGCATGGGGATGAGAAAACATAGTGCAATAAAGAATATCAATAACTGAAGAACGCCTCTCTTCTTAGCAGTCTTCCAGAGATACTAGCAAATGAAACATTCAAGGCCCATTATCCCATGATTTAATTTTTCACTCGAGGATCATTCCTGTCATGTCATAAAATCCCTTCCATTAACTTATCAAGCTTCATCTAGAAACAACATAGGCTCCTTGCCCCTACTTTCCAGTTTGTAAGTCTGTTCAAGAACATCATTCTTCTACTGGCTAGAAATTTTAATCTATCCTTCAGTCTAAATATATCTGCAAAATCACCCAGACTCAAAGCACCAGGCCTGTGACCAAAACGGGCCATGTTTAGGTAAGCACAGGTGGCGTTATTGCAGGAGGCAAAGCTTGACATTAACTGGAACTCCAGGTCCAGTTGCTAGTCTCATCACTGGTCCCTCTTATTTCAGTGCCCATGACCCACAACTCTGTGAAACACCTGAGAAATCAGTTCCCTGGCTATGTGGAAAGGGATCAGGAGACACAGCAAAGCTGCACAGGAATTACAGACCTCTTTCATCATGGCTAACATTCATGACAGAAAAAGAAAATAATTGTTGTCCCACAGTTGTACAAGAACAGATACCCAGTGTTTCCATGCAGAATCCAGATTCCTATTGGAATATCCTTTCTGGAGGGGCTGAGCTGGGTGTGGAAAGGACACACACGTAGCTACAGGACTACATGCAGGGAAGTGTCTCCATTGATGGTTTTGTCTTATCTTGGCGAGTAATAGCCTTTGGAAAGCAGTGTCTGGGGGTGAGAGAGGAAATCTCCCCCGTCTCGTCAAATACCCCAGAAAGTTCACCAACTATGGCTCCCCCTGAAGCGACAGGATTATATCAATGGATCCCCATCCCCAAGCCACAGCTCACTTCAACAGATTTAAGCCTTCCCTAACCACAAACAAACGGGCTCTCGGTGCAGCCAGGTTCGCCAAGGTAGAGGAGTTCCAGGTTGGGTGTCTCTCAAAGCTCAAACCCTGGCATCATCACTGGACATGCCGACGGAATAGTAATGAAGGGTTAGAAGGTGTATGGTACATGAGAGACACTTCCAAATGGCTTTCACAGTGCCTCATGCCTCAAGTCTACTAGAGCTATTTGAAGGCACCTGGATAAAGGTGACTAGAGTGATCTTGGATTTTAAGAACATTTCTAATGACTTTCCTCAACAAAAGCTGTTAAAGACACAGCTGTTATAGAATATGAGTGTGAAATAATGAGCAAAGGGTAGGTTTATTTTAACAAAGGCAAAAGGCAGGAAATTGTGCTAGAGCTTGTGCTGATCACAATAATGGTCTAGATAAAGAAATTTTCCTTATAATGCCCAATTACTCAGTGCTCTGAAAAAGAAACCTAACATGAAGAGCTACAGAAGGATATCCTGATATTGAGTGTCTGAGTGATAAAAAGGTAAAGTAATGTCCACAGGGAAAAACAATCCACAGAGAAGAGCAACAAGGATGACCAAAAGAGAGGTGAAATGGGCTGGGACTCTTAGCTTGGAAGGAGAAGGCTGAGACAGGAGACCACAGTCTGGAGGACAACTCAGTCAGGAGTGGCCCAAATAGCATCGATAGGAAATGGTTGTTCACTGCAGGAACTAGGGAGAATCAATAAAATGCTCATGCATCAGGTTTAAAAAAGACAACAGGAGGCATTTTCTCACCTACTTTAGAGCTGAACTGTGGAACTCTTTGCTGCGGGGTGCTGCACATGCCAAAGGGTTGGATGGGTTCAAAAGGCACTCAGATACATTTGGGAAAGAGAAATCCATCAGGAAATATTAAACACAGAGATGCCAGACCTGGTTCAAGGAGCCTCTGAGGCACAGATGGTTTGAAAACAGTGAGAAGGTTCCCTGAGCATTCAGTGGTCTCTGTAGCCATGTTCTCGTCGTTGGAGACCAGACTCTCAACTAGACTGACCTGTCGTTTGACCCTCAATAAGGCCATTCTTCTACTCTGTCCTTCACAGATGAACGTGCTGCAGAGACTACCTATCAAATATGGTTTGTGGCACTGTGCAGTGCAGGCAGGGAGGAGAAACACATCAGGAAAGGATGGAGATTTGTGGCAAGGGCTCTCGAGGCCTCGCTGAGACACCATGCGCCCAGCACAGCGAATACTCCAAGGCTGTGAGGAGCTCTATGGCCCCACCGCATGCCCCTGCTGCCAAAGGACATTCCTCAGAGCTACTTGCTAAATAATGGAATCTAAATTTCCGCCTTCTTGTGGCAAAGTTAAGAAAAACATTAAAATTAACCAAATTATACCCTGGTCTAAACAAAAGAGGGCTGGGGCTGCCAGCTTCACAATTATCCCAAATGGTTCTTAATATGACACAGATAAATACTTTCCAATTAACCAATGGAACAAGGCTGCCCTGGGGGATATGGAGAACAATATATTACAGGGGCCAGAGGCCCAGGAGATTAAGGATTTACACTCCACTACTCCTGCCACAATCCACACATGGCGGGGGGGACGGCAGGGCAAGGGCCCATCCTCACCCACCCCTGGTGCTGCAGGTGGGACTGTTCTCCCAGCAGTACCAAGGAATGGGCCAGCGAGGGGGGCTTCTATCAAGGATTTTGCAGCTTCTGCCGACAAGAAAGCTGGGGGTGGACGAAGGGCTCGCTGCCAGGGGCTAGGACTGACACCGCTGTCCTCTCCAGCACGGCTGCGAGTGCAGCATTGCTCTCTGTCCTGCTGCACAGAGAGTGGAGCAGGCGGCCTGGGACTGTGGCAAGTGCTGGTGGCGTCGCACGCACAACACAAACGTGCTCTGGGCTGCTCCTGGCTCTCACACTCATCTTGCGATGAGATACCGTGGGAAAGCATGGGTTTGAATTCAGGTACCTGTACAGCAGGAGGGGAGGACGGGTGGTACTCCTGCCCAGACTGCTTCGTGTGTTGAGCAGTGCCCTAGGATGGCTCTCGGCAACGTGTGTTTGCCTGCGTTTTAGCCCTCACTAATGCAGCGGCACTTGCAGTATTTTCCTTTTAAAGATGGTAGCTCAGTCTTCCATTACCCAAGGCTAATTTAACTACAAAATCTGAAGAACTCTGCAAGAGAAGTATGGGTTTTTATGCTCTCCACACCCAGGATGATCTGTCCCCTGGGAGCACGGAGGCGAGCTTCTCCCCAGGAAACAGTGTGCACATTACAGTAGCTCTGCAGGATTTCTATCATTCAATATATATATTTTTGGAGACTCTGTTTTCTAACTTCTTTGCCTCATTGGTACTCGCTGGACTTGTAAGTGTCCTCTGCTCTCACAGTGCTCCTAAAGACCACCCTCATGTGTGTAACCTGGATTTGTTTCTGCCAGAGAACCCTTGTGCATGCACAACCCAGGCAGGAAAGCATTTTCTGTTATAGATGAGGAGCCCTGAGACCAAGACCCACCTCTCAAAGGCAGGAATGTCTGGGAATGCTGGTTTTACAAACCCATGCATGAGGCACCTTGCTAGGCCTCACAGAAATCATAAACTAGCCTTACAAACACATGACTTCGGTGAAAAATAAGCACTGCTCCCCTTGTTGGCCCAGGTGATGTCCAGACTCAAGGGTTCCCTCAGACCAGCATGTTCTAGGTTTTCCCTGCACCCAGAAGAGCTACAGACATTTGTCTCCAAATGACTGTGCTGTTGTCCCTCAGGCCTAGGATCCAAGGTCTGGAGACAGTGCTGGACAACACACGGACTATGAGGAAGCAGGATAGCGGCTGTGGCAACATCTGCTGCCCCTGATTGTGTGGCTGGGGAAACTGTACCAGTGACCACATCCTGCAGCCCTTCCCTGGCACGCAGTGCCTGGTGTCAAACACTGCTTCCTTATCTCCTGTCAGGAGCTGCACAGCAGCTGGGAAACAGACCTGGCTGGGGCAGGAGAGGAACAGGAATGCCATGGCCAGTGTGCTTCAGGCAAAGGAACATGTCATGGACATCCCAGAGCCTGACCAGCCTGCCAGTGGCACAGCTTTCGCTGGAAAACAGTTGATGACTTTCAGAAAGAGGTTGAAGGCTGCTCCTGAGCTGCACAAAATCCTCAGAAGTCTCAGGATAGGAGCTACTTTTCAGATGAAGACAGACTACTGTTTTATCAGTCTTGGTGAGCGCACTGGAGTTGTGATGGTGTTAAAAAGCCCTCAGGACAGCAACTGCCCATCACACTGAGTTTTTGGAGCACCACAGCCACCAGGTCCCTGCACAGAGCCTTGGCACAGCACCCAGGGCCACAGCCATCCATCGCCTGCACTGCTCTGGCAGAGGTCGTGAGGTCCCACCAATGCACCGTCCAACACCAGCTGGTGTGGACCCATGGACCAGTTCATGGCTGGGCAGAGGTCCCTGGTGCTCAGGTCGGCCTGTCAGCAGCATGGCTGCATCAAGCATGGCTCTGGGTGTGTGCCCTGTCATGTGGTCTGCTCAGCCCTGCATGGCTTGGCCAGGGGAGCCATAACTTCCCCTCACACTTTGCCGTGTGTGCAGGGGCCCTCCTCTTCCTCAGCATTCCCACCTCAGCGGACAGACAGGTGGTTCCCCCATGGGGTGTAGGGTAGGTGGTCTGCATGCTGGGTATCATCTACAGAGCTCTGCTCATCCCAGGCATTGAGCAGGAGCTTTATTCCCACCCACAAAGGTCCTCACAATCTCAGAAATGTTTCATTTCTCTACCACAAGGAACAAGTTTTAGAAATTTTGCATTGGAGAAAGATGTTTCTCTCACTGGGGGAGCTGAGAGCCCAGGGCTTGCTCTGGGGCTGGCTGAAGGACCTGGGTATGTCAAGGTGTGTCCGTGCTGTGCGTAGCAGCACAGGGCAGGCTGAGCCTGGGGCGAGGAGCAAAGCCCACGCACTGAGCTGAGGGGGCCGCTCACTGCCGCGTGCTGTGCCGGGGTGCTGGGAACCTTCCTCCCGTCATCCTTTTGCTCATTCAAAATGCTCGAGGACCCACCTGTGGCCTCAAGCCCTGTGTCCCAGCCTTCCTACCTCACTTTGCAGGGAGCCGAGGTGCTAAGTGCTATAACCATTAATACTACAGCGCAAGGGAGGCTATGGACATCGGTTACCTTAGAAACCCCCAGAGGGGTAATTTTCTGATTCATATCAGATCCAGAACCAATGCTTTAAAATTACATGCAGGCTTGTTGTTTTGGTAGAGTAACCAAAAGCAGATGCTGGATGGAGCAGCCAGGGAGAAGTGTAAGGACTCCCCGTGGGCACGCACAGCCCAGCACACAGAAACAACCGGCCTGAGGAAGGATTTTCTTGCTACCTAAAGCACCCTGCCATGTTCAGAGCAAGCCAGCCCGGGTGACTGCAAGCCCCGCTGCCTCCTGCAGACCAATCCCACCTTCAGGATCCCTTTGTCCCTTCGGACTGTCCCAGTGACAGAGCTCATCTTGCGCCCTCCCTGATGCTCCGCAGGCCTTTCCTCCCCTGGCTGGGTGGGTCTGGTGCTCCTATGAACTGGGCAGATGAAGCTTTGTGGGGAAAAGCGATGCTCTCCAGCCATGGGCTCCCAGGGACAAGTGCTGAGGGGGACATAGAGGCCATCAGGGTATGCCCAGTACTTATTAGCTGCCAGGCCACCTGTTTTCTGCCCCCCCCCGGCCATTTCAGCTCCTCCCTGGGTGCAGTCAGCTGCTTTTCACAGGTAAGCCAGGCGCCAGCACTGTACCACATGCAGGGTGGGTGCACGATCATTTTGCAAACCATGCTCCGTCTGTTTGCAAGGGGAAGCCCTGCAAAAGCAGCCCCATGTACTTCTTTTGCTGCCACCAGCTCCAAGTGAATGCACGTGGCTCACCTCACTCCCTGCAGCTGAACTCCCTTGACCACCTGAGAACCTCTACAGCAAAATCCACCATCCCAGACCACTCCGTGCCAGCTGTGCGTGAGCTCAGAGCTCCCATGAGCCCTTCCCAGCATACCGGCAGCTGGTGAACCAGGCACAAGGAGACACGACCTCTTCCTAAACGTTCCTGGCATCTTCCTGTCTAACCTTTTCTTTTCCTGGGACAATCTGCATGTCACCGCATGACAAAGCCAAACTGGTTACAGCTCCATCTCCTGTCTGCAGAGGCTTTGGCTGCTGCACTGAGACCCATGTCCCTGGGAAAAGTACAGGGGAGAGCTGAGGGCAAGCTGGGACTGGGGGGCACTGCCCTGGGGGACTCTCTTGCAGTATTTAGTACCAGTCCTGTTAGTACCTCCCAAGAGTCATGCATCTCCTGCTCAGGACAAGTTTTTCCCCTGCCAGAAGAGGAACTAGGGTCGAACAGAGAGAACTGAAGCATGGGGTACACAGGGGTGACTGCGAGGCCCATGTGCAGGGCTAAGAGCACCACGTGCTGCTCTGCAACATCCCAAGTCCTTCTTCCAAGCCAGAACCTGTGATGGACCTTTGAAGTCCCCAGTCTCTGGTCTGTGTTATCATGGATTTCTCTAATCTGATCACTGATCTTTGGTAAGATTTGCATGTGCCTCCTGACCGCAAGGATCGCAGCAGCATGCTGAGAGTGAAGCAGAGGCAGTGATGCTAGTGCTGCATTAGGAGAGTGAAGAGTCAAGTGAAGAAAGAAGGCAATGAAGAAGAGAGATGAACGCATCCCTCTGGTCACCAGATCATGCAGTCCTTCGGCTGGAGAAGAAGGTGAAGACACCCTTTCCTGATGCAGACTGCTTCCAAAGATGCTCCCCTGTACTGCTGCCATCTGCCCCCAGCGCCAGGTCAGTGTCCGCAAGGCAGAGCTGCCTGTGCTGCAGCAGCAGCCACCGGGCTTCCCCCTCGGCGCAGGCAGCCGTTATGCCACCTTGAGCTGCTTTCAAACCAGAGCCAGGGACAGATATTGAGGGACGAGCCTGGGGCTGCTCAGTGGAAACTCCATTGATTACTCGGTGCGGTACCTTCCCGACATCATGAACACCTCAGCCCCGGGGGAAAATCTGGGTTCTATCAGCTCTTATAAGCAAGTGTTTCGAAAGGTTTACAGAAAAGTAAAGTAAACAGAGCTCTGAGTAACAAAAGAGCCCCGTTTATGCATTCTTTGATTCACTGTAAAGGATGGTGTAAACTGACTTTTTAACCAAGCATTAGGCAAGATTTGGGCCCCCGCCATTATATAATAAACAGTGACATGGCTATATTAAAATATTTACTTAATGCACTGAAGTGACTTATAGTATGAGTGGCTACTCAATAGGATGGCCTAAGTGTTAAGGCGTCAGGTGCCATCGCCTGTATAAATATTCTGTGTGCACTTGTTTATAGGAAAACCCCATCTGGATTTGGCTAAAACAGCAGACACCCTGCTGACCCCAGTTTTTGCTATTGGAAAATATAACACAAGTGTTCACTCATCTAGAATAACAGCAGCGGTTAAGTGCCATCTGACAGACAGAAGGGTATTGGCTTTTCTCAATAGACAGCAGGCTTGGTGCTGTGAAGGGCTTCACAGCAGCAGCTCCCCAAGATTTACAGCATCCTGTGGACCAGAAGCAAAAGCCTCTGCCTCCCTGCTTGTAGCCCTTGGCTGACAGGAGTCATCAGGATGCCTGGGCACATGCAAAAAGGCTCAGACACCCCCCAAATCCTGCTGAAACACAGTGGTGGGCTGTGCCACTCTGTGAGAAGACAGGAGGTCAGGTCCCCTTCTCCATCTGTCTGGCTGCATTGAAATGTTAAGCAGCTTCTGCCCATCTCTGTTGTCCAACCCAATGGAAGAAGTACCTGGGTCCAAGTAAAGCACATGCTGGAGCAGCAGTATGCCTGCAGCACCTTGCCACCTCCTGGGCTGGCAGCGGGAGAAGGGAACCTGGCACTCTCTGCCAAAAATTTTCTTAGGTCCTTGCTGGCAGGCAATGGAGGAGAGACGTGGAAACCCTCTCATGGGCTGGAAGGAAGAGGTACCTACTCCCAGCTCCTGTCTCTCCCAGCTCCTCTCCCCATACTAGGCCCTGACCCAGGCAAGCAGTGCTCTCCTCCACGGATGAGTTGCTGTTCCTCCCACACTACGCTACATGTGCACACCGCCATATCCAGATGCCGACTCATCCTATGAACCAGTTTCTTCACCTAATTCAATCCGAGTTCAGCTTTTTTGAAGTGAGTGACATGAATTACTTTTGCCTTCCAGGCAAGACCTCTTTGGGACCTGCCACAACATCACCAGTGTTCCTCTCTCACAGAAAATATCATCTGTGACAAAGCCAAGAACTGCATCTTTGTTTTTCAGATACATCTTTTTTTTTTTTTTTTTCCCAGCCAATGTACAAACAAATAACAGATTGACATCTTTCTCCTACTTATTTTCAAAAAAAGTGGGAGATGTAGGGCCATGCAGGGAGAAGGAAGGCAACACCCTGTCCTGGGTCACCCCACTTAAATGAGGGACTATGAAAGTATCTGACCTTCCCATCACATCATGGGCCAAGGCAGAAGAAAACACCTTAACTGCTGATGATCTTGACTTCAGTGTCTATGTTAGTGCTGAAACCACTGTGTCTGCTTTGGCTCCAGGTGTTTTAAACACTGGTGAGAGACAGAAGAGAAGGGAAAGAGCGCAGATGCACTTGTCAGGCACAGCACAGGGGAGTTCTTCCAGGCAGTGGGCACTCACGGATTACACACGGTAGGCACTATCCCTACGAAGGCTTCCTCTCGCTCTTGTGCAGTCACAGGTGTGTTTGTGGAAGGGACCTCTGGAGATTTCCAGGCTAAACTTCTGCTCAAAGTACGACTCAGGACATCAAACCAGGTCACAGCGTTGTATAGCTGAGTCTTGAAGGGCAGGCAGGAGGAGGAGAAATGAGGAGGCTTTTTGGGCCCTGATTCCTACCCTCTGGGAAGGCCCTCGCCACTTGAGTTTCCTCCAGAAGGCTGCTGGCTCCAAAGACCTCAGCCTCCATCTCTCCACAAGTCCTTCCCTGAGCACTCCCAGGTGGGACACACGGATGGCTCAGGTGCTTGGTGCTCCCCAGCTCTTGTCTGAGACTCTCTTGCCAGCTGGGCTTTTTTCCTGCAGGCAGATGTGAAGCTGCCAGACAGCTGGCATTTCAGATTGCCAAATAAAATCTACTAAGCTAGTAAAAGAATGATACTTTTCCATTGGAAAGTGATTCTGAAGGAGAATTTATGGCTGTCAGCAGAGCTCTGTGTGCCCTGGAGGCTCGATCTGACTGTAGGCAGCGATCTGGAAGTTCTCTGCAGGGACAGTCCACCAGAGCTCTCCTCCCCTTGGCCAGTCCTGCAGGAGGCAGCAGCTGGCTGAAGAAACCAACCTACTCCCTGGTGGATGGGTTTGCATGCTGCTAGTGGCTGCAAGAAATCCCCATCCTGCTGGTACCCTCCAGTAAAGATCTACCACAAGC
Source organism: Chroicocephalus ridibundus (assembly GCF_963924245.1). NCBI lineage: Eukaryota > Metazoa > Chordata > Aves > Charadriiformes > Laridae > Chroicocephalus > Chroicocephalus ridibundus. Next base: position 14,594,024 of record NC_086297.1, on the reverse strand, counting down.
CCTGGACAACAGGTATGATCTTGCTACCTCCTGGGTGAGCCCACCACCAGCCCAGGGCTGGATGCATGCTTCGTGCCCCGCTCCTTCTGTACCCTAAGGAATGAGACCTCATTGCTTTCAGACTGCTTCTGCAGTTGCTCTAAACCAGTCTGAATCCTAGTCCTGCCCAGCTGTGAACTTCTTCCCAGCCTGCGATCAGTCATGGAAGCAGTAAATACTCCATTGCCCTGGTAACTCATGGTCTTCAGGGGTACCCCACCGGGGCAGACCCCAGCTGTCTCATTCACCACAGCCTTTCAGGCAGACACCGGATGATAACAACCACTGAGCACACGTGCTACCTCATTTTGTACCCAGCCTTTAGCAATTCCACACAGACCATCTCCTGCCTGCACGTACACAAGGATGTCATCTGACAGCGTGAAAAATCTCTGCAGAATTAAGTTAGTTGACAGCTCTTGCTTCTCCCTGCCCATAATACATACGTTGGCACAAAGGAAAGGAGGAATTTCAACAATATATTTTTCTTGACAAATCGACGTCTGCTGGCTACTACACCTCATCATGTCCCAGTCTAGATGTCTGCAAATGGCACGTTTGATTATTTGTTCGTGTTTTGCATGTGATTGGCATTATGTGGATTGTCCCTTATACCTGGACCCTTTTTTCTGCCTGAGGACAGACACGATCTTGCCCCTGCCCTTGTTCTCAGCGACAGCCACCAGGAGTTGTGAGACGGCTTCAGTTCCATAAATGATCAAGAGAAATTCAGCAGAATTTCAGCAGGCCCAGCTGAGATAAAAATAAGTGGATTTCACTTATTTAAGCACTCTCAAACCGCTTCTTTTCTTATTCGATCCACATTTCTCCCCCTTTGTAGTTAGTTAATTGCATTAATCACTTCATTGAAGTTAATCACTCTAGCAACAACTGAAGCAGAGAGAGCACCGAATTCTTCAGCCCCACCATTTCATCTGTTGCTAACTTTCCCTCTGCACTGAGTAGAGGCCTTGCTTTCTTTGACCTTCCTTGGACTGCGTCGGCCCAGCACCATTTTTAACCAGGAGGAAACTGCAACTGGGCAACCTTGCACACTGCCTGGAGAAAGCAGAGATCTTCCCCTGGGGAAAGCCCCCGCAGGGTGCAGTGGGTGCCGGAGGGGAGGGATGGACCGCAGTGACGGGCAGGGTCCCCTCCACCCGCCTCTCCCCGTGGTGGTCCCACACCACTGTACCTCTGCCCCAAGGTCCGGGTGCTGCTCCCGCAGCTCAGCTCACCCTCACTGGATTGCAGAGGGCTGGAAGTTGTAAAGGACTCCCAGAATCTGAGTCTGCAGCTCTTCCAGGTTTGTTTTTTTACCTTCCCTGCCCTCCCTCCCCCTGCCCCACTATCCCTTTTCCCTGTCTTCCAGCCTGTAATTATACAACAACCCGGGTAGTGTAAATACAATCACTCTCACATCCTGTCAGACAACACTTAGCAGAGCAAACCTGCCTGCAGAGTACTGGCACGGTGGCTGCACACGCACGCCGTGCGTTGCACTATCTTTACGAGTAGGATAGTTTAGTCTAGTACCCCTTCTGTTGAATAACACCATCACACAGGGGGTCAGGACGCAGAGATGACAGCAGCCTTACCTTGTACCGGGGTTGTGAATTGATGAGATAGCAGCTGAACTTTTGTGCAGGAAGGATGGTGTATGTCAGCCCCCTGCATGCTGCAGCACAGCAGACATAAATCCTTAGGCACAAATTCTGTTGCTCACAAGAACACGCTTCCTGTGGCTGCTACAGCTGTTAACAGGAGGTTGTGGAGGGTTTTCTCACCTGGAACCCCAGCAGAGGGAGGTGGTTTTCTCACCATGCAACCCCAGCAGAGTGCAGTGGGACACTGCAGAAGGGGACAGAGGTGTCCTGCACTGAGCCAGGATGAAATGCTGTGTCAGGAGTGGTGCAGATGACCATCTTTTCCAGGGAGCTCCCCTATGTCTGAGGCAGGTGTGCACCTGCTTCTCAGGCAGCTCCTCAGGACTTCTGACCATCCCGCCTTCTCCCAGTACCACCTCCTGCCCAAAGCATCAGGGCAGGAGTGGTCCCCGCCTGCCGTGAGGCACCGTGAAAAGCTCTTGGGTCCTGCAGCTGGTGAAGTTTTTACGAAGGCAAGACTTTCTTATCGTCTCCCACCATGCGTGGACTAGTACAGCTATGCTCTCACTCCAGGAAGCCTGTGGTTGCCTCATGTGTAGTGGGCTCTTCCATCCTTTGGGGATAACAGAAACCAAGAGCAACTGCTGCCTGCACGGACCTAAAGTCACCAACTAAAGATGGACCCTGAAGCTGGGGACTATAGACTCCAATAACACAGATTAGGTGAGTGTCAGGTGGGTGGGAAACAGAGAAATTGGGTAATGACTTGGAACAGAACTACAGCATTCCCGTCACAGGAGGCATCACAGAGAAGGACCACATTCTCTGCGATGTGCGGTGGCATTGAGGGAAAGACTAGAGAGCATGGAACTGGGGGGAACAGTTAAGAATGGGAAAACTGACATATAAGGAAAGATTAAACATGACTGCTCTAAGCAGAGAAACATACTGAGGCCCTAATTAGTGTTGCCCTATGCCTTGCGTGAGAGTCCTCACTTGTAAGCACTGAGCACCAGAATAATGGTATCACTGGCTAAAATGTTAAAAACATATCCTAACGAGATTTTCTGCAGAATATTTTTAGGAAAATAAAAAACAGAAGCAGAAAACAAACATGCGCTAATAATGCAATTTCAGTCTTTAAAAGAAGATAAGATCTGTTATTTTTTTTTTCAGCCTCTGCTATCAACTTAGCTGGAAACCAAATGTCAAGGGTAGGTTTTCCTAGAATTGCTAAAATCTCAGCAAAATCAGCTTAGACACTTCTCAATGGAAGGAGGAGAACAGCTGACAGTTTCTATCACCTCTAGAAGTTGAAATGGGAAACCGGTATTTGGCTGTTAAGTGAGTCTGGGGAGCAGAGAATAAACTCTTGCAAGTCACCCAAATGCCACTCACATCTGGGTGAGCTACAAGCTGAAAACTGCCAAAGAGCTAAAGATCTTTGTGCTGAATCTCTGCTGGTAGGAGTTGGGAACATGCTGCTTGTCTGAGCAGAGCGCAGCCTGTGCTGCCCCTGCCCATCAGCCCCCCCGGGACTGTCCCCGACACAAGGCATTTTGACGGAGCGGGTGCTACAGCGAGGTCCCTCTCGCTCTGCCACAACTGGTCCCTGTGCCCTCAGAGCTTACCTTGTTGGCAGCTGATGCCACAAGAGCCCTGTCTGCCTCAGGGAGCTCAGGAGATGCCCAGGGGCAGCGTCTCCTCTTCCAATCCTTACCCAAGGGGACAACCAGATTCCTGCAGCCAAACCCCAGCTCCTCATGCCTCTGTGCTACATCTGTTTGACCTGACTGATATCCGGGAGGTCTCCTGCCCCGCCACCTCTCCTCTCAGGGTGGTGTGTAGAGTCAGAGCCCCGACTGATCCGGGGAAGCCCTTAGGCACCATGTGGCCATAAGCTGGCTGACATCGCAGCCCTTTTCCAGGTGTGTGGGCAGGCAAGCTGAAATCTTTCGATGGCAGACCTTTGCAAATGGCTCAGCCACATGGAAAGGAAGGGACACACGATCCTCTCCCATCCCTTATCCCATCTGCTCACACAACGCTGTCACCGAGTATCATGCTGTGCTCAGGCCGTGAGTGGGACCAGGTGTAACAGACTCTTCCAGTCTCCAAGTGCATCCAGCATGTTTCTGCTTTCCAGACCTAATGCTCCCCTTCTTCCTCTGATCAGTCCTGAGGGTGACGAGTGTCGTGCCCTCCTGCCTGCATCACTCCTGCAGAGGCCCCCGTGCCTGCGGCGAGTCCCTCTGCCTCGCACACAGGCTTTTGGCTGAGTCACGGCAGCCGCAGAGGCAGCCCCCCCACTGCTGGGGGGAGTCTGGCTGTGCCAAACGCCGTCCTCCTGGCTGAACTCTTCCAGACCCTGTGGCATGTGCGCGGCTACAGCTCAGCATGGCCAGGTATGTTCCGAATGCAATCTGCTGATCAGCACTGATTTGGTACTGGCTTCCCTAGGAATGACAACGCAACGCAGTAGCCAAGGGGCTGCTGGATTTTTGCACTCCCTGCTCTGCCTGTGGAGAGGCGATCCAGAGCTGCAAGCACAGAGCAGTTGCTGCCTGCTTGTGTTTTCGAGAGCATCATCCTGGCAGAGCTCCTGACTCTTTCACAAGTGATGCAGTGGCTCAGAAGTAATAGCGCTTTGACTTCAATGAGATTCTCATCATGAAAGCCACTGCACAAAGCCTTCCTCCTGATGGTGATGGTGGGAGTGAGACGGAGCGTGCCGCTGCCAAAGTACTGGTGGCTTTTTAGGGATGACAGTACGGACAAGTAGGTCTTCTGTTTCTCAGAGACAGAAAAAGCAATCCTGATGAGACAGTGCAGTTTCACTACTGGAAACCTGCAGACAGGAGTGCTTTCTCTTCCCTGTGCGTACACAGATGGCAGTCCTTCCTTCATATCACTCCAAGTCCAGAAGACAAACCTGTCTTCTCAGGTGGAGTACCCAACACTGTGAAGCTGCCATGGCAGGGAGCACAAAGCCCCAGCTTGGAGGTCTCCCTGGCTGCTGCCTGGGCTGCTCTGGGAGACAGCTGAGGCCTCGGTGGAGAGGTGGGGAAGGAGCCACAGGTTTCAAAAGCAACCTCTTTCCATGTGGCACTGGGAACACAGAAGTGCGAGGTAGCTTGTGGGTAATAGCCCATAAAAAGTGAGCTCCAGTACTTATCTGTGGCATTTTGGCTTTTTTCTTCCTGCTATATTCTGCACGGCTGGTGAAACACAAGATCCCAGTGCCCCAGTCACTGCTGGGAAGCTGTCAGTTTTACTGTGAATTTCCAGCTTTTGGGGCCACTTATGCCCCATGGGGTACAGAGGGTACCTCACCAGTCAATGGAAAGAGCTAACTGACCTTAAGTTTGCTCACTCCCCTCCCTTAATGCTAGGGACAAGTCTGCAGTTATCCAAGCAATAGTCAAAGTTCTGGCTTTACCCTATGCACGGGCTATATCCAAGGAAACTTCTCCCATGACAGATAACTGAGCAGTGGTGCCTTGAACACACAACCAGAGCATTGGGCATGACTGCAGCCAGAGCATATGAAACACCAGATATCATCCCCTAGACTGGTTGCAGCCCATCCACATTCATCCCCAGTATTCTGTTAGTTATTGACCTGGTAAGTGTCTGTTTGACAAAACTATAGATAAAACCTGTGTTATTTACCAAGCTGTGGTCTTTCCTCTGCTCACAAAGGAGAGGTCACGCCTTTGGCTTGGACAGCTGCTCTGGACCACACCAGGGCTCTGGTTTACAAAGGAAGGTACAAAGCATCCTCAAATATTTTTCTCCAGTTAACAGTGATGGAAGTCCACGGTCACTGGTAGGAACATTCAGGGAACAGTGTTCCTTGGAGGACAGGATGGGACAAAAACTCCTTCAACACCTCTACTCTCTAGTCAGCTTAAATGCTTAAACGTGGGACTGGATGCCCGTTGGAGTGAAGCTGCCAAGGGTAAAGCTCTGGAAAGCCAGTGTTGCACTTTTGGGTATGGCAGTTTCTTCCTGCACAGATCCAGATTCACCCTGCTGAAACCGGGCACGTCAACTTGTGTCTGAAGTTAGGAATGCTGCTGCCTTGAGCCCTCTTCCTGGTCAATGGCGAGAGACAGATCCTCCCAGATTTACTCTGGCCCTGAGAGCAAACATCTTTCTGAGTTGTCCAAGTCATCAGCTGAAATCAGGTGGGATGGAGTGGGGCCTCTCTGTCAGGTGGGGTCTTCATCCCAGGATTGACCTGCTCTGAGCAGGCTCTGCACAGGGACGTGCTTGAGAGGAGTGATGCAAAGCAGCGCTGTGCAGTGGGACTGAGCCTTCTCCAAAGGAGCCAGCAGCGGAACAAGTCAACATGGAGACATTAGCTGACAAACATGGCTCCTGCACCTGTACCAGCTCCGGGTGAGCTGCTGGGGTCCTGTGGGGGCCTTGCTGTAGACCCACAACTAAGCCCAAACTAAGCAGTGCTCTCCAGCCTGCACCGCCTGCCCAGGCGCCTGCCTGTTGCGTGCCTCACATTAGGCACTCGGAACACCTCCTGAGGCCTTCTGCATCCAAGCCTTAACCTCCTGCACTGCCACGAACCCCGGCCATGCCCCAGCTCTTGGGGGTCGGTGAGAGGTGAATGTGTAGAACCAGACAGGGCAGACCCAGTGCCCCCATCCAAGCTGCTCCCTTACATGGGATCTGGCCCTGGGTTCCTCTTTGTCCTGCCCACGCGCTCTGGGTGACGCCAGCAGACTCTCCATGTGGTCCAGGTTCCGATGCGCTCCCCCTGCTTCTTCACAGCCTCCATCGCTCAGCACCCATCAGTGCAGGGGCCCTGGGTCTCTTTGGGCTACTAAGTGGAGGGGGACCTGCTGTAGGACAGTGGTGGTTGTGAACATGGAAGACGAGAAGCCTTAGGCCAGTTGGCCTTCCAACTGTGCTTGGGTATGTTCCTCCAGCTCCTCATGCGCCTATTTAGATTGCCCACCATTGAAAAAAAGGTCTCTGCCTTTTACTTTCATACACCACCAATTAAACCGAAATCTGGTCATGACTGAAACTTCAAAGTGATGTAAGTACAAAGCACCTCCTCCCTCAAATCTCTGTGTGCCTCAGTCTCTCTTCCCCATCTCTTGCTTGGTCTCCACCCTGCTCTGTTTTCCAGCTCACTGCCTTTCCTCTGGCCCAACTCCTTGCACTGAGATACCAGGCCAGACCTTTTGCTGTGCACTCTTCACACATCCTCCAGGCCCTCCAGCTCTGACGTCCCATGTCACCTTGCTCCCCTCTCCACCCCTCCACCAGCATCACTTGTCCTCAGACTCATGTATCCCAGATCACCCATCCTACCCATTCCCCACCTAGCTCCCCATAGTGTTTCTCTGTTGCTCCCACCTGGGCTTCTGAGTCCATCTCCATCTCAGGATTCTTCTCACGTTTTCTCCCTCTGCCCTCCAGGATCTGTATTGCTTTTCAATATGGTCACATCAAGAGACAAGCTTGTGCTTCTCTCACAAGCCTGTCACAAGCAGGAGTCATGGAGAACAACCCACTGAACAGGACTGCAGCATGACCAGTGTAGACAAACTCTTGCAAGATTTTAGGTGCTAAACTCTAGATAGTTTCCATTGAGGTTATGTGAACTGATACTTTTCAAACACTTTTAACGTTCCCAAATTTGGGCATCTTTTCTTTAGGATAGCAAGAGACACTTCTTGACATATGCACCGCCATCTCTGCCAAATGTCATGTCCTGCTCCATAGCCTGTATGTGCTGGAGCTTCTCAAAATAAAAGTCCTAAGAGTTTTGGAAAATGGTAAAAATCAACTGTTTTTCTCTAACGACATTCTCTGATGTAACTTAACTAATTTCAGTGCAATGTTTCAAAAAAATCCAGCGCAAGGCAGATACATGGCATGAGGAATCCTGGTCCTGAGTGTTCATCGAAGTTATTGACAAATGAAGATAGACCCTTGAGTTGAGAAGTGTTGAGTGACCTGAACTGCAATTATTACTCACTCCCTCCTCATTAACAACAAGCCACACTTCAATCTTGAATATTAAATTTAAGCTTTAATTGCCCTGAACTCAGGTTTGGTTTACTTCAGAGGTAGCAGTCACTTTGTAAAGGGTGATGCTGATGCCAAAATCCAGGACATCTTGTGTAAGATGAGATCAGAGGAATTAAAGCTGTCAAAACACAGTTCTTTAAAGTGCCATTTGAGAGCACATTCGGTCTCCCTAGACCAGTCAAGACAGACCTGCACACAGAATTGTATGTGCCAGCCCTTTGCCCATCCTGTGATGATGCTTCTTTCTGGGAGACTCTTCTATCTTCCATCTGGAGTTTGTCCTGATAGTCAGAATAACAAACACATGTGACTTTGACCAGGAGCATCACAGTACTCGGGTTGTTCTTAGCACATGAGGATTCTCCTAAACACTCCCCTGATGCCCACTGAGATGTTCAGACAGATCCACTCCTGCCCCAGTACCCCACTCCTACCTGTTTCTTACTTGGTTTCCATAAATGAGCCAGCACATGAACACCACTAGCAAGAATAATTAAGAAAGGTGATCTCCAAGCTTAAACCTTTGAATAGCCCACACTGCAGCTGCTGGTCTGAACTATAACATTTGGAATTCACCCTGTGAGGGTATATTCCATAAATCCTGTCTGAGACCAGAAATCCTCTGCTTCCCTCCCAGTCCGCGAGACCAGACCTGAGTGCACGGACCTACCTGCAGTACCATCAAAGGGCACTGGCTTGAATTTCTGGTACATTTACAGCATGCAAATGTTTTGAGGGTCAAGAATTATTCAGTGACAGAGATTAATTGCAGATCACAGACAGATTCAAGACAGTCACCACCTGCTCGCAGTCAAATTATAGGAAGATGCAGGCAAAACTGTCACATCTGTTCAATAATTCATTATTGACCTTTTCTACGCCTGAACCCTTGGAGCAATCCCTCTGCCTGCACCACGTAAACACCCTGATGGTCTGTGTAGACTGAGACCGCCGCACCTTTCATTGCTGTTTAGCTCAGGAAGACATGCAGTGTTTCAAACCGCCGCTAAATGGTTTGCATTTCTGCACCAATATAAACTTGTTTGAATACAATTCAGCGCTTCATGCTGCGCTCAGGATGTCACGGTGCCCTCTGTCCTGCGGACCCAGGGCACTGCCGAGCACCTGGACCAGCAGCTGCTCCCTCCAGCCCCTCTGTTACCCTGCTCAGTCATTTTCCGCGGCGACATGGATAGCCACTTCAGAACTGCCTGGTTCACAGCTAGGACAAAGTTACTGTAGGGAAGATAATTTTTCAGCCGAGGATACTATACACAGCATTGACAAGATTGGTATCACAGAATCAAGGAAACTTAAGATATATTTTTTACTTAATGAATTTAGGTTTGTCACCTCCCCCCTCCTTTCTCTCATTTTGTTTCCTACCTTTGTTTCCTACTTTCACAGAGATGGTATCTCACATTTTCCTGTCTGAATTTCATTTATCCAGCCCTTGACCAGTTCTCTCACCTTTCTGTGCCTCCACTGTTAGTACCTGACTGTTGCAGCTGGTGCTTGCAGCATGCCCACTCGGTAGGACCGCGGCGCACTCCTGTAGGTGCTGCGGGAGCAGGGAAGGTGCAGCCTGGCGATGGTCTCCTCTCCGACAACCAGAAGAGCTGACTCGTGGGCCAGTGCAAGTTCCCACAGCCAGACCACCTCCACCCTCCTCCTCGGAGGGTCAAAATGTCTTCTTCACCCTGAGGGGAAGGCTCCGAGCTGAGCAGGAGTAGCACCGCAGCTTCGCAAGCAAACGGGAAAGAGCTGTGAAGGGGTCAGAGGGTGAAGATCACCCCCAAATCTGGTCCTACTGAGATAGAGGATTCCCTTAATCCATTAATCCCTTCTCCAGTTCCGTGGTACGGTGGGGTCAGTGCACACTCGACATGATTAAAGTACTGCAGGAACGAAGCGCTAATAAATAACTTTTATATTCTTCATTTCTTCAGTTGTGACATATATAAAAGAGATAAAATGAGCCCTCTGAGAATCCAGCCTTAGCTCTTATCTTCTGTTTGAACCGTTAAGTGCCAGCTTGGTTATTACTCATGCTCTTGACATTGAAGTTTTTCCTTGAGCAGTAACTCTTGTGCTGAGGTTGCTGTGAGTAATCTCTGGGATTTAGGCAGCTGCATGCTCAGGCAGACACTCACCAACGCTGCTGAGCCCTGACGCCTGCTCCCCTTTCCCTCTGCTAAGCCCCAGCAGAGCTGGCTTTGACCCATTCCTTCCACCTGCACTCGGGGATGGGGAGCGTCAACGAAGTTAAGACCCTGGGTGCAAGGAGAGCTCACCAGCCTGTGACAGGACTGCAGTTCACACACACAACTGCATGGTTCTGCCAGGCCCTGGGACTTCTCCATTCACAGAACCAGGACCTGTGCCCCTCTGACTCCATGGACCAGCAACGTTCACCAGCCTGGCCCAAAAGCCCATGGTGACTCGGAGACAACTGTCCTTTCCAGCTGGCTGGGGCACAGAGGCTCAGTTGGCTTTCAGGTTGTCAATAGCAAGTTCAATGGCAAGTTATCCCAGAGAGCTGGTGCCAGACATGTCCAATTTATACAAGAGGTGTGAGGTTCACACACACGAGCCAGGTCGTTACCAGAATCCAAGATGATGGAAGGAAAATGAGATGGCTTTAGTTCATTTCCCAAGACTTGACACAAAGCCTGAGTTGTCCAGACTGGTCAGGGACAAAGGTCCTGACTGCAAGCCAGTCACTGCCCCGTGGGTTTAGGACAACGCTTCTGAGATCAGCCTACAAAGAGGAGCAGCAACATTCTGTAGCCAGTGTTACTCCGTCCATGGGTACTTTACTACACATTTCCCAGAATAATTCTCTCTTTCAGTCTTTAAAATATATCTTATTGCTAACCAATAAAGTTGCTTAAAATGCACCTGTCTACTACGAAAAACCTTTCTGAGGACATGGCCATGTAAAACAGTTTGTCCATGCTCATCACAGCCTGCGAAGCCGCTCTTATAACAGGAAACCAAGGGTCTCCTGCCACTGGCAGGTATTGATCTGCTACAGCCCATCCCGAGAAAGAAAACACAAAGTACCTCCTGAAGGGACGCCTAACCCAGGCTGTAATGATCCTCCAAGATGTGAAACCTGGTGGCCAGGACACAGGCCCAGTGTGTCCCAGTAACCCACATGCCCAGCTGGAGGTCTAACGACACCAGAGGGAAAAATTTTGGCCAGAAGTTTAATGGAGCTCAGGGATGGATTGGCCAGTTCAGCTGGAGGTGTGGGCAGCCATATCTCACTCCCTCCAAGAGATGATGTGCTCAGCCCAAGGCAGGATCCTACCCATGCCCAGAGGTCCAGCACTACTGCTCAGAGTATAGGGCACCTTGTCACATTGGGTGGTGTCTGTGAAGCCTGACCTACCACTTCCTTACTGTGAGAACAACAACCATACCCATGCCTGCAGTCTTGGCCTGTGGTCACCAGCTGAGGTTATGAACCCTCAGAGCCAGTCCTGATCCAAAAGCCAATGCCTTCTTTGGAGAATCGCTTTCCTTGGCCTGTCCCTGAAGGTCTGAAACCTATCTGGGCACACTGGTTTCTTCCAGCCCCACCAACTGTCAGATCTGATCAGACCAAACCAATAAACCAAATGAATAATCTCTTCCAGACTACGCCATATTATCTCCGCAAAAGGTCCATCTCCCCAGTCCCATGCAGTAATACCTGCAATCACCAAGTGAACTGCTAAGGAGTGGCCTTCAGTGCCAGCGACGGATGTGTACCACATACACATCCCCACCACGGTGCTGGGATGAAGAGCTGCCTTAACTCATCCTGAGCAAGACGGAGGCAGGGAGGTTTACAGACAGGGCTAGGGCTCCTTTGGTAAAGGTTCACGCACCCTGTGGTCGTTTAGAAGCACTGTTGGGTTCCTGAACTTTCACAGCAGCATCCACAACTGGCTACCCTTGCTGGACTTCTGCCATGTCATGTCCCTAGGCACAGACCCTTCAGCATGTGGGAATCACTGGTCTATATCAAATAAGGCTGCATAGCCCTTCTAACACGAGGTCCTGCAGGGAGACATCAGTCCCATCTGCCACTCATTATCCTTGTAACGGTGCCAATGAAGACCAAGGCTTCAGCCCTCGTCCCCCATGCCCACAGCATGGCTGGCAGCTCTGCATGGCACAGGACGGTGCACCCCGCAGCTTTGTGCATCCCCTCTCTGTGGCAGCAATAGGTCTCATCCCCGCAGAGCGCAGCGTCCGCCCACTCCATCCCGTACATGTCTTGTGCCCAGCCGAGGCACAAGTCCACACAGTGCCACAGCCCATGTCCACACTCCAAAGTGAGAGCTCAGGACAAGAGTCTTCATTGCCTGAGCTTCTCTCTTTGGTGAGGAAAGGAAAACAAACAAGAGGCAGGACAGAGCATTCAAGCAGAGCAGGAAAATACTCTGTACCTGCTGTGATGGGAAACAGAGCAGAATAGACTTGCCCATCCTGGCAGCTGTATTTGCCTCTAGAGTAAAATCTCATTCAAAAATGCATGTGAATTTAGTATTGGAATTAATACTCAGCTGCTTCCTCCCCTCCGGGGAGTGAGGCGAGGTGCTTCTTTCTGAAAATGGTTCTAAATCAGAGATATATTTTTCCCGACAGAAAAGCAGAGCATGAAAAGTCTGTATGCTAAAAAGCTGCAATAAAATTGATCATTTATCCAGAATAGACAAAGCCCGCCTTACTCTCTTATCACTCCTGGCAGGAGGTGGTGGGTCCTGCTGACCTCATGTTTCATGGACAGAACAAATGGCTTCTCCAGCAGCTTTCTGCTGGCAGGTTTCCCTTCTGGAGCTTCAATGGGCCCCTTCCCTGCCATAAGATTGGTCCTTGCAGACCCTGTAAGTACTGTCCACAGCAAAACGAACTGCCTTCCCTCTAGACTTTTCACCCTGCCATTGTAAATCCCGCTGGCTTTGTGCCAAAGACTACTCTAGACACAACCATAATACAGTCATTTTTCTTCTACATGTTGGAGAAGGAAACAGCAGAAATGCTATTCTTTCAAATAATTTAACAAAATACAGATCCCAGCTCAAGGTAACTCTTTAACCTCTTCAGTGAAAGTCGTCACTCCTGCCAGGGCCGTCCTGTCCCGCAGCCCGTCTGAGCGCGGCCGCGTGTGGGGGCTCTGCAGGGAGAGGAGCTCCGCGCTGCCATCGGAAAGCAGATCGCTTACAAGCCCGGGTAGATGGAGTGATAGTGGCTGTCCCTTGAGAGTCCTTTATGCAGTGAAAGCTTAGATGAATGGATGCGCTGCTGGGAAGAGCCATCCTTTGAGACTCCAGGGAATGAATGAGAGGAAATGCTGTTTCAGAAAACGCCTGTGTCTCTCAGTCCTTCTGGTCTGCAGCAGCACCCTGACATGTCCCAGGCAGGGCCTGCTCCCTGGGCATGCTCTCCTTCACTCCAAAATATGCCTGTGGCCAGCAGACCTGCATGCTCCCGTGTCTCCTGCTCACCCCCACGCACACAGCACGAGGGCACGTCGGCTGTAGAGGGTCCGTGCCCGAAGAAAGCAAAGCAAAGCAGCGAGGACTCAGCTTTGTCCTGCCCACAGGCAAGTCTGAGCAACACCTTCACATCACTCCAGAAGCATTTCATGTACTGACTGGAGGAGCAGGGAGAGCACAGGCTCCTAAACAGGCAACGGACAGCCCAAAATGGACTCGAAGGGTGGCAGTTTCCCGTAGGAAAGCTATGATTCAGTCTTCCTCAAAATGGTGCAATGACTAAGGCATTTTCTCTCCATCTCTGGGGCTGCAATTACAAAGTCTTTGCCCCACTGAAACCTGCTGTGACCCAGAAGAGGTATGAGCTAAGCTAGTGCTGACTTCATCTCTGTACTCACAAGGCAAACAGACTTTTTTTGATCCTGACTTAAATCTGTCTTGTAAACAAGGGATTCTAGGTTTTCTAGGGATCCTTTGAAAGAGCCACTGAAGGGTCCTTCAGCAGTCAGCATATAGGAAGATGAGTACAATATAAAAGTCCATGATAAACTAGGAGCTTATTTTGGGTTAACCCAAAAGACTGAAGTGTACAACTGTCTCCGAGGAGTTGCATCATTCTGGGGGGTGGGAGCGGGCCCAGGACACCCCCAGCCGGGCTGCACTGTGCAGGGCAGCCTGGTGCAGAGCCCGGACTTGCTGGGCAGCATCGCCACTTCTCACCGCCCTGCAGGTCTTGCGATGGGGCCTGTACACCTCAGCACACGGGCCTCTCTGGCGGGATGGACAGTCTTTACAGCCCATGACTGCTCCTTGCTGAAACGCCACCAATCTTGAGAGCCACCAAGGCTTGTGGAAAGCACTAGCAGGTGCTCAGCCTACCCCGTCCTAAGGAACAGGGAGCAGCCCCAGTATCGATGCTCGTCCCCATGCTCTGCCTTCCTCTGAGGGTGGCCTCATGACCTCTCCTGGTGGCACCACCACCTGCGCCCACAGCAGCTCCCCCAGGGCTATGTGAATAACAATGAACAGGGTAGCTCCTTCTCTAGCCTGGAGCTGATGGGACCTTTGAATTACTGACCCTCCTGCTCCTTCCCATTGAGGCTGAGCCCACTGACTCTGGGATTGACACAGCGACGCAGCACAGCTGAGCCCGGTGGACCCCCGCAGAAATGACAGTCAGGTTAGGTGGACCATGGAAAACATCTCATAGTTCCAGATAAGAAGGTGGGTCATGTGCTTCCTGTTATTTATATCAGAAAATAAACTCTCTGTAAGATGAATTTTAACATTAGGCCTAAAGCTACTGTATGATGGCCAAGCTCTGAATTTCCATATTATCCCTCTGCTGCGTGCCAGGTACATGTTCCCAACCATCAGCATCTTACTATACCAACCATGAAGATTCTATGATTCTATACATTGGATGTGGTGACATCCAATGATGGGCGGTGTCCAGCTCAACCACCAAGTCAAACAGCTCTTGACACTGGGCTCCTGGAGGAAGGAGGGCTCCTCCCCACTCTGAGTGGGAGCAGAGGATTGTGGCTCAAGCGTTGTTCCCTGGGAGGGCACAGCCAGAGTCCAGGCAGCTGCCTGCGGTGGGCACAGTGGCCCATCTCCTGGGCCCGCAGAGGAGCTCAGAGCATGGGTAACAACCTCCCTGGGCTTCCTCATGTGTTTGTCCTACTCCTTCATCCCACCCACTGCTCTACAACAGCCTGGGAAGAGGGTGGCTGTGCTGGACGAGCTGCCTTCCCGGAACGGGTCGCACAAAGCTGGCAGCTTCAGCGTAATGAGCAGGCGGCTGTGACAGTGACAGCAGCCTGCCGGTTGCTCCTCTCCAGAGCAGAGCGGTTCATCGCCGCGCACTGGTCTCTGCTGACACAGATATACAGGCAGAAGGCAAGAGCCCTGCATGTGCCGTGTGGTGCAAAGCTTTACACAGCCCAGAGATCCTGCCTGGGCCCTGCAGACAGAAAGGGCTTTTCCAAGGAAAAACAGGACAGGAAAGACCTAGTAATCCCTCGAAAGAAACACCAGCACATTCCTCCAGGCAAACAGTTACGTGACAGGCGGCAGAAACGGCTCCCCAAAGCTGCTGGAGAACGAGTCGACAAGTACCATGTGTGGAAATTTCAGCTCCAGTCCTGCAGCGCAGGCTATAATCATGTAGGAGGTGTAAGCCAGCCCTGCCAAGAATTCGGGGCTCTGCTCGGCAGAGACGCATGCGCTGTGTCCGCACGCAGTGTGTCCCCTGCCAGACCTGCAACGCGTGCGCCATGGCCCCGGAGTGCACCCCAAGGGTGCCTGGAGCCAGCGGGTGCTCCTGGCTCTGCTGCAGAGCACTGACACGCTCACTGCACCTCCCGGCCCTGCCCAGCGCACCAGGCAGAGGCTGGTGGAGGGGGACGCGGGTCTGACCGCTGGGGCTGCATCCCTCGGTCTGCTGGAATGGAAGAGCCCGTAACACAGGAACACAGCCACCCAGCGTCCCTGTCCCTCCTGCTGCTGCCGTGCAGTGGGACAGCTGATGAACACAGGTTATTGTAGGGTCTAGCACAAGTCTGGGAGGTGGGAGGGGATCACTGGGATACACTGGTGCCAGCCACAGCCTGCAAGAGCCCCTTGGGCCATGCTGCATGGGAACAGCCTGGCGGCATGTCAGGGCAGCCAGCTAATTAGCATTGGGGCTGGCATGGGAAGTGTTTAGAGCTTGGAGGTGTCCCATCCCCAGTCCTGCATGTGTTGCCGAGTGTTGTGGGCTGGCATGCTGCAGGGACCTCCACAGCACATGTCCCAGCCTGGGACAGCTCTGACAGAGGAGAGAACAAGACAGGAGGAGACCAGAACCCAGTCTCTGAGTGTCAAGAAGGACATAGTGAAGTCAGAGAAAGTCTGGAGAGCAGTGATGGAAATGCAGAGGGGATGAAGGTGCTGCTGTATGAGCAGACACCTGCAAGGAGACTCCGGAGAGGAGAAGGCTGAGGCAGGGTTTACAAACTCATGGAGGTAATGGGTAAACTGAGTGCAGGACTGGTGTTCCCCCACCCCTGCTGAGCTAGAATCAGGGTGTAGGATGATGAAACTGTTAGGAGACCAATTTGTACGATATGAAAGCACTTCTTTATACAACCACTAGTGAATATCTAAGTACTGGGCTGCCATGAGCGGTTGTAAAGGTAGGTGCTATCAGCAGTTCAGAAAGAATTTAGACAAATCCATTGATTAACTAGACAAATTAATTACTTAGACCCCTGTTAAACTGTCAGTATAGCAACAGAGGGATTTCAGGCAGCATGTGGTGGTGGTGTCAGAGCCCTGAGGCCAGCCTGCAGGAGGGACGGTGTCTAACACAGGAGGAAGGCCAGGCTCGCAGCTCCTCCTCACCTACACCCCATCAGAACACACTGAGGCGATCTCTGGGGGGCTCAGCAGCGGGTGAGCGGGGCAGGGAGGTGACCCAGGGCTGGGGGCAGCGGAGGTGTGGGGGCTTGCAGGCAAACCCGGTCTGTGAAGGCAGAGCCCTTTTAATCAGCTGGAAAAATAAATCTGTTTACAGCAAGGAGAGATGCATGGCGTGAAATGACTGACAGGCATGAAAATTGTTCACAATAAAAGTCCGGACGAGTGTACCGGTGATCCTACACACACACATCCCACACGCGTATGGGAACTGCCTCTCTTCCCAAACCCCAGTAAGTACCAGCCCTTATGTTCCAAACTACTGGAGAGGTCTTTCCAAATCAAAGCTTTCAGTCCGACAGGAGAAGTATCAATTCCAGACTCGGCAAAGGGGGGAGATACATAACACAAGGGACGGGGCTGGCACAAGAGCGTGGCTGTAAACAAGCTGTGAAGTCACTTGGGCTGTAATGAGAGGATGGTCCCTGGCTGTCAGCGTGTCCTGGGGCTTCACGCCTTCTGAAGAAGGTGGTGGATCTTGAGTCAGTGGGAGCAGGGATGAGACTCCAGCCCAGGCATCCATGAAAGCCAGTCCAAAGGGTGGTCTGTCTGGTCTGGTCTGCAAAACATCTCAGGCTGTTCTCCTTGCATCCCCAAATGAAGGTCCCCAGCTCACTGAAAATGGGAATCCAGCATCTTCTGCCTATGCCTGTAGTGTCACCTGAGCTGGGCCTCAGCACCAGGATTCTGGTGCTCCATATGAGACAGCAGAGATGCAAACATGACCAGGAGTCAGGTCTTAAGCAGGACTATCTCAAGCAAATTTTTTTTTTCTTTTTTTTTGAAAGATAATCTGACACCAGGTTTCTCCCCCTCCTTCCCTGCCTCCCCTGCTACCCACCCTAGGACTTTCTGGGGAAAAATATGAAAATCCAAAGAAACCTCCCACTCAGAAATGATCTCTGCAGCAGTACATGGAAAAAACAGCAGAAAGACCTCAGTATCACAGCAATTGAGTTCAGCTTCTAGAAAAATGTTACCATCTGTACTGCTTTCCTCCAGTGCATGGACTATAGCTTTCCATGTCTCATGCCTTTCCTTCTGAAAAGATAGTCCAGAAAACTTGTCACCGCTTTATTTCTGAGAACGTAACGGGAGGGGAATTAGGTTCCTGGAAATGTCCGAGATGGGACCAGTGACAAGGCTTAATGACCAGGGTCGGATTCAGTCGCTTTAAGAATATTTCTGTGTGCGCATGGTTTTGCTGCTGCTGCTGTACATCTTCTGTGGAAGTACTGAGATAAGTGCGGTGATGGGAAGCAGCACCAAAGGCAGGCAACTAGACAGACAATAAAGAGGCTCTTTTTTCTTTCATGAGCTCTCATCCCTCATGGCAGGTTTATAACAGCTGACTCCAGTCGTGCTGGACTTGCAGAGAGATAGAAAGCCGTTACCCTTCTGGGAGCTGGCAGGGCACCGGAACGTTCACCTGGGATGGGGCCCAAAGCGTCACCTTTTCAGAGCCTTGAACTTTCTGAGTGAATGACTTAGTTTAGATTAAAAGAATCAACAAAACCGAGTGCAAGGCATTCTCTGCTGGTACGGCAGCATCAGCCCTGCCAGCCCTGCCAGCAGGCTCCTGGGGATTTAAAGGAGAAGCAGACAGAAAGCAAATACTTGGGAAATACAGAGATCCCAATTACTTGCTGGGGCCAGGAGGATGCACGGTCGGAGAGCAGCTTTTTTAGTTTCAAAGACGCACTCATGTTTTGATAGCTCAGTTACTTTTTTCCAATAACTACCAAGGAAAAAGAAACTGTCTGCTCAGAGATTATCTTTGCAGTGATATGTGGAAAGCAAAGCAGAGCTGTAAAATATCTACAGTTAGGGATCACAATCTGGAAGAAGAAAACAGGAAACATGAAACCAGTGGAAACCCAAAGATAAATGATCGTCCAGCTAAGGAGAGTTTGAGACAGGGAGATATTTCCTGCTAAAGAAAGGAGGGTTTGTGGAAGTGACACCTCATCCTGTACGTCAGGAGAAGACTTTCCATCCAAGAATGAGGCAAAAATATTATTGCCTACCTTGGGGAAAAGGAGAAAGAGGACAGGGAGAACATTTCAGTTCTGCAGACAACACCATACTGCATGTGATATGGAGAGCTGTGATAGGGAGAGCTGACCCGTGACAGAGCTGGCAGGTAGCGCTCGGGTCCTGTGGCAGAGAGTTATTTTTCTCTGGAGCGAGCTGAGGTCAGTGGGGGGATGCTGCTGCCCACCCCCTTCTCTGAGCTGAGCTGCACATCGTGGTGGGGCAGGAGACAGCGCTGTGCTGGGGTCGGCTGCGGGGGGAAGCCAAGGGGGAACCACCCAAGGGCACAGCCACTAAACACCGCTCCCCCCACACAAAATCCCAGGAACCAGTGGAGATGTCTGGAAGGAACAAGCACCAAAGGGAATTGAAGCCACCTGCCAACCTGTGAGGCAGTGACTTCCCACCCAGCTGGGCTGCACCTGATGTGCCCTTCTGTGCTGGCTTCTCCAATGGATGTGGGGACTTTCCCATTCCGTAGCCATCCTGCCTTAGCAGAGGCACCCCGGCATTTCCTACCTCTACAGCTTGTGCCATTGTGACCTTCTTGGTGTCAGAAGGGAGCATTTGGGGGTGGCTGCATGCTCGTTGTCTCATTCAGTCTTGTCTCTACGGACAGCATGCCCCCTGCCTTACTCTGGCCCCGAAGTGCTGGCACCGCTCTGTGCCTACAGACACCACAGCCTCAGCGGAGCGAGGGGAGGCCGGGAGGAATCCTTGCCCCTCTGCACTCTGAGGCTGAAACCCCATTGGCTTCACAGGAGCGAGGGTTTTACTTGCTGTTTTTCAGGCTGCACTTGGTCAGAGATCCACTTGGGAGCTTTATCAAAACAACGTCCTAGCGAGCTGCCATGACTCGGGGGGACTGGAATGTGTCCCTGGGAAAGCCTCCCCGGCACTGCCACGGCACCAGGCACTGCACGACCGAACCTGCCACTCTCTCCTGCCCCACAGGACCACAGCCCCCAAACAAGCCGTCCACACCAATTGCAAATGCGCGGCGCATCTGTTCCCCCTGTTCTCCCATCTGCCTCTTGCTGCAAATCACATGTACTGGCCCTGGATGTGGATCACACGTACCAGGGACTGGATCCAGCTGTACTGGAGTTGGGGAGACAGCACAAACTACATGGTCCACGCCTTGCAGTGCCAAGGGTGGGGGCCCATTGACCCCCCAGACATCTCAGAAATTCTCACCAGCAGACTATGGCTCTTCCAGCAGTACTGCCTCCCCCATGGCAGTGGGTCTTCGGCTCACAGCATTCAAGTACTCCAGGAGAAAAGAGCAGCCTTTGTAACAAGACTTGCCTTGGGAGATCTGCTTGATGGTCCACTTCTCAGAGCCCTGACAAAACCCAACAAGCTGGATGACAGACCGTGCCAGCTCCAGCTGGCACCAAAAATCAGCTCTCACTGAAACGTCTCCTTCCTCAGTGTCTGGGTCTGTACTCAGTTTCCTCCTCTCCTCCAAGCCCAGCTGCCTGCCTCCCTGCCGGCCCCCAGAAAACTTGTATGGTTTTACACCTGCGTCTGGCTTTGCAGGTGTTAAAGCCACAGCAGAGTTTCACGCAAACCTCTGGGGAGATGCAGCTGGGGAGGGTTCCCCCATCAAACCTCCTCCTCTGGAGGATTTAGAGCCAAAGACGCTTGTCCTCCCTATGTGTTTTGTTTTGGTATCTTGTAGGTCATTTTTTTCTTTACTTGAGTGTGTTATTTTAACCTCATGCCATTATATAATACTAGAAACATAATGAATAATAGTACCAGGCTCTTAGACTATTTGCTCAGTGTTTCCCTGGGGTTTGACGTAGGCATGCTTTCCTATCCTTGTTCTCTCTGTCAGTCTTTTCCAGCAAGGCAGAGAGCCTGCATTCTCTCCGCTCTGCGCTGGGGATGCTGTTGGCACCTCTGTGCCACCCGGAGGAAGGACATTCTCCAGCTGCAGCACAGCGATTCACGTTCACACTGCACGGCCTTACCAAGGTCAGAAGTGCTAGTCACACGGGTGAGGACAGAAGAGACAATGGTGGCATCTTCTCTGGTTTGATCTGTAGCAAAAGCCAAGAAGAAACAAGAGGAGTTTTCCATATCCAAGCCATGTCCCTGCCGCAGGGAGGTGGGTCTACAAGGTGCCCATGCTCCCCCACGTTCCTATTCTCTTGTGGCTGGGGTTCGTGGTAGGTGAGCACCTCGAGACCACAAGCCAACAGCTGCACCAGGCCATCTCTATGGAAGCACGGAAGATTTGGACCAGCTCTCACCCTCCTCAGCCACTATCCTGGTGTCCATGGCAGGGGAGGATTCCTCTTACACCTTAGAGCGTTCCACTTTCCCTTTTGCTTCCCTGGGCTGCTCCAACAGATTTGCAACAAGCTTGGCTGTTTGGGGGGATCACAGCTTCATTACAAAAGCAATGGGGAGGAAAAGACTCTGAATGCCCACCTTCTTCTGGCTACTCTGGCAAACTCAGTGCCTGGTCTCCAGCAAGATGCCTCATGTCAGGTGAAGGGAATGCCTCCTTAGCTTCTCAGGCTTGCTCAGCCTTTGTGGGTAACTGGAGTTCCTAACTAAAGTTGGGAAAAACTCATCCCTGAACGTTGATGGGTTTGGAGGCCAAGCTTTCTTCCAACCCACATATTTGACACCCCCAGGCCTCACGCATCCTTGACCCCCATCCCCGACTCCTGCTAGATGATGTTCCGCCAGCCCTGCCTATGTTCTGGCCAACCCGCTGGGGGTCCCCATCCATCCTCTCCCTTGTCTGATGCTGACCCAGTCTGCAGCTCTCATCTCTTGGCAGTCCCTTCGTGGAAGCTGAGACTTAAAAGCAACCTGCGAGTGTGAAGAGGTCTCCTGGGTGAGCACACCCAGACGCAGCAGGGTTTTTATCTGCTGGATGCTTCCTATTCACCGCACCCTGAGGTGACATCTTCATGCTGAAAGCAGCAAATATTGATGCAACTACTGTCAGACTGGTCGCAGGTTGGAAAGCTGAGACGTGGAAAGCAGAGTCTCCCTTACAAATGGCATGAACCTAAAAATCTGCACATAAGAGTTTATAAAGAATTGGGCCCTGAGCTCCGCCCCATTAATGTTTATTTTTAACAAATGTTGGAATATTGTTCCAAAGGACTGGAAAAGGCCAACAGTGTACAAATATTTACAGAGCATAGAATAAACTGTCAGCCTCTTAACTTGACATCAGTCCCAGATGAAATTGTGGCAAGCTGATACAAGACTACTCAGAATTAAAAGCTGTTTCTGCTCTTAAAGCATGAATTCTAGATAGAATTCTGTGGAGTTTGGTCTGTAAAGGTAACAACTGACATGCTGGCCTTCCCTGAGGACTGAAACTCAGTGATATTTTGTGCTTGAGATTCTCATTGACCAAAAATGACATTTGCTCTGCTAAGTAGATTTGCGCCTGCCCAACAGAGAGATCCTGAACTGCTAATAGGGTGTCATCATCTGATGGTACCGCAGGAGTTTCGGCTTGGGGGGGGCTGCATTAGTGTCCTGCTCTAAACCCTGCACAACTCAAGCTCTTTATCAGTGCTCAGGGAAAAATACTTCCTGTTGAGGAAAAATATTTGTCATTGTGGTTTTCCAAGTTCAAGAAACGTGTTGTAGTCAAAAACATAAGTATTTAGTGTATGCAGCATTTGAACAGCGTAGTAATTGAGGGTTTGGTTAACTAGGTGTTACTGACCATGCATTTTAATATCACTCAAGCCAGATAAATCTTATACTTTCAAGAAGGAAAATGAAGATGTCATTGACAGGACAGCGGACTGTACCCTGGAAAGCCATGACCTTGAAAATGACCTAAGGGTCAGTGTTGATAATATTAGCACAAATTGCCAAAGTGATGCTTTGTCTATATGTGGGAATGCAATCTTGCCTGCAGAAACTGGGTAACACTGACTCTGAGAAATGTGTCAAAGTTATCTGTTTATGACATTGATAAGACCATACTGGAAGAGTCTTCCCATTTTTAGCCTTATGAGTTTCTTTTAAGATACCAAAAAATGAAAAAAAAAGAAACGGTTCAGAAAAGAGCTGCAGAAAAGACATAGTGTCTAAAGGGCATGTTTTAGTGAGAGATTAAAGTAGGTCAATTAATTTAACTTATCCAAGAAAAGATGATGAAGTGACTGAACAGTGTTTATAAGTCTACATTTCTACAAGAAGAATCTTTGATTTAGTGGAAAAATAAAGAGCAGGGCTTACTAGCTGGTGGTGGAAGTGAGACAATGCCAGCTGTACTGGAGGTGGCCAGTTCAATAAAATCAGCATCTCAGCTCAGGGATATGTTGGTTGCTTCTGTTCCCTGGAGTGTGTGGCTGGACCCCACTTTCCACCGAACCAGTGCCAGAGAGCTGCACGTGGACATTCCTGGGCATGATCCCCGCCCTGCGGTTGCCCCTGACTTGCAGCCAGGGATCTGTGAATCTGTTCGGAAAAGCGAAGGCTTCTTGTGCTGCCTGTTCCCCAGAATTGTGCTGTGACTCTGGAAAGCATCTGCAGGATTCATAACTCTGATGCGTTAGACCCCAGCAGTGATGGCTTTTGCCATTACAAAATAGGGCTTGGAGAGGACTAAATTTGCTGGCTATTGTAAGTACTGGCTGCACTGAGTCCAGGTATGTGACAGCATATTAAATTAAGACTTTGAATTCATCTTATGCTGCAATATAAGGCAGCAACGGACTTCATTGGCAAGAGAGACATGTAAACGAGAATCTCAACTAACAATAAACATTTCTTCCGTGCCAGCAGCTGCTTACAGGTTGTACCCAAGCATGTAAACCAAACCAACACAGATTGTCAAAAATAATAGCGGTCCATCCTTTCTGCTGCAAAGTGACACCTTTCAAGTGCTGTGGCAACGCACAGGGTAGAAATGCAGCTGGATCTCCCCAACTGGGCATTCCTTGGGAATGACAGCAGCTGGCATTGCACGGAAGAGACGGCACGGAGCCCCTGGCAGACCAGGATGCTTCTGATCTCTGGCTGGCCAGAAGCAGAGGAATGGACATCATCTTGGAGGCCCCTTCATGTGTCAGTGGTTGCTCTGAGTAAATGGGTTGGCTCATTAGTTATCTTGTCCTCAAACAGCAGAATGATTGCTGGTATGTTTTCAGTTTCAAGCGTGCAAGATAAATGCTTTCGAACTGGAAGATCTCTACTGGAGGTGGGCACACAGAATCTGCCTACCTTTCTGCCTGTCACGTTTCTATGGGGTGATGGACAGGAGCTTATCAGACACCATACTGCACGAGGGGCAGCTCATTCTGGGGGTGTGCTGCATTCCCCATGCTTCAGCAGGTCCGCATGCCAAACTCGTGACAGACAGACCTCACGTGCCGTTTCCAGCATCTTATGCACAACAGCAATACATGACAGGATACAAAATGAGCTCAGTCCCTTTGCTTGGTGGCCAGAGCATATGGTAGGAATCTTCTAGAGTCCGACACATGAGGCATTTGGACTCTGAATCCTATTTTCTTCTCACTCTCTTGAGCACCAGGGATTACAGGCTTAGGCAAGTCAGCTGGGGATAACAGAGCTGTGTCCAAGGGCATGAGTAGAAAACGGGGAGGAAAATCTCTCCAAAACCTATTCCTCAACTCCAAAGAAAACATGAAGCAGCAGCATATAGCATCAGTTAATTCTCCTGCCACTGTTTTGGAGACTGCTGTTTACATTAATGTGCTAGCTCACATAACAGAATGTATAGCTCTTGACTCCAGTCCTAAGGACAGGAACCGAGTACAGCCGTCCCGTATTACACAGAGGAAGCGTTCAACAAGAAGTGGTCCTTGGGCTGCCCTGCAACTGCAGCTCCACCTCGCAGAGCACATCCTCTCAGGTGTTTGGTAAGACAGAGGACTTGCCCAGACTGTCCCTGTCTGCAGGCGTCGGCTGTCCAGGGAGGGCTGGGCAGAGCAGGACTTCCCATTCTGTGACACTGGCGTTCCTCAAGCTCTTCACCTCCACCTCCTAACTGTGATGAAGCCCCAGACAAGGCCTGAGCCAGCGTCATGCCAGACTGCCACACATTCCACCACTGCCAAGATGCATCACATTGAGGGCAAGGACGTCGCCAAGGACACAGCCACCATTTCCATGGGGAAGGGGATCGAAGTGCAGCATCAAGCAATCATCTCTGAAAGCGCCATTATTATCATGGTGAAAGCATCTTCACATGACTCAAAGCATCTAACAGTTATTACGGTCTACAAAACGAAGAATTTCTACCTCCCAGCTACTATGAAACACCCTCTGCTTTCTGATGGACCACCAGAGCTGCACCCCATGGCAGTAAACACCAAGGCTGCCCAAGGCTGCCTGACCCAACAGCACCCTGGTCGGTCAGGCGCCACACGAGGAGAAGGACCAGCAAGCATCACCATCCAAAACAGATGCATCTTCACATGGATTTACAACTGTAACTTCCCTACTCACAAGTACCCCAATTCCCTCCAAAAACTGTCATCTGGGTTCAATTTCACTAGATGTCCAGTGTTTTGATATCAAACAACGTTCCCCTGGAGGATGTCCTAGTGCCTTCATTGTGATAAGAGGCTACTCAGAAGGCTGGTGTTAGTTGCCTGTTTGAAACCCACAAGCTTGACACATGCAAGCCTGGTGCCTCGCTCACAACTGGAAATCATTTATTTTGAAATTACAGACATTTGAGAATGGCCCCTAAGCACAAGTGGCATGGCATATGAAATGCACGGGTGACCGTGTTCCTGGGTTTTTGCTTTCTGCTATCACATCGGCAGGGCAATAGATGGGAACATCTGTGAGAGCTCTGGAGTTCCTGTGAGATATTATGGGAGGACGTCCCGAGAATATGAAAGTGCTGTTTTCTCAAAGGCTGATAGGTAGGTACCCTCCTGTGCCACGCCAAGGCCATTGGCTGGTTCTCAACAAATACAAAATCTGTGATGCCAGGCAGGAGCGCTGCCTCGGAAGGCCTCAGTGAATATAGATGACAAATTTCCCCACATAGCCTGGCTGTGGCATCAAAGTGAACTGTGTGGTTCAGCCACTAGACCCTGCTGGGAGCAGGGTGCAACCTGTGTAGAGGAAATCCATGCCCAGGGGAGACCCTGAACAAAATCCAGACCCTTGTTAGCCTAATCCTGATCTCAGTGAAACTGGTGTAAAGCATGAGTAAGTCCACAGGGATGAAGACATATTCAGACGGATCCATGGAGAGGCCACACATCAGCTACAGCAGCAGAATCTTAGACCCATCTCTGCATGGTGCTATGGGTTGCGGTTTGATGAGTTCATGCAGGGATAAGGACAACGTGTAACCTTGACACCACTTCAACTCCCTTGACCCAAATCTGCCCTAAAGTGAATTTGTCCAAAAGTAGGCTGTGAACTGTATCTATTTGCACCCACCACAGTAACCAGCAAGTTGCTGCCGGCACTGCACATTGTCCAACTTCCACTGAGGCAAGATCCTTCATGAGACATCCTTAATCTGTGCAATCACCCCAAACCTTGGCCCTATAACACGTCCCAGAACCACATGCTACATCCAGGCAGATGTTCCTAGACAAAATACACTGCCACAAATGGGGTCTCTGCTCCCTGCCTCCTCATAAACAGGGTCTTTGCTCCCTGCCTCCTTTCCAGCCCACGGGCCTGCAGAGTCACCTTCACTGTCTCACCATACAGGAGGAACTGGAAAAAGGACCTGAAGGGCAGAAATGAAAGCAGATATGTAGAGAGCACAGGTGTTTCAATAAGGGTTGAAACTGAATTGTGCTCACTCTTATTTAACCTGGAAGAAGAGAGTCTGTATAAGGCGGCTTTAGTTTGAATGAAGGTCAGGATCCAGGACTGCTTAGAATGCTTATGTTTTGGATTTGGGATGCCGTGGGCATCACAATACATTAGTTACAGACACTAAGAGGAATGAGGAACTGAGAACGCATCCACCAGCCTTCCCACTACAGCTATGGACTCTGTCTTGGCGTACAGAACAATTCCTGACCATCGGCCCTTCGTGCTCTCTTCCTTTGCTTGCTTTGTTGCCTTTCCACAGCTCTGGGCTAGCAGTTCACTGTTCCTCTCTCCAAAATCCACTTTTAATGCTGTCCCTTCTCTGCTGCCCATGGCCATGATGCCTCCAAACCAGATCTTCCTGCCTCCCTGGCCTTGAGACCCCTTTCGTGTTCCCATGTCCCTTTTCCAAGATGAAAAAAGTCCAAATGTTCTCTCAAAACAGAATCAAGTATCACAAAAGGTTTCTTAAAATATCATCTCTCACTGGAAAAGGGTGAGTTTTCTAATTAGAAAAGACATGTCAGGGCCTCATGGCGTTTGTGTCAGGTTGGACTATAGCCAAGGGCTTTCATCATGCATCAGCCCAACTCATAGGGAAGACCTCATGGAGCACCATGGGTGATGTAGTCCAAATTCGGAAGGCTGTCCCAGCCAGGATGACAGTGACAGGAGTTTCCAAAACTACAAGTCCAGTGACTCACCTCGTGGCATCCCTGAGTCAAACTGCCTGGCTTTTAGCCAGCTCTCCACTGAAATAATGTGGGCTGTGATTTTTCACTAGAAAGTAAACATTTTTTCCAGAGAAAAAGTCTTACTTATGAGAAGCCTCATCTGAGCATTGCAATAACTTTGGTCATCCCCTTCGGGCTGCCCACCCTCGGGGGATGACCCTGGGTAGCCTGGGCTGTGCATCCCTGCTCCCAGCGGCTTCTGGAGGGAGGGCTGTGTGTTTGCTGGGATGCAGCCCCGTCTCTGCGCTCCCACACACCCTGTTTTACAAAACTGAAGGTACCAGCACTTTCAGACGCAGCTTTTCATCGCGGCAAGGAGGCTGGGGGGCTTCCCTTTGGCCTCCCAGGGAGCTGCGTGAAATTCAGCCTCTTAAAGGTGCTGCTCATTAGTGATGTGCTTTGTTATCAGGCATGGCTAATTGCTGACACCATTTCCCATTCATAAGTGTTCAGCTTTGCAGAAAACCAGGAAAGCTCTTACCCACAGTGCTAATTCCTTTGATGATAAAGTTCTGGATGTGCCATATCAGCCCTCAACCTGCCTACGCCAGGAAGCCTTTATTTAGCATCAGCATTTATCATTGCTAAATGTATAAATAATACCATTAGACACTCTGAGCAGTGATAAAATTAGCAGTGTAAACAGAGAAAGTGAGTGACCTTAGTGGAGAACCATTGTTGATTTTGACCCAACACCTACCAGCATGATTAGTCACAGCAGAACTGCTCAGGGAAAGGGGCCATTGGGGCTTGTTTGGAAATTAGAGACTTGCACTGTTTATTTTATGGAACAGATCTAATTCCTGCTGAGTTTCTCTATAAGCACCGGGTCATGGCCCCACCTCCGTTCCTCCGGATGCCCCGCGGGCTCATCAGCTGGGAGCCTGAAGGCTCGGATGAGTAATGCTCCTGAAAGCTGGACTCTCAAACCAGCGGGAGGAGATACCCTTCTGCCTGCCCTGCCTGTCCACTCCGGGTGAGCAGGGGCAGGAGGTGCCACACAAACATCGCCACGGGAAACTGAGACACTTCTAGTGGCTTCATACCCTGGCAATTTTCCACAATGATGGCTTGTGTCTGGTGCCCCTTCTCCTCTCGTCTGTCCACCCAGCCAGCTGTTCCCCTGAGTTTAGACCCTGCAAAGCATCAGCATTTGCCACTCCTTCTCTGGCAAAAGTCTCAGTGGGCACTTGGCTATGTGATGAGGAGTACAGGAGCCAGCACAACTCCTGGCTGTGCAGATAGCCACACAAGTGAGGGGTCTCAGGGAAGACGTATCTGCCAACGGGTAGGACAACCTGTAAAGACTGCAGCATGGATGGCTACTCCAGCTGAACAGGCTGCCTGAAGAGCTGTTGGGTGGATACTCAAGCAATTAGAATTCAGTGTACGCCAGTTACAGGTTCACGTGGTGCTTGTTGATGTGCTAAGCTGTCAGAGTGTAAAATAAATAGGGAACTCCCAGGGCTTCACCTGGGCTACAGTAGGCGTGTTGCTTTGAAAAGGTTGGCCAACTGTAGCTGTGAAAAGCTGAGATGAAATCATAGAAAATCATGCAAACTTTGCATTTCTTAATTATTTTTTCAAAACGGACCCTTAAAGGTGGCTGAGAGTCCCACCTCCTGAAGGGTCTCAGATGACCTACAGTCCTGTGCACTGGGAATATTTTTGGATTCAAGGACCTTAAAATCCTAGAAAGATACTCTCCCTAACTGCAGAAATGAAACTTAATTAGATCCACTGGGTTGTGCCCATGGCCTCAGTGCAGTGGTATCCCATTGCGGCCACTGAGGGACATCTGACAAAGGGACTTCTCAGGACAACAGCTCAAACCTGGGCAAAGGAAGAGTCCTTGCAGCCAGCAGGCAGCTCATGGCCTCCAATGGATGTTGGTTGCAGTCTCGCAGCTTCCTGATGCCAACATAGTTGAGAAAGAAACCTGTGCTTATATTCTCATATCCACTATCCACTCATATCCACCAGCCTGAAGGCAACCCTCAGCTTACAAAATACGATTCACCGTCCCTGGGCAAGTAATCTCCAGGCGGTCAGTGATCATGCTGACACAAAGCAGCGGGGCCCTCAAGATCACCTGCTAATCTTCTCAACAGAAAGCCAGGCTCCAGAGGCTGGACAAAATCACAGTACCCGCAGGTTTGAACCTTCAGGGTCATATTTCTTTTCCTAATCCCTAGCACCAAACAGCATTGCCTCAACCTTAGCACTGGGTCCTGGTCTCTGCCTTAGCCTGCCCAGCTGGCTAGGAGTAAGCTGGCACATGTGAGTGCGGTGACACCTACCACCTACCACAGCTTTGCTCTCTGAAATGCCTCCCTCCCTCTCCGTTTTCCTCTCTCTCCCACATATGTAGTTGGTAGGTAACAAATTATATGTTTAATGTATGTAAGAAACCACAGTCTTTTCATCCAGGTCTGTCAAACTGCATCAACTGGCAGCAGAGCTCAGTGGGCCTCTAGAGAAGCTGAAGCCCCTGTAAAGGGTTGACTCTCCTAGGACAAGTTATTAATAGAAGCAAAGAAACATTGGTTGGAGGGACTTCAGGAGGGCGTCTAGTCCAAAATCCCCATTGGGTTGGAAGAGACATAGCTAGTCAAATGACAGCTGATTTGGGAAGTTCAGAGCTAAACAAGACTGATGTCGTTCCAGAAAGCTGACACGGATCTGTTACTTGATTTACTATAATTTAATCAAGCTGATCATTAGGTTAATTTGACGATCTGATGTAGAATAAGATGCACTGGAACAAGTCAACCAGGGCTGTGGGAGGAGTTCCAACTCAAGAATCAATACAAAGCAATTGCTGAAAATACGTGCTCTACAAGTACTCACTTGGGGAAACACTCTGGCCTACTCTGTGCAGGAAGACAAGCCAGATGACGTCCCTTCTTGGACTAACCAGCAGCGAATCTCTGAGTCCCTTCTCCGACCATCCCTCTGGCTTTACTTAGTTACCTATTTCAGTTATTAATAAACATTATTTGGGCACCGGTGAGGTTTAATGGTTCCCTGCCTTGCTGCTGGGATTTAGAGATATCTCACAGTCGATAAATGAGAGCAATCTCGGAAACTTTACCTGTAGTCCTACTATTGTCCTACTACCTTGGAAGAGGAGTGTGGTTGGGCTTGGAGGTGAGCTGGTTTCCGTGCAGAAATTCTCTTCCCATGAGCAAGGTGGTACCCAGATCTCAGGGAGAGGGGACACAGAGTTTGTCCAGATCGCTGCGAACCACAGAGCTTCACTGTGAGAAACTCATGAGAAACAAGAAGGAAAACGCCCTGATACACACCTCAGGGTACCCAGAGAAACTGCTCTGGGGGAGTTTCTTCATCCCACTGCTCTGAAGCCAACCTCCTCCTGCCCTTCCCCCAGCAGTGCCTTTCCATCGTCAGCCTGCTTGTTCCCCGTCCAGGAGAGAGCGGTTATCTCACCCATGTCCAGGCAGACCCTAGGCAGTCCCCTTCTGTGGATTTTGCTATCTTGCTTGTCTTTCTCCTCCTGTAACTGTCTGCAGACAGGCGTTGGGGAAGACTTGTGGCCTAATTGCAAGCACATGCTGGCCAGCCCTGCTCACAGCCTGATGGTCAGAGCTCTCTCAGGAAATGTAAGCGAGCTCTGACGCGTGTGTGTGTCACATTAGTTTTCCTGTTGTGCTGCTGATTGGCGTGTTTGACCCAAACTAAACAATACCTACGCCATGCACTCCACAGCGCTTTCCCACTTGCGACTGCCAGGTGCTGGCAAGCACAAGAGGCAGGAAGGTTGCAGAGCCTCACCAGAGCCGCAGGCAGGTCCCAGCCTGCTAAGGCAGCTTGCAGTGAGCAGCACTATCCTCAGGAGGGAGAGCAAAGCGCTTTGTCACCCTTCTTCCCTATTTCCCGTTTGCTCCCTGCCTGGGTTCCCATCACAGCCACTCTCAGCGCTGGCCCCAGCCTGTGTGTTATACCCATTTCTCAAGGGCCTTCCCTGGGTTTGGATCTCCTTCTGAAGTCTTGCAAGCTGGGATGAACATTCTCGCAATCCCACGCTGGCCACAGGCTCCCACACTCAGTGCCACCTGGGATTTCCTTTTCTTCTCTTCGCTGGCTGCTCTTCACAAACCAAGTCGTTCCGTGTGTCACCTCCACGCACAGGACAAGAAATGGGGTCCTCCTCTGAGGCCATCACATTTGCTGACATGCCAGGCTGAGCCAAGTTAGTAACAGGGTAGAAAACTTCTTTTGGCTTGAAAACGAGCCTGGGTGAGCTGGCCACTGACAAAAGGGGAAATTTTGGAAGGGAAGCACAAGGAGGAAAGAGTGTGCTGGTAGAGATACACCCCCTACATGGATGCCCTACAGCTGAAGTGAGGGGAAGCGAGGCAGCGGGGAAGATGACAAAGACACTCTTCTCCAAGGTGCAAGGCTGGCACGAACACAGTGCCACTGTGCAGCCGAAGGGACTCAGCTGCAGAAGGTTTTGGTGGCACTCAGAACATGGCAATAGGTTGGAGAAGAAGCTCCAGTCATGGAGCGAAAAGGCTTGATGCACCCAGAGCCCGTAGGGTGCAAGGACCAACACTGGTGAGGTGAAGCAGCTACGTCCCCTGCCTTCCATCAACGGCACTTCAGCTCACCGACTTGACCCCCTTCTGAACCCGCACCCCCAGATCTCTGCTGAGCAACACTTCCCACCTGCCAACCCCTGCTGGAGTTCGGCCGAGCGCCAGCTGCCCCTGCGCGCAGCGGGGTGTCTGTGCCAAGGCGTTAGTGCCATCGCTCGTGGCACACTGAGCAGGCCACCTGCATCCCGCCTTGGTGTCACCCACCCACAGCAGGGCTGCGGCCATCGGCTTGCGCCCGCCCGGAGACGCAGCTCAGCTGTGCGTTTGCAAGCCACCGCCGTGCTGATGGGGATCTTGCAGAGCTGCCAGTTGCATTCCAGCTCGTTACGTTTTAATTTAGTCAATCCATAGGCTGCCTATTGTGAGGATATCAGCGCTGAGAAGCAAAATCCAAATCCAGAACATTGCAGAAGAACCAAACTGCCAAAATGCAGAGACAGAGAGACAAAGTAAATCTGTCATAAGGCAGTCCTGACAGACCTCCCACCCCGAGAGGAGCCAGTTCCCAATTAGCGCAAAGAACTTGGGCAAAGAGGAGGAACAGATTCAAAAACAAATGAAAGGGACCAAAAATGGTCAAGAAAAGGCCAGTGGAAATACTCAGGTCAGCGCTGTGCCACGTAGCACGGGGGGTGTCCCTCTGCGCCTTGGAGCTCTCCCCTGGCATGGACCTGCCCCAGACCCACCCTGGCAAATCTCCCAGGGACTTTGGGAGCAAGGGTCTGTCCGAGAGCAGCTCCTGTCCCTGCCTGGCATGCAGGACACAGGACTTAGCCATGATGGCAGTTAGAGATGAGGGGAGCAGACGGGTACGAGGCGAGGTTTTTGGGTCGTGGTGTGGCAGGGATGTCATGGGAGCGCATAGGGACAATGAGCACAACTCATAGGGGAGAGACACGGGGATGCTGGGAGGAATGGACAGGCAGCTACACAGGGCACTGAGAGGAGCCAAAGCCTCCTCACAAGGTTGCTGTGCTGCCTCTATACCCAGCCAGAGCCGCGTTTAGTCCCCAAGGGGCTCTGAAGACACGGCCAGCAAATGACAGGCCATGAACCAGCAGAGAAACCACCGCCTTGGTGCTTGCGTGGGGACAGCAGGGCAGCAGTGTCCCATGGGGCTCCATTCCCTGCGACATGTCTGAGCTGGAGGCATCGATGCAGGTGGGCACTTGGATGCTCCCCAGATCCTTCAGCTGCCCGTCAGTGCTTATGGAGAAGGAGGGAGAGCAGGGCAGCGGGGAGGAAGAAGGGAAAGAAAAAACTCTTCTAGTGGTATAAATCACGCAGGGTCTATGGCTATAACACTATTCCAGCTGAGCATCTGCCTGTAGAGCTGGAGGCCAAAGGGATGTTGGGTCTGACCTCCTACATAGCACAGTGCTCCTCAGCGACTCCCTCCTTGCGCCGGGCTCGCGCTCAGACAGCACATCACGAGCCATTTCCCGTAAGAGCCCCGGTCCCGATCACATCCAGCACTGTGGCTTTCACTGATCTTGCTGTGATAAAATAGTTTCCGACTCACTTTGAAGCTTTCGGGCTCCAAGTTCAGTCCATGTTTGCTGGCTGCCTCAGTTGGGATACTTGGGATGCTGTCTCAGGACAGAGCAGACGTCCACATGCTGCAGCCCTCGGTGAGTGGTCAGGGGCGGATCTCAGCTCCCCTGCGAGGACCCGGGACCCCCACATCGATGCTGAGCCCAGCCCCCCCTCCTGGCTCAGTGTTAGATCAGTTTGTGCGACCACTAAATCAATTCTCTAGTGCCTGGGCATATCGGAGAGGCCAGATGAGAAGAAGAAGGGCTGGGGGAAAGATGGGGTCACCAGCTGCTGTCAGATAGGCCCACTGAACTTCCCAAAGCAGCCAGGCACCAGGCATCACCCCCTCCCTGACTGCCCTCTGCTCTGCCTCATCCTGGTCTTCCTCCTGGTGGGCTCCTTGCCCTGCTCCTGCCCTCCCACCCCCTGCCCCTTTCCCCGGGAGCCCTTTGGCTTTCCTCAGCTCCCTGCAGTCCGCTGTTCTTCACTAACCTAAACAACTCTATGGGCTCTATGAATTTTTTCCCCTTACTGCTCATCCTGGTTTCCAGAACATTGCAGACTATGCAGATCATAACAGCTATATTTAAGGTTGCCTGACAGTTTCCATGATATGACCCATTGTTCGGTTGCTTACAACACTGCCAAACTTTAACCCTTTTGGGCTGAATAATTTGGGATAGCTTCAGCAAGAACAAGTTCAGCCCTTTTGAAAAGCAAAATTAGGGGGAAGCACTTGGTTTGCTCCAGTTCTTATCAAGGCTTTTTCTGTGAAGCAAAATCAGAGACTTGCCAGATTACGTGGGGAGGGTGCTTTGGGCTCAGGTCCGTCTCCACGCTGCGTCTCTTGTGACAAATCCATCCAGTTATGTGAGGGCCTGAAAATCACGTTTTCTCAGTCGCCTCCAAAGCAGCGCTGTGCCAGGCTGTCCCTGCAACTGCTGCGACGGCGGCACACGGAGCCTGCGCCCTCCGTCAGCCCCGACCCACCCTGCAATGGCAGCACACTGCGGCCCCAGCCCCCGGCACCCTGTCCTGCCCCTGGCCCCAGGGCGGACATCAAGGACCCGGCCTCTCCTGGGCTTCTGGGGCTGGGACACTGCACCGCCGGACTCGCACGTCTCCGAATTCCTCTGCTGTCAGCAGGCTGCTGAGAAGCCAGCAGGAGAAGGGTTTGCTGGTCGGCCCATACTGTGGGTGACGCTCTGCCTGGTGCTCTGGCTCTGTCAGTTTGGGTGCTGGAGGGACACTAACTCTGCAGTGGCCTTTTGTGCATCGCTATGAGGACAGATCTGCTGGTTTTGCTGTCTTTTTAAAAAATGAAATTGCATTTAATGACTAAATTTTTCCCCACTTTTAAATATGTTGTATGCTGCAGTGTGTATGTGATTGCATATGTAATGTCACCACGGCTTTGCTTTATCTAATCTCAAGATCTCAGGGAACAAAGAATGTGCAATTAATAAAGCTGGTTCCTATAAAAAAAAAAAAAATTGAGTCTTCATATGACTAAAGCTATCTCACGAAGCATACACACAGGGGACTAAGTTAAACTGCACAGGCAGCTTCAAATGGCATTTTCTACACTGCAGCTTCGTATCAACTCCCTTAGTTTTTGTACAAAATCCATACTGATACCCTACAACACAGAACCCAGCAGGACACCCAGAAGCCCTGTCGTAGGTCTGCACCAGGGCGAGGAGGTCTAACTTCCCTTCCCGCCTCCAGGTTTTGATCCCTGGCCGTGCCCCAGATGATCCAGCTCCTTCAGCCACCTCTTATGAGGGGCTTTTGAAAGTCCATGTAAATTATTTTGTCAGTGATCCTTCTTTGCCCGCTGTTTTGACAGGCTCGGAGAACATTAATACAACCTCCGTGCAAACGGTGCCAGGCATGTTCTGTCCTACCACGCTGCCGTCGATGGCCGGCACACGTGTGATTCCTTGATCTCTGTGGAGTTTGTTACTCTCAAACCCTGCACAAGCACCAAAGCCCCATCCTGGATGGGGCCCTGAGGTCGCTGCCAAGGCCAGTTATTCCCTGTTCATCTCACCAGAGTTAAAAAGTCAAATCCACACCCTCAGACACTAAAACAAGGGCTTGGAATGAACATGGGCTCTAACTGATGGGTCCTGCACAAACTGCATGCTTATCCCACGTGCTATAGAAACTCTCCGGGTTGCTGGGGCGAGGCTACGGCTAACAGAAATAGTCACAATTCAAGAGTGGTTTGCACGCAATTCCGTAGACAAAAAGCTGACACGACTAATTTTTCCAAACTCCAGTCAAGCTTTTTCCTCAGCAATGAAAACACCCGTGTCAAAGACAAGCAAAAGTGGAGGAAAGGCATGAAAGCTCCTGTGTGCCTCCAAATTGTCCTTTGAGTTGGTGGATGACTCTGACGCACCACCCACCCGCTGGTGAAGGTGACGCTTTGTATGACCAACCTACCCTGTGCCTTCTGTCCCCCAGGTCTCCCTTATAATTCCTTGGAGAGCAAAGAAGCCAGCACTAGCTCTTCCTGTCCTCTTAAAAATAATATTTCACAACCCACTTCTAAAGAATGATAGTCTTTCTTATAGTCATTCTGAAACTTGAATATTTTATAACGGATAAAATGATCACAGAAAATTCCAAGGACAGCCAAGGAGCTCAAAATGATCCGATCATGTTTCCAACCATGAGACCTTTGGAAAGAGCCCCAGAAAGAGGGGGAAACACATTAATTTTACGTTTTAATATTCAACAAACAGAGCAGACTCTGCAGAGTGGTAGTGTCCAGTTGAAAGTGTCGAGAAGTTTATTTTTCTTCAAACCTGCTATGGGGCTGAGTTTGGGACTCGCTGTTTAGCTTTTCAGCCTGCAGTTACATTGTGTAAACAGTTTATTTAACATCATTTTTGGCACTTCTTCAGTAAACCCACCATAATAATCCTACTGGCAGACCAAACAGATCACAGATTAGCAGACAAAGCTGCTGTAAAACACCAAATTACCCATCCCCTGCTTTCCTGTTTTTGTGAGATGTGAAGTCCCGTACTTAGCCATGTTTACGCCTGGTTCCGTGGCCGCTCTACTGGGTCACGGAGCGGCTCCTCGTAACGCCCAGCCCCGGCCCCAGCGGCATCGCCACGCGGGAGCAGGGGAGGGGAAGGATTTTTCGGCCCTTTTAGAAGCTCATAAAACGTGCTGGGGTGCTGGCTCTTGCTTAACAGGGAAGGTATGCTGGCTTGATCCAGATTGGAAAAGACTCTAGACTAATGCTAAAGTCACCTATTGCTTACATTTCATTTTAATGTGCTTGAGTTCAATAAAAGTTTATCATCTCCATTAAAATGGTGCCTATTGGAACTGATTTAATCTCGTTAGCACAGAAAACCACATGAAAGGAATCAAGCTCATGGACAGGATTGAGCACAGTTACTTTTGGAGCATAAATTACATAAAAGCAATGGATAATCAGCCAGAGCCACAGTGCCTGTCACCTGCATTACTCACATATTTATGCCAATGCACTTTGCTGGGGAAGGTGCTGGGCAGGAGCCATATCGCAGCGGGACTGAGAGCCTGCCAAGCACAGGAGTAATCGGCTGCTTAATGTCACAGCATCAACACTCTCCTAAAGAGTCTATGAATTGTGTTACATTTGAACAAACAAATGTCATGTGTAGGGGTGCTGGTCAAATGTCTACTGGCAAAAGGACAATGCAGCTGTAAATCTTGCCTTCAGTATCACCCTGCTTTCAGCACAGAGATGCTCTGCCTTTCTCAAGGGAAATGCCAGCTCCACCACTGGCCCGGCTGCCCAGCGAGTGCCCTTGGTGCAGGCCATGGGACAGAAATACGCTGTTATTGTGTGCACGGGAGCAAGGAGGTGCAGCGGTGGGGTTTCGCCCTAGTGGGCGAGCATCAGCCCCAGCCTCTCCACAAGGCACTGCTGGTACCACTGCCTGGGGTGGCCACCGGGATGTCCTTGAGTGAGGAGGGTTGGTGGCAGAACAGAGATGCCCTGGGGCTGCAGCCGCAGCTTGTCGATGGAGAAGGGCATTCCTGTGACCCCCACCCTCTGCTTTTACTGGTGCCATCCCCTGATGGAACAGCCTGTTTCCATGATGATGGGGGCAGACTGGGGGAGAACAACATTGGAGGTAAGAAAAACCACTAGGAGAAATGTGAAACCCGCCTGCGCTGCCTCCCTCCCCTGACCTCCTCATGACAGGCTGCTGCAGCAGCGCCCACCTCCTGCAGGACCCCCGGCGCGGCCATCCGCTCCTGCGCTGCCATGGCAGCCTGGCCCTCAGCCCCTGCTCCACAGGATGGACTGGACTCACCGTGCCGCTGCCTGCAGGGCTGGGGTTTGCTGACAAGGGCTCTCCGAAGAACAGGAAATCTCTTGGTGTCTGGCCAATATCAACACAGCACACCTCTGTCTCCCAGTTCCCCCAGCAGAAGGAAGCACTGGAGAGATCAGCTCCTCTCCAGCATCTTGCTCCGTCAACAGCATCTGCTCCTCCCTGCCAAGGTATCTGCAGCCCTGTCGTCCCTCTGGATTCCTCGCTGCTGCCGGCTGCCCAAATGCCACAATGGGCAAACAATTACCTTTTCCTTCCGCCAATGGTCAGATAATTTTTGTCTCATTTTACTGGGAACTGGCCCAGCTTTTGACCTTTCTGGCTGAGACCCTGAGTCTGTGTCTGCACTTGCTTCTGACTAACTCCAGCACCTGGGTGTAGGGCACATCTATTACTCAGGGCTCTCTTTGGGACAAGCCCCACGTGTCCCATGGATTCATCTCCCCACAGCCTGCCTATGCAGCCGAGTTTTGCTGCAAGAGGTAAGTGCCAGGCAGGTGGGAAAAGCAGTGGTCAGAGGGTGAGGGCAGATGAACACCTCTGATGCGGAGCTGGCTCTTGCAGGAGATGCTGATTCACTCCCCTGAGCAAAGACTTCCCTACATAATTCTTTCACAAACACATGCCCCAAAGTCCATCATGGCCTGTACCATCCTTAGCACCTGCCTGAATGCACACCCCTCCACACTCCCACATCCCCTCCCCTGTGCATGCTCATGGGGTCTGCCCACACCTACACAGACGCCCAGATCCCGACCTGCTCACTCCTTGCCTCGAAGCCGAGAGACAAACGTACACAGAAACAGAAAGGCAGAGCTGTCACATTGAACGAAACGGTTTGCTCTTCAACAAGCTGGAAAAGAAGTGCTAATGGGACACCAGGATAAAATACAGGCATGGGCCGAGGGAGGATCCTACAGGCTCACCAAGGACAAGAAAGACGCCTTGAGTGCCATGTTCTCTGCACTCCAGACATGCTGAAGCCATAACCCAGCAGGACACTGTGAGCCAGATGATCTTCTGGGGGTATGTTGAAATCTTACTGAGCTCCCAAAGATGTTCCAGATGTGCCAGGGAAGCTCCTTTGGGTACCTGTGTCTTCCTCAGGCCCGGCAGAACAAGCGCAGCTGGGATTTGCAGCGGGATCTGCCCTGCTGCAGCCCTGCAGCCATGCACCGTAATCACACTCATCCTCATTACAGCCAGCACTGCCTTCTTCTTGCCTTAAAATGGAAGGGCAGGAGGAGGCCCGGGCAGCTCTCCACGTGGCAAACTAACATGTGCACACAGGGACCTCAAACTCTGCTTCATCTTGGAAGCATGGAGGTGACCCAGAAAGGACGCAAGATCTGAAATCACAACTGCAGTGAATATATGTACATATACACATATACATATGTATGTGTGGTGTGCGTATACGGGATGTATTCAATCCGGAGGCCCTAGACCTCACCAGTTACCCCTTGCTATATCACCACCTCATTTTGGGCATAGCACAAGGCACCAAGTCCCAGAGCCACCTTTCAGCTGGAGATAAAAGGGTTTTCCTCAGGTAAGCACACAGTTCTGAGCCCAAGGGATGCAGGCAGCCCATCATGTCCTCCAGCCCAGCATGGAGGAAAGCCACGCTGGGCTGACTCCATCCTTTAGGTGTGACAACACCCAAAATTGCTGTTTAAGCAACACCAGAAAGAGATGGAGAAAAGTGAGACAACTGGGGTGAAAGATTCTGATTTGAGAGGAAAGATTTGAAGAAGGATTTACAGCCTCCAGGTTGCGGTGAGGATCCTGGTCTTTGCTACATGCTCCTATTTTGGAAAAACTCTTGTCTCAGCCAAGCTGACACTGCAGGATTATGTAGTGCACACTGCACCCATGGAGAGAAGGGGAGATTTCCTTAAATCAGAAGCAGAAAGACCAATTTCTGAGTCCCAAAAGGAATCTGGGAGGGCAAAGAATCCCCCCGCCAGCACATCTGCACTAACCTCTGCAGGGGAAGGAGATATTCCACTTGCTGGACAAGGGTGGCACAAGAACTACTGCCTTTATATTGACTGCAAATGCACTTGTGGTGGACATTAGTGGTTTCTAATCACTGCTGGTTCCAGACAGCTTATGGAAACAGTAAGAACAAACCCAAGGGCAGCCCAAGGCCCCCAGCTCTCCACGCTCAACATGTCATTGTGGCAGACTGGAAACAACCCATGCTCCCGCCGCCTGCAAACCCGCTTACTGCAACACCAGGCAATGCCGTGCCCTCTGAGCAGGATCCCCGGCCATCCTGACTGTCCCTCTGAGCATGCACAAGCGGGCATGACAAAGCAAGGCATTCCCTCTGCTCTCGCTGTCTTTTTGCTTTCCAGCTTTCTCCACGGCATGTGCAGCCAGTGGGGCTCAAGTCACCCACTCTGTGGCTGCAGTCAGGCACTCACACAGAGGAGGTGAGATGAACCTCATCCCGCTGGCCACCATGGCCAAGTGCACCAGCCGTCCTGCCAACCACGAAAGAAAATGATTAAATAGTGTGCGAGTAATCTCCCCAGTCACCACTTACCCATTGGTGCCATATACTGGAGACGCTGATGTATGAAACCCCTGCACCCTGGTGAGACTCACTAGTGGCCAACATGGACCAAACACTGGACCGCAGCAGTGTGACACTGCTTGGCCCATACAGCCATAGAGCTCATGATGGCCCCAGAGAAGTGCTGTGACACCGAGCTCACATGTGGCCCACGGATGCCATCACAGCATAAAAAACCATGAGGAGACCTTTCGTGCCACCTCAACGGGCAGTTCAGGTGCATGGTTACAAAGGCTTTGATGTGCAATGGTTGCAAATAACAGGAATATTGGTGCTTATTCAGGAGGTTTCATATGAAGACATCGAAGCTTCTAGCAAGGGCCAGGTGGGAGAGGAGACCTGTGCATGGGTCTCACTCTGTTACTTACTCAATGACAGAAACTGGTCACAATTAATTTATATGCATGCATTACTTCTGATAGGCGCAAAAAATTTCATGTCATTTGGATGTAAGGAGATCGTAGTGACCCCTTGTCCTGAGAAACATTTACAAAAAGAAGCCCTTTCTCATTAGCATCCCATGGTCAAAGGGGGATTTATCCATTATTAAAAATCTCGCTGAATGTAGGAAAGTTCATAGAGGGTTTGAGCAAGATTTTCCCCCTTTCAAGTGACTGCCTGCGTACACCACTTCAGAGGGAATGAACAAGCATGAAATTCAATTATACAGGCACACACTTAAACACTTGAACCAGAACTGCTTCCCTTAATCTTTATGTTGAGGACAGGGTAAGACTGCAAAGCCACTCTCGGCATGACAGCACTTTGTTTCATCTGCAGTCCTGGTAAGATACACAATTCACTTAACTGAAGAGTGGGGATTTTGGGCTGTGTGCTCCTAACTCCTTTTGTAAGCAACACAGACGAGCAGCGCTGCCCATCACTGTCAGAGCCCCCCGTAGAAAGTCAACTGGTAATAGCAAATAGTCATGGGCTGACCGAGACAGAAGTCTTTGAAAATCTCCCATAAGCACCAACGCATCTAGCGGTCCTGCAGACACAGGAGCAATGGGGTGACCCAGAGAAAAGGCAAAGCTCTGAGCAGTCCATGTCCCTGTGGGTGGGCACGAGGTGAGCAACACATCTGTGAGGTCTTCTGCAACGCGCCTGTATCCAGAGGAAACTTGTTTCCACCCTGTCCCACAAACGGGCATCTTGGAGCTACAGCAAACCACTCTTCACCTGATTTAAGACTTGTTTCTATCTTCTGGACTAAGATTTCATTTGTACAGCAAAAAGCAGAGCTGTGTCAGCCCAGACTTATCAGAGGCATCAGCTTACTGCCAAAGATCTGTGATGCGGCGGCATTCAAGGAAGCGACTGACTCTTTCTGGCAGGCGCAGCAAATGTTAGGTGGACCAATATGCTATTTAAACGGTATTTCTCAGTTTCTGCAAGGATGCAAGTGTAAATCGCTCTGCTGTGATAAACTGGAAATTGCGAAACCGTTAAAGATGGCAGACCTGTTTGAAGCTGCTCAAAATGGGCTTTCTGACGTGATTTAATGGGTCACAGCATTTACGGCAGTGAAGCACCCTCAAAACAATGTGTTGCCCTTCAGGCTGCTCTGAGCAGCAATGCACAGAGCTCTAATTTGATTAAAATAAAACTGTTTTCCTTTCACATCTGCCTCAGATCGCAAATCATTGGGGCAGGTCCCAAGGTCTGTGCCGGCGCATGCCAGGGGAAATGACTGTGGCCAGGCTCCCCTTCGGCCAGGGCAGGGGATGCCCCGCGGTCTGTGCTGACCAGGTCTCATCTGAGCCTAGGACGTCCGACTCCACATCAGTCAGGGCTTTAAACCAGAGTAAAATGGGTATAAGATTAGAGCTGAATCCACTTTGTTAGAGTGTTTGCAAACCAGAGAAGTCTTATTTTGGAAGTCTTTTGGCCTCTGTAAAGCCTCCAAAGCCTCTTTGATGCAGAGTTTCATCCATTTCCTGCTGAAAGCACTCATTGAACATCATCTGGGAGCTACACACAAAGTAATTCAGCCCTGGCTCCTTGAGTGCATCAATAAAACATACATGCTGTAGCCCTCCTAATTACTGTTGGCTATGAGCACCCACCATTATCAGGTGGGAGACCCCAGGATGACAGTGTCTTAGAGAAGTGACCTGGCTGTCATTCATGCAACAGTGTCCTGATGGAGATTTAGTGAATACTGGAACTCTTTTAAGCTGTGATCTTATGACCAGGCTCTAGTCAAAGCCCTCAGAAGAGGGAGTAAACTGGGGATTGGAGATGGAGGCTGAAGTAGAGAAAGGCTCTCAAGAGAGGAATATTTCTCCAGTGCTGCTGTGCTGAGCTGCTTCTTAGAATCACAGAATGGTTCGGGTTGGAAGGGACCTTAAAGATCATTGTTCCAGCCCCCTGCCCTGGGCAGGGACACCTCCCACCAGACCAGGCTGCTCCAAGCCCCGTCCAACCTGGCCTTGAACCCCTCCAGGGATGGGGGAGCCACAGTTTCTCTGGGCAACCTGGGCCAGGGGCTCACCCCCCTCACAGCAAAGAATCTCTTCCTTATATCTAATCTAAATCTACTTTATTCCAGTTTAAAACTGTCACCCCTCATCCTATCACTCCAATCCCTGATCCAGAGTCCCTCCCCAGCTTTCCTGGAGCCCCTTTAGGTACAGTAAGGTGCTGTAAGATCTCCCTGGAGCCTTCTCTTCTCCAGGCTGAACTCCCCCAGCTCTCTCAGCCTGTCCTCACAGCAGAGGGGCTCCAGTCCTCTGATCATCTTCATGGCCCTCCTCTAACCTGCTCGAGCAGGTCCATGTCTTTCTTATGCTGAGGGCCCCAAAGCTGAACACAGCACTCCAGGTGGAGCCTCACAAATGCAGAATACAGGGGTAGAATCCCCTCCCTCACCCTGCTGGCCACGCTTCTTTTGATGCAGCCCAGGATGTGGTTGGCTTTTGGGCTGCAAGCGCACATTGCCGGCTCATATTCAGGTTTTCATTCACCAATATCCTGAAGTCCTTCTCCACAGGGCTGCTCTCAATCCACTCATCACCCAGCCCATATCCATGTTTGGAATTGCCCCAACCCACATGCAGCACCTTTCACTTGGCCTTGTGGAACTTCACCAGGTTCACATGAGCTCACGTCTCTGTCAAGGACCTGTGCCAGTCCCTCTGGATGGCATCCCTTCCCTCTAGAGCATCAACCACACCACTCAGCTTGGTGTCATCCACAAATCTGTTGAGAGCGCGCTCAATCCCACTCAATCTGAGACTTCTTCCTGAAGGCTGCCTGAGCCCACCCTCATTGCACTCCACGAGCAGCTCCGCTGACTCATCAGCAGCCTGTCCCTGGAGTCAGGTGTGCTTTGTATTTAGCAGTGCTGTAATGACTATTTACTCCTTTAAAAGATGGGAAA
This sequence comes from Chroicocephalus ridibundus, assembly GCF_963924245.1. Taxonomy (NCBI): domain Eukaryota; kingdom Metazoa; phylum Chordata; class Aves; order Charadriiformes; family Laridae; genus Chroicocephalus; species Chroicocephalus ridibundus. Next base: position 14,550,305 of record NC_086297.1, on the reverse strand, counting down.
ACCCATATTTGCTGGGGTGCTGGCTGAGGATGACCAGCCCTATGGCCATGCAGGCCATTTGAGACCCACACATCTGGCTAAGCCCATGAGAAGATCAAGACACTGTCAAATCTGGTTCTGCAGGGGAGAATTACAGCAGAAGCAGAGTTTCCTGCACAGAACTGACTGTTCCTGTGAGCAGACAGTATGACTGACCTTACGTCGAGCTCAGTAGCCCCTCAGTGAAGGTCCAGCATGTGTAAAAGAAATATCTCCTAGGCAGATTTTTTTAAGATGTTTTCCCAACCAGAGAGCACAAAGTATTCAGAGCCAGGGTTGCAGAGACAGAAGAATTTAGTCGCTCCGGCTCTCTGAACATGGCTTTGAAACATCAGAATTTTTTAAAATGGGCAATAAATGTGTTTCCTCTGTTTGCATTAAACACTGTGCAGATTCCTGTCACGAGGAATGAAAACAGGAGTTGGGTCAGTAAATGATAATGAGCCTCCATATGCCTTTCAGGGGGTCAATGCCAGATCACAGAGCCCAGGCCTGCGCCAAGAATCCGAGGGAGGTTTCCTGGAGCGGCTCGGGGCACGAACAACCTCGACACGCTGGTCCCAGCGCCCCGAATGAGTCCCAAACCAGGGAGCTGCTGCTCGTTTGCAAATGCCTGCAGCTCCGATGGGCACCGGAGAGAACGGTCACGCAGCACTGATCCCATGGGCTGGGCAGACTTTTCATCCCTTACTGGAGAGTGGTATTTCTGCCAAAGCAGAAATTTTAATGAAAAAAACCAAAACAAACACCTCATCTTTCTCCCCTTGAACTTTAGGGAGGATTTTCATGGAAGAAAACCAGGCGAACACTTCAGAAGTAAACATTTCTCAGTTATTAAAAGCAAATAAATAAACAACCCCTGTCGTATTCCCATGTAAACAGGAACACTTTATTAAAAAGATGAAAATGCAATGTTTTTGTGAAAGAAAAAATTAATTCCACACTACCTCCACATAGTCCCGGAGGCTTTTGGCCTTGACTGGACGTGCCTGCATGCTACAGGGCTGGAAACTATATGCCACCACGTCCTCCAGACACGTGCAGGGGTCAGGGGTGGCCAGCAGCAATCTACCTGGGCACAGGTTTTGTGGAGACCAGGGACTCTGCACAAGCAGTGTGTCACCTGCCTGGTGTGCCACGGGCGCATGGTCATCTGCATCCCTACCTCCTGCCCACTGCACCCTGAGCATTGGCTGTGCTTCAGAAGGAGAAATACCCTCACAGGGGACACGTCCCCCAGCCGTGACATGGCACATCCCTCTGGATCAGGCACTGCTTGTCCCCAGCATGAAAAAGGGAGACAAGTGGCTATGGCTTTGGCAGCAGAGCCTGGTCACTTCTGGGTAACTGGATGTGCTCTTCTTGTGCCCCAAGCTTTTTGAGATCCAGAATGTAGAGTGCCCTCCATCATGAGAGGAACCATTGTGGCGGGAGACCTAACCTCTGCTCTCAGGGACCTAACATCTGCTCCTTCCCTGGGAGGAAGTGTCCCAGGGAGGAAGCATCCCAGGGAGGACGGCCTCCATCCTCCCCTCCTCCATCTGAGCACAGGGCCTGGCTGTGGAGGGGGACAGCGCAGACTGGTGGTACTGGGTGCACAAAAGCCTTTTCCAGAGCTGTGAGCTGCAGGGCTGCTACGCAAGGAGGAATCGTCAGTCTTCATACCTTGCAGAAGAACTGCAGTCCCCAACAGTGAAGCAAGGTAGCAACATGCAGAGAGGTGCACAGTTTCCTCTCACCCAGACTATTCAACCCCTAAAGTGTCCAAGGCACTTTCAACATGGGTTGAGCCACTTGGGTGACCTGAGAACGCTGACCTCTTCCACCACCCTTTGCTTGCCCCTGGAGAGGAACACGAGACCGCTGCTTGTCCTGCAGAGAAATTCCAGCCAGGCTTGTTGCTCATTTTGGTGTTTAACATTCCCGTGGATTATCCAGCACTGCCTGAGAAAAATGTGCTTGGAAGCAGTGGAGTATTGTGTCTGGGGGGAGCAGTGGCTGCCCCCGGGGAGCTCTCCTCCTGCAGACCTTTCCTGCCAAGTCTCAGTTCTGACTTTATCTTTCCTGCCAGCTCCCAAAGCCCTGGAGGCCCCATCTCTGCAGGAGGCTGAGATGGGCATGGCCCCAACCTCCTGGTCCTCACAGCGCTTCGGACCAGGGGACCATCCCACTCCCACAGTTCCTGCTGCAGGGGCACGGCAAGGCTGGCTCTGTCACCTTGACCCGTCAGCTTGGGGATTCGGAGGGTGTTATTTGGGAGTTGGCTGCATTTTGGCTGCAAATTTTTGTCATCTTAAAGCTGTGATTCAGAAGCCAGATAGCCATCGATGCTTGCCAAAGCTCTGGGCTCTGCTCCAGCCTGCAGGCACTGGCCCAGGTTGAGGAGGACATACAAGTCAGCCTCTCCTGGTACAACCAAGGGTCTGGACCTGCTGATATAACCAAATGTGGTGCTTGTGGGGTTGAATTATTCCATGGTAAGGAGCAGATTCAACAGCAATAGCCCCGCCACGAGCAGCAGCAGGCGCACACTGCTGCTCTGGACCTCCACCACCACATTCACCACCCTGTGATACTCAACCCTGGCCTTGGCTCCTTCAATATGTCTTGAAATTAGGCATGATATGGGCACTTCTCTCTTCCCCTGCCACTACCTCCTTACTATCAGAACCATGATGTTCTCGATGCGTCTCCCACTACTTGTGGAGGACGATGGAAAAAGCTACTGTGCTGATTTCTTATTTCCACTCTGGAAATCAGAAGTATTACAAAAAAAACATGGAAAACACAAGCTCTGTGATTAACACAGACAGGTAATGACGATCAATTCTCTGCTGTAAACCCTTCATGCCTCAGAGTTTGCCAAACCCCAGGTTTGACTGCCAGGACATCTGCTTCCACTCGAAGGTTTTGCAAGCAGTCAGCTCAAACAGGTCAGCAAATCCTCAGAACAGGCTTTGGGGAAAATATTTTGCTTTATCCATGATGAAAAGCACCTCAAAGCCACCATTCAGAAGTTCGAACCACTTCATTTTGGAGCAAGGGCTCACAACCAGTTATCTTTGGGAAAATTCAGCTATATTTGATCAAATTATATGTCTCCAAAAGTCTGAGTTTACACATCATGTCCCATGGATAAATAACATCTGTTCATGTAATCCCACATTATATCAGAATGCAGGCAAATGAAATTTCCCAGGCAATCAGAAAAAGTTTGGGAATTTATTCACAAAATTTGAGCAAAATATTTTGGCATTGGAAAATGCAGATCTGTCAAAAATTAAACCTGCAAGAACATACTGCCTTTTTTTTATTTTGCTTGTTAAAAAATGAGAAAGGTATACATTTGAAGATGTTGAAAGAACTCCCATATATACATCTGTGTGAACTTTTCCAGGTTTTCCTCTCACAACGACACATTGTTTAAAGTTTCAGATTGATGCATTTTGGTTTTTTTTTTAAATGAAAAAAAAAAGACCAAAACTCAAATGAAACATTTCAAATTTTCTGAAATAGAAAGTTTTGTTCTGTTCTGACCTGAGCATTTTTTTAAAGTGTCCAGTTGTGAGGGAAAAAAAAAAAGAAAAAGATATATTGACTGGCAGGCGGGAAGAGCTGGCTGCCTTCCTCCACCCTGTGCCACCTGTAATGCTAGTTCAGGAATTTCCAAACAAACCCACATCTCCCCAACAAACCCAGAGGCCGTGAGCATCCCCTGGACTGCTCACAGAGTGTCACTGCTGCCCTGCAAACTCTCATGTTGCACAGAGGCAAGAGGAACATTTGGCATTTCTCTTATTTCAAATCCCCAGTGATGCAGTGCTCTTTTCAGTCTTCTCCTCCTCTCCGGGTGGCTCAGGGTGGGCCAGCAGCCCAGGACATCATGTGGACATCACCATGCCCCTGCCTGCTCCGGCAGCAGGCCTGAGGAACATGTCTGCAGAGGGTAGGGGCATGCGAGGAAGGGGAGCACAGGATGGCCTTAGGGCTTGGTGCCAGGAGCTGCAGGTGCAGGTGCAACAGCCAGGGACCTGCCTGTGCTCAGCACCTGGCTGGGCGTGCACAGCGCTCCGCAGGTTCCCATGAATGCCCAAGAGAGAGATACATGCCTATTCCCCATGACTATTCACATTAACCTCACCCTACCTCTCCAGGCAGCCTCTGCTGTGCTGGAAAGCTCTTTACACGACCAGCCCCAAGGAAAGCAATGGCTGGCTGCAAGGACACCATGGTACACCTGTCCTCCTGAGGGTCACAGACGACAGGACACTGCTCCCCCTTGCCACAGTCTCCATGCACCAATGTGGGGCACACACCCTGCAGCAAATGCCACTGGTGGCCCAGGGCAAGTGACTGGGACTTCTTCCTGGGCCAGGCAGGAGAAGCAGGAATGAGGGTATTTCATGACTGGCTGCAAAAAGCTGGGCTTGTTTAGCCCAGTGGCGTTTTGTAGGTCTCCATCCAGGCAGAAGGCAGCTGCCTTTGCTCAGCCCAGCGCAGCCCCGCTGCCTGGACCACACTGGACCAGTACTGAAGGACTAACGCAGGTATCACGCAGGGTGCGTATATGGCATGCATGACCTAGAGCAGAGGAAAGTTTCATCATTTGGTTTCCACCAAGCTTTCCGTTCTGCTTAGGACAGCTTTTACATCACACGTGAGGTGATAACTGCCAGCAGCTGTTCGTACTTGCCACGGTAATTCCACAGTGTGCTGTTCACCTCTCTTGTTGCGTCCCTGCTGGGGTTCCTTCTCTCCCAAAGTTCTTCTGAGCTCTGCCTCCCCCTTATCAGTCAGCAGTGACATGTTTTATCCACTCTCTTCAGCTGATCACACTGGCTCTCTCCTACACTTTTGGGGACATACCTTCCTGCTCCATCCCACACACCCTTGTGATCACTCCACTCAGTGCCCCAAAGCCACTTCGTTATGTTGTCTGGACCTTTCCATCAGCCACTACTCCACATCATGCCTCTGGTGGCAAGAACAACTTTTTGATTCATCTTCTGCACCACATCCACCACAGCAAGTTCCCAACCGAACTTCCAAAGCAAACAGCAGTAGCCACAGCACGTCTGTGGGTCACAATGGCTCCATCCATACTACTAAAGCAAAAAAAGCCAGGGCCTATTTCCCAGCCCCGTGATTAAATGGCAGGGCCTAAAATCTCTAGGAATGATGACTAAACTCTCTTCACCCCAGAGGAGGCTGACTGCCTTCAAAGGGAGAAGGGTGTCTGGGCTGCGCCAGGCACCGCACCCGGGTACAGGCAATGGCTGGTGAGCCCGGGCAGAACCCGGGGGTGCTGCCAGCCCTAGGACATGCCCTGGTCCCTTCGCTCAGCTGGATGCAGCCAGCAGGTCTCCGACACACTGCCATGGACCTACAGAATCTGCATAGTGAAAAACAGATCTCCATGTGCTGTTATCGCCTTTCATCCCACCCATAGGAACTGCTTATCTCACTCCCGAAGGGCTGGGATATTAACAGCAGCAGCAACACTATGGCCAATATTGGGGGGGGCACAGAGTCCCCCCAGGTCCCTACAGGCAAGCTGGCCTCCCCCTCATCACCCCCGTCAAGCCAGCTCCTATTTCGGGGGCTGCAGAGAAAACCCTCTCCTCAGCCACGTTGTGCACCAGTCCGGGATACTCCAGAGAGATGACAGCGGCAGCTCAGCACAGCTCCGAGCTGTGTCCTGTCCACGAGCTTAGCAGCAAGCCCTGGCTGCCTTGTTCCCATCCCAGTCCAAATTCTCACAGCGTGGGTGGGTGGGAAGCTCCCTGAATTGCTTCCCCACTTGCTGAAATGGGCTGAAATTCAGAGCCGATCACATTTTCCCCTGCGCCTGTCAAAGCCCAAACGGGAAGCCCAGTAACCGACATATAAAGCTACTACTGATAGCAGCACACTTGTTCCAGACAAAAGATCAGGAGACGTATGTCATAAAAAGGCAGAGATGTCTTCCAGATGTTTTTGTGTGTTGGGTCTGCACAGATGTTTTCGATGTCTGCCCATAAATGTAAGAAATGTAAAACATTTGTGTCCCACAGATGTAGAGATTAAATTATGCAAGAGATGTGATAAATCTCTGGGTAATGCGAGAAGACCATGAACTATTCACATTCATTGTTTTTAGTAAAATCGGCCCCATTTTCCAGAATGCGGCTGTGAAGGAGACTTTTATTGTTATTAAATGTGACTAAACATTACGTAGGATGTTGAAAAGCGGCACACATGGAACTGTATGAAACCATATATTGCAAACAGTCCTGCAGGACCTTCAGCGTGGAGCAGCCGCGAGGTGAAGGCTGGTGCAGCTCGGCGGGGTGATGGTGGGACACGGGGGTGATGGTGTCAGAGCAGCCTCTGGCCAAGCCTAGAGCAGGGCAGGCAGCCCATGGCTGCCCATCCGTGCTCTACGTGCCGGCAGACGGAGCCTTGCCTGCCGCCGTGGCCACCCATGCCCTCTGCAAGCCAGGTGCAGGACTGAGCGGGTGCCCGCAGGCCCGGGGTCTGCTGTTTGCCTTCCTCCCAGCATGCGTCCGCACGGAGAGGCAGCAAAGAGGGAAAAGGTGTGTGAACGTGTTCACAGACAGGTTTTGGAGGGCAGGAAGAGGCAGCACTGCCCAGTACGGCAGAGCTTGAAATAACCTACAGTGGACGGCACTGCCAGGGCAGAAACGAGTACAAAAGTGCAGTGATTGGTACTTCCGTGTGATATTAGGTGCCAGCCTGGCGCTTTGTGCTAAACACCCGTCTGAACCTTGCGCTTCCTGAAGGAAGTTCAGGTGCTGAGTGCACTTCACAGAATGATAGAATGTCTTAACTTGGAAGGGCTCTTAAAGACCACCCAGTGCCACCCCCTGCCCTGGGCAGGGACACCTCCCACCAGACCAGGTTGCTCCAAGCCCCGTCCAACCTGGCCTTGAACCCCTCCAGGGATGGGGCAGCCACAGCTTCTCTGGGCAACCTGGGCCAGGGGCTCGCCACCCTCACAGCAAAGAATTTCTTCCTGAAATCTCATCTAGATCTCCTCTCTTTCAGTTTAAAAACATTCCCCCTTGTCCTATCGCTGCACTTCCTAATCCACAGCCCCTCCCCTGTAGGCCCCCTTTAGGGACTGGAAGGGGCTCTAAGGTCTCCCCAGAGCCTTCTCTTCTCCAGGCTGAACCCCCCCAGCTCTCTCAGCCTGTCCTCACAGCAGAGGGGCTCCAGCCCTCGGATCATCTTCGTGGCCTCCTCTGGCCCAGCTCCAACAGGTCCATGTCCTTATTTCCAAACCAAGCTCAACCTCAGCACAGATTTTGCAGCAAGTCCCAGGCATGGGAGGAAACGGAGGCTGAAATGTACTGCTCCAAAATCCTGTGGCACCTCTCTGCCCCCAGACACGCATGCATCCTCTCACCCTGAGCCCCCAGTCCACGCTCCAGCCGGGCTTCACTGCACGCCCACCATGTCACTGCCAGGAACAAGTGACATGTCCCCGAGGAGTGAGGCCCCATGTCCCGCAGGTTGTTGTCCTTGTGCATCCCAGCTCTCCCCCCGTTACATCAGAGAAAACTATGAGTTTTGTGTCTATCTTTGTCAGGCATGTTGAGGAGAAGCTGTGCCCAGATTTCACAGCTTCTACGATATGCCTGTTGCCCGGGGAATTTACTGCTATGCTCCCTGCATGGCAGCCACAAGGGAAAGAAAGGTCCCTATTTTGGGGCTTGAAAGTCAGCCTAGCTCCGTCTCAGCCTGCCCTGCACTGACCCGGTGGATGTGCAGGCCAAGGCAGCTCTGTGCGCTGCTGGCTGCCCCGGGTCGGGCTCTGCGAGCACCCCAGGTAAGCAGACAGCTCTCCCATGCCCTTCCACCTCGCCTCGGTCCATTCTCCGTCACACCCAGGGTGGCCCCAGCGGTGCGTCATGGGCTGGCAGTGTACTGTCACACCAAGGACACCAGCTGCTGCCCAGGTAAATAGGGATCTCGACTGTGCTTGGTACCGTGCATCCACTCTGTGTGGGAAGTACCAATGGTCTCCAAGATATCATGGTACCAGGTAGGAGTAAGGAGCACTAGGAGCAGATCCCCAGGCCAGATAGATAATTCTTTCCAGCTCTGGCCAGTCTTTTGTCTCCTGAATTGAGCGCTGGTTAGCTCACCTACTTGTTTAACATCCGTACTCCTTTTAATTTTGCCGGTGCAGAGGAGAGTAAAGCAAGAGTTCCCAAACTGCCATCCCATTCCTGGGCCTGCCGGGGGATGTGGGAGGCTCTGACTCTCCTGTCACTAGGAAGACCTCAGTGTTTCCCCCTGCCAGTGTACTAAATCCTTGCTTGCATCAAAGAGACATGGCATTTTCTTGGGAATCCTCTCTGCTAAGAATATCCTCTATTTACATATTCACCAATGTGGGGGCGGATGGGAAGCAGGGCAGTGAACTGAATGTACTTGGAAGATGTCTGTGTTCGTTACTATAGAGCTGTGTGGCTGGCTGTGTCTCCGTTTGCAATAATCACATGTGATTACGGCATTAATGACAGCCTCAGGGGCCGGTTCTGCCCTGACGCCCGCCACCTGCTGCTCGCAGAGCCCCCCATTGCCTCCCATTGCCTTCCAGGTGGTCAGGAGAGCATGGACATGGTGGTGCGCGGGTTCGTCTGTGCTTGTGCGTGCGTGTGAGGGTCTCTGGTTTCCCTGGTCTCTTGTAACCACCAACACACATACCCGTGTCCAAGCAATGCCAGCACTAGTGCCATTTGTAGGAGCTCTGACATTTGGCACGGCACCAGGAGGCGGCATTTGCCCCAGCAGAAGGCAGCAGACTCTGCCACACACACACACCCCAGGGAGCTGGTGTCATTTTGTGTACCTTCTCCTCCGTGGTGGACTTGGCAGTGTTAGGTTTATGGTTGAACTCAATGATCTTAAAGGCCTTTTCCAACCTAAATGATTCTATGATTCCTCTCTGCAAAGCCTGGGCTCTGATCTGGTCAGTGGCAGCCTGAGCAACCTGATGGCAAGGGAGTGGTCGGTCAAGGTGCACTTCTGCAGAGTGATTCATCTCATCTGAAGGCTATGGCAGGTAAAATGGATCAGTCTGGGGTTTAATTCCTCTTTCTACATCAACCTCGGAGGGAAGCTCCTGAGACCAGCTCCTAACTTCTGCTTACGGGCTACCCAGCAAATTACTGGTTCTGTGTTTTGGCCTCACATATCTGTTGCTAGGGAGAGGGGATGGCTCCTGTACACCTAACGGAGAACAGGCTGGTAATTAAAGCCCTGAGTAGATCCTGTTCGCCCAGAACAAAAGGTCAGGCAAAACCTTGGCAAGATGAGGTTTTCCAGCTCCTCTGCAGAGGGCTGGGGCATGGGCATATCTACACCCAGTCAAATGAATCGCCCGCTGGAGAGGCTCATTTCTCTCTGATGGGGATGGCTATCTTTGGGATGTTTAAAGACCAAAGCTGAAGGAGAAGACAGAAATTAATTCCCCTCAGGCTGAGAGTCAGGAAGGCAAGGACAGCTTTGAATAGGAGAAAACATACAATGGCCATACTGTGTCAGCCCAACATCCCCCAGTGTCAGCCCAACATCCCCCTGTGCCAGTGTGCCCTCTCCACCGGTGGCCAGTTATGTATGCTGAAGGAGTACATAAGACAGCAAGGATCTCTGATGTGATACTTCTCTGTGGAATTCCCAGCCTTTGGATCTGCTGAGCGAGAGGTTATCACTGGACCCTCATGTTTAATAGTCTCGGTGATTTTTCTTCCTGAATGTAATTGCTTTTTGAAGCCGGTTATACTTTTGGCCTTACGCTGTCCCATGGTAATGAGTTTCATGATGAATTATGAGTTGTGTGAAAAAGTACTTCCTTTTGCTTGTTTTAAATCTGCTACCTGACAATTTCATGGAGTGCCTCCTACTTCCTGAACAGAAAGAAGCAGTGACTGATCGTCCCCTAGCCACTCTCACCAGGCTGCTCTGGGCTGCTGTACACCAGCCCTATCACCCTGCTCAGATGTCTCCTGCTGAAGCAAAAAAATCCTTGTCTATTTAATGGTTCCTATGGACACAATTAAATGCCTGTGGTCATGGTGGTTGCCCTTTTCTGGTTTTCTAAACTCTCCTGAGAAGGAAGGAGGAGGAGACAAGGAGGGATACACCAGCCAGCTTGGGGCGTGGGGATGCTGTGGACTTACCACGGCAGAACTGCATTTTCTGTTTTGTTCCCAGTTCCTCCCCTAGACATTCCCAAAAACTGAGTCCCTTTCTTGCCCCCTACTGAGCCCATGTTTTCCATGACCTAGCCCAAGAACCCCAGATTTCTTTCCCCAGTGGTAATTGCTAAATCAGAGCCCAGTGCTCAGTTAGCAGGGAGTCCAACCACTACATTTTTTTCATTCTGTTCCAGTTTGGGCTCGGATGTGATTATTCCAGTGCAAAAATGGCCCGGGGTCACACGAGGTACCCACAGCACAGGGCTTCAGCCAAGGATGGGCACGAGCCCCTGCCACTTGTCCCACTCTCCTTGGCACCTCTTCCATCTCAGCCCAGCTTTTCTTGTGTCCCTGGTCTGTGCGCTGACGAGAAGATGCTGTGCTGTGACAGTGGGACAGGGGAGAGGAGCTAAGGGTGTAAAGGACACGCAGTGAGATACACCAGAGGACCGCGGTGGGGAATGGGGGGTGATGGACACCCACAGGATTTGCTAGCAACAGTATCCACGTCCTCCACTATGGGAAAAGGGGAATCGCACGGTGCCTGTCTGTCCCACACTGGCCAAGCAACAGAGTAAGAGGTCACCAAAGCAAGTGCAGAAATGTCCCATGAGAGGTGGAGCCAATGGTGGTGCCACAGCTTGAGCTGCAGTGGTGGCATCAAGGTGGGGAGATGCGCAGAGCAGGGGAAGGGTGGGAGCTCACACTCCCTGGGGATGCAGGTGCCTGTGCTGAATGGGACCTCGCTGCAGGACATCGCAGGCCAGCCATCTTTCCAAGTGCTTCATCAGGTTCAGCTCAGGTTTGCACTCAAGAGTACTTCCAGTACTGAGAAATAATCTGAGAAACAATCATTGATTCTTGCTGTTTCCTTGGTTATGGGATGGGTTTTTTTGCAAAGGGTGGGCACAACGTAGGACTCTTCCTTCCCCCTCCCACTGAGCGCCAGTTTAGCCATTTAGCTCTTGAACTGCAACATTAACTTTCTTCTGTCTTTTCCTATATAGATCTGAGTCAGGGCCACTTTCTGATGAACTTCCTACTATTTATGCTTTGAGAAATGTTTTATTATTGGCTTTTATGCTTTTAGCAAGTTTTTCCTAAAAATATTTTTGGCCTGACCTTATTATGGATATTACTTCTAACAGACATATTTTGTGCTCCATTCTATCTTCCTTCTTTGGAAATTATTTCAATTTTGATGAATCTCTCTTTCTTCTTATAACTTCTTTCACTACTAAAGCATGGCAGGGTTTTTTTTTTCTGGATATTTTAGCACATTCTAGATTGGTTGTATATATTTATTCCGAGCCTCTAATACTTTGTCTTTAAACAGTTTTTATGCCTTCTGTAAATATTTTACCCATTTAGCTTTTCTTTTGAATTCCTTTTTAACTACTTTTTTGTATTTTTATCTTGTTCCCATTCTTAAAATTAAACTTTAGGACAGACTTCTTTGTTTCTTTTCCTTTTCTTTTCTCTTTCACTCCTAGAAGGATTTGTCTCTTTGGGAGAAGTTGCCATGGGCCCAGCAAGGTCCAACAGCTGGTGACTGTAGAAGTCATAGAGAGACACTGTGGTCCAGCAGACCCACCACCGAAAGCGGTGGAGCCTGAAATTCCCTGACAAGACCTCAAAGAACATGTGGGAGAGAAAAGGAAACTTATCCATCTCAGAAACTCTCTACGTTGTATGCTAAGTAAGAGTAATGTGCTCCAGACTTTTAAGCACCTGCATCCGTGTACCTATGCGTCAGGCTAAAATTGCTAACCCCATTGCCAGCATCCAGGGAAATGCTGTGTACGCTTACTGGGGAAGCCTACCAGGCAGACACCTACCCCAGGACCCGGCTTACAAAGCTGCGAGGTGATGCTCAGGCAGGCAGGACACCAGATAACGGAGCCATACCTAAGAGTTTCAGCGTCCGAAGCCTGGTTTCTAGAGTCTCAGGAGAGCTGAGAGGTGCCCAGTACGCAGCATCTGGCCCATCAGGGACCATGGCCGTGCGACCTGGGAAGAGCTCATGTGTAGCCACAACGTCCCCAAGGACCGCTGGCAGCCCGAGAGGAAGCCTCCCAGCTCATTCCCAGAGTCTGATACAGCAAACCTTAGAATAGATACCATGGAGGATCCCAGAGAGACGAAACAGGCTTATCCACCCCCTCAGTCCTCTCTGCTCAGTTCAGCTCTGAGAAACATGGGACTGCCGAATCACAGGGCTGGCTCCGTGGGAATATGGAGCAGCAGCCTAGCATCGGGTAAGCCAGGCATAGGGCAGTTATTATTTATCACTTGCAATGATTGTAGATAAGCCCAGCCATTGCCAGGTCTTGGTCCAGGTGCCCACCTGTGCACAGGCCTGATGAGGACAAGGCTGGGTATGGCTGGAGAGACTCCTGGAGAGGTGGCTGCTTTTGCTGAGTAAGATAAATAGTAAATAAAAGTTCATGGGCGACTCTCTGTCCCTAAGAACAACTACAGTGGCACGATTTGTGTCTACACACCTAAACATTCTTTTCCACAAAATACAGGGACCCTTCTGTCCTGCCCGTTGGGAAGCGTCCCTCGCCCACGCTTGCCCCTAAGCTGCCCAGGAGACCCCTGACTGACGGTGCCAGATCCATGCTGGGGGAGAGGCACGGACACACGATGGATGGATGCAGCTCAGCACCTGGGCCAGTATCTGATGAGCAGAGCCAGGCAACCCTCGCAGGGACAGGCAGCCTGCTCCTCAAGCCCAGCCAGACCTCGCACACAGCGGGACCCAGGCAGCAAGGCTCAACCCGCGCATGTGCTGACCCAGAGGAGGTGGGTTGCCACTCACCATGCTGTGCACAGACTGGTCAAAGCCAGGATGTCCTGCTCTTATCTTTGCTAGAAGCAATATTGCCAAGCTGGCAGCTCCAATGAGCTTTAACCAGAAGAAGAGAAAACTTCAGGGCTTTCCAGCTCTGAATTACGGACACAAGTTTTTGAAAGAGGGCCTAGACCTAGACCCCTTGGCATATAGACTGGAAAGTCTCAGCTACACGTGCTTGATTTCCCTGGTGTGTTCCACCTGCAGAGGTGCATTTCCTCCTCAGGTATCACTATTGCACATGAGTCTCCTCTGCTGTGCCATGCACCTTCTCCTGCCAGCGCCGAGACCAGGCTGCTGCCCCTTGACTGGCCTGGGACACGGTTCTGCTGCTCTGTACAGGGCAGAGTCTGTGCCCTCCATGGGAGGGGACACCACGGCTTCCATCCTCTCCCTGCTGGTACAGCCCCTGGGGCAGCGTGACAGCCACAGCCAGGAGGGGTCTGGGGCACAAGCCTTGTGAGGAGCGGCTGAGGGCGCTGGGGGTGTTCAGCCTGGAGAAGAGGAGGCTGAGGGGAGACCTTCTCGCTCTCTGCAGCCCCCTGAAAGGAGGGGGTAGCCAGGGGGGCCGGTCTCTTCTCCCAAGGAACAGGCGATGGGACAAGAGGAAATGGCCTCAAGTTGCACCAGGGGAGGTTTAGATGGATATTAGGAACAATTTTTACACTGAAAGGGTTATTAAGCATTGGAACAGGCTGCCCAGGGAAGCGGTTGAGGCACCATGCCCGGAGGTGTTTAAAAGCTGGGTAGACGTGGTACTGAGGGACATGGTTTAGTGATGGCTTTTGTCAGTGTTAGGTTGATGGTTGGACTCGATGATCTGAAAGGTCCCTTCCAACCCAAGCAATTCTGTGAATCTCTGAGAGCAAAGCACGGAGCTGAGCGGCCGTGCCATCGGGTATGGGTAGTGTGTGCAAACAGCCACCCTGAACATGGAAATATTTTCTTGACATTTCATGTTTTTGGAAGAATTTTTGCCCTTTTTTTTGTGGTTGGGTAGTTGTGTTTGGGTTTTGTTTGTAGCTTTTCCTCATGACTTTTAGGGGGATGATGTTGATGGTTTGGTGTCGGAGAACACGGTGCCGTGGGAATTTCAAAACACATCTGGTTAAAAACCATTTCACCCTCATGAATAATAATAATAATAATAATAATAATAATAATAATAACAGCAACAACCAGCAATATGAAAGCCAAGCAATTATATCTCAATACGAAATACTAGCAAGCACATCTCGGGCTGTTTTCTGCTCTGATGCATACTTGCCATTAGTTCTTTTATGCAGAAGGCAAAGCACACTGTTTATGGTTTTACTGTAGCATCCAAGTACTTTATATGCTTATTTTTCATAACAAAATTACTTTGTCCATAAATCAGGCTAAACTCAGAGGCAGCTTTGACCCATTACCTCAACCTTTTGCTGTAGATCAGCTGTGCATAAACTGTGTGCCCAGATTTGATGTCCAGGGTTGCACTAGGAATGAAATATTTGGGAAACACAATTTGCATCACAGCTCTTTAAGTAAGTATTTGGCTTCCTGGAAATGATGACTCATGGTTTGGATGTGCAGAAATGTACCAATAACATAACCTTTCGATCCTCTAATGCCAGACAGATCCGTATAAATCCGGGCTTCGTGCTGCCCAGATGAATGGTACAGCAAGCCGTATATATAGTACCACTTTAGACTCGGTCTTTTTGCAATGTGTGGGAAAGATAAAAAAAGGGGCAGAACATGAGACGGAGGTCAGTCAGCTCCCAGAGCCATGCTTTATCAGTTCATCTCTGACCAGCTTCTTCCTCTGCCACCCAGATGATTTAATAAGCAACGGTTTCTGGAATGAGTCCTGCGTCCTGGCACATTTTATAGGATCTTTTCAGCGCAGCGTCTTGTCTTAGGTATAAAGAGCTTTACCAAGAAACCTTCTGAGTGTGGGTCTAGTCCCAGGCAGGGTGAAGTGGCTGCACTGTTATTGCTCAGAAAAGTTATATAAAATTGTCATCGAAGAAGCCTCCCTAACACAGGCACTTAGTGAGCAAAAGGCTGGTTCTTCAAACAGCAAGTGGATATTCACCCACCAGAAAAGGTTTGTGCAGAGCTCTGCAGCCATGGGACATGGGTGAGGACACTGTGCTCAAACCCACCTCAAATGCTTGGTGGCCGTCAGCTGGGTTTTGCAGAGGTGCATGTAGAAGTGGACCCCGCTTAGAACCTGGATGCCAAATAAACCAGACTAAACTCAGCTCCTCTGCAGGACAAGTGAGCTCTGCTTTCTGCCACAGCCATCTTTTTCCTGCAGGAAAATGCACGTCTACAAAACCAAAATCACAGTTTTCTGAGGGATTTTTTTTTTTTTATTTCCCAGCAATTCCATTTGGCATTAACCCTGCGTCTGCCTCAGCCGCTGCACTGCGTCCTTGGCATTCCCAGTCTACCCAGTCAGCTGGGCTCCTTGCCCAGATCTATCCCCTGTGATGGGCTCAAGCCGCCGACCAGATCGGATGAGCCTCATGGGAGCCACATGGCCACTGAGCACCCGAGAGCGTCTCACCAGTGAGGGCGGGCCGGGCATGGGCACTGAGCTCCGAGGGGCAGAGCTGTGCCAGGGCAGATGCTGTGTAATGCGCAGCCCAGACGAAAAAAGTATTTTGCCACTTCTGGGATGGCTTTCTTTTTTTATTTTCTGAATATTTTGCTCTTTGAGATATGATTCCGTTTTCTCAGACTGAGTCAGGACAAAGAAGAAGAGTAAGAGCTTCCTGCGAAACAGCGACCTTCTGCTCAGTTCCAGCTGTGACAGGAGGATGTCTCAATGCCACCGCCCCAGAGCAACAGCCCAGTGCTGCTCAGGGGAGTTTACGGATAATCCTGGCAATTTTAGTGCCACCCCAACAGACCTGCATGCCAGCCTGCACCCGAATTTGCCAGGCAGCTCTGCCATCTGGGGCAGTGCCCAGCAGAACTCTTGTGCTGAAGGGGCAGCCAGTAGGAATCACACCTGGAGTCCCAGCGAAAAATGCTGCTCTTGTCACAGGAGAGCTCTGTCCCTCGTGGGCAAAGCATGGTGGGTCCCCAGCACAGCCTCTGCCAGCTTTAAAGGAGTTAGCAAAGCCATGGGACAAACAACCTCCTGAGATTTCCTGTGCTCTTGCACACCTTCTGTTTGTCTCTCTTTAGCCACAGCCCCCAGGTGATGTCCAGTCCAGGCATCTGCCCCAGGCTTTGTCACTTTTAACAACACAGACCGACAGAGCTTAACAGATAAAGCCCTGAGCATAGACCAGCCCCATGGAAAGGTACCATGAGAAGCAAAGCACCACTAGATCCCATTTCTGGGGACTTGTCCTGTTGCCAGATGTGGGAAGGCTTTGCACCTTGTCCCTGCAAACCCCTGGTACTCCATGCCTCGGAGACAAAACATCTGCATCTGCATTTCATCAGGTGGCAGGGAGGCCAGGGGTGCTGGTGCTCGTGCAGCAGGTCACACACCCTGCCTAGCCCAAGGAAGGGGCAAAGCCCCCATGGACCATCGTGCCCCTTCTCTTTGCAGCTGCAGGGCTTTTACCACCCACCCGGCCCCACCAGGCTGCAGGAGGCAAAGGGGATGCTGCCGCTCGCGGCTTTACCTTGAGCCTCCCTCTGCTCCTGTGCAGGCGTGGGGCCGCAGCTGGCCGGCGGCGCGTGCTGCAGCTGGATCGCACAGCTGTGGGGCTCTGGCGGGCAGCTGGCTGCTTCCGCACTTGTTAGCAAGGAGAGACGAGCGGGGATCGCCTCCACCCCAAGGGTCTCTGAGCAGCCACCTGTCCCAGCACGCTGCGTGCCACGGCTGCCCAGACATGGGTCCTCCACAGGGACAGTCGCTGGGGACGCATGGGAAGACCGGGACGCGTGAACCTGCCCACATTTCTGCATTGGCAGCGCTGCACTAGGATTTCGCCCAGGCTGACAGTCCCCTCCAGACCTGCCTTGGGTAGAAGCGGAGATGAACATGGCCATTGGGGGGTACACGTGTGCAGGATTTTTATTGGGAAGACTGAGCCCGTCCGACATCCCTGCCAATCCCAGAGCACATGCTGGTGGACACAGACACAAGCCCCAGGTCCTGACAGCCCCAGTGTGCTGTGTTTCTGTATTTCTAAGCAGGGCAACTCCAGCACAGCAGTGGCAGGGGCTTCTCCCGGCTCCCCCCACGCCAGCCAGCAGGGTCTGCTGAGGAGGGCAGGGGTCCGCTCGCCTGGGGCCGCCCGGCTTCCTCTCGCTTGGCCCAGCTTGTCCCTCCCCAGCAGGCAGAGAGCCAGAGTACCATCACCTCCAGCAGGCAGTTTTACTGGCTGACACTATAAATGTACTGTGCTCTCATGGATTTGATGCTGTTTTTATGAACTTGGAGCTCAGTGCGGCTGTTTAGTTTGAGATGAGCGAGGAATGTATTAATAGTTGGGTAAAGCGCACTCCGAGCTTCTAATCTGACCGAGCTGTTTGCTTTAGGGAAAAAACACTTCACTTTTTCCATTCATTACTATTCTTTGTTAGTGGCTCAAGCACCCGCCCACAGCACACCGGAGGCTGCTTTAACCCCTCTCCCACTGCACCCCAGCCACCCACGGTGTCATGTGGGGAGGAGGGAGCATTTGGCAGAGAGCACCACCAAGCTTTGCTCCCCCCGGACCCTGATGAAACCCACGGGCATGAATCCTAACCTGTGCTTGCAGTGGGAGCAGTGACCCAGCGCGGAGCTCGGCCAGGGGCAGGGAGCGAAGATGCTGCCTTGCAAACATGTGGCTGCTGGCACTGCACCCACGGGCCCCAGCAGCAGCAGGGGTCTTGCCCCCTCTGGGCAGGACCCTTCACCCTGGCAGTGCCCGCAGCCAGGGGGAGGACACTGGCCTCGCAGCTGTGTCCACCGAAGCTGGTGGCCGGACCCAGCTGGAGCCTGGCTGCAATAACCTGGCAGCTGCCCTGCTCTCCCATTGATGAGGAGAAAGTGGAGCCCATTCACCAAACAGTCTCTTTTTAATTAGAGAAGACACGTCGTGTTCCGGGGGTTTGTCCTGCTCCTGCCTGCCCGCTCCGCCGGGAGTGCAGCGATTGATTTACGTTCAGATGAGGATCTCAGCAGCATCCTGCTAAGTCTCTTATCCAACATGAACTTTCCATAAGCAACGCTCTATTTTTAACTCTGCAAGGCCTAGGAGAGTGGTTGTCTTGCGGGGGCGCGAGGAAGTCACTCTGCACAGTGAGCTTTGAGCTTGTCAGGGGACTGGTACCAGCAGTCTGTCCTGGGCACTGCTGTGCCACCCCAAGGGCCAGCACAGTGGGAAAGCAATGGTAAGGTGGCCCGTGGGCTGCAGCTTGGCAGCCTCCTGCTAACACGGAGGGGTCAGTGCAGGAGAGGGCTCTAGAAGAGACTGTTCTGGTGGAGGAATGAACTGGGGTGAAAGCAGGAGAAGCACAGCGTAAATCCCATGCCTAGCAGCCTCAGCACAGCGTGAAGCAGGGCTGTCCCTGGGACAAGGTAGCCTGCAGAGACAAGCAGTCCCTCAGAGGGGTGGTGAAGCATCTCCAGGAGAAGAGCGCAGGGAGGATGGGAGCCCCAGAGACTGGGGGGAGAGCTGGCAACAGCACGCCGGTAATGTGGAGGACAGCTCGAAGGAACAACCCACAGCACCGGCAGACTCGATTGCCGTTGCACACACTCACTAGCAACACCTGCCCCCAGACACACGTGCACGAGCAGGCTCTGACCCAGCCAGATCTCCAAATCTGCGGGGCATGAGGGCATTGCTGCCAATGGCAAGCCCTAGCGCCACATGCTGCAACGTGCCACTGAAGGAGGTTGGCCCAGGGCTGCAGGTGCCTGGCTGACACTAGAAGACCCTTTGCTTTTCCACGGTGGGGTAGACGCAGGGGCAGGCAGTGGGGTGCTCTCCCGTTGGCCTCCATGGAGGGGAGACCCCATGGCAGGAGCTTTGGGTGCAGCCCAGCGCTAGCAGGGCAGGACCATGAGGGGTCTCACCCCCGTGCCGCAGGGTGCCCCATGTGGGTGAGGGTAATGGGCCCTTCCAGCACTTGGGATATGATGGCGTGAAGCCGTCACTGATGACCCAGTGGGTGCCAGCAGCCCATTGTGTGGGGTACAGAGGTGTTCCCCCATTACTGAGCCTGACTTCAGCTGCAAGGACACAGCTCTGCCGCCAGCGGGGGGCAGGGGGAAGGTCTCTGCGTCCACCAGCTCACCCCCCAGCACAGCCCGCGGCCCCCACGTCTCCTCCCAGCACGCAGGGCCTGGGCTCAGCCGCTGCCATCGCCCAGCGTTGCAGCTCCACCGGCGCTTCCCAGCTCCGCTTGTTTATTATGATGTTTTGAAAGAGAAGCGCAGAGGTTAGTGGAGCTGGGCAGAGTGCCGTAAATCACGGCAGAGGAACGGCACGCTGCCGAGGCTCTTCCAGAGGAGAGCAGCCCACACACCAGCTGGGGAAGCGGAGCGGCCATCTCCGCTGTGGCAGCACCCTCGGGAGTGCCTCGTGTCCCTCAGGGCCCTTGGGAGTGCCACATGTCCCTCAGGGACCACAGGAGTGCCACACGTCCCTCAGGACCCACGGGAGTGCCTCATGTCCCTCAGGACCCACAGGAGTGCCTTGTGTCCCTCAGGACCCACGGGAGTGCCTCGTGTCCCTCAGGACCCAAGCAGCCACCGGGCCAGCACTGCCTGGTAGGACGGCGTGGGACCAGCAAGAGGCCCTGCAGTGGCCACCGGCGGGGGGTGCCGGTGGGTGTTGAGCTGCGGGTAGAGGTCACACCATCTCCCCGGGTAGTAAAACCCCTCCAAATTCCTCCCTGGCACAGAAAGGCCAGGATCCCACCAGGAGGTGGACGGGGGGACAGCAGAGACCCTCTCCCTGGGGCGCCACGAGGAGCAGTGGAGCCCCTTGGCCGCTGCCCCAGGGCACTGCCATGTTCCTGGTGGCCCCGGGCTCAGCAGGGACCAGCACCCTGTGCAGCTCATCTCCCTGGACCCGAAGCCTCTCTCCTTCTCCATTTATTCAAATCCTCAAACCACCGACTGATCACGGATATATCCCTCCGCAGCAAACTTTTATTTTCCATGCACGCTAAATTTTCACACAGTCCCAACCCCACAATTAGCCTCTGCAGCATGTTCCCAAGCACTCTGTCCCATCCAATTTTAAATTACTCCAGCAATAGAGCTCTTGCTCTGTCCCCTGGGAAACCAATCTGCTCCCATAGATCTTGCTGCCTGGAAGACAGGATTTTGCTGATATCCAGCCCACATTTTCCTCCAGTTGTATTCACTGTGGGGCTCTCCGCTGTGCTGCCACAGGCAGTTACATCTCCTCTACTTCCATGGTTCTTCGAGCATTTGCCTATTTGTGGTGACCTTTCTGGTCAGCTGTTTTTCCCACTTTTAGCTCTTCTGCCCTTTAGGCTTGTCAGCATCTCATCATTTTGTTTAGCTTTGCACAAGAGACGGGATTTCAGCAGGGCTGTGCAGAGGATTCCTACAAACGCTTTCCAACCCCATGGCAATGTCTCCCTTCCCCAGCTTTATGGCGCAAAGTGCTGTTTGATTAGGAAGGGCTGACCCTCAGCGGGACTCGGACGACGATGCTCTCACGTCTGTAAGGGAGGAGGTTTGCTCCCCTCAGTCACACAAACCGGCATCGTCCCTCTTCCAGGCTGAGTGTTTATCATTTTCCTTGCAAAATAAACCTTGCTTTATTGTTGATACAGAGAGAAAGTCAGTGTTAATATGGGGTTTAGCACAACAGGCACTTGAAAGAGTCACTGGTTTTACATGTTACAGTACACAGCTCGATTCAAAACTTCCCCTACGCTAATTTACAGTGGGGACTAATGACTTCTATCCTGACAAATCAGAGCACCAGCACATCAGAGTGCAAGAAGACAAGCACAGGAACACCCAATTTCCACCCATCAGAAATGTCAACCCTGAGAACTTTCTTCTGATTCTCATTAAATTAATGTGTAAAAGTCTGCACATTGACTGGGTCAAAACTTAAAAAAGGAAGTTTCATATTGTCTAATTATTATACCAAAGGTAATATGATGTCTAGTATATAATAGCATCCAATGGCATACTATAAGATCAAAAAAAAAAGAAAACATAATAAAACAAATTTACTTAATGAAACAGCATTTTTACATTCAAGTGCTTCTAAAATTTTAGTTGTGCATATAAAGCATGAAAACTTCAGTGATGGATTTAGACATTTTTCTGACAATAACGACCGTGGAAACCAAACCATTTCTATGTGCTCTCCACAGCAGCACCCAAGGGAAAACACTCAACCCAAAACTCCTACATGAGGAGCCCCGTGAGGAGCCCTGGGACCAAGGACCCCCTGCAGCCGAGCACTCAGCAGTTCTCCCTGGGCACCTGGTCCCACAGCACAAACCCTTTCTTGCCCAATTTTCCTAGAAATTTTCTGGGGGAAACAAGCACATCTTGAAGCAGGGGCAGAATACAGTGACACAGGAAATCTCAGCCCCAGTTCCTGGTATATTTAATGGGAAAATTTATTGTTTCACTTTGTTTCTCAGATTATTTTTTTTTCCTTCGTTTTCCGTGTGAGCACACAGCCAGGCCTTGGGCAAGGTGACAAAGCCAAGCGCTCCCCCACTGGCACAGCATCATTGTGCCCTGATGTGCTGACGTTGTTACCAGTATCAAGGGCATCACAGGTGTCGAGGACACCTCAGGTGCCAGGGTAGGTGCAAGGCCAGGAGCGGGGCGGTGGGCGAGGTGTCAGCATCTCCCTGCTTCCCCTGAGCGATGGCTATTGATAAGCAGCTTGCCAGCACCCTGCCTGTTGGGAAGCAGAAAGCCCAGCTCTCACTTCGTTTCTACTGGCACATTTCACCTCTAATTTGGGAAAAAATCTGGCATCCCACCCTTGCAGGGCTGCCAAGGGCCGCTCTAGATAATCTCTTTAAATAGAACGACGCAAAGTCTCCACTGCGCTGAAGTCATGGGCAAAATTCCTGCCGGATTTGGCGAGACCCTGGCCCACCCGTGGCCATCCCAGCATGAAGGGGACGAGCCCGTCCACCCCATCATTGGCTGGCCTGGGGTGCTGTGCCCACAAGGGTGGGTTTGGGACAGTGGTGGCAGGTCTGATCCCATGGTCCCCCAGGCCAGGGATGTGCCCACATGTGTGGTGGTGGCTGTCAGCGCTGGGTGGGAGGTCACCCCAGGTGAACTGTGTCACGCAACACAGTTCATGTCTGGGATCATGTCCCCCATTTGACAATTTCCCTACAGCGAATGACACCGATGCCATCACCCTGACAAATCTGCTTTCCATCTGCCCTACGTGCAACAATGACACTGGAGACAACAAACTGTTCCTGCAGTGCTCGTGCTGAGATGTCCCTGTGCCTCAGCCATGGGAGGCTGATGGGGGACCCCAGAGCAGCCAGCAGTGCCCCTTCCCCATGCAGGTGGTGTCATCCCTCCCCACAGAGAGGGATGTTCCCTGGGGACATGGTCACTGCCCAGCCAGCCAAGCACTGCTTCCACGGCCCTCTAGCACACTCGTGACTTGGGCAGTTCACAGAGAAAAGGGACCAGGCTCCCTCTCAGGTCTACCACCACCAGGCAGAGCTTCCTGCCCCGTAGGACCAGCTGGGGGAGGAAGGATCATCTGCTCATAACCCTGACCTGAGTTTTGGGATCACAGGTTGGTGGAGGCCTCAGAGTACATGAAGTTCAGTGCCCACAGCTGCAGCACACATCAAACAACCTCTTTTCCAGGTTTATCTTGCTCCATCTGAGCCCTGGTCCCAAGCTCAACCTTTTCCAAACCCTCCCATTTTGTCCCTCGTGGTGAGCCAGCTCCCAGCCCGGCCGGTTCCTCCTGCAACGCTCCGTGAGTCCTGCCCAGCCCTCAGGAATAAACTGAAGTTGCTTAAAACCCTTTTCTTATTTCTCCCAGAAAGTTTTGATTCCTGGGAAATGACTGAAGACCAAAACCTCCGGCTCCCGTGCTGAGCCTGTCCTTGGCCATCGAGTCTCGCAGGTGAGGCTGGCTGGCAGGGATAGCCTTTGGAGGAGGATGGGGATGGCGACAGGGGAAGTCCAAGCAGTTCAGCTGCCAGGAGATGTGCAATGAGAGGCCAAACTCCAGTTCCAGACCATTCACTTCTTGATCAAAAATTAGGAAGATTTAATGGAAAACTAATTATTTCTGCAAAACATGCTTTCTTTACATGCAAGGTTTCTGTCCTGATCTCCGTTAGTTCCCTCCTAATACCACGCTCCTGTCCCTCCAGCCTGTTTGTGTGGGACACACTCCAGAGGCCATGCTCACACCTCCTGCACCAGAAACAGCGACCGGCCTCGGGCTGAGCCCTTCCCAAGGCAGCGCCACACCCGTGGATTCTTGATTTAATGTGAGTCATGCCGGAATAAGCTCTACAGGTGCCTTCAGTACTGATAAAATACATTTTCACAAAAATACACACGCGTCTGCTTGCACACATGGACACACACACATGCATGAGGCAATCAGGCTGGGGAACCCCTTGCTGCACGATACCGTAGGCACTTTGTAGATAGGACGTTACGCTGCTTCTGACCCCATTTGAGCAATACTACTGAAAATAAAAGGTGGTAGCACAATAAACCAGTACCTATGCTGCACAGAGACTGAGTAACTCCCTGGCAGAGCATCACGGTATCACTGTGTGTTACAGGGATTTCCAGGCCTTTCTCTGAGCTGGTGATGAGAGAGGGCAGGACATGGGGGTGCCATTATGCTAATGAGAAAATTAGCCCTAGATCTGGTCTGCTGCTTCCAACAAGCAGACAACTCTCCATGCACTCTGAGCAAAGGGATTTTTTTTGCTGAGACCTAAATGCTCGGTGGGCTGCCTCTGCACCGGTAATCCCAGGGGCTCCCAGGTAAATCCCTTCCAGGTAAAACCAAGGTGGTGTCCCCGGGGTCTTTGGCTGCTGAGAGGTCCCTGTGCTGCCAGGGCACTCGAGGTGTCCCTCCGTGAATACGGAAAGGCTACAGCACCTGGATTTGTTTCTGCCTGGGGCTGAGCACCTCCTGCAGCAATGCCACAAGTGCAGAGTTCCTCCGCTCCTCTCTGCAATCCCTGGGTGCCCTGCAATCAGTGGGTGCAGGATCGGGCCCCTCCTGGCTGGTCTGTGCTGAGTCGGGGGAACAGAGATTGCCCTGTCTGAGGTAGCCCATTCTGGACCTCTCCTTCCTTGCAGCAGCCAGGGGCTGGTCAGTCGGCACTGTGTCGGGTCCACCCCGTTTTCCAGGGAAAGTCGGGCAGCGGAAGGGTTGTCCCCATGGGCTCTTCTCAGTCTCTTAGCAATGGATGAGTTGCACCAGCGCTTGAAGAGTCATCGCTGTTGCGAGAGCCGGGCTGGGCCGGGGTGCTCTCTGCAGGCAGGGGAGGACCGAGAGTGCAGGGGTGACCAGAGAGCACCCAGGATGGGACCTGCTGGACACGCACGGCCGCATGCGGGAGCTGCTCAGGGAGGGATGCATTTCCTAGGCTGACTCTAGGGGTCATCAGCCTTCAGCTTTTACGTATAGGACTTGTCAAATCGTTTATCCAAGCCCTTTGAAGGCAGCTGTCTCCAAGGGTCGTCAAGAGACCCAGACAGCCAGTGGATAAACAGACGCTGTGTTTTGCTGAAGGGTGCAAGTCCAAAATCCAGCTCTTACAAGCAGGAAGGGTTCCCCACCACAGCGGCATGATGCAGGCCAGGGCAGGCAGTGGGTGCTGCACCTTCCTGGGAAGAAACCACACATAATTTCTGCTCAGAGGACAGAAACCAGCTCTGAAAGGAGCCGGACCTGCCCCCACGACAGGCTTTCAGGGCACGGGGCTGCCTCTGGATGGTGCTGACCCAGCCTCGCTGGGTGGAAGGGACTGGCAGTCCTACCTAAAGCTTCCCCAGCAGAGCTGTTAATAAGCTGTCTGCAAATGCCTGCTTCAACAGTCACAACGCCTTCAGGGCAGGGGCTGTTCCCTCGATCTGCAAGGGGAAGATGAACAGGGAATATCAACAGTAAATTAAGTGGCAGCTCCTCTGTGTGGCAACCAACTAAAAATACCTCCAGGTTTTTTGAGGCAGTAGCTGTAGCTGTTCTCCAGCATCCCAAGAGAAGCGGCTCCTTCTCAGGGTGCCAGAGAGGCCAGCTCACAGCAAAGGAAAGGCTTTGACCAAATGCAGCAGACCATGAGCTAAAAAGCACCTGGGAAGGACTCCCATAAACCACCCCAGACTGTCCCTGCTGCTGTTTCCCGGTGGGGTTTGCTCAGGAGTGATCAGTGCAGAGGTAACGGAGGATGCCAACAGAGCACACAGCCGCTCAGTGCGGTGCCCTGCGCTCAGCCCAGCTGCGGGCACACGCTGCTGCCCTCCCACATCTCCGCACCCCGGTGCGGCGCGATGCTGCCGTGCAGAGTCACCCACACCCCACGGCAGCCAGAGCCTCTGCCTGCAAGGTGCAGGGCGGGCACAGCTTCACAGCAAGCAGCCAAAGCAAAGAGCTCCTCACTGCCTCAAACAAAGTGCGTCAGCAGTATTATGTCAGTCTCTTCAACTAAATGGAAATGGTCCCATGGGATGTTTAGATTATGCTGTACTAGTGTTTTCTGGCTGGAAAGCCTTCAGACCAACCTCTTAGAAGAACCCTCCTTGGTGTGTGGCAGAAGAACATGCCCATGGCCATCCAGAGCAGCAGAGCAGAGCTGAGACACAGGAATGGTGCCCAGCCCCTGGCCCTGGTGCGCAGGACTGCCGAGCAGGGAGGGGAGGGGGCGCAAAGGGAGAGGAGAAAGGTTGGAGCAGGGGTGATGGTGGCCACAGCACCCTGAGGTACAGATGCAGGGAGGATTCAGAGGTAGGAGCAGTTTTGCTTCCCATACCCCTTGCACCGGATTCAGGCACCAGCTGGCAGCAAAGTGCAGGAGAAGCGAAGGGAATCAGGGAGACGGGAGCTGGAAAATGCTGGGGAATGGGGCAGCGCAGAGGGAGATGTCATTATCTGGATGTTAACAGCTGCTCCAGCATGGCCAGACGCAGTCTGTCCCCCCACTCCTGTGTCTCCCAGACAAAAGGCGAGTGTTTGCCACAGGAGCCCCCCCAAGGGGAGCCAAAGCAGGGGTAAGGACGCAGCGAGGTGTTCCCTTGGGGACACAGTGCATGCCACTGACTGACACCCAGGAGAGGGAGACAAGATGGGCTGAAGGTGAAAAAGGTGGCGGTGAGTTGTCACCTCTGAGCTCAGGGGACATGGGGACCAGGTGGGGTCACAGGGTGGTGCGAGGGGACCCTGGGTGGGATCTATGCTTTCAAGGATGGAGGCTACTCACTGGCACACCAGGGTGCTGGCAACTTATTGAGCCTCCCGGCTGTTGTTTCAGGAGGAGGCAGGGAGGACTTGTTGAGTGCATCCGCGCTGACCCATGGAGGGGGAGGCTCCCCACATTGGCCCCCTCCTGGCCCTGCTCCAGGGGCACAGCAAGTGAGGTGTGCACGTTTGCAACTCGAGCTGGCAGGGTCATAATCTCAATTCAAAGAAAATTCTGCCATTGGGAGATTTGATTTTGTCTCTAATCAGGATGAAAACAACACATTTTCAACTGGCCAGTCATGCGTAATTAGAAGAATGGCACTAGGGCCAATTGAAGTAATTTCTTTTGATTTTTTTTTTCTTTTACTTCTTATTTTTATGAGGTATACTAGAATAATAAAGTCAGTAGGATATAGAAACAAAAAGTCAAAACAAAAAATCAGAGCGTTTCACCAGCTAATGTAAAAGCCAAACATCTTGACATCAGCAGAATGTTTCATTTCAATGGTTTTTCTAAACAAATTTAGTTCCTATGGAAAGTTTCCATTGAGATGAATTGGCAGAAAAGTGTGACCAGCTCTCCTGGCAGGGCACAGGCTGTCTCTGGGGTTATGCACATCCTTGTGCACAGAGGAATGGTACACAACCCACCTCTGAGCACAAACAGGCACCCGCATGCCTTCTCCAGTATGTTCCTCAAATTCATCACCTAGAAATCCCTGCATGCCTGTTGTGGAGCTGAACTTGAGCTCTACATCCAGCTATCTGCCTGGTACTTGTTATAATCTGGTGGATACAGAGCCACTGGGCCACAAACCACCTTCAACTGGATCCCTTCAAACTGGAGCAGGATGTCAGGGGAGGTTGTTCATCTGCTGTTGATGTCTACCAGGCCCTGCCCATGGGAAGACATCCCTGCTGTCACTTTCTGGCGCAGAAATGATCATGTGGGCTTTGTGGCTCACTCCCTGCCAAACCAGTGCTTCCAGTCTGAGCTGAGCAGAAGGTCAGATGGCCTCCCAGGATATGACACTCCATCCAGCATGGCTGTGGAGTCAGTCAACATGGGGCACTGATGGGTGTATTTGTGGGTTTCAATGCCCACCCCCCCCCCCATTTGATGGCAGCCTCTGCTCTACCTGAATGACAACCATCTGGCACCCACGGACAGGGGCAAAGGGTCCCCAGATTTCACCCACACAAAGCATTGGAGAAGGCCATAGCTTCCGTTTCCAACCCACCACGGAGGAGGCAGCAGTGCCCCATCTGGCACAGTTGTGTGGCTTTGTTCTGCAGGCTCTCCAGTCAAGTGAAGCAACAGCCTGCTGGGCAGGACTGCCAAAGCTGTGACCATCCCTGCCCATGAGGCACACCAGGGCAGAGGAAGGCTGTGCTTGCTCCTCGAGCCCTGGTGATCCTTCATGGGCATCTACCTGCCAACTCGGGCGTCCCCATCCACCCTGATTGACTGCAGCTCCTGCCACCCTGACCAGAGCTGAGCTCTCCAGCTGTAACCAGGGCTCCCCGGGCAGGGACGCGCCTTCCTACTGAGGGTGGGGGATTGCTGCATGGCTGTGGCATTGCTTGTTGCAAACATCACAGGGCACACAATGTGCTGAGGTCTCCGAGCACCACCAAGCTGCTCCCTCACCTTGGCTGCAAAGCCGGGACTCACAGCAGGAGCTGGGCAGGAAGAGCATCACCATTCCAACAAAACCTCTAAAAGCATCAGAAAATGTTCTCATCCCACACCAGGAGCAAACCAAAACCTCGAGTGATTTCCATGAAAAACCAAAGACACTCCCAAATGGATTGCCATGGCATGAAACCAGTTGGGGTGTGGGAAGGAGGGCCACAGTCTCCTCCAGCGCTGGCTGAGGGGGAACTTGGCTGAAGTCCCCCAGATCCCAGGCGGAGCACTCAAATCACCAGGCTAGGGGGTTTGTACGGCCTGTCCCGCTGCAACTTTCCACACTATAAATAAAGGAATAATCACTTGAACTTGCGCCCAAGTCGGTACCTTAACGAGCAGACTGCAATCCAACTTTCCCTTCGACTTAATGAATATTAATTAACTGTACACAATTGAGCAGCTCCAACAAGACAGGAAAGGCATGCGCTTGTCCTGGAGTGTAACGAGCGCTGTACTCTCCTGGGACACGAGGAACTGGGGTCAAACATCTACTTTGCTGTCTTCCCCCCTCCCAGCTGTGTCCTGACCGGTAGGTGAGTGGCGATTGCGGGGTGGTCTGCCTCTGTCTTAATGAGACATTCCTTCCCAAACTCCGGTGACCTTTTCAGATAAGACTTTAACTCGAACTGGTGCATTCCTATGCAACTTTTTCCTTTTGATTAATCAACTCTTTCATTTTTTCCCCCAACAAAACTCTATTGTGATGGAAAACTCCCGGCTTACACAGAGGTGAAGCTGCTGCTCGAAAGCAGGCTCAATGCCACAGCTGTAGGCTGTTGTTCTGCTGAGTCCCTAGGGCAGGTGGGCACAACAGCCTTGCACTGCTTTGGCACACGTGGAGAGACAGGCCTTTATCTCCTGCATCAAGGGAGCTGGTTCCCAGGAGAATGGACATGTTAGGAGACCCTCCTCTTCCTCTGTGAAGCAGGCAGGTGAATCCACAAGGAAGATGTGGCCCACAGCAGGGCAAGCAACTCTCCATCAGCGGAGCCAACGTGGTTGTCCCCGCACCCTGCCATAGCCTCCCGCACAGCTGGGAGCAGAACGATGTGCTCAGGCAGGACCCCATGTGAGGATGCGATGGGGGCTTTGGGGAGTGGGGAAGGGCTGCTTCTCTCACGCTGGGGAGAGCACAGCCTCCCTGGAGCATCCATGCCAAGAGTTCATGATGCTCTCCAGATGCTCCCGCTTCTGCTCACAAAGGCAGAGATTGACACAATAAACAAACTATTTGTAAAATTCCTCAGTGAGGGCAAAAAACCCCACATTAAATGGAAACATCGATACCCCCTGAAAGAGTGCAGGAGGGGGGAGCATTCCCAGGACCTGATGTTATACCAATGGGTATAGAAATGGAAACATGCATAGGACTGGATTTTCTAGCAGGGCAATTCACCAGAGAATATGAAGTTGCCAGTCCACAGTCCCCAGACAATGTATTGACTTGTTCAGCAAAGGGGAAAGCAACATGTCTGCACGCGGCTCGGCCTGCTGGGGGGCAATTGTGCAGGAGGGAGCACACACACGCTCCTCACCCATCGCCGCGCACTGCTGCTGCCACCGTTGGGGCTGGGCTTCTCCTCCTGGACTCTGCCCCCCGCCCCAGGCAGCGCCAGGTGCCACGGGCACGTTCACCACCTCACGAGAAGGCTCTGACCACCCAGTTTGGTGTTAGGTGATTTTATTTAAAGCCCTGTGTCCTGAAAGATTCGTGAGAATAGAAGTTTCTCTAAAACTAAGTTGCTTGCTTTCTGAATTTCAAAGAATGACTCAAAATCACACCTTTGAAAGGCTTGGGCACAACAAACCAAAGCAGAACCCCAGAATGCATTCTTTTGATCCTCTTTTAAAAGCCAAGGCCTGATGCAAAATCAAATCACTGTTTCCAAGCTTACATGGAAGAAATTCTGGGAAAGGGACCATGGCTCCTCTGTGAGATCTGTCCCTGACCTTTCGTGCCACCAGATTGGGGCTGGTTCCAGAAAACCCTTGCTCCTGGTGGTATTATCCTACCCATAAAGTCCCTGAAATAGGACTAAACAAGGAGGGCAGTCCAGCTTGTCAGGGTCTGACTTTAAGGGAGAATCTGGCCCAGTCTCCTTGGACGCACAGTACCAAGCACCCAACGGTGTTTGGTACCATGTCACGGCAAAGCGACTGCTGGTTCACTGTAGTCTGCCAGTGGGGACTGTCCAAGGTCAGCACAACTGGTGTGACCTGCTCTGTCTGTGACGGCCCAGCCACAGCCCTGTGCTCCTTTTCCTCTGAAACACAGACCTAGGATTCATGGGAGATGGCAGATATCCACCCAAGCCCAGTCCTTGCTGTGATGAGCTCTATGGCATTAGTTTTCTGTTTCTTCCTCATTTCTCACCTTTGGAAGCTTTTCTGGTATCTCCCTACTTTGATGACTAGAAAACACTTTCTCCTCTTTAACGTTCATGACTAGATTTTCTTGTGACAGTGATGTCCTACAGTTTCAATAGCCCTCTCTCCACCTAGAGTTTGTCCCCTTCTGTTCATGTTCTGGAGTCACAGCCCCACACAGCCTTTGCTCTGGATTGCCTGAACAAGCCAAGACCTCAAGTCCCACCTGGGGTGACAGACTCTCCATCCCTCAGCTCTTGGGAGGTGACATTCCTCATGTTATTCAACTGCACTTTTAGCATGGAATTCTCCAGCATGCTCCCCCTTTTTATGGCAAAACCATTATTTAAAGTAATTTAAAAGTATAAGATCTCAATGCTTCTTTGAAGAATCCTACCAATTACTTCTCTCCAAAATGATACTCCTCTTTTCAACGCCATGACCATCCCATCTCTTCTACCCAGACTCACTAACCCCTCTCCTGTCTAGGCTCCCGTCAGTCCCCGGTGGAGTCAGGAGCAGAAGCAGACTCCAGCACTTCTGCCACAGATTAAGACACAGCCGCAAACTGCCCCACGCTGGTCAGTGATGTTAGAGTTCAGTGTTGCTCTAGAGCATCTCCTACGACTGCAGTGACTAACGAGCCAGAAAACCACCGCATTTGTTCCCAGGCAAATCAAACACAAGGATGCACACACCACCGGGAGACCCATCTCCAGCCACCTAGTGTTGGGAGCAGGTGGAGGAGCCCCTGGGACAGATCCTGTCCTTGTGCTGAGATGGATAGTGGGGTCTTGTCAGCATCATGGAACTGAACTGTCGCTAACAATAGGCTTCAGCTACAGACCGTTCGGAGTCAGGTCTGCAAACAGACCCATTGCAAGTGTGGCCTACACAGGAACAGCTCCAAGAATGATTCAGAATCAGTTTGCATGTCATGCCCCCGCTCCCATAGAGAACCAGTTTTCACACGACTTAGGTGGGCCATTACTGTAACTCACGTCCAGCAGCTGCTCCACTTCTCCTATCAGATAAAGTACCAAGGACTTGTGTCCAGGACTCACTAACAAGCACAATGTGGAGCATGTGCGAGCGGGAAAGAGGAGAAAGGCTTTGGGTTTGCTGCAAATTCCAGACGGCTTTGCGGAGGCAGGAAAGTCTTTCCTGAAGTTATTTCTGTCTTTCCGTTCATTGCAAGGGGGGAAATGGCATTGTAATTTCTAACCAAGATTTCACTATACTATTGCTTCTTCCTGATTTACCATCCTCAAATCCCAATGGAAGTGCCTTCGCTGGTCTGGGCCAACTTTTACTTTGGCAGTTCAGGAGGAAAAATCACAAATGTCTGTGAAAGTCACCAAAATATTCCCTAAGTTTTCATCACTTGAATGAATAAAAGAATAAAAAGCAGAACAGAGAAGGGGGAGGGCTGGAAGGGGTGCAGAGAGCAAACAAACATCGTTTAGAAAAGCATGCTGTTATTCCTGGAAGTTGGTTTGTGGAAACACAATTTACAACGCCTATGAAAAGTTTGGCTATTCATACCATTCCCCTTTGGAGCTGGTAACCACAATGGCAAGCTCTCCTTTTGCGTACAATTACATAGCGTGATCTCCAAACCCAAACAGCTTCACCCATCCCAAAGTGCTGGATTTCCATCTACGTTGCTTGGGTAAATGAGCTGCGTTTTACACAATGGGTAAAACTTGGCATCATAAATGAGGCCTGTATAGAAAATTGCATTTAACTTTTGTTTCCCCTTCCCCCTTTTTGCAAAAGCAAAATATTTTGTAGTTTGTTTCCAATTTGTTTTCTACAAAACATAAAGGAATTCCTCCTGGTGACACAGAGAGATTTGGAGGGTGGAAAATCAAAGAACAATCACTGAGAAACAGGATTAAAAAAAAAAATGGTCTCAAAGAAGGTAGTTTTTAAATTGTATCCCTCACCAAAAAAAATAATATTGGGGAGACATGGGAAATTCCTACTGATTTTTGTGATGAAACAACCCGGCGATGCTCAGCAGAGGGCTACCTTTTCTGTGCCCCAAGGCAGGCAGAAGAGCTTGGGCGATGTCCAAACCTCTGTGCATCCTCCAACTCGCTGGAAGCGTCGGCGCTGACACCGGGACTCCTTCTGGCTCGATCCCACTTGCAGCCAAGTGACAGATGGTGCTGTCAAGGTCCAGTCCCTCCTCAAAAAGTTTCTCTGGCGTACGATCACGCAACCAGCATGGAGAAGCAGATGGGTAGCTGACTCTAAGTCTCCAAACTTCAGAGCTGTTTCCCCCTTCCTACGGCTATATCCCCCACATCACTCCCTCAGGGGCTGAGAGCTCAGAGGGAAATGACAGAGCTTCTCCAACGGCACTGGGTGCCCTGTCCACCTTCATCTGTAACTGCTATCTCTGGAACATCACATTTGATCAGTCCATCACTTCAAGGGATGCTCCAGTCTCTCAGGAACCAAATCACCTTGATTTGGATGCAAATCAGATACCAAGAAAAGCCCCATTTCTTCTAGCAGGGTCTAGAGGGAGATTCCCTTGGCAACCTTCTTTGGTCAGCAGAGCACAGAATTTGGCTTTACCTCCTAACATAGGCTAACAGCCTATGAAAAAAATCAGAAGGGTTTTGAGCTCATATGTGTCTGTCTGTGCCATCCTCTGTCCCTTTTCTATTCACTGGAGGAGGAAAAATCTACCTGAAGAACCTTTGCTGGATGAAGGATGCAGAGAGACAGACTCAGCTCCTGCCTTCTCCTGTGGGTGAGGAGAGATGGTCTGGTGGGGAGGGGGGTGGTTGCTCTGGGGCTTTGCTCACTCTTTGGGGCACACCAGGAGAGCACGCAGCGAGGATTCAGATACCCAGGCAGAGCTCACTGGCTGAGCAGACTGAACGAGCAATCGGATTCTCACAGATCCACCGGGTCTCCAACCCTCGCAGCACTCAGCCAGGCTCACTTCCACATTAGCCGGTGCCTGGGCGCGGGGACAGCTGCTCTCGGCTCTCCATCGCTCCTTTGCTGTCCCCGGCACCAGCCTCCCCCAAAGCCGAGGCCGGGGAGCCGTGACCCCCGGCTTTGCCGCACGAGCGCGGCACTGCAGGCGGGGGCAGCCGTGGCGGGGACGTTGCTTGCCGCAGCGCTTACTAAATAAAGAGCCTTTAAAATAAAAGCCAGAACATGCATGTTCCTGAGCGCGGGATCATACTATTTAGGGACTCTGCAAAGCAAATAAAATGCCTATTACAAAATAACTATTTAGAGAAAATACTGCAGAAAGATCTAGAGAGAACTATGTGTTTTAACATGGTCTGTTTACAGTGCATCATTGCTGGTCTGTCTAGAGCTGTGCTGTAACACAGCAAAAATGCATCTGCATTCCTTTGGTGCAAAAATACTCATGTACAGACATCACAACAGTATCACAGCTATTTTCCTTTCTCCTTGGCTTTTTGTTGTGCTGTTGTTGTTTTGGTTTTGTTTGCTTTTTTGGTACTTTCCCAGCTTCTAGAAGATTGACCTAATGTATACTTGGCCCAGGATAGTACTGTTAGTCAAATCACTAGTAATTAGCTCTGCTGCTAGAGTGCTGGGAGGCTGGTAGCTCGGGCAGAGATCGTCGGTGCCTTCATAGCACTGCAGCCTGGGGACGCTGGCACGGAGGCTTTATGGCGCTGCAAGTAAATAGCGAGCAGCGACCCGTGTTGTTCCTCCTCCAGCACAGTTCATCCCTCCCTGGAGAGGGAGTCTGGGGCTGGGACACGCTGTGGCTCTTCGGCTGTGTCCCAGAATCACTGCCGGAGCCCCTTACCACCACTGGCACCAGAATGAGAGACGGGAAGAAGATAAACTCTGTCCTCAGGGAGCTGCTCTGAATAGATGGATGAGGAGAAACACTTGCCGGCAGATGTAAGTTCAGGTATGCCAAGGAATCAGCCAAACTCTGGAAAAACATCTACAAGAGAGCTTTGCATTCCAGTCATTTGCCAGGCTGGATAAAGTAGACGGTGATAGTGGTAGGGAAAGGTTTCTAAAGTGCCTTGGCCAAGACAGTTTCCCAAACACAGACATCTTCACTTCCACCTTCAGCTCCATCTCCATCTCCGCCTCCCCCTCCCTCTCCATGGAGAGATGTGCAGGTGGGCAGGCAGGTTGGCTCTGTCTCTTGATTGTAGCCAGCCTGGCAGCTGCAGTGGGAGAGCCTGGAGAATCAAAGGCTTCTCACCCTGTTTTCTGGCCATGAAGCTGTTCGGACATGGGAGACTAAGAAGCAAAGGCAGCAGAGCACTGTCTTTCCTCAAACTGCTCCCGCGCTCCCTAGCATCCCTGAGGGAGACTCTGAGCTCCTTCTGACATCCCTCGCTGCCAAACTCTGTGTGCCAAAGGCCCCGGCTACTTCCAGCAACCTCAGAGCCAGTGGCACAAGGCAAAACCCATTGGCCCGATCCCCTCTCTCTGGAGCTGGCTCCTGCCCCTGCCCTGCTCTCGGCAATCTGCCCTCGGCTCCTGGGTGGGAGTCGAACGCCCTCCCGGGTGGTGGCGGTGCACGTGAACAGAAGCTTGCAGGGAGTTTAGCTACATCATCCCATGCTTTCCCACTTCTCGTTTCTCCTGGCTCTATACCCCTGTAACATCCATGCTATTTTTTTTCCTTCCCTTTTGCTGGTTTATTGCTCCCCAGCCCACTCTGGGTGAGCAGAGCACTTCTGGGACAGATTATTTACTAGAAGGTATTTGGTACATTGCTTTAATAATGAGAACAATTTTTTTTTTCAAAGCCTTACAAATATGTTTAAAATCTAAATACAATGAGGCAATGCAACATCATTTAATAGTTCCAATAATATGCCAAGCCTGAGAATGACAAAAGCTGCCAGCAGGGTGCTACAAAGCAGGGTTCAGAACCCCACCGCTTCCCAGCTAAGCAGAAACAGATTTCCAGCAGTAAGACATTTGTTAACCATTTTCAAGGCAGGAGGACGGGGCGCGGAACCAGCCCGGCCGCCTGTGTGTCACTGCGTTGCAAAATCCTTGGCACAGGCACGCATCAACGTCCTTGGAATTAAGGCCCTTGTGAAGACTTAAAGGCTTAGAGGGCTAATATACTTAAGATGGATATTTCCAAATATTATTCTAAGTCATTCAGAGACGCCGTGTCCTGGTGCTGATAAGTGTGAATGAACAGAGCTCTAGGAGCAGAGCCGCCGTGTTCCAGCAGCAATTCCTACAGGGCTGCGCACAGGAACAGAAGACGAGCCAGGCCGTCCACCGAGCAGAGATGTCAAAGTGTCAGGATCAGGATGGTGAGGATGCTCACCCGGCATGTGTGCACATCCCGCCCGGGGACGAGTCCGGCAACGACAGTCCCGACTCCATGCAACAAGGTGACAGCCCTGGCAGCTTCACTACCGTGGGGCTGCGGATTGGGCACCTCCTCATCAGTCGGGCTCGTTAGTATCAGCCGCTGGGAGGGCGCTGGCTGGGGGCACGGGGACCACGAGCCCAGGTCCCTCTGCACCCCCCGGTACCACCGTGCCCCCTGCAGCCCCTGCAGCCCTGCCCCGGGTGAGCTCCCTGCCACCAGCCCCAACCCTGCCATGCTGGAGCCAGCGCTCCGGCCCGTGGGCAGGGTCCCACCACACGCTGCAGAAACGGAGATCCCGCTCCTGAGCGAGGCGCCACTCTTTATTTCCCCAGAGGAACAGGAGGAGAAAATAAAAGAGCGACTATTGACAGCAGCATTAGTGAGCCAGCGGAGAGGATGGAGACCTAATGCAGTCTTCAGCAATCAAAACCAGCCACAGTTTGGTATTGGTCTCGCATAGACCAAAAGTCCTAATAAACTGTTAATGGGAAAAGCGATCATATTTATTACAGGAAAACAAGTTTGTGATTACTACAGAGATGACATCATAACCCCCTGTGCCAGTTTAAACAATATTTGGAGAATTCATTTGTTTTGTACTATTTAAAATTATAGTGTGGGAGCCTATTTTAAGTGCGTGTGTGAGCGTGTGTGTGTGTGTGCGTGTTGATGTGTCCATGCTAATGTTTATTTAAATCTTTTATTTATAAAATTGATGTTTCTACGCCTAAAATGGAAATTTTCTGCTCTAAAACATCTCTTAATTGTGGAAAATTATTGTATATATTTACGTTTTTCCTCACATTCACATCTGTATGCTTATCACCAGGCACGTGCGCGTACACATCTGCACGGTGACACACGTGCCTGGACCTCTCCGCTCAGCAGCCGGTGCCGCCACCCACACTAAATCCCCCATAAAATGCCAAACGCAAGGAAGCGAGCTGAAAAACCATCACAACCCCCAGCCCCAGACACGCACCCTGGCACTCCTGCATCTGCCGACCAGCCCGAGGGGCAAGGGACAATCCCCTGTCCCCTCGGGGCCTGCCACCAGTGTGGTCCTGCAGCCCTGCAGCTGCCCCGCTTACCCAGCCCCACAGACACCCTCAGCGTAGCACTGATGTGCCACAAGCCCCCGCCTGCCACCGGGGTGAGGAGATCTGCTGGTACCAGGACTTTCGGCTCCCGCCTCCCCTGTGGGCGAGAGATGTCCCCCTGCTTCTGCCACTGCTCCCAGCACCACTGAGCATCACAGCCACGCATCCCTGCCCTTTCCAATTAAGCTCCCTTGCACACATTTGCAGAGAGGATCACTCCTTTGGTGGTCTCTCGCACCCGCCCTGTGCCGGAGCAGCCGGGGTTTTTGCTGCCCCGGCCCTTCCGCGCCTCCCCCCAGCCCCACGCTCAGCCCCGCTCCCATGGGGCTGAGACCCCAGCCAGGATGGGGCAGCCCCCTGGGGCCGTTCAGAGGCTCCCTGCAGAGCCATTGCCAGGATCCTGTTCTGATCTCATCCCTTTGGTTTCACAGCAGAGAGGGAGCCGGTGCCATTAATGAGGATACATCCCATGCTGACAGCCAGCACCCTCCCATGCCCCTGGACAGTGCTGCAGCCTGCTTTTTGGCAAAATTCCCCCTGCTTGGCTGTAAGATGAAGGGCCAGACGGCCCGAGATGGGCCTCCTGCCTTTCACCAGGATGTACCTGTCCTCCCAGGCAGGTCGGAGCTGGTCTAGACACCAGGGCCGTAAATCTGCTGGCTGCCGCTCTCTGCGGCACTCCCACCATCGCTGGGACGGGGGCAGACAACGCCAGCGCAGTCTGACAGGGAGCTGTGTCAAAAAAGGCATAGGAACAGACTGAGGGAGTTGGAAGGATCCTACAGGAATATGCCCTACAGCCTCCCCTCCTGGGCACCTGGGAAGCTTCATGAGTACGATGGAGCACCTTAGAACCTCAGAAGAAGGGCCTACGTGCACCCGAGATGATGTGAGGACCCAGCATGGTTTTCTGAAAGTTTTCAGAGCACTTCTCTTCCTTTGCAAGTGGGGAAACTGAGGCACAGCCCAGGGTGATTTCTTCCTCTGGATGATGCAAGACTTTGAGTCTCAGCCTGTTCTTGCCTTCCCCCTTGTGCCATGGACCAGAGGGGGGCCAGGGCAGACCTCAGTGCCCCGCCACTGGGAGCTGACATGGGGAACTCTGGAGCAAGGCTCACCTGCAGCCACAGCTGTGGGGTTCAGGATAGCACCGTCCCCTCTCTCCCCTGACCTGGCAGCACCCAGCCTTGCCAGGCTTGGCTAGCAAGCAAGAGCAAAGGGATGCATGCAGGACCAAAAAAAAAGAAGGGCTCAGGTGGAGTGAGCATGAATCTCTGTGGAAAGCCCAGGACAACTTCGTCCGGTGAACCCTGTCCCTGGTGTGCGTGAGTGGTGGGAGAGCTGGGCCAAAGTCCCAGCAGTCTGCTCCAGCTCCAAACCACCACCATGCCCAACACTTGTGGGTTTGGCATCCCCCTTGAGGACCCAGACCAAACTAGCTTGGTGGGTAAAGGTCACACACATTGCAGCTGAACATCTTCCTGGCAGAGACATGATTGAAGCATTAAGTAACGTTGAGTAAACTTTGTTTAAAGGAGACAGCTGTGCAACTGGAATGAGCTACAAACGAGTGAGATTCCCAGTGACGTGCCTCCGGCTCTGCTGGAGTCTCCCACCGCCCGCGGCGCAGTGCTTGGAGGGCTCTGTCCCCGAGGAGCGGGCGTGAAGCAGAAATCTGGTTGGAGTTTTGGCAGAGGGTTTTGGTTCACAGTCTCTCCTCTGTTCAGAAAAGTCTGCCCAGGGTACAGGTTTGAATGATACGCAACTGCCGACCTCTGCCTCCAGGCTCCCGGGGGATGCTGCAAACCCATCCAGATGGATGAACCATCCCAGAGGGAAGTGTTCTTCCAGCAAGTCAGGGTAGAAGATGGCATGTGCCTGAAACATAAACTACAGCCCACTGGGGACAATCAGACAGCCTGGGGCAGAGAGACCTGCAATTCCAGCTGAAGCTTTGAACACTGGTAGAAGGCAACTTCCTTCAGAACAGTTCAGAAAACAAGTCAAGACTTTCCTTTTGGGTGTATCCTTTGGCCTTTCAGGTTTCAAAAGTTCCAAGTCTTTCATAGGGCTTGGAGAACATGCCTGAATCCTGTTCCCACCTGCACCAGCCAGGAAGAGGTGAAGCACCATCTGCAGCAGTCAGAAGGTGACTTAGGCCTGGTCAGCTGGATCAGGAGGAAGAGCTGAGCTGGGGACACTGGGCCTGAATGAGCTCCATCCCTGAACTGTCCCTGAATGAGATTGCCCGCTGAAAGACATGGCTGATATTTCTGGAGAAACAGAGCAATCTCAGGTATCCCCTGGGAAGATGCCTGGATATAGCAGTCCTGCAAGGGGTCCAAGGGATCTTGTGACCACAAAATTAATAAAAAATCACTTGCTAATTTTTCTGAGCCAAGGTAGCAAGGCCAGAGCAGGAAGAGAACAGAAAGGGATGGACATCTGTATTGTATAAGGACATTCTGTAACTGAAGGGACGGAGGAGCCAGGGCAAAAGACCTAAAAGATGGAAAACCCCTCACTGATGGAGAGAAGCCACATTAAAACAAATATTGCTTATGGTGAAAGTGACTGAGTGGCTGAGGAGAGGATATGTTGGAAAAGCGCAGGTATATGGCTCCAAGCAAAAGAAAGATTATTGTGCTCTGTGAGAACATCGAACAGTGAAGGGAATGGGAAAGACCCGGGGTCCTGGGCTGACAGGAGCCCCAGGAGAGGAGCTGCTGCTTCTGCAGCCCTCATGTTACAGGTGAGAGAGGGCACAGGGTCAGCATCCCACGGCCCTTCACAGCCAGCCAGGCTCACGAGGTTCCTGTGGCCTCATTGAGCTTCCAGGAAAGGAGACAAGGGTTAATGAGCATGTTGGGGAGAAGAAGAGCCTGGGGGAGCATAGTCTGTCTGTGTGGGTGTGTTTAAATGAGGCCAGCTCAAGAGATTCCTTAGATTGTGGCGTTATCTCTCACGGCAAGGGATGGGAACCCATCTCAAACCGGAGGAAGTCCAAGTATCAGGCTCCAGTGAGCGGTGGTGCCTGGGAAGGGGCTAGCCGAGCGCCGAGGGGGAGGGACTCAGCTGGGGTCCTATGCCCATTCCAGCCTATAAAAGGCTCTTTGCGTGTCAGAAACAGAATTGACTTCCACTCCTGACAGCTCCTAAACTCTAATGTCTCCTAATAAACTCCCTATCTTTATGCAAAGGAGTTGCTTCATGTATACAAGATAGGCAGAACGATGAGGCTCAGAGCCAGCCTGAACTTCCAGGACAAGGAGTGTCTTTGTATGCTGGAGGTCTGCTTCGGGAAACTTCTTCACTCTGATGGCAGGAGTCTGGAAAAGGACAGCCTTTTCGTGGGACCACTAGTGATCAGGGGTCTGGGCACAGCAGGGGGAAAGCCCACCTCAGCAGCAGGCGGGGTGGAAATAGCTTATTGCCTTCAGTGAAGCTCCGGGTGGACGCTGAGTGAAGAGGGTCCCTGGAGAGCTGCAATCCTGAGAAGTGATTCAAGGGGAGATGCCCTCAGAGGTGGATGGTGGTAGAAAACAGCAGTGACCCCAAAGCGTCACCTACAATGACTGAGCTGGCAAAGAGGCCTGGGCATCCCAGAACAGCTACTGCAATGCTCAGTCCCTCCTTCTGAAGGGCCAAGAGCAATGCTCAGACAACTGCTCTCCTCCGCAGCTTTCCTTTCCCCAGGCCTGTCACACTCTGCCTTTGTGCAGCTTTCCTCTCAATTGTCCCTCCTGTTTTTTTCCCTAGTGAGTCCCCTCTCCTCTGTGCCACAGAGACAGCACTTCTCATGATGGCTCGGTACTGGCACAAAAAAAATAGGCACTGTCTCCCCCTCCTTCAGGCTTTGTTTCCAGAATGAAAAGAAGCATGCGAAAGTATAAAGAAAAAGGAAGGATGAATTCTGGACACCTGGGTTCACTTCCAGACAGGCTTCCTATGACTGTGACCCTTTTTTGTCTCTGTTTTCACAGTTATAAGAGGGGGCCGTGACATGCTTTTGATGTTTACTGCCAAGGGCAGAGCTGAGCAGTGGAGAGATGTAGGCTGGTGGCACCTCAGGAGGGAAGCTGTGTTTGTGCTTGCCCCATCTGTCTCCATCCTGGAGACATACAAGAACAAGACCTTGGGATCACAAGCTTTTGCACAGAGACCAAAAGTGTCACAAGTGCTACCAGGCATCAAGAGGCAGGGTGTCTCCCTCCGTCAGTCTGTAGTGATTGGTGTAACGAGTTGTTCCTCAGATGAGAATGACATGGGAATAATATGTGCCACTGCACATAGTCATTCAAGGTCAATATTATGAGCTTGCCAGAAGAGAAGCCATACCCTGAGGAGGGCAACCACAAGGCACAGAGGTGGCAGTACCCCCCATATGGCTGATGTGCCAGGAACCACATATTCCCCACCATCTGACAACCCAGTGGGGGATCAGCCCTGCCATGACTGAGGAACTCGGCTGGAAACAGCTCCCAGCCACGGTCCTGTCATTTGAACAGCCTGCAAACAGTGACTGATGGAAGGGCCATGCAGCCATTGCTGGATCCCTTGCTGGCTTTAAA
This sequence comes from Chroicocephalus ridibundus, assembly GCF_963924245.1. Taxonomy (NCBI): domain Eukaryota; kingdom Metazoa; phylum Chordata; class Aves; order Charadriiformes; family Laridae; genus Chroicocephalus; species Chroicocephalus ridibundus. The sequence goes on along the minus strand of NC_086297.1, from coordinate 14,508,732 downwards.
TATGGTTTGAATGCACTGAAAAAACTGTGGGGAGTTTTGTAAAACAGAAATAGGGTGAGTTAGGTGACCAAAGGGTTCCCTCCATCATCGTTGCTGCACCACATCTTACTGCTTACTGCCACACAGATCCATGAAACTGGAGTTTTATACAAAGTACCTGCTTTCTAAAGAGGCACTGAGTCTCCATTGGACAACACCAAGGCAGAGAAGAACCTGTCACTGCTGCAGTGGTCTCTTGCTGCCACACACTTCTCATCCTCACCCGGGAAATGTGTGCGCCTGACTTCACATCTCCACTTCTCCACCTGCAGTGTCCGGTCACCAGGGCGAGTTGCACACTCACCTGTTTAGAAGTCGTTAACCCATAACACAGACATATCTCAAGGCTCCCTTGGATCAACCAACTCCACGCAACATCCTGGGGCAGTTTCTTCAGCCTTGAAGTCAGTATGAGACTTTTCCCCCGACTGCAGACGCTCTGCGAAGCACCGGCTCAGGTCAGCAAATGACATTCCCTCTACAGGGACATTCCCACAGCACTGTGCAGAAAGCATGGCTCCTTCTCAGAGCACTGACCCCCATCTAGGCATCATCCCTTTCTCTGCAGCTAGCCCACTTGCGTTGACTTCACCTCCTCACCAAAGTCCCTGCTCCCCTCTGGCTGGCACAACACGCGTCCCTGAACCCACCTGGAGGACAGTTTCCAGCATCTGGATGATGACTCTTCTCTGGATGGGCTCTATCTGCCACAAGACCTTGCTCAGCTTCCTACCTCCATACCTCCAGCCCTCTCCATACCTCTCCAGGAGCTATGGTCATCTGCACTACTGGGTCAATGAAGAAGCCTTGGCACCCCTGGCTGAGTAGTGACCCACGCAGACACATCCACAGCACTGCTCCGCACCAGTGACCTGCTCTGCTTCAGGATCACTGTTCAAACAACAATACCCTGCTCTTCGTCTTCATCCTGCCCAAGCCGATATGCCTCTGCCCCAGCGTTTATTGAGCCCAACATCTCCCCACCCCAGGCACAGTCAGTCACTCCATCCCCTCCCCCGGACAGGGAGGAAAAGTCCTAAAATGGCACCCGGTAGCCAGGACTGGCTAGGCCTGCTGGTGGTCAATGTCACAGTCTCTCCTTTCACCCCTTGGCTACTCTCGGCCACACAGGGCCATCATAGGAGCTGCCACCAGCCAGGCACTCAGAGCCCCATGGCTGCCTGAACTGCCAGGCGCGGGCTCTGCTGAAGTGCTCCTGGAGAGGGCGGCCGGGGCCAGCAGAAACCCACTCGAGTTGTGACATGTGCTTGCTGGCAGCCAGAAGACAAAATGTCCTTAAATCTGAAGTCCCCTGGGGAGAATAAATGCTCTCGATTCGCTTGGACGGCTGGGGTCTGCTGTACCGACCCACACTGACCTCCGCCTTGTCCCAAGGCTTCTTGACACCAAAAGGCAATCAAGAAAACCCAGTGTGGGAGAATAAACACAGTCCATGATACCCAATTTGGGCTGTTGGACACTAGAAAGGGCAGAGACACTTTGGGTGGATTTCACAAGCCTTTAGATAATTTATACTGGGACACTGGGGTTAGTGGCTCTGGGCGCTGTCCCAGGCGCCAGGGTTAGCCGGCTCCCACCGCTGTCCCAGGCATGGAGGTTACACAGCGCCTTGGTTTGCCAGTTCAGATGCCAAGTCTGCCCTGAAGGGTGAGCCAGCACGACAGACCAAAGGTAGGCTGAAGCTGCAAAAAGTCAGGGGTGGGGCAGGGGAGAAGCAAGAAGCAGCAGGCGGACGCGGATACCCAGAGCAGCAGAAGGTACCCCGTTGATGGGGACGGGGCAAAGGGTTCAGCCCAGCCCCAGGTGCCAGATGAACACAACGCAAGAAGCTGACACTCAACCACTGCTGCACCACAACTCATCAGGCTCCTGGGCCCACTCCTGGGGAGGAACTGTGGACCTTCGTGGGACCCCCATCCCACCGGAACGATGGGCATCCTGGGGCTGGCTCAGCCAAAGCTGGCACGCCGGGTGTAACCCCATGAGCTCCCCATCCCACCCAGCACCCCCGGCAAAAAGCATTCTTTCCGAGCACCCCAAGAGGCTTTCTTTTGCAAACCCTTCCAGATAAACCCAACTTATTTAGCTGATAATATATAAACAGTTTATCAGCTTTGCGCATTTGCAGTGCAGCGGGATGGATGTTGTTCTTGGAATTCTGTTTGGTCATAATATTTAGAAGAGGGCTCTGATAGCAAAGATAAGCAGCTCGCCCGCAGCAGATGGCTCGCGAGACGCTCAGCGGAGCCAACATTCTGCAGGGAATGAATAAACTTGTAATGCAAGTTGTTTGTAAGTGGTTTTAGCTAAATGTCACATGTAAGACTGCACAGACATGCTCTGTCCAAGGTGTTTGAATTTATAGGAGCAAGGATTCAAAGTCAGGGGCCAAATTTGCTTTTAAACTTCCTTAAACAAACGTACAGAGGATAAAATACCTCTGGATTTGCTCTTTGAGCAGGGGTGTGAGCAAGACGCGTGCAAAGACACGGCCCATCCTTCCCCAGCAGGTCCTTGCCAAGAGGCTGTGCCTGCCACCATGCCCAGCACGGCTGACGGAGCGAGGCAGGGCACCGCGACCTCTGCCGAGGTCCCCCTGGCCCCCATCCACTTTATGAATGACCTCCGTTGTGGCTGGCTCATTCACCTTCCTGCGTAAGGCAAACAGGGAAATACTCCCTTCCCAGCAAGTACCCAGTGAACTCCTGCTCCGTCCCCTCTGGCCGTGTGGCCAGGCTATGACTGGGCCCCTGGGCAGCCATGCACATCAAAGGCATCTCGAATCACCTGCACATTGCTGCTGCAGGAGCTGGCAAAGGATGCAACACACCCCACCTCTGGTCACTGGGAGCAGTGGTGGCTCTCCAGTTACTGCCCATCCCACCATAGTCCCCCAAAACAGAGCTTTCCATAACATCGGCCCTGAGTACCCCAGTGTCCAGTGCCTCCCTCCTCAGCACAGCCTTCCCTCCCCTCCCCATGTTTCGGGGACAGTGATGCTGTTGAGCTGCGAAAAGACGGAACTGCGGGAGACAACACAAAGGAAGATGCCAAACTCCCGCCTCGCAAGTGAGGAGACACCACGGGCAGTGCTGCCTGTCCGCTGCAGAAGGCTCTGCGGGGCTGTAGGCGCACACCCCGCTACCCCCGGGACGGAGCGGGGCAAGCCCTGCACCCGCACTGTGACTGCGCTCCCCTCCCTGGTACCCAGACGTAGGATCAGGTATGATGAGCACTGCCACCAGCACAGCTGCTGAGGCCCCACGTGCAGCAGACTGTCCCTCACCCACAACACACGCCCGGAGCCACCGTGCACAGGAAAATCTACACTCCTTCATTTCACCTAGCTCTTCCCGACTGACTCCTCTCCACAGATGCATGCAGCACACCAGTGCTCTGATAAACTAACAGCGCTCTTTTTACGACAGTCTGGGTGGAAAAACACACAAAGATGGTGTTAATATGTATTTTTTCTAGTTTTTTCTTTAAAGTCTTCTGCACAACTCAGTAAAGGCGGGCAGACAGTCGCTCTCTCTCCTGTAGGGCCCATACAGGCTGAGTCTCCTCTCAGAGTATCACCTGGTGGAGAATCAGCCAGCACCAATTGCATGAGCTCAGCTGGAGGAGCTCGACTGAAAGACTCCTCACACAAGTCACCTCGACACCCCGAGGTGACTCTAGGACTGGCTACTCACCATTCAGACAAGCGTACAGAAAAGGAAAGACGCTGAAGCCAAGGTTTATTTGTCTTGCCCTGTGTGGCATGACTTAACGGACTTGGTGTTTCCAGCCCACTCCATTCATCCGGCCTTTCCCTTCCAGGTACTAAAGTGTCACACAGGTCACTTTGCTCCAGTAAGTCCTCATGCTAGAGCTGCAGAGAGCTTCGTTTCCAAAAATCAGCCTCCTGCCCCAACATAATAGTGTTGGGCTTCTTTAAGCGCATCTCCTAATTGTCTAGATTTATGAGGCCTCTACTGAAATGTTGAAGACAGCATTTAGAGTCCCTCAGTTCTTGTTCTGTTTAATTCATTCCCTTTTTCCCCGGGTTGCGATTCCAGCTCAGCATGTGAAGATCTGCCTTTGCCAGCAGGCTCTTTCATTTCCAAAATGAGGCAGATGATCGAAATCTCTGCGATTCTGTTCCTTTCCCTCTTGTGGTCTCTCTTCACCTTTTTTACAAGTTTTTTTGCTGGCAAATTAACTGAGGGCCGGGCACTCTCTTCACCGTGCACACAGCCTGGCATTGGGGATATAAATTCCTCTGGCCACCAATAGTGTCTTTCTTGTTTTCCTAAGGAGGACATCGCATTTGCAATCTGTATGGGCTTAGTGTTTTGATGTGTTCAGAAAACTTCATCTTCTCCGCAAGCTCATCAGTAACATCAGTCCTACAGCTTTATCTCCCCACTGTCTCCAGGGTGCTCTCTGAGGGACAGACTGAGACTGAAGGTCAAAAGCTTCCTCATTCTGGTCACAGTCTTGAACTTCTCTCTCCACAGCCAGAGAAACACCAAAAGCAACAAGTTTTGTGTACCCCAAGATTGGTACTTTCACCCTGAGTCACCCTCATGCAGCAGTTTCCCTTGATGCAGACTAACGGATGCGTACACTCAGGATGTAGGTGATCCTTATTTTAATAAGAAGGATTTAGCTGAAGTGATGTGATCATTTTACCTCTGAACTGAGATTCAACGCAGGCTGGTCATGTACCTGATTCCTACTTGTGCTTAATTCTTCTGCACTTTCCCAGACCTTCTGCTGCAGTCCAACTCAGCGCACACAGATCTGCTTATCCTTCTCTGCTCCTTCAGCACCTCTGCAAAGCCACCACCAGAAGCACCCTCCCAAGATACAGCTAGCACGGGTGGCCAGAGGCACAGACTCTTTTGAGACCAATAAGTGAAGGCAACCAGGGCGTTCAGACTCAGTGCCTCAAGGTGACACTTCCAAGATCCTCCAACAGACCACGGACCCTGGTCACACTCGGTGAACCCTGTCTCTACTACTCAAGGAACAGGAATCGTGACCTGGAAACTTCAGAGCAGCAGAAGAACCAGAAGCTGAACCAGCAGCAAAGCAGAGCTCAGCTGCTCCCTCCCCTGCCCCAATAGCATCCCTCCACAGATGGGGTCCTTCAGAGCTGTGCCAGCAGCTGTTGCTCTCCATTGAGATGCAGCCATTGAACAATCCCTCTCTAATTGGCATTGTTTACTAAAAATAAACTCCTCCTGCTCAATGAAACACAGCCAGGAAGACACAGCTCCCCCAGGGCTTGGGCTCTCCGTCGGACCAGCTGCCTGCATGCATGGCTGTGATCCTGCTGCCGGAGTGCCCAAGCTGCTGGTGGTGGCATGGGCAAGTACAGTTCTTCATTAGCTGGGTGAACTCTTGAAGACTGTGACCGCATGTCCTCCAGGTGCCAGCTCTTCCACAACATGTGGGATAGCTGCCTTGGCAGTAGGTCATGAGTACCCAGCATGGAGTTTACTCCCTCTCTACCCAAGAGGGAGTGTCCCACGGGTTTGGGTCCATCCTGGGTGGTCATGAACCCCCCTGCATCCCCAACAGTAAGAGCATGGTCCCAGGCAACCAGCACAGAGACACTCCTACCCAAACGAGGGGAGGAAGGCAGATAGCAAACTTCGTACACTGAATTTTCTAAAACTAACTATAAATGGTAAAAACTCAAAGTATTGCTTTCTCTGGAGGTTTTCAAGCAAAATAACCCCAAGAACGGCAGCGTCAACTTTTATTCAGATGAGAAAACATTCTTTTATTTTGACATCATCTTTGTCCGTTTTTATCATAGGGGTAAAGTGTCTTTTATCTGGACATAATGCATCAAGTTGCAGAGTGAGTCATAAAGTGAATCTATACAATTGAGCCAACGTGCTGTGCCTTGGTGGGGACTGGCAAAGTCTAAATGTCACGCTCAAGGTACAAGGCGATATACAGGCATCTCTGCTCTCCGTGCAAGCAGAGTCTGCTTTGGTTGAAGTGGCAGAAGAAACCGTTGTGTGTCACTTCAGAGACACTCATGTGAGGCTGTTGGAGAGCTGGGCATGGACCAGATCGCATGAGTGAACCTTTCTCACACCTACTTAATTCAGGAGAGATGCGGAGTTTATTGATCTGCCGCAGATTTCGTTACACACACTGACATGTAGGCAGGTGTGGGAGCTGCCGTGGGTTTATGGATGATGCTCTATCAGCAAGGACCAAGCAGAGTTTCCATCTGAAGCATGCTTGGGCTCCCCATGTTTAGTGTCAAACATTCAGGAGATTAGCTCAGGGTCTGGAAGACAGTAGGACACAGGTCTGCACTGCTCGTATGGGAAGGCAACCCCTGCATAAACTGCAGAGATGTCCCTTAAATGTAAGAAAGCAGTAGGAAATAAAGCCTCATTCCATCCTGGATTGCTTCAGACTCATGGTCCAGAGCCACCCTTGGTGGCCGGTGTGTCCAATATTTGTGCACCTTTTTTGGCAGGAACGGGGACATCTATGCATCACATTGGCTCCGGGGTGTTGTCATGGATAGCCCGTGTCTACCATGATCTAACCTGCCTGTGGACAGCAGCCACACCCCATCTTTTCCTTGTCCTGGAGAGCCTGCTGAGCCAGCTGAGGGTGAGGAGGAAGAGGGTCACAAAGCATTACAATGCTTTCTGTCCCTGGGGCTCCCTGCACCCACCTTTTGCCACTGTGCAGGGTCCATGCCAGCGCACAAGCAGGGCAGGGCTGCACAGCACGCCTGCTGTGTCAAGGGGAAGTGTCACCACAGCACATGGCCTTCCTTTAGGTGAGTCCCCAAAACTCTCATACCATGCAAAGGAGTAAGAGCAAAGCACTAATCTAACCAGGTTGTGCTCCCCAAGGGCAGGCAGACACATCCAGCCCATGTCATGGGCAAGCCTTCAGACAAGCCCATGGTTGTCTTTGCAAGGCTCAGGACCAAGAGAAGCAGCACAGCTTCCCAGAGCAGAGGACACTCTGCGCTGGACACCAGCCGCCCCTCCAAAAACCTCAGACCACCATGCCAGGAGACAGCGGTGGGAACCATCCTCCCTTCAACCTGGCCAGCCAGACCTCCTGGTGCACCTCAGTGGGGAGCAAGCTGTGAGGTGGGCACTGAACTGCCCTGGAGATGGCAGAAGGACTTTACTGCTGGGGGTTGACTGCTGCCCTGAGGGTGATGCAGAGCTGACACTAGGTGTCCTCCACTGTCTTACTCACCATGTGAAGACCCATGCTGCTCTCCTTCCCCTCCTGGACACTATCAGAAGGCGGCATTGGCACCTCTGCAAGGGACAGTCATTCTTCCTGGGATGGGAATTTTCAGCCCCGGTCTGCTCAAGCTTCCCTGCCCAGCTCGTCCCAGGAAACAGGCTGTCCCCGGAGGCACTGGTGCACAAAAGGTGCTCATCATGGGGAGAGGGCACCACACCAACCTACCCCAAGATCTGCCAGTTTGGATCCCATGAGCCCAGGCCAGAAAGGAAAAAGACCTGCTCTTTGTCTCTGTGCATTGTTATTTCCCTGTAGAACCTTGCCGGTAGTCAAACAAGAGTAGGACATGAGAAAATAAACGACTTGCTTCTAACTACAGACTGATCCAGCCACCTATACATGGGCTTGGGGGCTCACAGAGGCGGGAGTAGTTTATTAATGAATAAGTGAGGGCTGAAATGAGTGCTTCTGATCTAAAAGCAGCTGTTGAGGGCGGCCTTTCTAGAGATGCCAGTAAACTGCCTTTGGCTGCTAAATGAGAGGAGGATTACGGGGAACACGGGGAGTCAGAGCCGTGGGTCCTTCCCAGGGGCCAAGGCCACATTAGCAGCCACATTGGCAACCTCAGCTCTGACTCTGCAAACCAGGACCGGGGACACAGCTCCGCGTTCCCCAGGTGACAGTTTTCCTCCAGGCAGGGACACATCCAGCGACCTCTCGCTCCTCCAGGGAAGACAACAGCTCTTACCTACCCTCTCCTCCAAGGGGTCTTTTACTCCCCCGAGCCCTCACCCACCCCCTCTCTCAACTCCTACAAAGCCGCTGGATTAAAATTCAAAGGTGAAAGCACAGCAGGAAATGCTTTGATACCAGGAGACGGACCAGCCGAGGAATGTTACAGGATTTTTCCGTGGCTGTTTCTTCTCAAGCATGTACACAAGCAGCACTGGGTTATGCAACTTTGCATCGGTGCCTTTTAGCTGCTCCAGGCAGGGGAGAAGCGGGCGTTATTTAGAATACCCCTCTCCTTAAATCAAGCTGAGAAATGTGCACTGGCACGAGTGGCAGGATTTGCAAAGTGTGCCAATTCCAAGTGTTCCCTCTAATTTGTACATCCTTTCAAGAACAAGGGAAACTCCGAAAGCCCACGGCAGTCTAGTAATGTGCAGCCCGATGTATATGTCTTGAGGGCTGGTGGCGAAGTCCCTGTGGATGTGGCCTGCTTGGCTGACAGCAGAGCCTGACCACATGGCAGGGCCTGAAAAGCCACTCAGATAAATGCACCCTTCAGTAGCCTTAGCGATTTGGATTCACTTACTCTGGGGAGGCAACTCCCTTTAACCTTCCCACAGATGGTCTCATTCCACCCCTGTGCCCCAGGAACACCCCACTGCTACCAGTTGCTCCACCTTACTGGGCCACCTCAACAGCTGCAGGACAGTCATGGTGCCACGCAAATGGCAGGAGACCTCAGCCTGAGGCTGGAACAAAAGGGCATGGGAAGAAAGGCACCCCCTCACAGCTTCTTCCCATATACCTGATGTTCAGGAGCTTCAGGACCAGACAAAAGTGTGTCCTTCAGCTTTGAAGATCTCAGCTTTGCTGTCTGGCCTCATGATCTCCCTGGGGTTGGGCTGCAGCAGGGCAGGGGACACCTAGATCTGGTGTCGGGGATCTGCCAAAGATGTATGAGAGCCCCGTTCTCAGTGATGATCTCAGCTGGATGCCACCCTTTCAGTCAGGAGCGGAGGGATGCTATTGAGGGAACCAAACACCTCCTCTCTGAAGACTCAGAGACTGTCTGCAGAAAGTGCAGCCCAACATGGGTGTTTGGTGGAAGGACCGTGCCTGCGGCACTCCTCATGCTGTTCAGTAGCACTCACATCTCTCATCCTGGAAATCATCACTAGCAGCTTGGAGTCATCATACTTGCAAACCTCTAGAGGGAACGTGGGAGCTCTGCTGCCCATGCGCACTGCAGCTCTCACACGTTTGGCTTCCCTCCGCGCTGAAGCTCCAGGCAGGAGTGGGACCATGGCTCCCTGTGGTTCCCGAGGAGGGAGGATTAGTGCGAGCAGCTTCTGCAGGTTACATCAGCTTTGCTCCTGCTAGGCTGCTGCTTTCACGCTGACCCGGAGGAAGAGCTCTGCCGACGTTCCTGCACAAGCTGTGCCCTGAGCGCAGACTCAGCCGTGCTGAGCGTCGGTGCTCTCCTGGCCTTAGGATGACACCACCCAAGCGAGGGAGGAGAGCTGGGCAGCACAGCATCCGTCTGCTGCTGCTTTGGTCAGTCACTTCCAGCCTTTGCCCGGCATCCTGCAGCTAACGGGATGCCTGTGCAGCTGAGTGCAACTGAGTGGCTTGGTGCAAGCACACACAGTACAGCAAAAACACGCAGCATGCTGCATTTCCAGCCCCCTGCGTCCAGATACGGCTGCCCTGAAGGAAGCGACTTGGTGGATGTCTGCAGAGCTCAGCGCCAGACTGGGTGGCAGAACCAAGCCTGGTGCTCCCAGCCAGCCCAGCCTCCTGGGGACCGTACCACGCTGGCTTGGCTTTTATTTTTAGTTCCTCCTTATCGCTACGGAGGCGGCTGCCAGCTGCTCCCTTCAGTGCAGCACAGGAGAAATAATCAGCTCTGGCAGCGGCTGTGCTGGCAGCAGGGCCAGCGGCTGGTGAGCCAGGCAAGCATGCGCCTCGCTGCCCTCCGCTCCGGAGCAGAGTGGAGAGAGGCACCCCTGAGCAAGGCAGGAGGGCTATCCTGCGGGTCCTCATCCCGGCTACGTGCAGCACATCCTCCCAGGAAAACACGGGGTTCAGTTTGCAAGTGCTGGGGGAGAGGCTTGAAAAGCATCCATGTACCTGTGCTCATCTCTAGCAAAGGAAAAGTTCCCTGATGTTCCCTGGCTGCTGCTCTGGGATTTAGGATGCTCTGCACGCCCACCCGGGGGACTGTGCCCCGGTTTTACTGTGGGGAGAGCTGCCAGGCTTTTTTGCCAAACTGTGACTGCTGTGGCCCTTATTCAGTGCTGGCTCCGGACCACCCGCCTCAGCTGAATCCTTGGAGGCAGGAGTCTAGCACAAGCTGGGGAGAAAACACGGAGAGGGATGAACCGCCTTTGGCCATGTGGCAGGGCCCCCCGGGCTGTGATGCACATCCCCTGGACGGCACGGTTTGAGCTAAAAATGACATAGCAAAAGCTTTCCCAAGAAAAGGAGTCATCCAGACCACAGCATACCCCCCGCCATGAGCAAAGTTATCTCCACAGCACCCTGATAATTAATGAAGAGAAACTGTATTCCCACATAGCTGAGGAAAGCACAGCACCAGGCAGGCAGTACGGAAAGATCAGGGATCTCCAGTGGGATCACGGCTCTATGTGTCAAACAAGTGCAAAGAGGACTAACTGCTGAGGTCCAGTGGGGCTTTCGGCATGGGATGAGACGGGAGAGGTGGAGTGGGGAGTCCAGGCTGCAGCCGGAGCCAACTTCACTCTGCCACCTCCAGGCAGACGCGTGCTGCAGCCTGTCCAGAGAGCAGAGGCAAAAGTTGCCCTGAGAAAATTAGCTGAGAAAAAGACCTGGGATGGTCGAGGAAGGAGATGCAGCACAGCGATCTGGATGGCGGCTCAGCAAGCAGGTGCTGTGCAAAGTCCCAGAACACACCGCAGGCAGAGCACTGATGCTCTGCCAGATGCCAGGCAGTACTGGCCATGAGCTTCGAGGAAGGCAGGATGAAAAAAAGCATTTCAGAGAGGCTCAGGTAGCTTCTGCATCACCTCCTAGACAAGACCATGAAAAGCCGTCTCCTCTATCCAACACATCCGGCTCTGGGACAGCATGAGGGAGGAACAGAGAAAGCTGAAACCCCCCTGAAATCGCAGGAGGTCCCTTGTGGTTCCTGGCTCAAGCTGATGCAGATCCATTTCAGCTGAACGCAGGATTATCTTGACAGCTTGAAAGCTATTCTTAAATGTAGCTCGTGCACAACGCACTACGTAGCTAGCGGAGACACCGTAAATCACCACTTGGTGGACACGGGATACCAAATAAGTGAAGAGGAGATAAGAGACCATAATATAGGTGTGACTCACTTTGACAAATGTCTTTGAGATGGCAATTCAAGGCCTCATTATTGCAGCCACATGAATCAGCGGAAAAGGCTGCACTACGACAAAGACCTGGATTAATGGACGAATCGGTGGACTCAGACTTGCTACCACATCCTGCGACACCTCACAATTCCCACTGGAGTTAAGGGCTGCTGGGCTGATGGACAAGAGCCACGATGCCAGAATCAAGGAGGCTTCTGGGGCCAAAGTCAATGCATCCTAGAGCGAGAAGTAACAATTCCACCTCCAAGAAACAACGCAGAAGAGCTCCAGGCAGAGCGCAGATTATTCCCAACTTGTAGGCAGCAAAGGGAATCCCAGGGTAAACAACACTCCAAACCTTCCTGATGGTCTGCATGACCCAAAGGTGGCAGACGTACAGCAGCTGAGTGGCAGCCAGCAAGTCCCTGACCCCGATCCCTGTTCCAGCCTGACCCTTTGTAACAGGCGGCTTTCCCATAGCCCTGTGCCTTGGGCAAAAGCAAAATGGTGCTGGTGACACAGGAGGAGCTCTGCCTCTGCTCTTCAGCACCTGAGTGGCAAAGAGAAGAGGAGAAAGCAGAGAAACTCCTACACCTCACAGCATGTCTTCCCTGCCTTCCCTCCTGCTCCCCGGCTCAGCCGCCACACCTTCCTTCCCTTTCCACCTCTGCAGAGGGGAGAGGGCAAGAAAAACACTGGGAAGAATGCAGAGCAGATGCAGCATGCTGGTGCAAAACTGCCCAGGATGAGCAATGTGGGGTTGGGAAGCACCTGGAAAGGTGGTATCCTCAGGGAACCACTGCAACTCTGCAGCGAGACCCTCATCCCCTCCCTCAGGAATCAAGGATGCACCTTGTGTGGGGAGCCCAGATGTGCCCAGGCAGCAATTGTCCCCCACCATGGGGCCTATAACCACCATAAGCCCCAGCATGATGTCCCCTGGGCTGTGGAGGCAGAAAAGTGTTAGAAGTCCTCAAGGCTGCTCTTCGGGAGTGCCCATGCTGTGACCTGCAGGCTTTGCTCGTGGGGTACGGATACTATATCAGGTTTATGTTTTCTTCACATCACTAAAAGCAGCCCTGTCATCAGCAGTGCTCAGGCTGGAGACAGCTCTGATGGTCCCGGGCCTGCAGCAGGAGCCAGGAAGCAAGCGGCAGTCATTTTTCCAGCCTTGGTGGGGCTGGCCCTTTCTCAGACAGCTCAGCCAGTCCTCCAGACCAGCCCTGCAAACCAGAAAGGGTCTTTAAATAGTGAGTTTTGAAGGTGCCAGCATCTAACTCAACTACTTCTCTTAATTTTTGCCTTCTTGCCAGTGCTCTTGTTTTACAGACAGGGCATATCACTTTTTCTAATTGCTCAAGGACTCTCTGGCCAGGGCCCGTGTACGGGTTTCCGCCATTAATAACAGAGATGGAGCCATATCTCAACCAGTGTCCATCTCCCTTGCTCACAGTTCCCTCCCTTTCAGGTGTGTCTCTGCCAGAAAAGATTTGGGATCTGTGGCAAACTCCAAGGCTCTCTGAGTGCCTTTGGCCTCCTCCGCTGATCTCCAGCCCCAACAGAGTGACTATTTGCTTGCTCAGTGCAAGTTTATCCTGGAAGCCTTCATCGATACTCAGCCACATTCGTCACTTGAGTCTCTGCAGACCCTCTGCCAGTTCAGGTGGGGTTTCTTACTTCTCCCTTTCCCCCCAGCTCCTAGCTCTGCTCGGGCCAGCTCAGAGAGATGCCTGGCTCTAAGCCACACATCAAGAGCTGGTATCAGATCTGGATCACTGAGTCTCTTTTTTATGGGGATAAGTTTGGCAGCGATTGGTCCACTCGAGATGATTGCTAAAAGCTCTCCTCTCAGCTGCTTTTCCCAGCCATTCATTGCACCAGTAACTACCCCAAGCCAGAGGCACCTCCTGGGGAGATTTCACTCCAGGCAATGGTCTTTGACCCCATGTGAGAAGAACAGCCCTCCATGTCCTGTACCAGCAGGAGACAGTCTACCGCAAATGCCAGGTCCTGCCCATCTCCACCTCCTCAGAGTCGTCCTTGCTGGCACTCATGCAAATGGACTTTCTGCCCCAGAATCTTTTCCACAGGCCTTCTGTGAAAACTTCCAAAGTGATCTTTAACGCTCATGTCCACTTCTCCTACGGCTCCTCTCCACTCCTGGGGTATTTTTTGCAAATATCCCCATCATCCATCTCACTGTAGTTCACCAAGAATATCAACGCACAGTGTGTGTTACGCACACACTTAGTCAAGACCTGGGGTCCTATAGGTTTGCACTATTAGACAGAAACATTAACAATTGACTCAGATGTTTCTTTTATACACTCTTGCCTGCTTACCATCAATTGTCTACAAAATCCTGTTCTTCCGTAGATGCGGGGCATCAAATCACAGGGGAAACTCACCATGCTCACAACCTTCAGCCTTCCCTGAGTCACTGCTCTTCCCAAAAAGTCCTCTCTTAGGAGCTGACATTCTCTCCTGCCCAACAAGTGCCAGAGCACACAGTTGCCTCTTCATGCCACTGACACTTCAGTGCTCTTCGTTCATGTCATTATGAACAGTAACACCAAAAATGACCATTAACCCTAGAAGTCTTTAAAAAATACTACCTATTGAAGAAAAGTTATATTACAGAAGGGACAGAGCAGCAGCAGACGGGACAGACAATTGTGTGCTGGAGACATTCATAAGAACACACCACGGGTTCAGGAGATGCATCTCTTCTGGATGTGGCAGAGCACATTAAAATACCACAAGCCTGACCTGGTCAGCGATGCAAAAGCTGCTCTGTTCTGACCCTAAGAAAGGAGATCAAAGAAATTTGCACATTCACTCTTTTTTTCTAAGTGTAAGCTTGGTACTCATAGCTCCAGAAAGTCAGAACAGCTCATAGAGATGTCCTCGCTGGAGGAATGTTCCCTTCACATTTCTTGTTTAATGTTCCAATGAGATTTTTTTGTAATTAGTAAAAAAATCAGACAAAAGCCACCCTGGGCTGCCGTACTGAAAGTACATCCCAATAACTCAGAGTAAACTACCTTACAAGACAGAAGTACTAAGTCCACAGCCAGCTAGTTGAGCAAAGGAAATTCCTGGTTAAACTCCTTGGAGACCCGGCCAACGCTAAGGAGGCGCACAGTTAACAGACTCAGATGAGCCTGATGCTACCTTAAAACACTCCTAAAAATTCCAGAGGGGGGTCAGCATCCATGGACACCTTGCAGAGGAAGCATTCAAAGGACTAAATAGCATCTTTCTGCCCCTTATTCTTTAGAATTCAGATTTTGTTTTCACGTGGCTGTAGCATCAGAGTGTTGGTGGAAAGGGACCTCTGGCCAGACCTGCTCCAGCCTCCCACCTGCAGGGAAGATGAAACGGGGGAGAGGGTGACATCCCCTGGGCCCCAGGGATACCTCAGAGGACAAAAGCCAGAGGCTTTGCCCAAGGGATCCCTGTCTTCAAGCACCCCCAGAAGCTTAAAGAGGGAGAGAACCAGGGCACCTCTTGTTCGTGCTGGAGGAGGATGAGCAGCCCCACCTTGAGCACATCTCCTGGGGTCGTGGCTGTGTACAACCACGGGTCTCTTCTGAACAGGTGAGAGGCAGCCACAGGACAATCCGTTCAATGGTTCCACAGTGGCCACCAGTCACAAAACTGGAGGCCACAGCAGCTTGTAGGTGATGGATCTGGGTGTCCAAAAAGACCCTCAGGTCAGCCCAGCCTGCGGTGCCCACACCTGCAGTGGCAGATGAGAGGTGAAGGAGCCCAGCAGCAGGGTTGTAGGGGACCCTTTACAGGCTATTTTCCCCTTTGAGTTTGTCTCCTCGGGGTGGGATGCCCTGTCCCCATGCCTCCGCAGACTTGGACAACAGCCACATTTTGGCAAGCGCCAGGGTAGACTCAGACAAGAGACAGCCCAGGACTTCCGCTCAGAGGAGGCTGGTGGACCTGTATGTGTCTGGTGACACCACGGTGCCAGCCTCCTCTTCCCAGGTGCTTGTAATGGCTAGAGAGTGACCCATGGGCCACGTCCCTGGCTGCCCCCGGGGCGATCGGCCCCAGCCTCCGGCAGCCCCTGGTGCAGCAGCGGGTGTGAGGGTTTCCAGATGGCCCCAGGAAGCAAGGGTGGCCGTCGCAGCCTCCGGCGAGGGGCCTGTGCCTAATTTGAGCTGTCCCCAGGAAGCAAGGGTGGCCTGGGAAGCACGCGTTCCAGCTCCGCGCGTTGAGCAAGGCGTGCTGGCCCCCGTCGGAAGGGCTGGCCTGCATGTGCATCTTGCTTGTTTTTCATCTCCCGAGGGGTCAGGCAGCCCCTGCAGGGCTGTTAAATGCGGACGGTCTTTCAGGCTCGCTCCTTGCCAGCAGTCTCTGTGTGAGGCCAGCGCAGTTCGCTTGAACAAGACAACAGAAAGTGATTTTTACACTTGACAACAATGAAGTATTCTTGCGTTTAACAACAAGTATGCGCTCTCTAGACTCCATGCCTTTTGGAAAAGCCCTTAAATCCATCAGGCCCATCCCGCCCTCCCAAGGGGTGCAAATGACAATCTGCCTGCGCTCTGCTTCTGCCTGGGGGGGATGTTCTGGGGCAAGCTGCTCACGTCCCGCGGGACAGCAGACACCCCAGACCGCAGGGGAGGAAGGAGGATGGGAACACAAGCCAAGAGCTGTGGCTTCAGCTTATTGATGGGAAGGAAGGCGGAGAGGGCTGAGGGAAGGAGAGGTGGCCGAGGTGGATGCTGGTGCTGCCTCAGCCGAGGCAGACCTCAGGGACCCCCAGCAGGTCAAGGGCAGTGAAGGGGCTCAGGGCTGTCGCCGCGGGACCGTGGGCAGCCCGGCACCTCCCACACCATGGGAACAGGCAGGAGCCGTGTGTCACGAGAGGGCTCCTGGGGAGCAGCGAAACCCCGCGGCGGGCACCTGGACGGGGGTCCCTCGCTGCAGCCACCTTGGCCTGGAGCAGCGGCGTGGGCCCAGCCACAACCCATTCCTGGGGTGCTGCTATCCCAAGCCGTGCTGCCATGCTTAGGGAGTGCAAACTACATCACACGCTGACTTGCAAAGACAGTTTGGAGGATTTCATTTTCTTTCCCCTTTCACTATGACCACCGAGTTAAGGTCCTCTGAGCGAGGAGTTGGCCATCTTTGCTGTACTTCAAGCCACTCCATGGCAGTGGAAACGTCACTGGAAAGCTGTCTTGGCAGGACTTCATCAGAAACTGCCAGTCTGGGAATCGCAGGTGTAGTTGGCAAGACTTTTGCAGGGCTGTGCCTGGTTCCTGCCTCCCAGGAAGCACACCTTGGGGAACTCCGGCAAGAGAGCCAGGCACCACCAGAAACTCATCCAGAACAAAAGCTGAACCCAATCTAAGAGCCATTCCAGACATTTGTTCGAAAAAAAAGGGAAAAAAAAGGGAAAAAAAAGGAAAAAAAAAGGAAAAGGAAAAAGAAAAGAGAAATTACACAGAGGGAGATTCAAGCTGAATCAAACTGAACATCCTTATTTCTTATCATCCTTTTAAAGGTCCCTCTCTGTTGGTTTTCAGCTGAAAAATGCCACTGATAAACCACTTGCATTCAAGCAAAGCCACCTGGTTTTGATTCCGATACTTGCATTCACAAAACCAATTATTTTTTTTCTTTTTTCCGAGAACAGACCTTTTTCTGTATAAAACGTCCATTTCAGGGAAACCCTCTCGTTGAGCAGGAAAGCTCCTGGCCTGAGAAGCAGAGGAGGAGGAGGAGGAGGCTGAGGACCAAACGCTGCAGCCCAGCCAGAGAGGATCCCACGGCTGGTGCCCCAGCCACCCCAGAGGTGTCCGTGGCTCCTGCCTTTGCAGGACCTCCATCGTCCTGCCCGTGGCTCAGCGCTGGGCTGCGGCCCCCCGGCTCCACCACGCTGTGCCCTCCCAGGGTGGTGGGGTGGGTGGACGCGGGGCTGCTGCCACCCCAGGGGAGGGCTGAGTCCCGGCACCGGGCGTGCTGCCGGCATGAGGTTGTGGGGGCTGGCGGGCACCTCTCCCTGGGCAAATGCCGAGCTCATGGTCGTCTCCCTCCCCCAGGGCAAATGAAATCTGTGGACCACTTCGCTGCTGTGCCTCCCTGCAGGGAAGCGGGGGGAAGGCTGGAGCTCTGCAGCGGGGCTTCTCCTCTGCTGGGAAAACCATGCGCACTCCTGCCCCAGAGGATGCCACACGCTCCCGCGCCAGGGACACCGGGACACCCTCATGTGGGAAACTCGGTGGCTTTCCCACTGCTGACATGTGCTGTCACAGCAGTCCCAGCTCTGCCCCACACCATGGCGGGACCAGGGCTGGTGCCCTGTTGCTGGGGACGGAGCCCGTCCCACAGACAGCCCCCTCCATCCTCACTGCAGGGACCTGATCTCCCAGGCACAGCCCAGAGACACCAAAGCAAATGCACGTGGCTGGTATTTACAACGTCTGCTCAGTCAGAACGGAGCGGCTGTGGGGCGCGGGGCGTATTTCATTTCAGCTCAGCTTAACGAGGCATGAGCTCATCGTATCTGCCATGACATCACACGGCATGGTAACCCACAGCCCAGGGTATCAGGCGGGGTGTGCACATGGGGTATATATTCCCCTTAGAACCGTCTGGCCCATAAATGCCAGAATCTTCCTGCACGGAACTAAAAACATTTATTCTGGAAGAGTCTAGATTCTCGCGGCTAAAGGCAATAAATACAGATTTAATTTCATAGTTAATAACCTGTCCAGAGTAAAATGCTCATTTTTAATATCGTTGCCTGCGATCTGACATTACCAACAAGATGTTGCAATACAATATCTGAGTCATTGCGCCGGAGATAATGGTATTTTCTTGAGTTCAATCTGGAGGAGAGTTGGCCCCATTAATCAGGCTTGAAAAAATGATGCCAGAGAGTCTGCCAGAGAGTCTGTCTGGCCTGCGCTGAGCACGAGCTACGTGACCCCGGGCTGCGGGGAAGAGGGGGAGAATGAGCAGACCTGGATGTTGGGATGGGGGATCTCCCGGGAGCGTGTCTCACGTGCACTGGCCCTTTCTTAGGGTCCGCCAAGAGGTTCCCGAGTTTGGGGCAAGAGGGAGTCAAGAGTGACCATGTCACCCCAGCTCTGCCTTTGCTTTTATGCTGCCCCAAGGCTGCTGCCATCCCACAGCGTGACCAGGGTGTCTCGGCACAGCTGGCGTTCAGGATGTGGGGAGTCCCGGTGGCATGGAGGAACTGGCCAACATGACAGGGTCCCTCCAGTCTGTCCACCACCAGGACTGAGAGCACCATTGCTGCTGAGACCAGGGACAACGGTGAGCTGCAAAAACGCTCGGTAAAGCAGCTGAGAAAGGAATGGCCATTAAATATAAAAAACAATAAATCTCCCAGGTAGGGACATGGGGAAGGGAAGCCATGAGCAAGCATCCCATCAAAGAAATACTGCCCTTAGAAGCATGTGTCAGTCTTGTAGGCCTCCTCAGGGTAGGAAGCAGAAGAAGGGGAGGATGGGAGCTGGGAGAGAAGCCTGCCTGGGCTGCCTTGGGCTCTGGGAGTGTTAATACAGCTTGAAAGGTCTGGAGAAAACCAGGAGCTCTCATAGGAATAATGGGCTTTCTTTTCTGCAGGCAAGCAGGAGCGTCTCCAGTTATCCAGCAACACCAGCGTGGGAGGGAGACCTCTCTGGCAGAGTGCTCTTTAATCTGGCAGGCAAAACCCAGGATCTATGCAGAAATATGCAATGCACTTTTAACACTGAGCACTATTGGCCCATTGGACCAACTTGGCTGGGAATGCAGCGGATTTGCTTTCAGCAAGAAGGCTTTATTTCAAGACTGGGTACCTCATTGCAAAAGAAATGCTTTTTCTTGACCAGACATTGCAGACAGGATGCAAGAATCAGCAGATGAAAGTCCTTGGCCTGCTATGCAGAGGTCAGAGCAGATGATTCCTTCTGTCCTTGAAAGCCAGTAAATGGTTCTGCAGATACTTAACGTGTGAATGAAAAAGTGACTCATGAGAATAAGACACGTTAACTCCTGTAATCTTACCTCCAGAGGCAGCGTGCCACGTCCGGGCAGAGCCAAGGCTGTGAGACAGCGCTGAGCTTACCCTGGGGTCTCAGCCAGAGGAGGGGTGAGGGAAAGGCTCCGTACAACCAAGGCGTCCTCATCAGGAGGGTGCACAGACAGGGACTGTGCTGAGACCTCCTCACCTGGTCATCTGGAAATCTCCGGTGGGTCAGTAGAGACCCAGCCCCATGGCTTGAGCGGCCAGTCCACTCTCCTGCTCCCCATGGTTTTCCATGGGCTTCGGGCAGGGAAGTGCCTGCGGTGGCCTGTCCAGCTGTACCCACGGCCACCCACCTTCTCCCGCCTTCACCTCATAGAGTGGTCTGGTCGCACAGCAACCAGCTGTGGGGTGAAACCACTTAGGACTTGCCCTGTCCTCTGTGAGCACTGCCTGCCTGCCGCGCACAGCTGGCAGCGACCCAGGGAAGGTGCGGAGGGAGGTCTGGTGTCTTCTCCCCACCTGGTCCCCACTCACTTCCCACAGGAATGCCTGAGCTCCCCACCACACACGGGGTGGTTCAGCTGCTGGACCAGTACACGCTGCCCAACCGCTTTTCCCCGTCTCTTCTGCCGATGAAAAAGCCAGACACCCGCTGCACCATCACCCAGGACTGAGAGGGAATAGTGGGACCCGTCTCTGGGGCAGAGTCCTGCCATGAGCTGGGCAGCTAACGAGAGGCCTTCCAGCTGTAGGCATCCTCCGCGGAATGAGTCACAACTGCTTGCTCGAATGTTTTGTCAATGAAATGTGGTATTTTGGCCATCAAATTCACAATTTTAAAAGGAAATGTACATTTCCTAAAAAAAAAATAAAAAAATAAAAGAATAAAAAAAAAAGGAAACTGGGTTTCCAGTGAAATCTGAACAACCCCAAAGCGATTACAGAGCTTCTCATTTTAGCTGCCAAACTCAAAATGTTGGGGAAATTTGGAAAATCAAAAAAAAGTTTTGGACTAAATGTCTCAGTCTTTAGTTGCCAAAAGAGGGAAAATGCCATCTTCATGCTGCTGGATTTTAGACAAGCCTCATTTTATTCAAATTAATATCTATTTTGACGAAAAACGACTCATGAAAACAACTTTTCTCAGGAACAATTTCCATTTCCCAGTTCTGTGACCCTAAAATGCATGCCAAATGTCTCTAAGAGTCAGTGTTTTATTTTATTTAACTGAAAAGCAAAATGACAATAAAGTGAATATTTAAAGTGAAGCTCTGTTCTGAAAATATATCCACTCAATGCTAAAAAGACTCAGTTTCACAGAGCTGAAAACAATTATGAACCGAATCAATTGGGAGAAGGAATTTAATCAGAAAAATGTGAACGCTAAGTGGGAATTGTTGAAAAACATTTTACGCGTTGCCCCAAAACCACAATCCCACAATTGAGAAAGAAGGCAACATTGGTTAAAAAGAAAGACGACTCTGGCTTGAGAGGGAAGTGAAGACAACTGTGAAAAATAAGAAAACCATATATAACTTAAGAAAGTGGAAACTGATAATAATGAATGAGAAGTGAGAAACTGTAAAAAACTGATAAGGGAAGCCAAGCGCTGAGGACAATGTATGGGCTGCGAACCTGAAGCTAACGAGAAGCAATTTCTCTCGATATAAAAGGAATAAATATAGCTCTTCTGAAGTTGTTGGTTGTATTAGTCTGTCTCTGGATGGATGCGCTAGAGATTGCTAGAGCAATCAACAGCAACAGAACAAAGCCGATGTTTGCCAATGTTTATAGAAGTTTTTGGCCGGACCAGACACCGGTAGGGCTGTCAGCCCGGCATCAGCTCCGGGCACTCACCTCCAACGGCTGCTACGGCACGCCACAGATAGAGATTTAAGTAAAAGAAATATGATTAATGCTAATTCACATAGACTTACGGAAAATAGAACATGTCAAACTAGGATTCATCTTTTTCCTGAAATTACAAGTTTGATTGATAAAAATAATATTGGTGGTGTAATATACTTAGACTTCTGCAAGGCAATTGACTTGGTACTGTATGACATTTTGATTAAGAAACTAGAACAATACACAATCAACATGGCACATATTAAATAGATTAAAAGCTGGCTGGGTGACGTGTCTCAGATGCAGTTGTAAATGGGAACTCCTCACCCAGCAGGGGTGGATTTAGTGGAGTTCCCCAGGGGTCGGTTCTTGGCCCTACGCTATTCAACGTTTTTATCAATGATCTGAAAAAATATTAAATCATCTGTGGTAAAGTTTGCTGATGACACTGAGATTGTGAGAGCGGCAAATAGAGAAGAAGCCAGATCACTGCTGCAGAATGGCCCGTGTTGCTGGTTAAACTGGGCACAAGGAGATAGTTAATATAGCCAAATATAGTCATACATCTAGGGAACAGGAACACCGACTACCAGCCACATACACAAGGCAGGGTGCTCTGTCCTGGGAAGCAGTGACTCTGAGACCCTGGGGAGTCTGGGAGAGCTTGAGTTGGCTGTACCCTCCTCGCATGTGAAGGTGGCCACAAAGCCACCGCGTTCCCGGGACAACAGCCTCCAGGAGCAGTAGAGAAATTATACTGCGCTGCACCTGGGTGCCCGTGTCCACTCAGCACCTGGTTCTGGTGCTCTTCATTCACCGGGATGTTGAGAGACTGGGGGAAAAGCTGTGAAGATGATCAAAGAGGACTAAGCTTGCAGTGAGAGACGTCCAGAGAGCAATCTACTCTGCTTGCCAAAGAACAGGTGCTGAGGTACGTAGATCACATCTGTTTCCCCAGAGAAGACTCTCCAGCCCCGCAGACAGAGCCTTACTACGATCCAATGTCCAGAAGTTGAAGGTAGGCAAACTGAAACCAGTAATATGGCATAACGCTTACTGGCATACCAGCAAGGGTAATTAACCACTGGAACAATTTGCTAAGGCAGTATGGGAATCTCCGTCATTAGCAAAGGTTACATCATGCTTGGTTGCTTGCTCCGACTCAAGCAGGAATAAATCTGGGCTCAGATTATACCTGGTAGCCAGACAAGATAATCACAAAGGTATCTGAAGGCCTCTTAGTCCAAACAACGATGGAAAGGAACTCTGAAAACGAAGCCGTCACTATTCTTGCTGACTCTGCTCGTACTCACAGGCAGGGACTGAGTCCCGCTGTTCCCTTTCAGCCGTGCCTCACTGAGACCAAGAGCTTCAACACGGGCATTTTTCTTGGTGATAAGTTTTCTACAAAAAAAATGTCCATTTCTTAGACCTGCAGGGATCTTATAGAGCAAAAGCAGAAGCAACCTCTCCTCCTTCCAAGACCTGCCCTTTAGGACCTCCTTGCCCTGGCAGCCTGTGACCCACGGGTGTTTTGAACCCCGTGAGACACATGGTCCGCCATGGTGGGACTGTGTCACTCGCTGGACCCAGGGTTGCTGAGCAGGCCTCCGACATGAAAGGTCCATTGTGGTCAATTTTAGAAGGGACAAAGAGCCTGAAAGGTGACATGCCGTGAATTTGGGAAGGGGCGGGCAGCTGGCCAGGTGCACCTGTTACTGAGCATTGGGCAGCCCCTCCTGGTATGTCACACCAGGCATTTGTGGCCTCCACCTCACCTTGCCCTTTGCAGCTCTCATCCTTCTGATTTTTCCTTCATGACTCCCCCTTTCCATCCTCCTCCAAATTAACTTTTTGCTAATTATTTTCTCCCAAAATAAGGCTTTTATTCTTGACAAGATTTCTTTTCAAATTCTTAGGGTTTTTTAATCCCAAATTAACTGAAAACTGGGCTTCCTAAACAAAGGTTGGCTCTGTGTACTGCTACCTGAGCTCTAGCTTCCCCTAATCCTGCATCTCAAGCAGTTTGCCTTATTCTCTTTAGATGTCCAAGCAGGAACACACCTGACTCACAGTGGCCAAAACCCAGATATTAACTTGCCATTTGACGTCCTCTCCCATCCGCTTCCTTTCTCCCTCCCTCCCTTTAGCACTGCCACCTTCCCAGATGCTCACATCGCATTTTTGGTTTCTCAGCTGTACCCAACCTAGCTGCTCCTACCTACATCATCTACTGAAGACTGACCAGGCTGTGAAGGCTTCTCATGGAACCCAAGCATGGGAAGAGCTGCTGTCATCCATATTTCATGACACGTCGGGAATCGTTCAGCAAAACACTCTTCCAGAAACTCTGACCTGTCAAAACTGACAAGGATGGGAGTCATCCTCTTCTGGGGTCAGGCTGCTTTGTCACTCTTCACACCTGGATGAGCAGGTTTAGCTTTTCTGGTCAGCGGTGCTTAGGAAGCAATCGATCTTGCACTAAGTAGGTGTCTAAAATAGAGTGGATGATCCACTACCTAGAAATGACAACTTCTGTGCAGTGAAAAGGTGGCCATGGACTCCTGGGTCCCCCGCATGTCTCCGCCTGATAAACTCTGAAGTCTTTTCAGTGCCTTGGAGCCAGGAGGACTGTGGCTCTGCCCAGCAAGTGGAAATCTGTGTGCTGCTCCGAGTGAAGGCAGCTCCAGGGGGTGCGTAAGGACTGCAGAGCCAGAGCCTACACGTTGTGCAGACCAAAGAAAGAAGCACAACCATGGCTACAGAGAGCCGAGGGCTTCTTGCTCCATTTCATCAGGGCTTTGTGAACCTTCATGAACTGCTGGAAGAAGGCGTCTTGCAGAGAAGTCAGCCCATGGAGGAGCTATTATCCACACCGTTGCAAGAAGGTGGAGGATGAGGGCAGGAGAACCAGCTCCTGGAGCCCTGCACACAGCTGCTGGGACCTCGTCTGGCTTCCAGGAGTCCCCTCTTCTCCTGGCCACCCGCCTGCAGCCACAGGGAAAGGCAGGACGGGGATGGGCAGGGCACTTCTTGCCTTAACAGGGCAGAGGCCAGTCTAACCTGCAGTACCATTGCCGTCATTCCCAAGTGGAAAGAGTGGCTTCGGTTTGCTCCGGCTGCCTGTGTGCCAACATCAAACATATTTTACAACTGACCTGCAAAGAATGTGTGTCACTGAAGAGGATACGTAGCCCTGGAGAACATAAAACACAGCTGCGTTGTTTAATAGTATCTCATCCACCAGATCGGAATAACAGGAGAAGATGATCTCAGGGAGATAATTCTACCGAGTGTGTTAGCAGGAACGACTCCGCTACCTTCGCCAGTGGAAGATTCTTATAAATTCACTCCTCCTGCCATCCTTTTGCAAAGGGTCAGAAGATGTACTGACAATAGCAGCATGCAAATATTTCAGAACTTGGCCACACGCTGAGCAAACACTCTGGATAGCTTCACAAGCAGATTAAAATGCCAGATCAGCGAGCAGTGGTGCACTTTAAATATGCTCACTAATTTATTAAGTTTATTCTTAGCAAGCTTGCAGACTTCAGAAAGTTAAATTTCTCAGTGACAAATGGCTGGGGAGCTGGGCAGCCAGAGCGTGCGCGCTGCGGTCGGATGGCCCCGGCGAAGGCAGCGCAGGGGAGCAGATACCACCAAACACACCGCTCGGGTGAAAATCCCCAACGGAAGAGCCTGCGCCGGCTTATTGTCAAGGCTGCTGTACAGCTACAGAGTACACAACCAGGGCTCTTGGCACATCCTGCTCTTCTCCAGAGAGCTGCTGCCTCCCACTCCCGGCTTAGACATCCCTTATCTCTTTCCCTAGGCCTGGCTGTGCGTTGTGGGTTAACCACTCTGAGCACCGCTCCTCAGCGCACTCCTCACCTCCCGGCTCCAGGAACAGTCCCTTGTGTTCCAGGAACCTCCTGCACCTGGGGCTGAGCCGAATGCACCTCCCCTCTGAGGAAACCATCTGCCACTGTCCCAAATGACAACCCCGTCCCTCTTCCCAGGTGCCCTGATCATGCTGTGCCCAGGGTCTCTCCACTCTTCATCCCTGTCTGCTCCCTGTGCTCAGCCCACATGAGCCAGGCTTGGACTCAGGAGCCCACCAGTGCCTCATCCAAGTCAAGAGGTGGGAGGTGTCTCAGGTGGGACACAGCTGTTACTAGATACCCCTTCAGGCAGCAGTCCTGGGCCATTGCTGCCCCTCAGCCCTCTGCTGCTGCTGTTCTCCTGGACAGACCTGGAGACCTGCTCTGCAGACCTGGAGCGAGGTCTGGAGTAGCAGAATTTCCTCAGGAGGAAACCAGAGGTGGCACTGCTGCTTGACACATGTATATTTTTAGTATCCTTGTTCAAACTGAACTAAGGAGTGTGTTTAGAAACCCTTCTGAAAGGCCATGTGTCCACCTTTCCCTATCGCACGTCCCCGAAGATGAGGCGTGACAGCAGGACAGAGCTCTGGGATGATGTGGAGAGTCCCGTGCAGCAACATTATCCAACCTCTAGGAGCCTGGCAGGACTCTGATGGCCCCACAGCACTGCATGCCACAGGGACATGAGACAGGGCCTTCCAGGAGGGCCCTGAAACTGCTGCGCTGACGGGGTAAAAGAGCTATGCACCTTCTTCATCTCTGGTTTGAGTGAGCTGCTAGAAAGAGGTGGTGGGCACCACCAGAAGAAAGCCCCACAGTGGGATGGAGATGCAGGCAGCCATGGGATGCTCTGCCAGACTTGACGTTGGAGCCTGGTGGGACACAGGCCCGGAGCCACCTTACAGAAAAGCCCCAGAGAAACAGAGAGAACACAGGGATGCGTAAGCAACGGCACAAAGGATTTCTCAAGCTCAAACAGCACCTAAAGGATCACTTGGGTCATTCGAACTCCACTCAGCAGTGAGGCTGGAGGAGCAGCAGGCCCGGCTGTGCTGGCAGCAGCTCGGTACTCCACCAGCTATCTGCAGTCACTTCTGCCCTTTGCCGGGCCACCGCAGAAACACCGGGCGAGGGAAATCCATGTGGCACGGGGACACGCGCTCATGCAGCAGAGAGAGGCCATCTCCGGGGAGGGAGCAGTTTGACAGCCTGGAGCCCGGGGACTCCGTACGGCATGCCGGGACGGCTCCTCGGGGTGGTGATGACAGCCGCTGGTGGAGATGCCTACGTGCTGTTTGTTGAGCAGAAATAAGACCCCGCGAGTTTTCCAGGGACAGAACGCAGCAGGGTCCTTTGAGCTGGAGCTTGCAGCTATGCGAGGCTGTTTCGCAGCATTTGCCACGTCTCTGGGGAGTTATTATTCATTGTCCCACTTCAGAAAGGAGTCAAGCCCCTTCTTCTAACACTGGGAGGGAAAAGACTTTCCCAGGAACATTTCCTGAGCTGAGAGCAAATCCCACATGGCATTGCAACCCTCCGTCAACTGCAAATGCGTGTTATTGTTACTTGCACTGCAAAACAAGCTGTTGGACCCAAGGCAATACGTGCTGCTGTTGGTAGTTAAACAAACTCCATATGCCCCGTCCAGCAGCTGGCTGGCCGATGTCAGAGCCCTGCGAAATGACCTGCTCTGACAGGCCTTCTCCTAGTGATCCACTTTGATTTATTGCATTAGCCTGCAGTGCAGATAGGGAACATCACGCACAGACATGTGCTGGATCTGGATCCGCACCCAACTGGGTCCATGTGCTCTCTTCAGCTCTTTCATCCCCGGGTCCCTCTGCATTTCAGCAAGTGCTTGTAGGAATGTCTTGAAACCAGCTCCTACGGTGAGATGCACAAACCAATTTCCTGATCATTTGCCCTACCTCAGCAGCACTTCAGCTTCTAGAAATGCTGGGAAGTTGCAAAACTCAGTTTGGGAGTCACACACTGTAATGCGCTGCACAAACCGCATCACCCTGTTGCTCACAAACTCATCCTAAGAACCGAGAAGCTCCAGACTGTCATCCTCAATAGGCCATAGCCACGTTGTTTTCTTCCCCTCCGCTGGCTACAGCACCACGTGGGGATGGATTGGCCTTGGGAGGCCTGAAAAATAATGTAAAGGGTAAAAGCAGTTCTTCATTTAATGGGATTGGGGGACTACATGGAGAGAAGAAAGCCTTGGGGACCGGTCCAGGGACACACGGAAGCTAGGTCTGAGCCGCTGCGCTTGGGTGACAGCTCAGGGCTCAGGGACAACGTTGCTGCAGGACGACCCCTGGGCAGCATGGCTGGCTCTGCAGGCACACCACACCACTGGGGAAGCTGGCAGGACCAAACCAGAGCGAGCCAGAGTGAAACGCTGCAGACTTCTGCAGGTCCTGCCCTTCCCCGACTCTCCCACGGCAGAGACACCCCAGCTCTCTTCCAGGTGACCCTCAGCACCCACTGCATGCAGGGCTGGGACAGGGCTGGGCAGCGGCACGGAGGAGACAGGGATTCCTGAGCTCACACTGATGCCGACAGAGAGAGCAGAAATGGCTTTGCACAAGCTCTAACAGGGCAAGAGGGATGTCACAAAGGGAACGTTGCAGGGTGCCAGAAGCCTGACTCAGGCAGGGGTACAGGGGTACAGTGAGCTCGCAGGTGTGTCCCAGGTATTTACTGGGAATGGAGACTATCAGGCAGACTGGACACCATTCCTGCTGCGAACATGCAAAAAGACACAGGCAGGCTTCTCCATTAGAGGTCAGAGCCTGCCTGTGGGCTGGATGGTGCTCACTGCGATACACAGTGCTAACAGGAGGTCCTCTCTCCCTCCCGAGCAGAGCCCTCGGGGGACAGACGGTGAGGAACATCCCTGGGCACATGCTCAGCACTGGTGACACTGGTGACACTAGTGACAGTCCGAATGGCGTCAGCGCAGAGCTGTCACAGGTCCCACATCTGCCTTGTGGCTCCCGAAGAGCGGCTTTCGGCACCCCAAGGTCTACTGCTGCCTGCACTGGGCAACGTTGGGACAGACCCAGGGGAGCCCGTGGGGGTTGGGGTGCTGCAGGCTGGGCTGGTCCCTGGCCAGCATGAGGGATGGGTGCCAAAGCCTGCTCATTTTAGCCTGGATGTTATTAAGTTCATGTAATTCCTTCCCAGCTCTGCAAAGGTATCTATTGGTCCTTCCCCACACATCTGCAGGCCCACTGGAGACGCTCCACCGGTTGACACCAGGAACCACACTGCACAGTGTGCGGGTAGATGGGTGACACCCCAGCAAAAACAAGCCACCTGGGAGGTTGTCCGCTCTCCGTTAGGCAGAGGTCTGTCTGTAGGGGAGAAACTTTTCTCCAGGTGCAGAGTCCCACCGCCAGCCCTGCCAGAGAGGCAGCAGGCCCCACACCCCGAAGCTCAAAGAGAAGGCATGGCCCCATTCCTGAGGGTGCTCGTGGCTATCACACCAGGGTGCTCGTGGCTATCACACCCTCAGGATGAGGTCTGGAGCCAGGAAGTCCCTGGGGACAGCTGATAAGCCCTCTGCGTGTGTTCCAACAGTGCCCATGCTAGCAGGGTGTATTTTTGGCTTGAGGTTGGGACATAAATCAACATGAGTCACAAAATGGAGCTAAAGGCAGATGTATGTCCCCTGCCCCGGTACCTTCTCCACGACAATGCTGCCGGCACTGAACTGGTGGCTGCTGTGTGTCTGGGACACAGCGGGATGGACATAGGCAGGTCCCAGGTGCAGTCGCCAAAGGATCGTGAAGGTCACTGCACTGGGTATTCTGGTTTATCACGTACCAAGGACCAGTGTGTGGAAGGGGACAATCCTGAGAGCAGCATTCCCCGTGTGCTCCATGACAGCAAGGAGAAGAGTATGCTGACCAGGAAGCCACATGTATCATACACACAGCACCACCTGGAATTGCCACACAGATCTTCCAGGCCCCAGTCGAGTTTCTCAGAAATTACCTTGTAGCTTAAACTAAATCATTAGCACCTGATGCGCAGCACCAGCTGGCAGAACAGGAGATAGACACAGCAGGTTATGGTGAGGCCACATGTAGAAACCCTTAGTCATGAGATCCCATCTTGACACCAACACGTAGGTAGAAGGTTCCAAAGGAGTACCCTCTGATGGCTGGACGAACCACTCCCATGCATGGTGCCCATGTCCCCAGCTACCCCTGCAAGCCAGAAGCCCCCATCTCCTGGGAGCTGGTTGGAGGTGCAGAGCAGGCAGGGTCTGCCAGACTGTTCCCCCACCACGTATCAGTGCTTGGACACGACCACAACCTCTCTGACTGCATTCCTTGCACTGTTGTCTCTGGGACTGAAAACCAGCTAGGGGCTGGCTCAGAAGGAAGGACAAGTACGGAGGGTCCCCCTCCCTTCCTCTCTCATGAAATTAGTGCTCCTGGTTGCAGAATGGCCCTGCTTCGAGGCAAGCAGCAGATGAAACAACTGGCCTGGGAAGCAGGGGGTACAGATGGAGACCCACTACCATCTACGGTCAGGTGAATCATAGACTCATAGAGTCGTAGAATAGTTTGAGTTAAAAGGGACCTTAAAGATCATCTAGTTCCATGAATGAACTATAAAATGAACAAATGACGGGTGATCACAGAGATGGCAACAGCTCTACCTCTAGACTGCAAGGCTGGCAGCAGGCACCTGGAGCCACCGTGACCTGGGAGGAGTGTTTAGGATCACACCCCTGAACATCAGTGCCTAATACCACCTTTGGTGGTCGTGCACCGTTTGAGCAATAACAAAATGGAGGTGCTTCTACAAGAGACACAGAGTACGGATGAAGGCTCAGGCTCTGCAGACTCAGCAGGGAAATCTGCGGTCCTTGGATCACCTCAGCCAAAGAAATTATAAACTTGCCTTCTGTCCGCTTCCAGAAAGGTCCTGCCTGTAACTCACCACAACAGTGCTACCGCTAGTCTCCCAAACAGCAAGGAGCTGGACACCACAACCTGATCATAGAATCACAGAATCACAGAATGGTTTGGGTGGGAAGGGACCTTAAAGCCCACCCAGTGCCACCCCCTGCCCTGGGCAGGGACACCTCCCACCAGCCCAGGTTGCTCCAAGCCCCGTCCAACCTGGCCTTGAACCCCTCCAGGGATGGGGCAGCCACAGCTTCTCTGGGCAACCTGGGCCAGGGGCTCACCACCCTCACAGCCAAGGATTTTTGCCTGAGATCTCATCTAAATCCCCCCTCTTTCAGTTGAAAACCGTAACCCCTCATCCTATAATGTGCCCTGATGTGGGGCACCCCTGATGTGCACTTCTCCCTTTCCCGGCTACCAGCTCACTGCTTCTCTCCTGATTTCCCACACAGGGAGGGGCTCAAGGTTGGACACAGCCTCCATATCTGACACCTGAATCCAAGGTATCCGCTGGCTCCGAGTCACAAGTGTGGGCACAAGTCCTTGAGGATCTCCTGGGAAGGAGACTGGCAGGAGAGGTGGACTTTAGGGGACTTTCTGAAAAACACTGTTGTCTATGCCATGTCTGGCCTCCGGGAGCCAGGCAAGTGCAGGGAAACCCAAGGGCTGAGTGCTTTTGTGGGGCACTTCGTGGAGGAGCAGTGGAAAGAGGCAGCCAGAAGAGCCGATTGCTCAGCGCCGGTACCACTTACTTCTGCCCCGCTGGGTGCGAGGGTCTGTGCTGCATCCCTGAACCACTCTCCAGCAGAGCCGTGCAGATGGGTCCACAGGCAAGGGAAGCCTTGAGCTGTCGCCATGAGCGACGTCCCCAGCCATGAGCTATGGGACATCATTGAGCTTCTCCAGGAGCAAGGGACCATCTGCAAACCGTCTGCACTCAACAGCCAGCCTGTGCTGGAGGACACACACAACCATCCTGCCAGGAGCTCAAAGGCAGGCGGAAAGGTGACCAATAACCCTGTCACAAACATGTCACGTCTGGCAGAACAAGATCCCAGCAGGTCCCTGTCCTTTAGCACAAGGAGCCCTGTCCTGTGTTTGCACCCCTGGTCCAAGGTACCCCTAACCCAAGTGCAGGGGCTGGATCTCTTCGCCATCTAATACCCAGTCCATTATTGTGGCTCCTCTCCAATAACAGGCGAGAAGGCCAAGAAATAAAGCAGGTACATTCCGGGAATGCTGCGGCAGCAAACACTGCATGAATCATGTCAGGCAGCGTCTTCTTCCCAAAAGACGCACTTGTCCACCCGGGGCGGGCAGCCCACCTTTGGAGCTCAGCCTTCCAAGCAGGAGACAGGTCCCACACACCAGGGGTGGGAAGGAGCAGGATAACCTGCCAGGCAGAGGAACGCTTTGGCATGGAAGAGCCTCACAGTGCTCCCTGGCACGTTTCTCTGGCTGCATCCCACCTCAGCTTCTCACTGGCGTCAAAGCAGCTCCACCAGCTCTTCTTTGGCCATGTGAGCCCACCCCTGTCAAGTGACCGCCACAGTGCTCCTTTCCAAAACCAATCCTGCCTTTATCCCACCAGGGCCTTGAGAGCTCCTTTGCTCTTGGCACAGGGGACTGCTCCCACCACAGCCCACAAACCTTCTCCCTTCTTCTCAAATGTCCCTACTTGAATGCCAATGTGGCCACATGCCAAACGGAGGGACCCTGGAGAAAAGCAGCCATGTGACAAGGTTGCAGGAAGGGGCACAGTGAAAACTGATTGAGAAGGAGCTCCAGAGGTGGAACTGTGGCTTGGAGAGAAAATATGACACAGAGAAGGACATGCAGAATTAGGGAGATCATTACTGGTCGTTGTGCCTACACAAGTGGAGGGATGCTGGAAAATGGGAACAGGTTCAGAGAAGAGCTACAAGACAAGAATGATTTGCAGCCTGGAAAACTGCAGTACCACAGAAGGTAGAAGCAGCCCAACCTCTTCCTGATCTTGGCCAAAGCTAAAAGAAGACTTGGTCCCACTCAGCAAGCACCTGGTGGGAAGGAAGCTCTCTAGCCCAGATCAAAATGAGCTCCA
The DNA here is from genome assembly GCF_963924245.1 of Chroicocephalus ridibundus. NCBI lineage: Eukaryota > Metazoa > Chordata > Aves > Charadriiformes > Laridae > Chroicocephalus > Chroicocephalus ridibundus. The sequence continues at coordinate 14,476,594 of NC_086297.1, read as the reverse complement.
GCTGAGCCTGGGCACTTCTGCATGAGAAAGCAAAGCGCCTGTTGCAAACCGTGTGGTTGCTTACTCATCCAAACCAGCTTTGACATGGAAACATGACATGGAAAGAGGATCTGCTCTGCCCACAGCTGCGAGGCAAGGGAGCACAAAGGTAACACCCCTGTGTCACCCAAAGAGCAGGCTGGCCTCCATCGACACAAAGGATGGGACAGGTCTTCTGCCTCCCTGGCCCTTCCTGAGTGCAGTAACCACCATGGCCGTGCTGCAGCCAGAGAGAGGACACGGGTGGCAGCGGTGGGGAGGCGGCGATTTTATTTGGAGATAGGGGTGGGCTCAGGAGAGCCCATCTCTTTCCTCTCCGCGGGGACCGTGCCAGCCCAGTGAGGTCTCTGCTGGCTTCCTCTTGGCTGTCGGGCTGCGCGTGCTGCGGCAGCCGTGCCAGGCTTTTAACACCAGCACGGCGCTTGCACAGCGGGACCGGGGCTGGCTTGGCCGGCCTCCAGCCCCGGCTGCCATAAAACGGGAAATAAGGGAATTGGAACGAGACCACAGCGACCACCAACCAGCTGCCACTGGCAGCGCTGGGGCACCCCCCGCATCCCCCGGCCAGGCAGGAGCGGGCGGCAGCGCATCACCCTGCGCCTGCCCAGCCCGAACGCACCGGCAGCCGGCGGTGCTGCCAGAGCTGCACGGAGGAGGATGAGGATGGGGATGAGGATGGGGAGGAGGCCACGTCCCTTTGCCCTCCGCAGATGCTGCCGGGGAGCTGGGCAGCCAGGAGTCCCGGGATGCCGCGCACAGCAGACAGCGCAGCCCTGCTCGCAGAACAGTATGGAGTTTTCTGCTGGTTACATGTTTTATGAAAAGCTGTTGGCAAAAATGTGCATTTTCTTTGGCTGCGTTTTGCACGGATCTGGCAAAAATGTAACGTTAGTGTCTCCCCTTGAGAAAACTTTATTGAGTGGAACAAAGTTGGATATTTTTAGCTACCCATTGTTAGCTGAAGAACAAAGCCATAACTAAGATATTTTGTCTCTTACACTGAAACGGGACTATCAGACAAATCCATGTACAGTCATATGTGGCTGCCCATTCAGATGGAGCACGAGAGGGAAACTATTTTTAGCCTGTAAGCTCCACACAACAACCGCATTTCCCTTCCCCTGCACGCTGGGCCACCAAAACACAGGGACAGCACCGCAGAGAGCCGCCCCGGAGAGCGGGACGTGGGGTCACTCACTTCTGCTGTCCCTTGGGCCATCGGACAAATGACATTTACAGGAGAGATCAGGTCACGAAATGAAATAGAAAAACCTTTAATTGTTCTGCCTTTCGGGGTGTTGTTTTTTTTTCCATTCAGAGCAGAGATGATGCATGTTTCACCAACAGGCAACAGGGAAAAGTTAACCAGGACCAAGATGGATCGTAGCAAAGCAGCGATTGTTACACGCAGTGCTAAAACCTGAACCCTCATCCCTTTTCCAAAACCACACCTGTGCGCCCTGAGTGCTGCTCCAGCGAGGAGAGAGGTCGCCCATGGGCAGCGCTGGGTTATGCAGCCTGCGAAGAAAGGGAACGGGCACAGCCCCGTCCTGGCGGTGCTGCCGCCTGCCCCACTCCCGCACTGGCAAACTGCTGGAAACCTCCCCGTTGGCGGCTGCCAAGGCGGTGCTTTCGAAAGCATTAACCCTGGAACACCAGAAAGCCTGACAAAACCTCCCCTGAGCGCTTCAGTGCTCAACAAATGACATCAGTAGTTTATGACTGGCAACATTTTGCAACGCATTCATTTAAAAGAAACAAAGCGGTCCATAAATGCCCTGGATTTCTGAGCATGAGCGACGCTGGGAGCTTTTTCTAAACATTTTTTGTGGGTTGCATTGGTGAGTCACGGAGAAGTTGCATTTAACGGCCGAGCATTCGGTGCAACCAGAAAGACCCTCCACAGTTAACAAGCCTTGACGCTGTCCTCCTGGCGAAGCAGGAGCGAGAGGGACACAAGCAGGGTGCCACCGCACACCTGACCCTCCGGGAGGGGTGCCCTCTGCACGGCTGGGGTGGGGGGATTACAGCAGCCATCGGAGCAGCCTCCACAGGGCTGCAGCAAAGCAAGAGCCTTCGGGAACCTCACATGGCCCTTCATCATCACCCTCCCTGCGCAAAGCCAGCCGCTGTGTCCCCTCCACAGCTCCCTGCCGGCCCCTCCAGGAAGGCCGGCTCCAGATTTGCTCAATGCACCTTGTGCCTGTTCCCCAACAAGTGCCACACTCCCTGTAGGTCTGCACATAGTCCAGGACCTGCCGGGTGCCAGCGGCCACCAAGGCCCCACCAACAAGCCCGAAGAGGTAGCTGGGAGCAGCAACGCCTGACTGTGCTCCGTCTCCCTAGAGGTGCCGCAGCACGTAGGTGCCGGGTGTCGACACAACCAGACACGCTTGTGAGAAAGCAGCTAGAAGGACAGAAAGACATGAAGTAGGAAACGTAAATTACCTGCAAACTTTTCGGCTGAGCTAGAGTGTCCTGGAGGAGATGCTGCTTTTGTGATTCCTTGCTTTCTCCGCGGATTAGGGCTGCTTTTATCAGGGAGCAGTGATTGTTTTTATAAACTTGAAGCACAGTAAGAACTGGTTTAAAATAGAGTGAAAGGAGCTGGTGCGGGTGGAATTAGACAAACTCTGAGAGCTGCTTTTCCAAAAATAAATTAACTTCTTGCAGCCCGCGGCGGGGAGGAGGGGAGGCCGGGGGCTGGCCGGGCGGGCGGCCGGGGGGCTGCCGGGGGGCTGCGGCCGGGGGGCTGCCGGGGGAGGAAGAGGGGGTCTCACCTCGCCGGGCCCCGGCCGCAGGTGAGGGGTGGGCAGAGCATCCCGGCGGGCGGCGAGCGGGGCCGGGGCGCGGGCGGACCCCGCTTCCCCCCGGCGGCGGCGGAACAGCCCGGGGGCTGCCCGGAGCCAAGTGCCCCCCCGCCCCCCGCGCTTCTCCGGCCCGGCCAGGGGCTCGCTGGGCTCCCCCGGCTGCAGCCCCGCACGGCGGGTTCGGCTCCGGGCCCCGCAAGGGTTAAGGAAGAGGCGGAGCCTGCCCGGCCCGGCTGCCCCGGGAGCGCTGTGCCGCCCCCGCCGCCCGCTCCACCTGCCCGCGCTGCCCCGGCCGGGGAGGGGGGGCCCGGGGGCGCCGGGCGGCCTTCCCGGAGGGGAACAGCGGGAGGGGACCCCGCCGGCCGCCAGGAGCCGCAGCCCGGAGCGCCGAGCCGAGCGCTGCCCCGTGTCGGGCCGGGGTCCTGCCGCCTCCTGCGCGACCCCCAGCCCCCGTCCTTGTCCCCTTCCCGTATCCCCGGCGTGGGCAGCTGGAAAAGCCCTGCCCCGGCAGCGATCCCAGCCAGGAGCCGGGCGAGTTCCGTGTCGGTCCCTGCCAGAGCCGGTGCCGCACATCCACGTCCCCTGGGCGTCCCCGTTTGCCCAGGGAGGCCAGTCTGGAGGAGCGGAGAAACGGGTCCCCCGGGCGCTCCGAACTGGCCGGCTCTGGGTGAACTGGGGCTGGCTGCAGCTCACGTCCCAGCGCCTGGGCTGGCCGGGGCTCCCACAGGTCTGCTCCCCAGGTAACCGAGCCCTAGAGGGGTTTATTGAGTCCAGCACCGGGGTTTCCAGCGGTCTGTCACCTCCGGCAGAGCCATCTCTGGCCACAGGCTGGTGACGGAGCCGGTGTGACACGTACCTGCTGTGAAACCCAGGGCAGGAACGGCAGAACGGCACGGCCGTGCACCCAGAGATCTGTCGGCAGGTCCTCTGCGCCGAACATCCCAGGATAGTCCCTCTGTGCTTCCCTTCGGGGTATGAGACACGTGTCCACACAGCCTCAACAGCCCCCTTCCACGGACCCTCATACCCATGGAAGCACCAGGGTATGGCCAAAGGGTACCAGTGGCAGTTTTGGGAAGCACCACTGGAAGGGGAAGGGGAAGGGGAAGGGGAAGGGATGCTTTCAGACCCTGTTCCCCTGTGTCCTAGGGACGCAGCCTCACCGCAGGAATGGAGCCGGTCTTTACCACATTCACTGCATCAGCAGGTCCCAAAGGACTTGATTTCTCCAGACTTGGTCCTCGGGACTGAAGAATGACCAGCTGCCAAATGCCCTCTGACTTCCCCTATGCGTCAAAGCCCTAAAAACATCACCTCCTCACCTACAAACCCCCTTTTTGGGGTTTAGGCCGGCCTGCGCCACCCCGGCCAGCGGAGCCGGGGTATGCTGTGCCACTGCAGCCTGTTACCAGCCCCCACACCAACTCCTTCCCTTTGGATCTCAGCGCCTGGCTGAGGCCTGGATGTTTGCGGGCTCTTGCCGTTGGAAAGGGAACCTGCATGGAGAGAGGGTCTTCCCCGTGTGCAGACCTCATCACTTGGGCTAATATAGTGTTTTCTGAACACAGGAGCAGGCCGAGAGGCTATGGCTCTGCTCAGGCTGCGCCTCCTTTCCCCGTTAACACCCCAGAGGCTCCCTGCCCGGGCTCTTCCCACCTCTTCTGCCCTACACATCCTGGTGCTTTCTCCTAACTGATAAAGAGGGGAATGCCGTCCACCCGCCCGTGCCCCACGGGTGCCACCGCTGTGCTGTGCGCTGGGAACGGCACTGGTGGAAGTTTCCCTTCCCCCCACCCCAAATTTTCACCCTTCCACAAAAAAAAAAAAATTGCTGTGGTTTTTTTTTTGGAGAGCAGCAGGAGCTCCCTTGAAGAAAACCCTTCTTCTGAGCGGCGTCTAGCCCAAGGGCAGCCTTCCCCGGGCGGGCAGGACACTGCTCCCTGTGCAGGGAAAGTCCTTTTTTCTTCTATTTATTTATATCCGTCTTGCTGTAAACTCACCCGCCGGCGAACCTGCTGCTCGTACTAACAAACACCTCTTTGGTCTGCGCAGAAGCCGCTGCCCGGGCAGACGTATGGAGCGGGGGGATCTCCCCCAGCCCTTCCCCAGCTCCTCCATAAATCCTCGGCTCCCAGCAGGTTTGTTTACATGGCAGCTTGTACACGGAGCGCTTTTGGCGAAGCAGCTCCTGGTCTAGGAGAGACCTAAGCCAGAGACCCAAAAGGGCCTGCACCGATAGTCCGACAGGCACCATGGTCCCTGTGGAAGGTAATTTCCAATCACATCTAGACACCCTGCCCAGGAGAGATCTGCTCACAGTGTGTTTGGACAAGACAGAGCAATGGTCCAGAAAATTTCCTTTAGGAGCAGGAGGTTTTTAGGACAGGGACACAAAGGGAAACAGCAACATTTCTCAGGTGGGGTGCTGTTTCTGTACTAATGGGCTGTGTAGCACCAGTATTGTTATTTAGGCAGCCATCATTAGGGTTCAGAGTTAACAGTCTGCAGTGGGTAGTGGAACAACTACAACATCCTTCTCAAAGCTTCCTTCCAAGCCATCTGCTGTCCATGCTGCCACCGCTTGACAGGGGACATTTCAGTTTTCACTGAAAGGTCTTCACGCTGGAAGGTCCTCATGACAGTTTTGCCACAAGAGCTCAGGTGGGGCAGGACCCTTCTGCAGTGACACCAGAGCTGTGGTCCGGTGCTGGCAGCCAGGCCAGGGCCAGGGGAGGAGAGGGAGCTCTGGGCGGTGATGGTGGGGGCTTTTGGAGGACAACCTGCACGCCAGCTGTGCGGCAGGGCCCGCTGCCTGGCAGGCGGCTGGTGACACCGCGGACCAGAGGGTGAATGTCTTCCCTGCCAGGTCCCCACAGGGTGAGTTTATCTCATGGGCTGTGGGAGCTGACAGCACCCACAGCAGCTCAGCTCCAGCATCCAGGCCATGCAATCCGGGGCGACAGGCGGGCTGATGGCATGGAGCAATCGATGGGTGGCGTGGAGGTGTTGTGGCCGTGCTCCCCACAGACAGCTTGGGTCACCTCCGCTGGCAATCCCACGGGAGCGTGTGAGCAGCCGGCGTGGGGGCTCAGGGTCACTCGCTGCCTGTGCCACGCGCCGCCATTCCCGTCTGCTCACAGACGCCGCAATCCTCCACGGGGTGCGGCAGCGTGGCGGTGGTGTGACGGTGGCGTGGCGGTGGTGTGGCAGTGGCATGACAGTGGCGTGGCAGTGGCGTGATGGTGGCGTGGCAGTGGCATGGCAGTGGTGTGACGGTGGCATGGTGGTGGTGTGATGGTGGCATGGCAGTGGTGTGGCAGTGGTGTGATGGTGGCATGGCGGTGGTGTGATGGTGGCGTGGCGGTGGCGTGGCAGTGGTGTGGCAGTGGCATGACGGTGGCGTGGCGGTGGCGTGGCGGTGGCGTGGCAGTGGCATGGCGGTGGCATGGCGGTGGTGTGGCTGTGCTGCCGTGCTCACTCTTGGGTGCTCAGGCTTTGCTCGGGACCACGAGACCAGAGGTGTTCTGGGGGGGTGCTGGGCGGGAAACGGGATGCAGAGGGTGGATCTGGCAGCACCCCGGATCCAGGCAGGTGCTGGGGATGTGACCTGGGATGTCTGGCCCTGTGCGCACCTCGCTGGGTTTCCATCCCGCTCCAGCCTCCCAGCGCCATGCCGGCTGCCTCTCAGACAGTTTACTTTAGCCACAGCGGCTGGAGCATCAGGGCCGAGGCTGCGTGGGCGGGAGGGGGCCGTCAGCCCGTGCCTCCAGTGTGTGTGACACGCGTTTGGTGTCACCCGAGTGGGAGTGCTGCGAGCGGGGTGAAATATGAGCTGCTGCGTGTTCCTGGCCACAGCTGGAGGAGTCTGTCCTGCAGCCTGGCCCCGTTCCCTCTCCGGGGCAGGTCAGCAGGAGCCGGTGCGGACCCCAGTGCCGGCTGCGGGCAGCCACGCCGCCCCGAGGACAGCCAGACGGACCTCGGCCGGACGGGATGGCCCCGTGGCCGGGGGGCTCAGCCCCAGCCAGGCTCAGCCTTGGGCCGGCTGCGTGAGAAACACCACCCTCGTGTGCCCTCAGCCTGGCTCCGGGATGCAGCCAGCAGCCCTGCCGGGTGGTTTTCCTCCCAGCCCTTACGTCTCAGTTGCTCCTGAGCTGCTGGGAGGGTTAGATGTCCCTTGCCAGAATCCAGCCTGATTCTGTGCCTTGTGCGCCGGCATTTATTGATCATTTCAGTACATCATATCATAGAATCACAGAATCACCGGGGTTGGAAGGGCCGTTTCAGATTATTGAGTCCAACCGTCAACCTAACTCTGAGAAAAGCCATCACTAAACCATATCTCTAAGCACTGTGTCTACCCAGCTTTTTAATACCTCCAGGGATGCTGCCTCAACCGCTTCCCTGGGCAGCCTGTTCCAATGCTTAATAACCCTTCTTTCAGTGTAAAAATTTTTTCTAATATCCAATCTAAACCTCCCCTGGTGCAACTTGAGGCCGCATTCTCTTGTCCTAAAATCTCAGGCGCATCCGCAGCCCAGCCCGGCAGCCAGGGCGCTCGCGGCAGTCACGATCCACAAAGGGCTCGTGGGCCATGGTGCGGCCCCCCCGACAAAGCGCAGGGATCGCCAGCACTGCTGAGGGGGAATTACACCAAACCAGGACACGGGTGCTAGGGCAAGGCGGAGAGAGAGCCGCCGGGATGCTCCAAGTGTGGGACAGCAATGGCTCGGCTTCGGAGCAGGCAGCTCTGGGTTCCTAGACATTTATTTCAACCACATCACATGCGCGTGCAAAGAGGGAGGTCTCGGGGCAACGCTGCCTGTATGACACCACACAAGGTGGTGGAGCGATTTGCATGGAAGGTGGAGCGATTTGCATGGAATCCTGGGGGGGTGGGCATGGGTGGGGGAGTGGGCACTCCGTGGGCGCAGGGCAGTGGGAGCTCTGCAGCGGGATGCTCTGCCAGCAGCACAGCAGGGCACACGCACTCTCCGCTTCAACCGATACCACCCACCCCCACCCCCGGGGGGCTGGAGGAGGCAGCCAGCCAAAAGTCTGCACTGGGGCTGCCCCTCCTGTGCTGCCATGCCCTCCTGCTGAGCCACACCAAGCCCCGGCCCCCCCAAGAAATCTCCTTCCCTGCCTGCGATCCGAGGGGATGGGGGAGGACAGCCCGGAGCCTGTCCCCAAAATGCTCTAAACAAGGAAAAAAAAAAACCAAAAACCAAAAAAAAATGTATGAAGGAATAAAAGTGACCTTTCAGTGTCTGGGAGGCCAAGCCACCATCCAAGGGGAGCTCTGGGTCCCTGCCGTGGGCAGCTTTAGCAGCTCCGGCCGCCGCGATGCGGAACCGTCGGGTGTCGGGTATATATATGAAGCAGAGACGGGACCCCCAGCCCTGGGGGGGCAGTGGCAGGGATGCAGCAGTCACGCCCTGACACATGCAGTAGTTTCTTCACCCCACACCCTGCCTTTTCTGGGGGGTACAAACGCTTCCCTTAGACACCCGGCCAGCTCAGGGGACGCAGGGATGCTCTCCCGCATCAGGATGCTCTGCCCAAAGCCTAACTCTGGCTTGGTGACAGGAATTGGGCACCTCTCGCGCTCACGGACCCTGCCCCTGCGTGGGCAGCAAGCTGGGGCGGCGCGTGTCCGAGGGACGCACCAGCGGGTGTCCAGGTCTGGGCTCCCTGGTTCCAGAAGGACAGGGAACTGCTGGAGAGGGGACACCAAAGGGCTACCAAGAGGATGAGGGCACTGGAACACCTCTCTTGTGAAGAAAGGCTGAGGGATTTGGGTCTCTTCAGGTTGGAAAAAAGACGCCTGAGGGGGCACCTTCTCAACGCTTATCAATACTGAAAGGGGGGGTGTCAGGAGGATGGGGCCAGGCTCTTTTCAGTGGTGCCCAGGAACAGGACAAGGGGTAACGGGCACAAACTTGACCACAGGGAGTTCCACCTAAACACGAGGAGGAACTTCTTTGCTGTGAGGGTGGCAGAGCCCTGGCACAGGCTGCCCCGAGAGGTGGGGGAGTCTCCGTCTCTGGAGACATCCCAAACCCGCCTGGAGGCGTTCCTGTGCCACCTGCTGTGGGTGACCCTGCTCTGGCAGGGGGTTGGACTGGGTGATCTTCAGAGGTCCCGTCCAACCCAGGCCATTCTGTGGTTCTGTGACCCCCTGGACCCAGGGCAGCCGCTCCTCTGCAGGGAGATGGGGCTGGGGGCAGTGGCGGGACCGTGCTCCCTCCCGGCCGCTGCAGACCTTGCGGGGCTGGGGACGAGGCGTGGGGCACCGCGGGCACAGCCGGCAATGCGCTCCCCACGCTATTCTTAGGAAGGGTAAAGTTTATACAAGAAATTTAAGCTTTAAACCCAGGCACCATAAATAGTCTATTTTTCAAGGGCTCCAAGTCAGTTGTAGGCTCAGAGCCAGAGCCAAAATTTGGCAGCTGTCTTTGTTTAATGATTAATTAAAATGAGGTAACAAAACGAGACATATCTATTAACGAGGGTATTTGCAGCGTCAGTAGAGGATTCCAAATGGCTGATTTTTTCCCCTTTTAATCTTCAAACTTCTCGTTAGGAAAACAAGCTCTTCCTCCGGCCGCAGCCGGGCTGGGTGGGAAGGGCTGTGCCGCGGCCCCGCGCCCTGGTAGCGGGAGGGGAGCAGCGGGCAGGCGAGGCTTTATCTTTATAGTCCTCTTCCTTTAAACAAAGCGAACCCTCCGCAGAAAGATTTTTCCAGTTTGGAAATTTTATTAGACCTTGAAGTAAACTTCAATGGAGAGACCCTTGGCTGTGACAGAGGCAGGAGGGGGGAAGGTTTGCACGTCGCGCCGGCTCTGTGCCGGCCTTTCCCCAGCCGGTGCCACGCAATAAGGACTAAAATGAGAGCGCTGGAGACAAAGGGGCGTTTTCCAGGCTCTTTTTCACGTGTGCCAGACAAACGGGGCCAAACCCACGTGCACACCCCACCGTGGGGAGCAGCATGCAGCTTTCTGGGCACCGCAGGAAGGTGTGACGGGACACGGTGTCAAGGAGGATGGTGCGGAGGGAGCCTGGGAGGCTCGTTCCCATCGGCTGTGCTCTTAGCTCATCCCCTGACACTGGATACTTTTTCTAGCTCAGAAAACCAAGCAGAGCACGAAGCTGCCTTGCGTGGGAGGTGCCCGTGGTCAGAGGAGGGTTAAAGCATGCGGAGAGGTCCAGAGGCAGCTCTCAGGGGTGTGCGAAACAGGTTCACCCTCCCCAAGGCTCCACTTAGCCACATGGGAAAGCACCCAAGTATGAGGAAAAGGGAAAAACATCCCAAAATAGTTTAGTCTTGTTTTCTGCACTGAGACGCCCAGACAGGGTGGGAGTTCTGGTTGTGTCTGAGCTAAAAATTACAGTAAATAGAGAAGTGGCTGCAAAGCCCCATGTTCTGGATCAGAAGGACATGTGCAAACGCCGTCCATCAGGGCGAAGACGTGCCTTGATGAAGGCCCATAAATAAACGAGGAGGGGGATGGAGTTAAACGAGCTCCGTGCCGAGGGGTGAGCCATCAACCGCCCGCTGGAGTGTGTCTTCTCCCCAGCGCGTTTCACGGGGCGACAGGGAGTAAGGGGAAGCAGCTTCATATGTAGGGACCGCTCTGAGGAGCGGTGGGATCCCAGCGTCCCCTCCACACACAAGTCCAGGACCACCGAGCCCACCTGGGACCGAAGAGGGGCTGGTTCTGCCCCACTGGCTGGACAAAAGAGGGGTCAGGACGCACCTGCTCCGGGCTGTCCCACCCGCTCTGCCCCGCTCTCCGGGCACATTTCAGCTGCCAGTGAAATCCCAGCATAAATGCCGAGGCCTGATCGTTGGAGGAGGTGATGGGGTGATGGGTGGGTTGTCCCTACAACAGCCAGAGAGGTCCTGAGCATTTGCTGCTGTGGGGATGTGCTCCTGCAGCACACAAGCCGGGCAAGCAGGCAGGATGGGGAGTGGGGGCTGGAGCGAGGCAGGCTCTGAGTGGAGGAAGGCCCACGGCTCCTCCTGGGGGGACTGGGGGATTGGTCCCCCAGGGATGCTTTCCACAGATGCTCCATTGTTCTATGTACTTGTTCAGGGATTGCCCACATCAAGGACCAGCTTAAGGTCCCACAGAGGGTCCTGGGGTGGCAAAAACCCAGCAGCACCTTGGGGTCCTGGGCTATCCAAGCTGTGGCTGGAGCTGAGCTGGCCCAGGAGTGAGGGTGGGAGGTGGAGCTGGTCTTGGGTGCCTTGCCATCCTTGGCGAGGCAGGGTCCCGTCTCCTGGACCTCTGGACTGCAGCATAACGACCGCATGAAGGGGGTCTGCTCTGGGGAAGGGGACAGGACACCCCCTCGGGGCAGAGGTCCTGTCTGTGGCTGCTGGAGCCAGCTCTGCTGCCCGGGGCAGGGTTCCCTGGGAGCCTGGAGCGGCTGCAGGTGCGGGGCAGAGCCACGGGGCAGCGCCGGGGGTGGGGGGATAGCAGGGAGGGGGCAGTGCAGGGGGCAGCAGCAGTGGACGGGGGAGTGGGGCAGCACGGAAGGCGTGTGGGGCACGCGTTGGGGCATGGGCAGCGGCCGGGACCCGTAGGGGCTGCCCCATCCTTATGCCTCTTATGAAGAAAACGCCTCTTCTGAAGAAAGGGTGAAGGATTTGGGTCTCTTCAGTCTGGAAAAAACATGACTGAGGGGGCACCTTACCAACGCTTATCAATACTGAAAGGGGGGGTGTCAGGAGGATGGGGCCAGGCTCTTTTCAGTGGTGCCCAGCAACAGGACAAGGGGTAACGGGCACAAACTTGAGCATAGGGAGTTCCACCTCAACATGAGGAGGAACTTCTTTGCTGTGAGGGTGGCAGAGCCCTGGCACAGGCTGCCCCGAGAGGTGGGGGAGTCTCCGTCTCTGGAGACATCCCAAACCCGCCTGGAGGCGTTCCTGTGCCACCTGCTCTGGGTGACCCTGCTCTGGCAGGGGGTTGGAGGAGATGGTCTCCAGAGGTCCCTTCCAACCCCTGCCAGTCTGGGATTCTGCGTGTCCTCGCCCCGGGCACCTTCTCCCCGACGGCGGCGGCGGTGCCTGCGGGAGCGCGGTGCCATCTAGGGCCGAGGCCGGGCTGTGCAGGGGCCGGCCGGGGCGGGCTCGGCAGCGGGCAGCGGGTACGGGCCGGGGCGGCGGGGCCGGTCCCGGGGCGGCGGGGCCGGGCAGGACCGTGCCTTGGCACCGCTCCGACCCCCGCGTCGCCCTTCTCCCTTCGCGCTGAAGGCGGGAGCGCGGCGAGGAGCGGGAGCCCGTCGCTCCCCGGGGTGGGGGGAGCAGCCAGCGGAGCCGCAGGCGGCTCTCCCCGGCCGGGGTCTTCCCCCGCGGGGGCTGCGGGAGGGGACGGGCTCCGAGCCCCGTGTCCCGCCGCGGGCCGTGCTCCCGCTCCGGGGGCTGCCGTGCCGCAGTAGGAGGGGGGCCGCAGGGGCAGGGGGACATCCGCCGGGCGCAGCAGCTCCGGGTCTGTTCCTGAGCTCTGTGACCAGTGACAGGCCAGGACACCCTGGTTGTGCATGCCCACTGCAGCGCTGGGGGCGCTGGGCTGGTCCTGTCAGTGTCCCCCAGCCACGCACAGCCGGGGAGGGAAGGCCGAGGTGGGGGTACGGTCTGCAGGAGGAGACGGAGGCCACCTCCTCAGGGTGCGTCCCGTCCCCACAGGGGTAGTCCTGGGTGGGTGATGGGGCAGCAGGTGCAGAGGTCCCAGTGCTCAGAGTTTGTCCTGGCTCGTGGAATGTGGATCTTGCAGAAAGCCCTGGGAGCACACTGGGGCTTTCTTCGCTCTCGGCATTAAGTTAAGGGCACATATATCAGGTCTTAAGTCAGTCTCCCAAAACTGCAGGTAGCCTGCTTCCCAGAAGCACACTGGTGATGGTGACAGTGCCGTGATTGGACATCAGTCTGCTCTATGACGCCTTGCTGTGCTGTGAAGCCTTCTGCACATCCTTGGGCGCATCAGGCAGTCTCCCAGCCCACGTGCGTGGGAGGTTTCTCCATGCTGCCTCTGGCTCTGCTTCGGTCTCAGCAGCAGACAGAGCCTTACCCGCTATTGGAAACTCAGCCCCGAAGTGCCCCTCAGATTGGCTTCAGTTTGGTGAGGCTTGAGCACGGGGCTGGAAGCTCGGCACGTCGGCCCATCGGCACGTCAGCAGTGCTGGCTCTGCACTGTGTGATCAGAACCAGATCAACCTCCAGCGGGACAGTACCAACCTCCTGGGCTGTACAGTAGTAAGACCAGACATGTCTTGAGAAGAGAAAAGCAGAGCACAGCAATAAATCTTCCTGAATCAGAGACGAGGGCTGTTTCCTGCATGCTTGCAATTTGCCACATCCTGCAGCTGTCAAGGGAAAAGCTAACGAAGAAAAGGCTGGACCTGGGCACATGGAGCCCAAGGGCAGCCAAAGAGTGATAGACTGGGCAGCAAGCGGCTGGAGGAGGAGGAGGGTCCTGAGGCCGAAGCTGAGGCTGCCTGCGTGCCCTGCCTAATTCTTGTTGTATTTCCAAGTGTTTGGATTTCCTTAGCCTTGATTCTACAGCAAACTTCCTGGTCTCAACCCGATTTCTACTATCTGCCTCTCTAAAGGCTTTCCCTCAACACTGTGCTCTACAGTGTTCACTTCAGTCCCAGTTTAATGAAATTTTGACCCGGAAAAGCAGAGAGCAGAGGGCATTTTCCGGGGCACAACCTCTGGTTAACGGACACGACTGCGATCCACAAGACACCTTGACAGAGTTGTTTTTTCCAACGCCACATGCCGTCCCCCTTTCCCAGGTCTGAGCCCTGTGGTTCACGGCAGCCTGAATTTACACGTTTCAACTGCTCTGTCTCTGGCTGCAGAAGGGGAAGCTGTTTGTGTTCCTGCTCACTTCACTCACTTAAAACCAGTGACAAATTCAGCTATATGGTGCTGTCTGGGCTTTCGCATGCCGTGGACAAAGAGTAAATTACAGGGAGAAGGGACCTTATTCCTTGTCAAAACAACAGGAATTGATTTAATTTATACTTTGACAGCCAGAACCGAAAATGATCGAGAGCCCCTGCAGCTGGGCGTGGGGTGTTTTGCCTTCCTTTTATTGAAAGAGCAGAAAGTAATATCCCCCTGACAGGGGCGGCTGGGAGAGCGAGATTTGCCTCCACAGGGAGTCAGCCCTATCCAGACATCTGCAGATAAAGGACCAGGGGGTGAGATTGCAGATAAGAAATGTAAACTCGCTTTTAATGAAGCTCCCTGGGTTACACCTTGCTGTTCGCTCCCTGAAATCATCCTAAATTCAAGTATTTTCGTGGCCCAAGGAATTAGTTTCTCTTTCCTCGTTAACTGCCTGTATTTTTACCTATTTATTTTCTGTTTCTTTGAAGGCTTTACTGGCTAAGGTAATCCCTGTGGTGTCCTGTGCCACTTTGTGGGAATGTCCCCATTTCTCTGTCAAGTATTCATTATTTGTTGGTGAGAAACAAGGCTTTTTCAGCAAAATGCCTCTAATCTGAGGGATAAACAACCTGAAAGTTCACCTCCTGGGGTAATCCTGTCAATTACCTCCATTCAAATACCATAGCTATCAGATGAAATCAGCATTGTCAAATTGACTTCTCCTGGACTCCTTGGATGTCTGTTCTTAATTACTTGTTGTCACTGATAACCGCCGTTACTGTATCACTCAGAAACAACAGGTTTGTTGGTAAAATCCAGCACCGTGGTTCTGCAGAGCCAAACGCAGCAGGATTTAAGAGAAATCCTTTGACCTTTTGATCCTGCACGTTGCAATGAGGGGACCTTCTGCGCGACCCTGCTGTCCCATTGCCCTGTGCAGCCCCTTTTGCAGGGTCACCACAGTGCACCTGGGGGTTTGGGGACTATTACACTTTTGACTTGGGAGTCTGAGAAGTCTTACGGGGAGCAAGGTTCACTCAGGACCCTTTGCCACATGTAACTGCCTGGCAAGGGATGTTAGAGAAGATTTAGGGATAACTGAATAGTATTGGCCCCTTCTGGGAGCTATATAAAATTGTGTGGGCAGATAGCTCGCTCCGAGGGTGGTGTTTGTGACACTGGCTCTAGCGTCATCATTCTTTTGCTCGCCGTCACATGGAAAGTCTCTTCTCTTCACGGTGCATTGGCTCTTTCTCAGGACGTAGGCAGAGAAGAGCATGTCTGTGGGGAGGCTCCAGCCTTGCCCGTATCGCATGGTACCAGGGATAACGAGGGTGGGCTTCCCTCTGGAAAGCAAACACATGGCAGGCTGCTGCTGCCACTCCGATTAACTCCATGGCTGTAAGCTGCCTTTTCTCTGTGTATTTGTTTCCTTTTTTGCAAATACTTCTGTAGGCCCCTGGTTATAGCCCAGGCAGATTTTGCTGTTGGCTGAAGAGCCCGCTGAGCATCACCATAACATCAGAAAACGAATTCCCTGCAGTGTGGTGCTTCTTGGAGTACTGTGTCCAGGTCTGGAGCCCTCAGCACAAGAAGGACATGGACTTGTTGGAGTGGGGCTGGAGGAGGCCACGAAGATGATCAAAGAGCTGGAGCTGCTCTGCTGTGAGGACAGGCTGAGAGAGCTGGGGGGGTTCAGCCTGGAGAAGAGAAGGCTCCAGGTAGACCTTCGAGCCCCTTCCAGTCCCTAAAGGGGCTCCAGGAAAGCTGGGGAGGGACTCTGGATTAGGGAGGGGAGCCATAGGATGAGGGGTAATGATTTTAAACTGAAAGAGGGGAGATTTAGATGAGATCTGAGGAAGAAATTCTTTGGTGTGAGGGTGGCGAGCCCCTGGCCCAGGTTGCCCAGAGAAGCTGTGGCTGCCCCATCCCTGGAGGGGTTCAAGGCCAGGTTGGACGGGGCTTGGAGCAACCTGGGCTGGTGGGAGGTGTCCCTGCCCAGGGCAGGGGGTTGTAACTAGATGATCTTTAAGGCCCCTTCTAACCCAAAGCATTCTATGATTCTAAGGAACAGCAGGAGCAGAACAAGCTCTGGATGCCTTTTGCTGAGGCTCCTGCTCATCTGAACCTGACTCCACAGAGAAAGAAGAAAACGGTAGTTTGTAATCCGGTGCTGTGAAATGCCAGCCCATCCCCAAACCCTCATTAACATTACTCCGACATCCAGTGTGGAAGAAGAAACGCAATGTTTAGAGCAAACTTCCTGCTTGGCCCACACCCACCTCAGAAGCGTCAGACCCACTCTGACTTCTGCACTGACCATGGCACAAAGCACACAAGCTAAACTCACCGGAGCATCACTGGTGAAAAAGGCTCCATCTGCAACCCAGAATGGCCTCAGCTCTTGGCCCCGACCCTACATGCTGCCAAGGAGACTCTACCCCAGTCTATACCAGCTTTTCGCTGTGTCAGACCCCCCTCAGCGGTGGAGCAGATCACCTCTGCTGTGCCTTCAGCTTGGGCAGGATGTTCCAGACACTAGTTTGTTTGGGATTCGAGTTTGTGCGGTTTACATGAGCTGGACTTGCCTCTGAGGTGCTGGCAGGGTGGGCAGGAGTGTGCCTGGCCCAAAGGGCAGCAGGAAAGAAGGTCTGGGACACCCTCGTCCTGGAGTACCAATGCCCCAGGGTCATGCTGGGCCCTGCAGGGAAGCCTATCAGGCTGCTGATGTGATGCTCCTGACCACCGTTTTCACTCCTGAGTGGCAGAGTCCTCTCCTGTGCTGGGACAGGCCTCGAAGCACCTTGAAGGCACAGGCTGGGACTGACCATGCTCTGCAGCGCTGTACCAGCTCGGTACAGAGGCCATGTGCACTGAGCCCCGGCTACAGACTCTTCCAGCTGCGAGCCCAACAGCACCCCTCACCTCCTACTGCCTCCTGCCACAGGGTGACATCTCCATCTCCGGGCAGCCATGAGCACTCTCTTGGTGTGTCACAGCTTCATGATGCAGGACAGACCTGTCCCTCAGAGTGCCCTCTCCTGCTCCCTGGTGTCTCTGGGAGAATCCCTCTGCCTGAGACCAGTATATTGTGGTTATTGCTTTGCCCTCAAGGTCTTCTGTTTTCCACTAATCTTGCTTCTTATCTTGGCCAGACTGGTTATCTTTACAAGCAACAAATTTCACAAGAAGCCTGAGTGAGCCACTGACCCACCTAAACTCTTCATATTGTCCTGTGCCATCTTTAATCTACATGTAAACCTGCTCTTTTAATAAAACTCCAGACTATAGGGGATAACAGATAATCAGTATAAGATGGAGTCTCCCTTAGCAAACAAATCAAAGCATCAGTATCATCTTGGGAAAGTCTCAGAGATAAACATCCTCCCTTGTCTGTTCATGATATCTGCTGGGATATTACTTTTAAATCTCTCTTGTGGCATGGCTGATGTTATTGCTTCAGCTGAGTTAGTTAACCAAACTCTGCATTACTGTGTGTTATTAAAGTATTAATGGGCCAGATGGGGTGCATTTCCTCGCAACCCGGAGGCAGCACTGATTATAATGACTCTCCGAGCTGGGGCTGATTACTGCATGTGATCTTCGCAAGCTGGAGAGATGAGGCATTCGGGGGAAATTAGACTGTAATTTAGCATTTATTATCGATGGGTCGGGAGGCCTGTTCCAGAGAGCCACCTCCTCCAGGAGCAGTGCTGGGCTTCACACCCGGCCTGGCCCGGCAGGAGTTCAGACTCACCATGGCTTCCCAGACCACTGACCATCGCTCGCGGGCAGCCTGTATCAGCGCCGGCACCGCACGCAGAAGGAGGGGGCTGAGGACGACACCGGGACAGGCCACGTGCCTCATATGGAGCCCAAGGGCACGAAGAGCGATGAAAGAACACATAGATAGGAGGCTGCAAACCAACTTGGCTTTCCCTGATGAGGAGGCAGGTTTTGATCTTTGGAGCCTCAGTTAGACCAGAGAGCAAGCCCTCAGCCTGTTACTGGGCACCTCTGATGGATGTCAAACAGCAGCGTGCTCTTGGATGTGCCCCTGACACCCCCACAGCCGCCACACACGGGCACTGTCGGAGAGCCTGCCTTGCACGGGCCTGAGCTCCATTTCAGAGCGGGCCCTCAAAGGGCATGAGCCATTTTAAGTCGGTCCCTGTAGCGCTACAAAAGGGACTTTGAGAAATACACAGCTGTTGTCTGCAGCACTCATGTCTCCGAGCGATTCCTGGTCCTCATCACGACCCAGGCAAAGCTCACTGCCTCTGGGCACCCAAAACGTGCACTGACGGACCACAACTGTTACTCCAGATGACTTTGAGAAGCAAAGGATGGCTTTAATACACAGAATTTCTGAGGGAGAGAACTATTCCAAACTTTTACAAGGTCATGCTGAAAATTTGAAACCAAGATCTTTCCCGGCTTAATCAAGGACCCTATCTATAAGACAAAAGATATTTTTCCAAGGAAATCTGAATCACAGCAAGAACTAAGTTGGCAAAATGTGTGAGTCATTCACTTGGTAAGTACTATAGGGACTAAACTCTGGGATTTCCCTATGTCTCCGTCAACAAATCTCTTAGGCTAGGACCGCTCTTACCCAAAACAAGGACCAGAGCTGTAAAAGAAAAGATATTTCCTCCTGAATCATGAACCATTCTTTGAAATTTGTCCCCAATATGTGAGCTGCCCAGACAACACTACAGCTGAAACGGCAAAGGACAGTCATGTACTTTTGTTAGCATTAACTTCATATCAGATTCAGAGCTCTTTATTTACTTCCCGTGAAATCTTCCTAAGACTGTTGAGATATTACAGGCAGTTTTGTGACTTCACAAAATTTTAGTGAAGTCACAGCTCTAAATACTGGCCTGTGCACAAAAAACCAAGCGAGCAAGGTTGCACAAAAATTTCCAGGATTCGTTTGATGAAAAATACACACCGTTATTTCATCGACTAAGGAAACACTGGCTGGAAACCCCATGCCAGCTGGTAAAAAAACTTTTGTGCTCCCAGAAGTGTAAAAAACATGCATTAAACACTAAAAAGGGTATTTTTATACTTCCTAATTATTCACCTGAGCAGAGAATCATTGACAGAGGGAGGAGACAATGCAGCAGTGGGGCAGGAGTGCACAGATAGAGCACTCACCTTTAGGAAACTTCAATTTTTATTGGGAAGCAATTTAAGATCTAAACTGATGTTTCCCTTCCTGTGTGACTACAGGGAGCAGAGCCAAGTGCTGTGAGTGAGCTTTAGGCAGCAGGACTGTCATGTGTAAAACGTGCGTGAACAAAGAGTTTGCCATTCAAAGGAACAACCCTTTTATTTCATCCAGAAGTGGGGAAAACCAGGAAAAAATACCACGCTAATTTGAGCTATTGTGTGGAGAGATGGGAGTCAGAAGGAAGAGAAAGGGTAAGTGAATTACAGGTTTGAAGAAAGACTGACAGAACAGATGTAAACAGCCATGGCAAGATCTGGAGGTTTGGACAGGTCCCCACTCAAAGTGCTTGCTTGGATCACTGGAAAAGAAAGGAAAGAGCATTGGCACTGAGAATAAAGGGAGACAGTGTTTGGAAAGCAAAGCACTGAGAAAGATAAGGTTTGCCTTTGGAAGTAAGGAAGAAAAGGGATAGTGATGATTAGGGTTGTTTATGTTGGGGTACTCTGGTTACAGTAAAATTCAGTGGTTCTTTTTGAAGCAAACAGAAAGCCCCAGAGAACTCGGAGTGGGTTTAGAGAGCTCAAAAATAAACAGAGCTGTGGCCTGGATTGTCTAGTATTTGTAAACAGGCCCTGAACAAGGCTCATATGGAAGAGGCACTTGTGAGGAATGGGGAAATGGTGAAGAGGAGACTGGAGAATCACAGGGTTTGGAGGGACCTTGGGAGGTCCAACCTCCTGCTCAAAGCTGGGTCAGCTCTGAGGTCAAACCAGGGTCCTCAGGGCTTTATCCAGCCTGGTCCTGCCAACCTCCAAGGAGAGGGGCTGCGCAGCCCTGCCGGGTTCCCGACCCAGCGCCTCACCGTCCTCATGGGGAAGAGGCTTTCCCTCCACCCGGCTGGCACCTCCCACATTTTTACTTGCTGCTTCTCCTGCTCCTGACACGCTGTGATGAGCCCGGCTCCGGCTCTTCGATGGCCGCCTTCTTGCAGTTACTGCGGAGCCGCCGGGCCCCACTAACCCCCACCAGGTCCTACCGAGCCCTCTCGCCCGCGGCCTGCCCACCTGGCCCAGCCCCGCAGGCGCTGGCGGGCCCCCGGCACGGCAGGTCGCCGCGGTGGGAGCTGCAGCGGGTTGAGGCCGGGCCCCGGCGCTGCCCCCCGGCCCCACGGCGCTGGGGCTGCGGCGGCACGGCGGGAGGGCCCGGGCGGGGGCCGGGGGCGTTGCTAGGCACGGTGGTTGCTAGGCACCCGCGAGGCGCCGCTGAGCCCCACCCCTAGCGTAAGGGCAAGCAGAGACGTTCCGATTGGGTAAACCCAGTCACGTGAAAAGGGACGGTGGCCGGGCCGAGCCGGAGAGCGGCGCTTCGGGGGCGGGGCGGGTGGAGCGCTTTCTGGCTCCTCATTGGTTCGCCCGCATCACATGGCGAGGGGGCCGCCGAAGCCGCCGCGCGGGGTCGGGCGCGGATGTGGGCCGTGGCGCGGGCGCTGTGGCCGGTGCTCGGCCTGGCGCGGCGGCGGGCGGCGGGCTGGGCCATGGCCGAGGGCTCCTCGGCGGCGCGGCCGGCGCGGCGGCCCAAGGATATGCCGCGACACGTGTGGGCCCGCGAGAGGCGGCGGAGCGCGGGCACGGGCCTGGTGGGGCCCAACACCGTCTACCTGCAGGTGGTGGCGGCCGGGGGCCGCGACGCGGGCGCCGCCGTCTACGTCTTCTCCGAGTTCAACCGGTGAGTGAGAGGCCGCGGGGACACCCCGCCTGGGCCGGGCCCGGGGCGCCCCGTGCCCTGACCCCGCCCCCCCCTTCCCCTCAGGTATCTCTTCAACTGCGGCGAGGGCACGCAGCGGGCCATGCAGGAACACAAGTAAGTGGGGGCGACCTGGGGGGCCGGCCTGGTTCTCCTCCCCGGGGCTGCATCGGTCCCTGCTGACCCCCGCCCCCACGTCTCGCCTTTCAGGCTGAAGATCTCACACCTGGACAGCATCTTCCTCAGCCGGGTGGCCTGGGCCAACGTCGGGGGGCTGCCAGGTGAGTGAGGAGGGCGGCTGGTTGCCCCGGTGGCAGCCTGGCATTGGGTCTGGCCATAGGCAGCAGGTGTCTAGGCCACGGGTGTCGCTTTGGGAGCTGCCCGACGCGTGGTGTTTTATGTAGCGGTGAAGGAGGAAGAGCACTGTCAGTACGGCTGGATTGCACGTGGGACTCTGCGGTGCTTCCAGCTGCGGTGTAGGCTCTGCGACGGTGCTTGCGGACACGTGGTGGGAGAGGCGCTGCCTCCCCAGCATGCATGGCTTTATCTATCCAAAGTCTTCCAGAGTAGGTGGCTTTACCGGTGTTGTATTGCCAGCAGGGAGCTGTTCTCGAGTCAGACTAAGTTGAGGTCAAAGGAACCTACAAAGGTTTCTGGCCCACCCTGGTCCTCAAAGCAGGGTGAGATTAGAACAGATCGCTTAGGATCTTGTCTGTTAAAATTCTGGAAATCTTCAAGAAAAGAAGAGATTAACAATCTGTTCAGGTAACCTACTACAAATTTGGGATGTTTTCTTTACTGGAGGAGATAAGTGATTTATTAAAACTTCCAGAAAGCTGAGGCAAAACTGAATTTGGATCTGAGTTCAGTCCTGGCTTTCATGGCATTTGTGGGCACCGAGAGGGATCTTTCTTGTGTGATCCACCAGATGCTAGTGGGACCATGATAAAGCTGTTTTTCTGCTTTCTTTTAGGTATGATTCTCACATTAAAGGCTATGGGGCTTCAAAGATGTGTTTTCCTAGGGCCACCAAAGCTGGTAAGTAGGGGAAGCTTGCAGAAGGGAGAGCAAACCCTTCAAATGTTAAAGCTTACCTTGGAGCTGGGGGAGCTGGTATCAAAGGAGTGAATCATCATACGGGTTTAAAATGCTGGTCTGAGTCAGTGCCAACCCGAAGGTTGTGCCGGAAGGGCTGGCTTTAAAGAGAAAATCTCTTCAGTTACACACAAGACAGCATCAGACTTCTTAAAACTGTCTTGTCAGCTAATATTCTGGTAAATTATGTTTTGGGAAAAGGGTGACCTTTGTTCTCCTGTCTGCTCCCTCCCTGTTTTCTTTTAATAGAAAGTTGGTCTCTGATCTCCTGCTTAATGTGATCCTTGCCAGCCTAATGCCATGTCTAGGCTGAACATTTCCAATCCTCAGCATTGTTTTATTTCCTTGCAATATCTGCAGTATTCATGGAAGGGATGGGGAGAGTGGTTCTTTATTTTTCTTTCTCTTTCCAAATGAGCAATGCCTACTGGAGGTGGGACATCCGCCCAGTGCTTTCTGGCTGGCTGCTGCCCGGTTTTTGTCTGACTGGGCGTTGAGCCTTTGACTTCACTGAAAATAACTGCAGCTCCTCAGAGGGGTGCTTGTGACTGCACTGCTTGGATGTGACCTCCTGATATACTGTCTTTTTTCCAGCAAAACTACTTGAAAGCAATTCGACTCTTTCCTGGACCCCTAAAAAGGATGGATTTAGGTATGTAGGTTAGTGACGTGTAGCTAATGTGAACTTGTAACTTCGTTTTGTTTCAGCTGTAGACAAAAGTTGCATTGAACAGTAACAACTTCAGAATAAATGCCTCTAGTTCAGAGCCATGCAAAGGAAGTTTTAAACATTTGTTTTGATCCGATACACTGTTCAAAGCCATCACAGGAAGAAAAACTTTATTTCTAGCTCTGTTTCTGGTGGGCAGCTGCCGGTTTGTCTGACTAGTAGACATCATTCCATTTTGGCGCACCGTAAGGGCAGTTTGCATCCAGAGACAACCAGTGAACTTGCTTACTGTGGTGTCACGGACTAATTTTGTGAACAGTGGGCTTTTAAGAGCTCTAATTATTCATTGATCTTTGCAGTTGGGCAGAGAAAGGGAAGGGGAACATTCAGTAGATATTTTCAAGATTTAAATTCTTGTAGAGTATGAGTCTCTTCTTATGAACTTGTTAATGCTGGTTTCTGATCTCTTTTCAGCTGTGCAATTGCACACAGAGCCTGAGTATAAGGACGAGACGATGACAGTCTACCAAATACCTCTTACAGGTGAGCATGTGAGGCTGTAGTCAGAGGGCAGGAGCACTTGTTCGGTAATCGTGGTTAAAGGAGCAGCTTCTGTTTGCAAGCTGAGTAAGGAGAGGTTTATGAATTTGCATATTTTTCTCAGGAGAAGGATCTCTTTCAAAGAAACAAGGCATGCTGAGTCAGGGCCTTGGTTTCTTCCTTTAGGGGTGGGTGTATAGAATGACATGTGAAGCATCACTGGATTCAGCTGTCTTAGCCAACTGAGTTTTCTTATTGCTGGAAACTGTGCTACTTAAATTACAGGCCTAGCATTGGCAGACTTTAGCAGTTTTTAGAGAATCTGAAGGACTTGGATGACAGATGGCTCCTGAAATAAGTGGCTAGAGTATGCAGGTGCAAGTGAGACTGGGGAGAAGAGCTCTATGTTCTGGTGTGGTTTAAACATGACTGTTGTGGAAGAGGGAATGCTACTCGTGCTTTTCTTATCTGTTCTTTTTGACTGAGTGATCTTTGTCTGGTTTTATTGGATTTGGGACAGGAAAACCACTAGCTGCTGAAAGTCCATTGCCTCAGAGTCCTAGAACATCAAGCCAAGGTGGAAACAGCCCTGAAAGGGACACAGGGCCTGGATCCCCAAGAACTGCACAACAAAGCTTGGAGGAGGGCAAGGGAAAAGAAAGCCCAAAGAAAACAGGTGATAAAAATGGAATGATCTTTTTTTAACTAATAAAGTAAAATCAGATTAAAGGCATGCATTTGTCCTCCAACTGTTTGCTGTCTGGAAGTGAGGTCTGTTGAGAAGCTTAGCTAAAGGATTACATGGAGCAGAATGAATTCTGGTACTTCAAAAGTTGATACAGAACTAGTAAGACCTAGAAATTTGATGTGATTCCTACTTGGGGTGTGAGTAGTCCCTGTAGCAGTTTGCCCCTGGCTGGAGTGGGTGCTCCAGCCTTTGTAATTTAATTACGAGTGAATGCTGAGGTTGATTATTTTCCCGTCCTGGGCTGTATTTTGGTTTCTTGTCGCTGAAACCGTGGGCTCTCTGGCCTTAGGTGCTTGTAACATTTGGCTGCTGGGCTCCCGGTTGGCTGGATGCTGTTCTTCCTGTTCATGCTTTAGCAAACACTGGCAAGTTTTGTCTTGAAGGAAACTGATAGTCAGTGATGATTCTGAGTGGTTTTGCTTTCTGTTCTAGGTGACAAACAGAAGTGTGCCAGCAGGCATCCCGATCTGGTGATGGCTTTCCTTTGTAAAGTAAGTTTGGTCCCAAAGATCTCTAAATCATTATAGAATAGAATATTTCAGTCAGAAGGGACCTACAACAATCATCTAGTCCAACTGCTTGACCACTGCAGGGCTGACCAAAAGTTCAAGCATTAAGGACATTGTCCAAACACCTCTTAAACGCTGATGGGCTTGGGGCATCGGCCACCTCTTGAAGAAGCCTGTTCCAGGGTTTGGCCACCCGCTCTGTAAAGAAATGCTTCCTGATGTCATTGGGACGTTTCATCTTGCTAAATAGGTTTAACTTCAGGTAGCATTTTCAAGCAGCACTTGGAAGTTATTTTGTGATTCTACTCTCCAAAGGTCAGAGTAACTGTACAGTGAGTAGGAATGTGTAAAAACAAGACGTTTTTATAGAAGTGCTCTCTATAGAGCAGCCAATAGAGTATACAGGTTCCATTCTTGCTTAATGCTTACAGTAGAGAAATCTATCCTGCTTACTTGGCTAAAGAAGGAAGCAAGAAGTAGCTGTGTGGTCTTGGAAACCAGAAAGTGTAGTAAAAGCTTTTGGAAGGTAAATTAAACTAGTGGCTGTGGAACTGAACAGAAAAAAAAAAAATCTCTTGGCTTATGGGGAAGTATGTGGATCTTGTTTCCTGGCCCTTTTTGTTTGGCCCATAATTGTGTTCTATTTAACTGTTTTCAGATTCACCCAAAGAAGGGAAAATTCCTAGCAGCTAAAGCACAGGAGATGGGCCTGCCAGTGTGAGTACAGAATCCCAGCCTGGGGATGGGGCAACACCAGGCATGTTGATGTTGCCAAACTAAATATTTCTATGGCCTTGTTTTCAGGGGAACTCCAGCCATTCTTCCCATAATTACAGCTCTCAAAAACGGGGAGAGCATCACTTTTGAAGGCAGAGAGGTAAGGTGTATCTGTGCTTTCTGCTGTGGCTTTGCCATCTTCCTGTCTTCACGGGGCTCCCAGGATGACAGTCTTCTTACGCAGAATGTTTTGCCTGTGAATAGGTGTTGGGACGCTTGTGGCTTTTTCTAACAGCCATTCTTGAGGCAAGGGTGGGTGATGGTTGTCTGCCCATTCCCTCTCATCCCTTGTAAGAGCTTGGCATGGGTTTTGCTGGTTTTGAGTTTTGTGTGGCTACGCTTTTGGTTAGTGACTAGTCCTTGTTCCAGCCCCAAATTGTTGCTGAATGTGGCTCTCAGGGGGAGCGTGTCTGGGGCTGTTGCTGTCTGGGTGTGATTAGGGAAGTATGCTCTGAAATGAATTCATTTGTGAATATGGCTGTATGTTTGCTATTTGTCAGAGTTTTTTCATGCCCCCTTCCCAAAGCTGATTCAGGTCTAGGAGTGAACTAGTGGAGTTGATCCCTGCATGCTTTAAATCTGGCGTTTGAATGCCTGTGTAGCTGTCACTCCCCCCCCTTACTCTCTCTGCACCTCTTAGACCGAAAGAAGCTCGATGGTTCCTGTGCGCAGGGTCTTAATCTCTCACGCACTAGTCTGAGGGGAGAGGCAGAGCCAGCTCTGGCCGTGTCCCAGGTGATCTGTAAGTGAGGATCCTAACCTGGGGGATAGGATTGGCACACCTTTGTGTCATAAGAATTTCACAAAGCGTTTTTTTCTTAAACGCACTTTTACTACTGTCTGAATCTGCTGTGGGAGCCTAGAAGCTGCTAAAATTCCCTTCCTTACATTGGATTGTGGTTTGCTCTGAGAGCAGCGTTGGGATTTGTTATTACACAGCAGTGTTTACTTGTGTAACGTGAGCAGAAAGGGAGTGAGGCCTGTGCTGACTGGGTTTGCTGAGCACTGAGAGAGCATGTGCGGAGCTGCCTGCTGCGGGCTGGGTGACGGAACAGCTGCCCAGAGTTGGATACGGTGCAAGAAAGGCTGTGTTTGTAGCTTGACTGGGGTGTGATCTGTGTGTACCTGCAGCTCTTGCCTGAAGAACTGTGCACCCCTGCTGATCCTGGCCCGGTGTTCATTGTGCTGGAGTGTCCTCATGAGGGCTTTGTGGATGCCATCTGTGAAAACGAGACCTTCCGAAGGTAGCGGGGGTTGCGTGACCAGGAGTGTTTGGGGGAAGAACGTCTTTGCTGAGCTTTGCCAAAGAGAAGTTCTGTTCAGGATGTGTCTGTTCCTGTGGCTGATGTCTGAGCTATTTGGCACTATTAAGGGGCTAGAGATGCAAGAAAGGACTGGTGGTGCATTTTGAGCCTTCTTGGAAAGGCAGGCCTGTGCAGGACCTGTGGAGTTCTGTAGCAGTGACAGGTCTGTCTTCCCTCAGGGGCCTCCAGAGAAGGAAACCTACACTGGTGTCTTGCTGGGGAGCAATGTAGAGACTGCCACTTCCATGTGCGGTGGAAGCCTGGACTGCACGTACTGCCTCTGTAGGGCTTGCGCAGAAGCATGCTAAGCTTCTGAAAAGCTCTGCAGATGTTGCTCTTGGAGGAGAGGAAGTTCCCTGGGTGGAAGAGTGGACGTTTAAGCAAATGGTGGGCTTGAGCTTTGCGGAGCCAAGCATGATGTGGAGCGTAGAGCTCCTGAGCCGTGCTCTTAAGATCTGTGTTCTGCCTGCTTTGAGGCAGGGCATTTCTGGAGGTACCAAGACGGGAGTGGGGAGGGGATGCCAAAGTGTCGGAGGACTGAAGCTCAGGTATTCTTTCTGTATGTGAATGTGCCCCAGGTACCAGGAAGGACTTCCCGAGAACCAGGTGGCCTTGGTTATTCATATGACTCCAGAGTCAGTGCTTCGAGACAGCCGCTACCAGCAATGGCTGGAAAGGTACATGATCTTCTCATTATTTGGTTTCATGTCACTGTTGGGCAGCAGTGTGTTCTTATGGCGCAAATGCTTTTCCCAGAGTAGAAATAGCTGTTGGGTGGCAGCAGCACTGTACTGGCTCCGATGAGATATTATCCTGTGGCTCAGGTGTGCTCATCTGCCCAACTCTAACATGAGGCTGAAGCTGTTGTGTGTTTTATTGCCCTCTTACAGATTTGGACCTGGAACTCAGCACTTGGTGCTCAATGAGAACTCCTCTGCGGTGCACAACCCACGCAGCTACAAGATCCAAACCCAGCTGAACCTCATCCACCCCGAGATCTTCCCTCTGCTCACCACCTACCAGAGCAAGGTAGGCAAGGCCTTCTTGCCTGCGTACCTCACACCCCTGAGCAAAGAATGTGTTCAATGTCTCTCTTCTCTGTAGGAAGAAGAGGCTGTGTGTAGCGTGCCCATTGTGCGAGGAGAGTGCCTCTTGAAATACCACTTCAGACCCCAACAGGAGTGGCAGAGGTTGGTGGGAATCTTTGGCTTCCCGGTTTTTGGCTGTTGTCTTGAAACAGCTTTTCGGTATGAGTCTGTGGTGAGGGAGGACAGTGTGTAGGCATCTTTTGTAGATTCTTACTGGTGGGGTAGCTGCCAAGCTGTCAGCTGTGTCTTGGGCTGTGCGTCCCTGTCCCTGAAAGTCTCAGACAAGGTGTAGGACATGGATGAGTGAACCACTGAAAACACCACCTGCACAACGGTTCGGAGTGTTGTTTCTGTCCCTCACTCTTGTAGCCTCATGTGCTCCTCTGTCCTTTGCTTTGACCTCATATGCTGTGCACCCAACCATGGCTGTGGCAAGGAGAGGCTTTTTGGGGAGTCTGGTTAAAGTCCTATCAGGCTTTCTCAGTCTTCAAATGGTATCAGAGTAGAAAGCCCCAGGTGATTAAACAGTTGCAGACTTTTCCGTTGGTGCTTGCTTTGTGTGCAAGCAAGTGAAGCTGCTTAATTAGGATCTTAAGGGCAGGGGACTACAAGGGGGACTACAGGGGACTACAAGGGAGGGGATACCAGCTGCCATGGCTCAAATTTCTGGCTCCGTTGGGCAGAATAGGAAGACCCAGATGCCAAGAAGGGTTTAAGTTTCTCTGCTTTAAGGTGTCTGAAGGCCTGTGGTACTGCACATGCTTCTGATGCAGGGCCAGGATACAGGTCCCTGGTGCTTTTGACGGTTGCCTGGAGCCCGTTTGGGTGGTTGTGCTTCTTCCAGGAGTCTCCGTGCTGCCTTGCAGTGCCCTCTAGTGCCTGGCAGCTCTCTGGATCTGGGCAGCGCAGGGGAGCATGGTGCTTTTCCAGGAGCTTCTCCAGTTTGGTTTGGAATGATTATTTCTCTGGCATAGCTCAGCCCAACCGGGCTTTTTTGGCACACATCACATTCATGGATGTATTTTCCCCCATCCTGCAAAATGGAACTTGGAATGAGCATTTGACCCTTTGTTGTAAGGCTGTTTTGGCACAGTAATTTGGCACTTTGCTCTGAAAAGTGGTGTCTTTTCAGTTCCCACCCTGCCCCATCCTGATACGTGTCCTGTTCTTTCAGAGATGCTGTGACTGTCTGTGATCACGATGCATTTGTAAGTGAAGCCTTGGATCTCCCTGACTTCCAGACTCGTGTGAAGGAGTGCAAAGAGAGCTTGGCTGCCGTACCAGGTAAGGATCAACAACTTGTCTTGCATCAGTGTAATGGGAAGCAGAAGGTCTTGGTTACTTATTGCTTTGGAGCCCAAACAAAGCTGTGAACATGCAGTTTTCCTGCTGCCTGAGAGGTGCTTTTAGTCTTCCTGGAGCTGTGCAGAGGACGGGCTTCGCGCAAACTGAGTTAGCTCGTTTCAGATGGATTTACGCAGTCTTGTGCTTCTGGTTTTCTAGAGCTGCTCGGTTTGGGGATTGCGTGCTGTTGGGGGCAATTAAGAGACAAAGCACCCGCGTGTTATTTCTCTGACTTGACCAGAGCTCTGCTCCTGCTGAATGTGCTGTCATAGCAGCCACAGTGCGAGTCCCTGTGTCTGGGAGAAGGCTTGCTCTAGAACCAGTTCCCTGCGGGGCGCTCTCCTCTGAACTTCAGGTGTCTCGTTGGCAGTGAGGCTTTCATGGTACAACACAGCACTGCTCACCGTCTGCATCCTGATTCCAGGGAGAGTCGGGGCACTGTAGAACAGGAGTCAGGTCCCTCTTGAACTGCCAGCTCCGTCATGAGCAATGAGCAGAGTCCGTGTTTGCCTGCCTTTGGGTATGCAGTTATGTGTTGTGATATTTTCCTGGTGGTGCTTTTTCTGTCTTCCCTTGTAAACCTTGCTGCTGTAGGAAAGGCAGAGGCTGAGGGAGACAAAACTGAATGTGCTGGACTTGTAGACTCTGTAGTTACTAGGCTGTCGGACTAAATGGTGTCTAACTGGGCAGTATGGAGATAACATTCACCTACAAATACTTGTTTTCTGTTTTCTCCAGGAAATGTGGGTGCTTATCCTGAAATTGTGTTCTTGGGAACAGGATCTGCAATTCCAATGAAAATCCGAAACGTCAGTTCCACACTGGTAAATACCAGGTAAATCCCAATGTCACACATTCTGCTTGGAGAGGCTCAGTGTCTCAGGAGGATATTTCCCAAGGCCTGTTTTGACCACTGTGTTGATGATGCAGGGAGAGTGCCCCTGTTGTGGAGTCTGTAGGATTTCACTTTTGGGCGCCTGTCTCTCTGTAGATGGGGAAGACTTGAGAGCCACCTGTAAAGCCAAATATTTAATGTCTTCATTTTGCCATCTGCCCCAAGGGTGTGTTCGGCATCAACAAAAGCCCAGAATGAGCTATGAGGACAGTAGAGCGCTGAGAGCTCTCTGCCTTCCAACCCGGAGGATCCCTCTCCCTGAACGGGCCCTGCTCAGAGCTCATACAGTGACTGCTAAATGTCTTTGTCACTTGTCTTGCCAGCTCTACCCGGTCCCTGCTCTTGGACTGTGGAGAAGGAACATTTGGGCAGCTCTGTCGCCACTACGGAGAGCAAGTTGACCAAGTGCTGTGTAACATAGTAGCCGTGTTTGTGTCTCACATGCATACTGATCATCATTCGGTAGGTTGAGCGTGTGGGAAGGAGAAGGGGTTCTGTGCAGGCATGCTCTGCTCTTGGGATTCAGCTGCAGCTGCTGAATGCGGGCTGCCCTGCTGTTAGGGCTGCGCTTCCCCTCTGCTTTCCCCAGGCACTACTGAATCGGTGTTTCTGATCTCCTCTTCTTTCCTGTTATGGGTCCCTGCAGACTTGCTGGGACCGTCCAGAATTGTAATTTTTTCGCAGTGTCCAACCCAGCTTCCTTCAGTGTTTTGCAATAAATAGTGACAGAAGGACCAGTTGGTCTATTTCAGATGGGGCCTGATCAGGGCAGGCTGTTTGCTGGTCTGGTGTCTTGTGTCTGGAAACTGCACCGAACCTGAGATGTTGGGTGGAGACTTTCTGCTCTCTGCCCATCTTTTGGGAGCAGACACAGCAGCACTGGGAAGGGTTGAGGGGCTTGTGTTGTGGGCTGCTGGCCAGCAGCTTGGGGGCATAAACAGTGACAGTGTTACAGCAGCCCAGCCAGCTGCAGTTACTGGAAAAGCAGTAATCATCTATTTTTGACTATAGATTTTCCAAAAACTGCAGCTTGCTGGGCTGCGGTAGCACTGTTGCCACTCACACCCCAGGTATCTGACTACAGCTTGCTGTCTTGTTTATTCCCTTTGCAGGGGTTGGTGAACATCCTGATGGAGAGGCGGAGAGCTCTTGTAAGTAGTACTGTTGTTTCACTGCTCCTGAACTTGCCTTGGGGTGAGGGGAACTTCTGAGTAGTGGAAAAGCACCATTATTTCCCCTAAGTATTTCTTCTCTCTGGTTTGGTGCGTACCTAGTACTGAGTTTTTTTTCTCCCCGCTCCCCCCTTTGCTTTTCCAGGCAGCCCTTGGTCAGGCTTTCAGCCCTCTGTTTCTGGTAGCACCTGAACAGATCATGCCTTGGCTACAGGAGTACCACAACCACTGTGAAGCGATTCTTGGCGACATCAAGTGAGTGTTCTGTGTGGTATGTGGAGAAACGTCCTTGCTGGGTCCTTACTTGAGGCAAACTACTGTCATCCATTCCCCTCACCCCTTTGTTGAAGCCAGCTCCTCCCGACTCCTTCCACCGTGTGTAGAATTAGGAAGTGCTGTTTGCAAAGGGGAGGACAGGGTTTGTTACTCGGTTGTGCTACTTAGTAGAGGCTTACATGCAGGCTTTCCTTTTCCTTAGGAAAGGGGAGTTGGGCAAGTGAAAAAAGATTCTAGGAAGAGAGAGTATTTGACAGTGGGGAAGAAGTGGTTGGAGGAGTTACTGGGACACTGGCTAGTGAAAGCAGGGGAAAACAGATGGGTGCACAAAAATGTCTTGTTTGTGAGGTGCTGAGCTGAGAAGGAGAAATAGGCTGCTTAAAGATAAGATAAGGTTTTACTTTGTACCTGTCCTTAGTTCTCTCTTCTCCCTTACAGAATGATTCCTTCCCAGTCCCTTGTGAAAGGCTGCGAGAACATCAAACCTAAAGCCAAATGGTTTGTGGGCTCTCTGTTAGAGAGCTACGACTTAGCTGAGGTAAGCTCAGGGGCTGGCAGGGTCAGTTGCTACGAGGAGCAAGAGGGGACCCGAGGTCTAATGCTTTATATCCTTGTTCAGTTTCAGACTTGTGAAGTCCAACACTGTAAAAATGCTTTTGCGTGCTCAGTGGTCCACAAATCTGGCTGGAAAGTAGTCTATTCTGGTGACACGATGCCCTGCATGGCCTTAGTACAAATGGGTAGGTGACGAAAACCCTCTGCTTGAAAAATCTCTTGGAGAAAGGTCTTGAACTGTCAGTATCCGAAGTGGGTACCCCCAAACCCTTGGTGTTATGCCTGTGACACAATGAGGGGCTAAGGAGGGAGATGAGAGTTCCCTGCCTAGTCTGTAGCCTGTATTCTGTAGTCTGTATTCAACCGAAGGCTGAATATATGATTATTTACACAGGGAAGAATGCTACTCTGCTGATCCATGAAGCGACGCTGGAAGATGGCATGGAAAAAGAAGCAATAGAGAAGACACACAGGTGGGGTGTGTTCTGCTGTTTATCACTATTAGGAAGGTGAAAATGCAGAGCTGGGCTTTGTCCTTGGAGGTGGTGGTGAGGGACTCAAATCCTGGAGATGGTTCTGGTGTTATGTGGAGCTCTTTGCACCAGCCCTGTAACTCAGAGCTCCTCTGAACGTCCCCAGAGAGAGATGGGGAAAGCTTTTTAAAGTGGTCAGGAGTAACTCTACAAATCGACTAGCCCAAAGGCAATGAAACCTCTGCTTGATTACATTTCAGGACTAAGCTCAGGAGGTAGAAGAGTCGTCATACCCACCCCCAGCTAACCACCAATTCAAACTGAGCGCTGCAGCCGGTGATACTGAGTACTGCCCCCAGTAAAAGTAGGGAGACCTGAGAGCAGCTTCTTGGAATTACATGTGAATTACAGGGCGAGAGAGCTGGACTTGCTGGTGCTCCTGGGACAAGTATTTGAATAAGCCCGTGTCCCCAGTTTGTGGAGCTCTTAATTGTAGAGCTCCAAGTAGTTACAGCTGCTTTCCTGCACTCGGATTTCTTTGGAAGTCAAGAGATTTGCCACCAGTGCAGGGTGTCAGACGAAGGGGTGCCTGCAAAGAGCAGGGACACCTTGTGCCCAGCGAGTGTTAGACAGTACGTAGTATTGCTCTTGGTGCGATGTGGCCAAATGCAAAGCAGCCTGGCCGGCCCCATCGGAGAGGCAGCGCTAGCCAGCCTGCGTGTGACCAGTGCCATGTTGCTGTTCCTTTTGCAGCACCACCTCCCAGGCTATTCAGACTGGGATGAAGATGAATGCAGAGTTCATCATGCTCAATCACTTCAGTCAGAGATACGCCAAGATCCCGCTGTTCAGTGAAGACTTCAGCGAGAGGGTTGGAATTGCATTCGATCATATGAGGGTAAGTTGGGAGCTTTGATCCAGACAGTGGGACAGATTTCAGTGTTACTTTGGGATGGCTGCTCAGGAATTAAATTCTCCACTTGTAATGTTGTATCAATACACCATGTCCTTCTGATGAGTAACCTCCTCTGAAACAGCTCTTTGTACTGCTGGCAGCAGACATGGCCAGCATGGGCAATGGGTGGTACAGAGTGAGACAGGGGCCGATGGCTCTTGGGAACAGAAGTGCCCTTCTAACGCATTGGGTACTTGCCTCATGTCACCTCTACTTTGTGCAGGCTACTCGCAGCTGAAAACGTAATTTTGCTTCCATTCTCACTCCCTTCTCAATTGGTGTGATGCAAAAGACATCCAGGAGCCAAAAGCTGCCGCCATTGGATTGAACACGGTCGTAGCAGTGAGAATAGCTCGCTAATCAATCACAACTTGTGCAGCGTCCACATCATTTCTTGTAAAGAAAATGTAAATAACTTGGCATACGGGATCTGTGTAGGGTTGGAAATGAAGACCTGCCTGTTAGTTTTCAGCTGAAGACGGTCAGCGAGGTTAGGGCAGCTCTATGCTGGGTGCTGTGCAGAGGCCCACGCAGTGTCCTGCCACCTGAACAGGAACAAACAGAGGGCGAAGAAGGAAAACAAAAAGCAGTTCTCACGCAGGCGTTCCTGTGTTTGATGTATTTCAGGTACGTTTTGGTGACTTCCCGACCATCCCGAAGCTGATCCCACCTCTGAAGGCTTTGTTTGCAGATGATATAGTAGAAATGGAGGAACGGAAGGAAAAACGGGAGATGCGCCTTCTGAAGGAGACTGCTATCGTCTTGGAAAAAGTGGCTGCTGGTGAGAACAAGGAAGCGCCATGCCAGAAACGGAAACAAGCCAAGAACCATCAGGAACTATCAAACAAGAAGCTTAAAACAGTGAACTGAAAGAAGCAAGGCTGAGAAAGCTCTGCTCTGTAAGAGGTGCCTTGCTCTCCGCAGGCCCTGAGAGCACGTAGTGCTGGGGGCTGCCCGTGGGCACCATGGAAAAAGGGGCTGGCCTCGGCGTCTGGGGCTGCTTGGCCATCGCGGATCCCCATGGGCTGAAGCCACCACGCACGCTGTCAGCAGCGCAAGTCCTTACGGTGACAGTATCTGCCCATACAGTTCCTGCTCCTGGGTCTCACCAGTCCATGTGTCATTTTTCTTTTAGCCAAAAGTTCTTCTCTCTGGTTTTAGGTTTTGGTTTTATGCTAGAAGCTATGGATAGTGTAACAGCAGCAACTGTGACCTTTGCAAAAGATCAGGTTTGAGAAGCCCTTGCGGGGCTGGGGATTCGGCAGAATAAGGTGGGTAGGTCTCTGGGTTATGAGGAACGTAACCAGGTTTGAGAACCCACCTCACAATAAAATGGGACACAAGTAATTTTTAGATTAACGTAGGGATGTGAATGCTGCTGTGTTCCCATTTTATTTTGGTTTTCTCATCTGATTATTTTTAATAAGATCAGTTTTCCAAAACCTTGAGAATCTAAATAAACCACTCACCATCTTACAGGGTGCTGTGTTTTGGCTAGATGGCTAATGAGGACTTAGTGAGGGAGCACAAACACCTGAATTGTTCCATAGAATGGCCTCGGCTGCGTGTTTCTGCCTTACAGCATTGGCGTAAAAACTAAGATCTTGCCCCTATGCTGGAGCCTCATGTCTGTTCTGCTTGTGTTTCATGCCAGCAAAATCATACCTGTCTCTGCTACCCTGCAGCCAGGAGCTTCGCTTTTGTCTGTTCAAGCTGATAACAACCGTGATGGCTTTTGAATGACTCCAGAGCAGACACACCTGAGAGTTTCCTCAAACAGATCCCAGTCCTGGATGCATGGGGCCAGGAAAGCTGACTATGGCAGCTGATGTGGGGCAGGTCTGTGGTTAAGAGGAGTGTTTTCAAGGCTTTCTGTGGGTCAGTTTTGCTTCTTCCCTTACCCATGCAGTTGACTGTGGGTTTGGAAGCAGGAGGAGCTGTGGCCTGTTCCAGTTCGGGAGTTGGAAGGAACTGGAAGGCACTGGGCCCTCAGATGTTGCCCAGCAGCATACCAGCGCACCTATTAAAGATTTAAGACTTTGTTTTAAGGCAAGGGAAAAGGAAGACACAAACTGGTACCAAGGCATCTTTTTTTTTTATTAGCTGTGCTTTAGTATTGTTTGCCTAAAGAGGGAACTGGGTCATTGATGCGGCTGGGTACTAAAGAAAAGGTTGTCTGGGCTTTTAAGAATAGCAGGGGCCTGGGGAATGACTATGGCAGTACTTGTGCAGCTGTAAACAGGCCCTTGTTGGGGTGCTGGGGCAGGGTTAGAGATGGGGCAAGACAAGCAGCCCCGGGCCTGCACAGTGTCCCCTGCTGCTTTTCACAAAACTGGAGAAGGGTCTTTGTTTTATAAAACAATGAATCAGGGCTTTTTTTTCCATTAATGCCCTGGTATTAATAAAATGCAAATACAGGAGCGTTAAGAGCCCCTGGCACACAAGCCCCAGCTCCAGGTGCCCGATGTGAGTGGCGTGGTGGCACAACCGGCCGGGCCCAGGCCCGTGCTCCTGCGCTCCCCGGAGGCAGCCCGGGCTGCGGGGGGGCGCCCGTCCTGACCTCCGGGCCCGGCCAAGCTGGGGCCCGCCCTCGCCTTCCCGGCAGGGCACTGCGGCGGCTGCTCGGGGTCCCCCGGGCAACGGCGGCTCCTCCCCGCAAACAGCGGCGGGATGGAGGAGGAGGAGGAGGCGGCGGCGGGGCGGCTGTGGCGGTGCGCGGCGCGGGGCCTGGGGCTGCCGGCGGGGCGCGGGCCGGCGGCGGGGCCGCCGCCGCCGCTGCTGCAGCAGTTCCTGAGGGGCGCGGCGGGGCCGGCGCTGCTGGCCTGGCGCGGCTCGGCCGGGGAGATGGCGCTGGGGCCGCCCCCGCCGCCCGCCGCCGCCCGCCCCAAGGCCCTCTTCTTCCTCCGGTCCCCCGGCGCCGGTCCCGCCGACCTGCTCTGCGGGGACCTGCCCGCCGACGCCCTGCGGCACTTCGCCGCCCTCGTGGAGGAGGTAAGGCCCGGGCGGCCCCCGAGGCGGTGGCCCTGGGAGGCGGTGGCTCGGGCAGTCCCGGAGCTGGTGGCCCTGGGCGCTCAGCACCGGGGGAGCCCTGGCTCCCCCTGGCACCGACGGGACCAGGCCCTGCCCCTCGCCCACGGCAGCGGGGAAGATGTCCACCCCTACACACAGTCTCCTTGGTCTCTGTCCTGTCTCTGCTGGTGCGCTCCTACCCTTAACTCTGCCCTTCGCAGCACCTCCTGGCCCCGGGGGTCTTCAGAATTCGTTGAAACCTCCTAAATCCTGGTTTGGCACCAGTTCTGGGCCTGTCCCGTAGTGGGGCCCTTGTGGGGCTGATTGTGTTACGGAAGCACAGAGTGGTAGGTGATGGAAGGGACATCTCGAGGTCATCTGCTCCGACCAGATCAAGCAGGGCCACCTAGAGCTGGTTGCCCAGGTCTGTGTCCAGATAGCTTTTAAGTATCTCCAAGGATGGAGACTCCACAGTCTCCCTGAGCAAGCCGTACCAGTTCTCAGTCACCCTCGCAGGGAAAAAGTGTTTCCTGGTGTTTGGAAGGAACCTCCTGTAGTTCAGTGCCCGGTTACCTCTGGTGAGCTGATGTTTTCCCAAAGGGACCTTCAAGGTGTTCAAGTGCTTTCTCTTGCCTGTGCTAGCAGCCCGAACCAGACGGTGTTGTCTCGGTTTATTTCTGATGGCCCCTGACCTGCAGAAGTCTCAGCAGTGAGGCTGTAACGGGAAAGCAGAGGAGCTGCTTGAGAAGCTCTGGTGATGCTGTTGGTGTATTGAGATGGTGACCAATAGATTGGATTCCCAAGAGCAGGCTGCCAGACTGGTTATCTTGGTTTTATGGGATAACATGTTAGGTACATGGTGAACTTTTCTTTTGAGGTATTTGATGAGCCCCGTGGTCCTTGTGAATGCACAAACAGCAGTTTTTGCATCACGGCTTTGTTTGTAAACGATGGCAGGTAGCACAGGACAGGCATTGTAAACACCGTCTGCCGCAGGGAGGTTTTGGGGCAGGAATGCTTCAGCAGATCCTGTTTTCTGCCTGCCGTCGGCAGTTGGGTTGTGCATCCCGACTGCGGGTTTGCAGGCTCTTTCTCCCCCTCCGCAGACAGATGCAGTATGTCTGTAGGGTGCAGATCGTCCCACTTTCCTCCCAAACTTCAGTTCAAGGAATTGTGGTGGTGCTGGGTCAGGGAGGACGGGGTGGGTCTGCATGAAGGTGAAAAAGTCTTGAATTTCCTGAGGTTGGGGACACGCGTTGCTCTGCCTGCTGCACGAGCACTTCTCACAAAGTCTTTTGTCGGGGGTTTTTAGCACAGTCTTAGAACAATTTGTCCAGTGAAAGAAATAGTTTTGTGTCAAACTTTCTGTGGGTCATTTAGGACATCAGGAACAGGCACATGGAACTGTGCCTGTGTTCAGCGAGAACGTGCGGCTGAGCTGTGGGGCACAGCTGGGGCCACCGTGTCCACTTGTCGCACCCAACTCTTGTGATGGCTGAGGGGGGCTCACCTCCGCTCCGTGGAGCTGGGGGTTCCTTCTGAGTCCAATTATCATTTTCACAATCAAAAAGAAAAGGAACGGCTATCGTTTGACTGGTTACCCCGTTACCAGCATTAGCAGTCCACGTGATTTAAGTAATAGAGACAAACCTTGCTAATACCATAGCTAAGACTGTTGGAGGTGAACTTGGCCTGGTGACACAAAAGGCTGTTGTTTGTCACCAAGGACAACCTGGCTTCGTCAGGCTGTTGCCACAGCCTGGTCCCAGAGCAGACCCAGCCCGGGATAGGTGACAGACGCAGCTCAAAGAAAGCAAAAGCAGCTCAGGTCCAGGCAAGCCCAGATCAGCCTCAAGACCGCATGCCATCAGGTCAGTACGAACCCTGGGAGGCTTTCACTGATAATGACAAAAATCGTATTTAGTGGGCTGCAAATTTGAGAAATAACCTAAAAAGTGTCTGTGCTCAAGACCTGCAGTACAGTTGGGATGGGGACCTTGGTGACCCTCACCAAGAGTAGTCCCCAGGAGGTACCAGAAGACCTTCCCTTTCGGGACACAGGGAGTTGCCATCAAGCGACGGCCTGTGGGTTCAGCCCAGCCCTGCTGGTCTTGGAAGGCTGCCTGAAGCCCATGCCCCTGCCTGCCTCCCCTGCCTGCTGGCAGTGGAATGGGGAGCAAGCACCAGGAGGTGTCCTGAGGGCAAGGGCAAGCCTGTGGAGCTGTCTCCAATGGCAGGTTTGAGAGGCTGGGAGAGCACGAGGATGGAGCTGCTCACTTTGCTGGTTTCCACCCTTCTCACCTGCTTGGATTCGGGGATGAAGGTGTACTGGTATACAAAGTTCATTGTCATCTGCCCTTGTTTCACACAGGCAGGGAACTGCTTGGGACAGCAATGAATATGGGTCTCCAGGCTCAGCTGAGCAAGGACCTTGGAGCCTTGTGGCCTGTCCATCTCCTGCAGCACTTTTTTTTTCCATTGCTCTTTCATGGCTCCTGCTATAGGTGATTGTGCCCATCCTGACGAACCAGAAGAACCATCAGGGCTGGCCACAAGTGGTTTCACAAGACCTTATGCGTCACGTCCACAGCCTAAAAAGTACTGTTTTCACGGTTGTTGGCCAAGTGCAGGGCAAGACCTTGCTTCCTCTTCCAGCTGGCTCCGAGGGAATTGAGGACATTGATCTGGAGGATGAGAAATTGTGAGTACTAGCCCTTGCTCTCCACCGGGTTTTCTCCTGTTGACACATGGTCTGTGTCTTCTGGGGGTCCTTCCCCCCAGTCACGGTGACTCTTCTTGCTCCCTGTCATCTGCTGCTCATCCACACTGCCCAGATGTGTTTTGCTTTACCTGCTCTCTAGTTTATGAGCTCTGTCTTTGGGGACCGTGTGACAGTACAGGCAGGAAAAACTC
This sequence comes from Chroicocephalus ridibundus, assembly GCF_963924245.1. Taxonomy (NCBI): domain Eukaryota; kingdom Metazoa; phylum Chordata; class Aves; order Charadriiformes; family Laridae; genus Chroicocephalus; species Chroicocephalus ridibundus. Next base: position 14,437,591 of record NC_086297.1, on the reverse strand, counting down.
AGAAAGTGGTGTGGGTGCACAGAGGAGGAATGGACCCCTTGGATCATTGGGGAAAAGCACAAATCCTGAGGGCAAAACCTCTCCTGTTTTCCTGATGCCACTGAATGGGAGGGCAGGATTCTGTCTTTTTCTGGCTTCTGTTTGCCAAAGCTTACTCCCAAAATGCACTGTTTGAACGTTAAACGACTCTTCTCACTTGTTAGTGATTTGTACTGCTTGGTCAGGACTATTCTGCCTCCCTTTAAAACCAGATTTATCGTGCAAAGGTACAGGAAAAAACAGCTACAACTTCCTGAAGTTTCTGAACTGTTCATGGTCGCATAGAGAGATTTGGAACCTGTTGTATCTGTCCTCCTGGAGACCTATGGTGGCTTCCCAGACACCCACTGTGTGTCCTTGTGCTTTCTGTTCAAGAAGTAAATGAACGACTTTTTGATAATTTCAGTTCTCTCCGTTCATAGTTAGACCTCCCTGGGAGCTGTCGTTATTCTGAAGTTCACTTACAGTCCTTGAGGGACAGTCCCCAGGAAAGCCACCCCAGGTTTTCTGGCTAGTTAGAATCATAGAATTGAATCAGGGAATCATTTAGGTTGGAAAAGACCCTTAAGATCATCAAGTCCAACCGTAAACCTAACACTGTCAAGTCCACCACTAAACCACGTCCCTCAGCACCATGTCTACGTGTCTTTTAAATCCCTTCAGGGATGGCGACTCAGCTGCTTGCCTGGGCAGCCTGTTCCAATGCTTGACAACCCTTTCGGTGAAGAAATTTTTCCTGACATCTCATCTAAACCTCCCCTTGTGCAACTTGAGGCCATTCCGTTTTGTCCTGTTGCTTGTTACTTGGGAGAAGAGGTCAACCCCCACCTCACTGCACCCTTCTGTCGTGTCCTGGCGCTGGTTTTGGGTGGAGGGAGAGTACTGGTGACAGAGCTGCTACTGCTATGACAGGATGCTGCTGGCCTTCTTGGCCACCTGGGCACACTGCTGGCTCATACTCAGCTGGCTGGTGATGAACACCCCCAGGTCCTTTTCCACTGGGCAGCTCTCCAGCCACTGTTCCTCAAGCCTGTGGCGTTCATGGGGCAGGACCCGGCGCTTGGCCTTGTTGAACCTCACACCATTGGCCTCGGCCCGTCGGGTCCAGCCTGTCCAGATGCCTCTGCAGAGCCACCCTACCCTCCAGCAGATCGACACTCCTGCCCAGCTTGGTGTCATCTGCAAACTGACTGAGGGTGCCCTTGATTCCCTCATCCTAATCGCTGGGCAGCCAGGGGAGGCTGAGCCCTATGTGCAGCCAGTCTTTATCCTGCAAGTTCTCCAGCAGCTGAGGAATCACCATCCTTTCCTAGCCAATACGTCTGGCAGGGTGCTCCCATTGCAGCTGGGGGGAACTTCCACCCTGGTCCTCCCAAGAAGGTGCCAGAGGCTAGGGGTGGAAGGAGTTTGACTGTCATAGTGCTGTGAGCCTGGCCCAGTCCAAAATAACTGTCCATAGAGACAGATGGGTTTGCACATCGTCATGTCTGCATGCTTGCACCTTTGAGACCTCAGGAGATGTGTTAGGGAGCGCAGTGGGATTCATCACTGCTCAGAGAGGACACAGTGCAGGTGGAATTGTGTGAGAAGTTACTGCTTCCAAGGCAGTGGAGTGACCTGTCCACCACTACTTTGCGTAGCTTCTCTCTGAATTAAGTGAGTTAATGACTGTGGGGAGATAGAATAGGTTCAGGGAGAACAGCACGGGGAGAGATAATCTTGGTGGAGATATGGCTCTCCAGGCCAGACCCTGAACCCTAGTGGATCTGATGTGACAGTGACTGGCTGTGCAGAGAGGTGCCGACTGGCTCTTCATTTCCATCATTCGTTTTATGAACAATGTGTTGTTGCCTACACTCCTGCAGAGCTTCATCCATTTTCCCAGAATCATAGAATGTGTTGGGTTGGAAGGGACCTCTCAAGGCCATCTAGTCCAACCCCCTGCAGTCAGCAGGGACATCTTCAACTAGATCAGGTTGCTCAGAGCCTCATCCAGCCTGGCCTTGAATGTCTCCAGGGATGGGGCCTCCCCCACCTCTCTGGGCAACCTGGGCCAGTGTCTCACCACCCCCAGTATAAAGAATTTCTTCCTAATGTCTGACCTAAACCTGCCCTGCTCTAGTTTAAAACTATTGCCATGGGTTTAAACAATGGCAAAATATTACGGGTTTTGATTGTTTTGTGGTTTTGAAACGTGAAGCTACTCTGTAATCTGTAAAATCCAGCTGCCCACAGGGTCATTTGAAGTAGATCCAACCGAGCGATGCACATCAACAAGTGGAAAGCAAAGTTAACTGTGTGGTCTGTTTTCTGCAGCCTGCAGCTGATAGATAAATCCCTTGTACACACCACTGAGTCGGCCATCATAGACTGGAGCTACCAGATCCAGGAAGCGCTGAAGAAAGAGTCTTCAGAGCCTCTCCTGCAGGGCAGCAACCCTAACCCGAGGGTGGAACTGGAGTTCTGGAAGAACAGGTACCCTGGGCAGCCTGGCCAGGGCATGGTGGTCACTGGTGCTGGTTTGGGGTGGAGGGAGGGTGCTGGTGACAGACAGAGCTGCTACTTCTGTGAGTTGAGAAGAGCAGGCTGCCTCGGGTTCATGCAAAGACTTGAGCTAAGGAAAATTGCTCCCACACGTGAAATAATCATGATCTGCAAAGTGTCTGGGATGTCACTGGGCAGCTGGCTGTGTTTTAACTTAGCCCCAGCACAGGGGCCACACACCTCAAGGAAATTTTTTGGAAATGTTCTTTCTGTCACTGTTCACTAGGAACCAGCTACAGCAGTAAGAGCTGATGGACACCTTCTCTAGGGCCTTCTGGAAACGGTGCGCCTCAGCCGGCTGCTGTTCATCTGTCAATGCCAGAGGGGGTTTAGATGCTCGAGAGCCAGGGAGTGGAATTTCATCCTGCCCTTTGAAAACCTTTGTGCCGCGTTGGTTTGGGCTGACTCGGGGCAAAGCCCTGCCTGCTGGAGAGCTGTCGCTAATGCCTGCAGAAACACCTGATGGCTTCTTTCAGCAGTGTCCTGCCAGTAATAGAGCTGCTGTCATGCTGAACCTTAGCACCGACTATCTGTCCTGTAGGATTTGTCCATGCCTCCTGTTTCCTTTCGCTGTTGGGATTCAGTCCGTGTGTAGCTGGAGGGAATCCTGAATCAGGCCCAGGGGAAGTGGATGGTGTGGGGGGACAGCTGATGCTGCCCCAACATGGGCTTGTAACGTGTCTTGGTTGCTGTAGGTGTGATGACCTGGAATGCATTTACAGTCAGCTGAGAACAAGGAAGGTCAGGAACATGATGGAGGTGCTGGAGAGAGTCGAGAGCAGCTACGTCCCAGCCTTCAAAACTATGCTCCTGGATGTTGAGGCAGGTGAGATGCTGGGGCAACTTCACCATAGTGCTGACTTCTGGCCTTTGCTCATAGCCTGGTGTTGCTGGTTTCAAGCCCAATGTGGCTGTAATGGCACTGGTCATTTGGAGTTTGCTGTGACCATGAATACTGCAGCCTTGTTTCTGGCCGTCTCTCTGGTTCATGGAGTGAAACTGGGCTGCTTGTGCTTGATGTGATGCTTTTGTTTCCAGGCTGGGACAAGTTTGCTCACTGGTCTGTTGAGCCGGACCCTTCCCGCAGGTCAGGATGAGTGGATGTGGGAATTCACTCCGCTGTAATAAAGCCATTCACATTAATCCAGCAGGACTCACCCCAAGTTTCACCAGCTCCTCTGGTATCAGTCTGCAGGAATGGGGGTTCGGGATAATGGGACAGATCTTGCAGCTAGCTGAAACTACTTTGTTAGACTGCTATTTCTCAGGCCTTGGCCATGCAAGCTGAACCTCCTTGCTGAAGGAACAGCAGGTTGCACTTTAGGATGGAGACCTTTGAGCATGAGGATTTCAAGGCCTCTGATGAAAGCAGGCAGGTATTGTCACCTGTGTCACACGAGAGGAAAGCAGGGTTCCTGCAGTTGTGCACAAATCCCGGCAGAGCTGGGCAGAGGCGGAGCTGGGCACCCTGTGTCGCAGCAGTCGCTGGTGACCTCTGTTACCTGTGGAGGGGCTGCAGTGGAGGCGTGAGCACAGGAGCACGGCCTCCTGTCTCACATCTGTCCTCGTCCAGTAACGTCCTCCCAGGGTGACAAGGTCTGGCCAGCCCTCCTGACCTGCAGAGAGCAGGTCTGAATGTCCCCGTGCGTACCAACGCTCTCCGTGCTCTCCTGGTCAGGTGGCTGTGGCTGGAGACCTTAGGCTGACAGCCGGCAGGGTGGGTGACCTGCAGGTGGTGGCGTGCGCCAGCAGATCCACCTTCTCCTCTCCCTAATTTTGCCAGTCTGGCACAATGCAGTAAGGCAAGAGAGCTTTGAGCAAAAAAATGCCGAGATTGCATTTCCCACTTTAAGGAATTAAAGATTTTTTTTTTTTCATTCGTAAGAAGAATAATGAGGAAGGATTATTTTCTGCCTGTAGGTGAAGCAAAAATCCACCTTAAAAAATGTGGCACTTTTGAATCAAGCATCATCATCTCTTCTGGTGAACTTTGCTGAGGGGAGTTTGGTCCAGCCAAAGGAAACACTGTAAATTCCCCTCTGTAGTGAAAAACAGTATAGTCCTGCTGCTCCGTCCCCTGTGACCAACCCTCCGTGTCCATCTTCAACCCAGCTGCTCTCTGGCAAGACAAAGCCATTCAGGCTTTGCTTAGCTATGTCCACGCTGACAGATAGCGCTGTCCTTCGTGAGGAAGCATTTCATCTGTTAAGGATCTGTGTCACACTGTGCAATTGATACGGGCTAGAGAAGCACCCCTTACATAAGGAGCCAAGAGTTCATTGTCAGGCGAATTAATGCTTTAAGAGTCTAATCAAAACGCAAGAAATATTTGATTTTAATCCAATTACAGCAATACTAACCCTAATTGGATAATTTGGACTACAATTGTTAATTTCCATTACAACACAGTGCAGAGTTGTATGCGCCTGCTTTTAAGTCTCTGCCCCTTTCCCTGGTGTTGTGCCCTCCCTGCCGACGTGCTGCTGTGGCTGTTGCGTGTCGTCTTTGCTGGGAGGGTGATGTTGATAGTGGGGGTTGTGGGATAATTACTAAATTGGCTAAAAATACAAAAGTACCGCATTGTTCACACATGAAGGAAAAGTATAAAATCAAGAGGCTTCTGAGGTAGAAAACAGCCGCAGCTGGCATGAAGAACACAACACCTGTGGTTCCCTGATAAGGATGCTTGTGAAGCTACATGAGGTACGGGGCGGGATGCAATTGTTCCGCGGCTTTACCTTATGATGTATAGCAGATACGGGAATGGGATGATACCATGAAACAGATAAGCTGCCAATTAGCTGCCCGCTCGATACTCGCAGCCAACATTTTGTCAGATTTTGATGAAATGCTGTCCTTCGTGCGAACTTTGCTCATTATAATGTCATTATAATACCAAAACACACCTCCATCCCAAAGCCTGCCCACCTCCAAGGTGCGACCACTCCTTCTTGAGTCTGCGCCCTGAATTTCTTGTAAACTATACCTTTAATTGTGAAGCGAGAGAATTTTACACCAAGCATAATAAAAGTATGTAGGACTAAAGTCACTCAAACTCCACCTTGAAGATAACAAATAGTATAAAAATAGCCTGAGGGAGGGGGGATACCCAGGGAAGACACCATCGCGAAGGATTCCATCGCTGATTTCTGGGATCCGTCGACAGGCTGAGCCTTTCTTCCCCCCCATGTAAGACTTAGATTATACCGAGTGCCTTCTCGGGAAATTTAGAAATCTCTCTAGAGAATGTCTTTCCTACATTTATAGCCAGGCTGTATCGTTTATAACTTTGTCGCACGTTGTGTATACTTTCATTTGCACGTGCTTTGCAGACAGTGTATTTATAACGAGCAATCCTAAGAACCTGTATATCTGTTGTTTAAATAAACTGCACTGTTTAAGTAGCCGGTCGTTTCGGTTTCTCACTGAACGCGACCAAAGACTCGAGAGAGGCCGTGCTAGTTCAGGAGCACGACTAGACTGAAGGTGCAGCCCACTATTAGTGTATCCAAATCGTAATAGTTTAATGCATATTAAAGGCGATTGGACTGATAGTGCTGGATTGGGCATCACTCAGAATTGAAACCCAGCCGCACCTGGCCTCCCGCCTCGGTGAGGAGTGTTAGAACGCAAGGGGGTTTATCTTCTGCCAAAACCGCTTTGCCCCTTTCACGCAACAGGGGTTTCTTCTTCTTTGGTCTTGGGTTTTGGGGGTTACTTTTACTTGCATTCAAGCACTTCCATCACTTCTGTTCTCGTTGGTCCACAGGTTTAGTTGCACAACGATCACCTGGTTTTGTTAACGCTTGCGCTCTGGGATAATTTTTCAGCATAAAACCACACAGCTGTACAAAGCTAAGCTAAAGTTTTCACCTGGTCAGACATTCATTACTTTGCTGTTACGGCCAGGACAAGTGGACCATAGTCACCTGCCCACTGGGCAAGGGGCTGCTATAGCCAAACCTGAGTTAAATGAGCTCAGGCAAAGCCCCGCGATGCTCCATCGCCTGCCACACTCTATAGCCAGGCCTGTAGCCTGCTTATAGCGATGGCAGCACTGTATTTTCGGTGCTGCCGGGCATGATCCCCGCAGCTCGTTTGGCAATTGTCAACTCAGCCTCTGCCCAAAGCCCTGTCCTAGCACCGTGTCCCTTGCCATTGCATCGGTTTACTTTCAGCTCTCGTTACTGCCGTAGGTAAGCAATGTTCAAGGGTGAGCAATCTTCAGCACGCAGGTGAGTGAGCTTTGTGCTTGTCAGGACTGTGTTTTCCCAGGCACGTTTCCATCCGGCAAGGTGAGGCCAGCATCCAGCTCATCACCCAGCGCACCAAAGCTTGGTGGGTCTTACCTCTTCTCCCATCTCTCAACACAGCTTTGACCGAAGCTCAGGACATTCACCTGCACCTGACACCCCTCAAGCGTCACTTGGAGGACATAGAGAGGGTTGAGTTCAGCGAGGTGAAGCCTTTCCTGGCCCCTCTGCTCCACGTGGTGTGTTTGATCTGGGTCACCTCCAAGCACTACAACGTGCCTGTGCGGATAGTAGTGCTGCTCCAGGAAATCTGCAACCTTCTCATTCAGCAGGTGGGTGGCCATGATGCCTACATTTGCCAAAGGAAGTTTTTTAATGAAAGTCTCCTCTGGCCTCCTTTCCCCCATCCTTCCCTGGCAAAGCGATTCTTAACTTGAGAGGTAGGTTCAAACATGTTCAGTGCAAGAAGTCACCATTTTCTGTGATGGCAGAAGTGATCTCTCAGGTGTGATTTTTTTTCTCTTCTAGGCCCTGGTGTACCTGTCTCCAGAAGACCTTCTGAAAGGGGAGATGGAAGAGAGCCTGGGCAAGGTGCAACTGGTGCTCGGCATCCTGAATGCGTTCAAAGAGACATTTGAAGAGAGAAGGGAAAAACTGCACACGTATTATGAACCAGGCCAAGAAGTGAGGGAGTGGGGCTTCCACGCCACAATGGTGTTTGTGAGACTGGACAGCTTCCTGAAGAGACTGGAGATGGTGGAGGTGAGCCTCTGGTCTTGAAAAACATCGCAAATGTTCAGGAGAGCTCTGTAGCCATGAACTCACTTGCTGGCATCTTCCCTTCCTGTAGCTTCACCTGATGCCAGGGAATGGGGCCTCTCTCTTTGCTGTTAGGTCTCCCGTTACAGCAAGACTAGGACCTTGTTTTACGGTGTCCTGCACAGTGTATGTATAAGCTACGCAGTTGTGTCCTTCTGGTCAGGTTGTAGGTGTGTCTTTTGCTCCCCAGAGCCCTGCTGGGGCAAGAGAATGGGGATTACTGGGGGCTGTGGTTTCCATGGCTGTAAGTAAAGCAATGGAATCTCATACTACTCCTGTTGCCATCAGAGACACCCTCAAGCTGGGTCCTGCCTGACTTGGAGGGGCTACATGCTTCCCTTGAGGCTGGGCACCACTTGGCTGTGCCACATGGGCCTGGGGAGGAGCGGGGACACGTTCCTCATCAGGTCATCCCTTCACATCCTAATGGTCTGTGCAGCTGGGGTGCTGTGGCTCAGGGGTGTCCCTGTTTGCCGAGGCTTGTCACTGTGAGGTGGTCACCTGAGGCAGGGACATCTGGTGTCATCCCTCAGGCCAGCATGGCCGAGGGCTCCTCAAGCTGGAGGCGACATTATTCCATGGAGAGCCCAGAGACCACAGGCTGACAGCCACTGTGGAAACCTGTTCCACAGGCGCTGTGTGTACCTGTTCTCTCTCAGGCAGCGAACGGCACACGTTCATCTACTATCCACACACTTCCGAAGTGAATCTCTTTGTTTATTGTTGCCACGTTCCCAGCGTGTAGGGTCGGATGTGCAGTGTACACGCTGCCGATGTTTGCCTATCCAAAGGAAGGTCTGGGTTGTTTTACTCCTCCTCTTGTTCTCTGCAGTGGGGCAGAAGGTTTTACCAGTTTAAACACACTGTATATTTTTATGCATTCTTTAATTAACTGCGATTCTTAGCTATGGTGGGTAACCATATCAGGGTCTCGTATGTTGCTTTGGGTCTGTCCTCTAAATACCCTTAAAAGCAGTTTGACAGTTGGCATAGTATTTCCAGTGGCAGCAGCAGGTCCCACTTACAAGCACTTATAAGTGTTATAAGCAGCCATTGATGCCCATGGCAGGCAGGATCTGGCTCCCTGCTTCCCATTTGTGAGCACCAGCGGTGTGCTTGAGGTCCTCTGTCACGGCAAGAAGCACAGCTCCGTGTTGTGACAACTGTTGTCATTTTCTTTTGTCAACATCTTAACCTGCGTGTGCCTCCATTGACTTTGAAGGATCTCCTGATGACAGCCTTGGACCTGATGAAGCTGGAAAAGATTGAGTTCAGTGGGATTAAAGGGAAGGCCCTGGGTCAGCAGGTGCTGGACATGTATGAGGAATTCCAGGAGGCGTACAAGGTGTTTGCAGAGCGAACCTATGACTGTCTTGACCTGACCAACATGGTAAGTGGAACAAGCTTGTGGAAACGCCAGCAGCATGTGCGTGTTTCCAAACCAGCAGTTTCCTCTGTGATGGAGCCCTGGCTCGTGTGCAGTCCTGCCGACTTCTTCCCAGCTCCTTCCTCCTTCTGATCTGTCACTGTAAGGAAGAGGGACCTGCTGGCCTTTCCTGCAGAGATTTGGGAGTTCTTGCACGTCTTGCTAGTTCAGGCCCTTAGAGCGGTGCAGCTGGAAAATCTGAATTTCCATGCCTTTTACACAAACTTCCTCTGTACACAGTGCTTGCTGGGGTGTACGAGCTGTACCAACATCCACGTCTCTTTGCTTTCCTGCTCTTGGTACCTAGCTTGCCTGATGAGGGCCAGCTCAGGTAACCTCCGGGGATGTGTTTGCTTTTGTCTAGTTGCACACGTGACGTGTGTTGCTCTCAGAATTCAAGGATGCTGTATTTTATTATCAGTAGTGCTTTAATTAAAGGAGTATTCCCAGCCCTTTGGGTCATGGCTCAATGGCCGTCTGGATCCCAGATGCTCACACCAGTAAGTGTCGTACAAGCAGGGCAAAGCAAAGGTGTCATGGTCCTCCTTATGGTCTATTCAGAAACTCCCGCTCTTGGCTTTGACACCGAGCAGCGTAGCCTGGGTGGGCTATGAAGGAAGGGTGAGAATGGCATTTCTGATGGTTGTGTCTGATCTCAAGATCTTTGATTTCTTCTGCTGCTTGTCCTATTTGCCTTGGGGTCAGTTTGCTGCATCTAGTTAGCAGGACATAGTTAGGCCTGTCCGTGATCTAGTGAGGGAGCGCTGAAACCGGAGTGGCCACGGAGAGACTCCGTGGTGAGGAGCTCCTGTCTCACACCGCTCGTGGAACAGCGGTTCATGGCAGACACCCAAGTGGAAGGTAATCCTGGGACAAAGCCCTCCCTCCAGCAGGCTCCTGCCTTGCTCCCTATAGAAAGGGCTGTGCTGGGGTGGAGGGTGGATGGACTGGTGGTGGGAGACGGGGCTTCTGTGCCCTTCCTTCTGGTCTTGGGACCTGTCTGATCTTGGGACCTGTGGCGATAGGCAGCTTGTGCTTTGCTTCCTGTAGTTCCTGGAACATCTCTGCAGTGAGTGGCATGTCCCCGGTGCTGCCTGGGAGGATCTTGCTGGAAAGCTGCTTGTTCCATGTGCTTGTTCCCTCCTTCAGGAGGGAGGGCACAGAAAGAGCGGTGACGGTGGCTCTGCAGGAGCTGGCTTAGTTTCAGTGACCCCGTGGCCTTTTGTGTGACTCTGAGTCACGCTCGTTCTTTGGTGCTTGAGTTTTGTGCCCTCTGTGACTTTCTAGAGCCTCTTGTTTTTAGCTAAAACATGGCATCTGGTCCTGCTGGAGCTCAGCAGTGATAATAGCAAAAGCTGTTGCCTTATGCTCTGTCCTTTCAGAAAAGAGAAACATGGCCTAATTTTTAGTGGCTTTGTCCAAGGTAGGACAGAAGCACTGAAGGCCCCCAGTTTGTCAAGTTCAGTCTTTGATTTGGGCTCTCTTACCTGTAGGAAAACAAACCTAGATTTTATGCTTGAACTTCAAAGGATTTATTACAATTGGAGCAAAAAAAGGAGTGCCAGAAGATGACAGAAATTAGACAAAACTGTTGAGGTTGGAAAGGACCTCTGGAGATCGCCTAGGCTGTGATCAGTCAGGTTAAATATCTCCAAGGTTGAATATGTCCAAAGGGTGGAGACTCCACAACCTCTGGGCAGCCTGTGCCAGTATTTTGGAGCTGCCTTTATTGTTGCCCACTTACAGCAAACTCACAATCAAAACCACAGGCCTGTTTTGGCTTGACAGTAGGTTGGATTTGGAACTCAGCAGGTCCATCTGTGGGTTTTCGGAACAATGGTGTAGTTCTCAGGCCGAGTTGGGGTGGAGAGGGTGTGGAAACAGTCCATCTTCATCTAGGCTGAAATTTGTGCTTGTTTTACTGTGGAAAGCCCTCGGGGCCAAAGGATCCCTCCTGGAGGGCCATGATCTTGGCTGTGGGACAGTATAGAAGTGTCCTCAGGCTCTGTGGGGCTTTGCCATGCTGCAGTGGCTGAAGGTTGGCCAGAGGAGTGGCTCACTTCATGGTGAATAACAAGAGGAGAGATCTCTGGATCACGAGGTTGAGGTACCTTCCCAGTGCCATCTTGCAGCCTCACGACTCGCTCTTTTGCCTTCTGTAGGAGTTTGAGCAAGACGCCTTTGATTTCCACCAGAAAGTAGAAGACATCGACCGTCGGCTGGGCACTGTTTTCATCCAGGCTTTCAGTGATGCCTCGGACTTAGAGCACGCCTTCAAGGTTTGTCTGTCACATCCCTTCTCTTCTGTAGAAGGGAAATCAGGGCACCTACGGTTTGCCTCGGTGAGAATCACCCGGAGGAGCCCAGGCAATCACGTCGGTACAGGCACATCGGTGTTTGCCCATGGGAACGGAGGCGGGACACTGAGACTCGTGGCTTTTGGGCTGCTCTTGGTTAGTGATGCTCTGGCGTGTGGGTCCCTCACAAACTGTCAAGCCGTGGAGCTGGCAGCGGGGTGTTTGCTGAAAGCTCTGGGAAAATTGCCGCTCTTCCCATTAAGACACAAACAGAATAGGCATTGGTTCCATTTTAGAAAGAGTAATCAAAGAAATTATTCAAATCAGGCTTTTGGATGGCAGGAGTTTCACTTGTCTCTGGGAGTTGGAGCAAATTTTGGTTTTTCTAGGATTTCTTCATGAAAACCCTGCTAAAAACGAGGCGATTATTGTTAATATCAATTTGTTAATATTGTTAATACATGGATGTATTTCAGTTTTGGAAACTGAAGGAAGCAAAGCTGTTTTATTTACCAACTAATCCATCTTTCAGAAAAAGGAAATGGTATTTTCTGAAAAATTTCAATGTAAGTGTTTGTAGGAAAGACTGTAGAAAGTGATAGTATTTATATTTCTAAGGTTTTTGAGAAAATAGCAAATTCTGAAGCATTGGAAGAATGACAGTTGGAATATGGTTCAACCACAGAGAAAGTCTGAGCATCTCTGTAATGAGGGGAGGGACTATGTGGAAGAGCAGGGTAAAGAAGAGAAATTCCCTTATTCCAACGTGCCAATCGGTGAAGACATCTGGGCTCTTAAGGAAAATCCCAGTGGGTCTCTCTGCAGGAGTCGGGGTTGTGAATTTTTTCCCCTTTCTTTCCCTCCTTTTTCGCCTCCGCAGTTGCTGGACATGTTCGGGAGCCTTTTGGAGCGACCATTAATCGCTGCAGACGCTGCTGACAAATACCCTGTCCTCATCAGAATGTTCAACAGTGCCTTGGACCACGCTCGGCTGATCTACTCCAGGCACATCCAGGCAGAGCGGGAGCTCGGTGAGTGGCACGTGCTGAATAAAACTCATTTTACAGGAAATTGGATTTAGATTAATTTTTGGGGGAAAATAATTTGCTTCTTCTAGGGAAACCAAAACTTCCCGAATTGCAAACGTTTTCGGCCGCTGTAGCTCCTAGTGGAAACAGAAGTGCCTGGGAAAGCTCTGTTGGTATTTAAGCAAATAATCTGTTGGTGAGAAAATAGCCTTTTAAAAATATGTATATGTGGTATGTGACTGGGAATAAAGAGACATGCTGAGCCTTTTCCCCCGCAAGGCTGCGACAGGGGGTTTCTCTCCACACTTGGGTGCTGCCTCAAGCAGCCCACGGGACTTGCAAACCCGCTCATGTGCTCCCCGATATGAATTTATTGCGTTTCCCTTTTAATGCATTAAAGGCAAAATATACGAGTGGGACTTAGTAACCAAGAGTTAATAAGCCTTTTCCAGTTTTTTTATTTCCCGTGAACATCGGCACAGGAGGGAACGGGCAGGCCCCTATCAGATTATGAGGATTAGAGTGTGCCTTTTTGAACAATAACCCTTTTACTTGCCTCAGAAAGACTGTACTGGAGCCAGGCAACTCCAGAAGAGGCAGTGCTGCTGGAACCAGTGCGGGTTATCAAAGGGAATGGAGAGATTCATGGAGAGCAAGTTCATCACTTGCTGTGAATTTGAGGGGTGGTGTTCTGTGGGTGTTAAGACAAGATGGTCAGAACTAGCTCCTGGTCAGAAATCCCTACTTCAGTGTTTGTGGGGAGCCGGGAGTGCGTCCCAGGCAAAGGATGCCTCTGTGGCAGCTCTGGTTCTAGCACATGCTGGGCTTCTCCTTTGATCTCAGTCCTTGTTCAAGGTCCAGAGTCACTGGGAGACATGCCCTGGTCACAGACCTACGTCAGCGTAGCAGATGCTTGGATTGAAGGAAGGAAACTGAGAAATCAGAGCAGTTGAGTTGCTTTTGGTGTACCTTTGGGGTTACAAGTGCAGTGTTCAGTCAAATGCTGTTTCAATGTGCCCTTCGCAGGATCCCCCCCTGTGCACAAGAACATGCCACCAGTAGCTGGAGCGCTGGGCTGGGCTCGAGAGCTGCGAGCACGAATCCAGGTGCCATTTGGTCACTTCAGGAACATCCCACATCTGTGAGTGTCTGTTCCAGCTAAGTTGCTTTATGACCATCTTGATATCTTTTCTCTAATCAATCTGATTTTCTTTCTGTGTTGAACGTTATCCCATGGTTATAGCTGAAATAATCCTGAGTCAAAGAGGCGTGAAGTGATTGCACCAGTGCTTTTCAGCTTCCCTGCGATCATTTTTTTTAAGAAACTCATTAGTTGGATTTGTTTTGAGGTGGTTAAGAGGCACAGCGGGATAGTACGTGGGCTATTCAGCTTTCAGACGTAGCCCTAGGTTGCAATTGAAAGAGGTATCGAAACTTTTCCCACTGTGATCCCACTCAGCCTGTGCTGCAGGACCTCCCTGGGAGCAGTCCAGCCCTCGGCATCATCCCAGCTGTTCTGGCATCATCCCAGCTGTGAACGGCAGAAAGGGGCTGGACTGAACTCATCTAAGATGAATTGATGGAGCTGAACTGATGAGGACTTGGCTGGGCACTGGCAGAAGACAACTTGCTCAGCGTTAAACAAAGGAATAGTCTCCCAAGATCAAGGGAAGAAGCTGGTGCTGGAATACCTATTGCCCGAATACTTGTTATTGTGGGTGGTCTTGGAGAAACGTGACCCCACGCTTGCAACGGCCACATCTCATGGCACCGTATGAGGCAGTGTTTAAGAGCCCTGTGAGCAAAGCAGTGTTGGACTTTGGACAATTGAAGGTGCTCCAGGGACCGCACCTTGTGTCTCGCAGGAATAGCTTTGCTTGTGCTGGACGGGATTCTGAGTAAATGGATCCACTTTTTTGATGTGCTTGACCAAAATAAGCCATCTCCATCGCTGTGCAGTGCTTGTAGCCTTCTCTTGCGCTGTACTGCCATCAAGTAACTGTCTTTAAGTGCACAGTTTTTCTGCAGCAATAAAGACATCAGCGCAATGAAACAGGCTCTTGGAACGCTCCCAGCACAGAGCCCGGGTTACCACGTCTGGTTGGAATCTGAATGGCCAATTTTGTAAACCATGAAGAAGGACCCAGATCTGCATTTTGCATTGATTTTCTTTCCTCTGTTTAGAACAGTTAGTAACATGCCCTGCAGCAGGGGTGACAGGATGCTGTTCCCTACGTGCAACTTGAAAGGGAAAAAGGATTAAAAAGGAAAAACGAAGATGGTTTTGCTGTGATTTGCTTGGGGGTTTCTTTACTTCTATAGGGTTTGATCAGCAGTTGCCCAGTGCTGACTGCTCAGGTGCTTCCCTTGCTAGATTTTGTTTAAGTTAATTCAGATTTTGTCAAAATGTCCTCCAAAATCAGCAACCATTTTCAGGAAAGCTTGGAGAGTAGAGTAGACTAGAATAGAATATTTCAGTTGTAAGAGACCTACAACGATCATCTAGTCCAACTGCCTGGCCACTTCAGGGCTGACCAAAAGTTAAATCATCTTATTAAGGGCATTGTCTACACACGTCTTAAACGCTGACAGGCTTGGGGCATCGGCCGCTTCTCTGGAAGCCTCTTCCAGGGTTTGACCACCCCCTCGGTAAAGAAATGCCTTTGCTCTTCCCTAACCCCTATGGTTTGAGGGGCACAAATTTGGCACGGCAAGGAGCTGCATCAAGCAGGAGCCACGTGCTGCTTCCTCCTGAGCCTCCTTGACCTTAGGAGGTGCTGGCTGGTAAGCAGAGGTCGCTGTGCTCCGTGCAGATACGGAGCGAGAAAATTCCTCCAGCACGTGGTTCCCATATCGCAGGTTGCCATGCAAACACCTGGGAAAGAGCGCCCTGGGTCTTGGGTAGCCTTTGTGCGGTGAAATGATTTTTGGTGACGTAGCGGGGATGAAATCCAAGGTCCCCGGTCAGTTATTGGCCGCCTGCAAACTGGTGGGTGATCTTGGGGAGGAGTAAACACAGACTACAGCCTCCCAGAGCAAAATGTAACGCTGAGCTTGTCTGTTGTGTTACCAGCTGCCTGGACGCTCCTGAAGGAAGAAGGGTGATACAGAAGTATGAAGAAATGATCCAGTTGCTCAACAGGTAAGTGGTGGCTCAGGCAAGGCTGTAGCTGTATGAAAAACCGTTCTCCTCCTCTAAGCCACCTTCCAGCACGTTTGCCAGCCCAGGGCCTGCCAATGCCCCTTTCTAATTCCCTCTGAATTTTCTGATGAGGGAGGAGGAGGAATCCAGTTGCTATACACCACGGCCTTTCTCTGATGTCTTGAAATGGGAAGTTTGCGTGGGACGAATGGGAGCCGTGCAGCCTAGCCGAAATGTTGAAACAAGCTTCTGCTGGGTGCAGAAGCTGCTGTGGTGGAAAACCTGGGCTGACTACAAGTCTCAGTCCACTCACGCCCATTCGCAGGGTGTATTTACAGTGGCTGTAATGTGCATATTCCACAACTCGGAGCAGGATTCACTGCCCTTTACTTAATTTCTTACCATTTGATGTTAAATCTGAACTGTTCATTCTGGGCTTCCCCTTGAGAAGAGCCACCTCCCCAGGAAGGAGATGTCTCTGCAGGGCCTGCTCTCCGTCAGCAACGAAGAGAGCTGAGATATTGAGCTGCTGGGTGCTGCAGGGCAGTTGGAGGGAGCCCTGGTCTCTGAATAATTGTGGTACAGCCTTTCGGAAGGGACCAGACCAACAGAGGATCCCGGGTGACTTCAACAGGGATGGTGTTTTCTGGGCGACATTTCCCAAAGGTGACAACATGATTCAGAAGGGACTTTGTTGCGTGGGTGGTTGGGACTGTCCGTGCCATGCAGGGTAGCAGGACCCCTGTTCAGCCCCCTGTGTTTCCATCCCCAGTGGTGGCACCGAGCTCTCAAAGAGCTGAATTTCCCTGAGGCTGACGGTCTCTCTGCAGTGACTCTGAGAGAAGTGAGGGCAACTACATCCACCCTGGCATTTGTCTGGGTTTAGGCACCCATCCTGCTTAGACACTTTTGGAAATGTCCAGTAGCTGGTTATCTGTTACTTTAGGCTAAATGCTTTTGCAAGGGTGTCTCCAAACCTGAATCCTCTGCTAAAAATGGTACTTGAGAGAGATCTTTGCCCTCCTGACGTGATGCTGTCACTGGTTTTTGGGTGTTTGTCTTTGAAGCCACGTTGTTTATGGATATGATGTGGATGGGTTTTTAATATTCCTTCATGTTCTTCAGTCCTCAGAAGTGGACTTGGCTTTCATGCCTTGGTCTGCTGGCTTGGTAGCTTCGTGGTAGATGTTTCTTTTTTTCTGGCAGGTATGAGGAAAAGCTCTATGTAGACTGGTCCCAGACAGTCTCTGAAAAATCGCAGTACAACCTCACTCAACCGCTCATCCGGCGAGATCCAGAAACCAAACTGATCACGGTCAATTTTGATCCCCAGGTAAAAAACGCTGCCAGTTAGCTTTCCTGCCTGCCTGCGGGCATGTCTCCAGGCTGTGTCCCACTGTGCACGGGAGGTCTGGTGGGATTGGTACTAGATCTGTTCTGCTGACGTCCGTAACATCAATTTACCATCCTCTTTGTGGGCTCTATCTCCTGGTAAAATATCAGGATTACAGTTTAAGCAGAGCACGTTCTAGTTAAAGCCAGTTGCAGAAAGTCCTCAAATAGCCAGATGTTTAACTGGTGTCGCTGTCTCCAGACCAGATTTGATACTGGTGTGGGGAGTGTTGGGGCATCATCTACAGAGATGTGTTTGTTATGTGTATCTGAAACCTGACTTTCCTGAAAGGCTACAAAAAACCCAGGAATGGTTTGTTTTGTTACCCCAATATCGTGGCTGTTGGATTTCCTTTATTGTGGTGCATGAGGCTTGTGATAGATTTAAGATCTTTTCTCTGTCCCCTAGAGCTCCCCTAAATCCTGTCTCCAGCACAGGGAGGACTGACTGTCCGCCTTGCCCAAAACAGAAGCAGGGGTCCAAGCCAGCAGCATGCCCAAATGGATCGAAAGCTTCTGGGGCCTGGTGGGAGTCAGGGTCTGTCAACTGTAAAAACGCCATTTGCTGGGGAGGCGCTGAATCTCGGGGGCCTGGGAAAGGTTGGCATCAAAACCTTCCCCTGTTCCCTTGGCATGCTGCTGTTAAAGGAAAGAGTTTAGGTTTTAGAGCTCATCCAAGCTTAGCCCTCAGTCAAAGGATTTGTCCATCTCCTTGGAAGCTCCCTTGCTAATGTGGGGAGGGATGTTCTCCACCCTTCACCCTGGTGACAGTGTTTGGAGCCTGTTGTGTGCTGACCATGCCTCTTCTCAGCTCCAGACTTTGAGTGCTTCTGTGCTGCTCTTCTCAGCTTTCCATTCTGAGGACTGCCCGATGTCCTCGGGTGCCTGCTTTAGCAGCCTCTTCACACCCTCCAGAATCACAGGAGCTCATCATTTGGCCTAGAGGAACAATCTGTTTGCAACCCATCAGCATGGAACAGTCTTCCAGAGCTCACCTTCCATGGAGGACAGGGAAAGAGGGGAAGACACCCTTGACCCCATGGTGGGGATGTCCCAGATGCAAAGAAGGGAGGGGAGCTTGGTTCTCTCTCACTTGCCTTCTTGCTCCCTCAGTCCCCTGGTTTTCCCTTTCCTCCCACCCCATCCTTCTTCATCCACCTTTCCAGAGTGCCCTCTGCACCCTTCAGCCCTTCCTTCTTTCCTCTTCTTGTCATCGTGTTCATTGTCACTTTAGTATTGTAAATCTCTGAGTGTGTTACGAGTTATCTTCCTGACTTGCAGTGTGTGTTCCTCCCCTTTGCTGTCCCTTCAGAGGGGGTGTGCTTTCCAGGTGCCTTGGCCAGTTCTGCTGGATAACATCCAGCTTTCCAGGGCTCTGGACAGGGTTTTGGCTAACGTCAGGCAATGGTGGAGGGGTTTCGGTAACCCCTGCCTGTCACCCAGGGCAGTGACAAAGGCTCCTGGCCATGCAGTCCCCGCCCTTGTGGCTTCACCTGCTTCTGTTCATACCTGCAGCTCTCCAGTTTTCCTATCGAAAATAGGGGCAGGGAACTGGGACTAGAGGGACCAGAGAGAGATTTCTTCCCCGTGTCGTCACAGGAAGGGATGACAATCTGTCAAGGTAAGGGAAAGGTGATTTTTAGGGAGCTGCCCCCCAAGCTCAGCCGCAGCCAGGAGTGGTCCTCACCCTGCCACTGCCCATACAACGTGCCGAATTTCTGTAACCCCCTCAACACCTGCCGTCCCAGGAGCATTTTACCTCTCGCTAGCCACTAAACCGAGTGACGATTTTTAGTCTTAGAAGTGGCATATCGCACTGGAAGACGTCGCTGCTCCCTTTGTTGCAAGGACTTATTTGTACTTGGGTTTATAATTTAATAATCCCCCTCAATCCAGTCCCATCGCAACTCAAACGTGCACTGGCACTGAGTGCTCTTGGTTGGGCTGGGAGAAGTCTCCAGCAGAAGTCTTTGGTGGAAGGTGGCCATAGGAGGATTTGATTCACTGGGTTTGGGGCCATGGTATTATTTTTTTATTATTATTTCTTTAATTTTTTTTAATGCCAGTCAGCTCAGCAAACCAACAGAACGGGAGCCATTTTATCTTTCACTTAGGTAACTGCTAAGCTCCGCTTGCGGGCACAGTATTGCTGAAAGACTCCATTGATGTGGATAGCTGAGAGGACCGGACACCATCATGGCTTTTAGAAGCTGCATAGAGTTTCCTGGCTGGGTAGTTAACAGAGCTGTCTGTCTTTGGTTGGGAAGAAAACCAGAGGCAGAGATCAATGGGAGACAGATGATATGGACTAGGAGGTGTTCAGGCCCTTTTCGGAGTGTTCTGCTTTGTGAATGAAACAGCAGGAAACCCCTAAGATGCTCAGAATTGATTGGAGAGTGTTGGCCAGAGAAATGGGGAGGATTGTCCCATGTTCAGCTCTCTGCTTTGTTTCTCCAGCTGGTTTCAGTGCTGAGGGAGGTGAGCTACCTCTCTGGCAGCCAGATGGGCTCTATCCCGCCAACGGCAGCAGAAATCTATTCCTCCAAGGAATCATACCGGCAGATGGTGGCCAACTTGGAGCTGATGGTGAACAGATACAACAAGGTCCTGAAGACAGTCCTGGAGGTCGAATACCCTCTAATACGGGGGCAGCTGTGGGATATTGACTTGAAGCTGAAAGAGGCAGAGGAAACACTGAACTGGAAGATGGAGGGTGAGCTGGCTCTGTGTTAGGGGGAAAGAGCGCGTGCACTTGGGTCTCATCAGATTCCCCCGTGTGCCCAACCTCCGTCACCTGGTTCCCGGCTGCAGTTCCCAGCAGGGCAGGGGACCCTCTGGCAGAGCCAGCTCTGGGGAGGTGAAGGGCAGCCCCCAGCTTGCCTGCTCCTTTCCACGTTCCCTTGATCTGCTGGGGCTGTGGACAGGATCCTGCTCCCGCCAGGTTCATACTGGGCTTTTTGGGAGAAGGGACTGCCCTGTAAGCAGTGCTGCCAAGGAGGTGGCAAGATCTGGGTTGGCAAGAGCTGGCAATGCTGGGGTTGAAGCATCTGCTCGCTGACTGTGCTGACCCCCCTGTGCCAGCCCAAGTGACCCGCTGCGTGCCCGTGTCCCCGAGGCACTCCTTTCTCACCCACTTGTGCAGGGGGTGGGAACCCTCGGCCCAGCCATCTGGCACTGGGATGGACTTGTCCCAGTGAGAGCAGGGCCACCTCGTTATCTTTTGCAGAAGGATGAAGTACTGCAGCCAGAGGTGGGCTTTGTGCACTGTGACTTTGGGATGATTCAGCCACTGTTCTTGCTTGATCAGTTTTAACTGCGAAGCGGAGAGGAGGAAGGCAGTTTCTTTCCTCTTGGTGAAAGCAAACTGCTCACAGGTGGAATATATATTTCTGTCATCAGGCTTGTGGTATGAACAGGAACAAGTGTCCTCCCTTGGGAAGATGCAAAGCAGAAGTCCTCACCTCACGCTGAAAAACTCTTTCTCCATTGCACAGTAAAGATGAAGGGATTTTGCTGCAGGTGAACCTTACGTTCCCTGAATCTAAATGCAGCCCTTGCTGGGGCCTGGGGCTGGCACAGCCCGCGTTAGGGGTAGGGTCCCTGCTCTAGTGGTGGTGGCAGGGACACGCAGCCTGTTGTACTCCTCCTCCCCATGCTGCTCTCTCCGGTAGCAGTCAGTGGGAGATCAAACCTGGGTAGAGGGAAGAGGGAACTGCCAGACCTCCCTGCGGTGGTGGTACTCCTGGCAGAAAGCAGAGGCTGTAGCTCTCTGTACTGGGACATGGTGGGGTAGGAGGGAGCTAGAAGTGGCTCTCTTGGTTGAGATGGTAAGTCTGTTGCGTTAATGGTGGGTGAGAAATACATGAGACCACGGGGAAGAAGTCAAAGCCTGGTTTTAAGGAGGGTGCAGAAGACCTTGGCCCATCAGCTCTCAAAACAAGTAGTCAATCGTCTCATTTTTTACCAGGTGTCTGGGATCACATCTCCGTGGTGATGGCTGGTGTTCATGACCTCGAGCGGAGGATACAGAAAGCCAAAAATAATGTTGAAGAGATCCAAACCATCGTGCGATCGTGGGCGCCGCCCATATTCGAGAGGAAGGATTGTAAAAGGGAATCACTGCTAAGCCTAGAGGACTGTCAGGACCGTCTGGAAAGGCGTTACAGCCTGATCAGAGAGTCTGGGCAGAGGATCCATTCACTGGTGGAGGTGAGGGGGGACCTTCCCCAGGGGTTTGTTGGCTCTTCACAGGCTCTGTGTGTCTCCGCTCTGGTGAAAATATCCACAACTGTTTCACCTTAAGATTAACTCCTTTAATTCATTTGAAAATCTTACCCAGTGTGAATTAATGATGGCTTTGATGAGCACGCTGGCATGGCTGTGTGGTGCCGGGCTGCTGGCTGGGCACCGCTGGGCACCCAGTTCGGGGCAGGAACAGGAGCCGCTGCAGCCCAGTGAAGGAGTCTGGCTCCCAGTTCTGGCTCTTGTGGAGCCACTAGAGGGGAGTCGTGCATCAGACTTTGGGATCCTGCTCAGAGAAAAAAAACCTCCGAAATATTTACCTGAAAACAGAGAGGCATCTGGCTGTGGCTGACCTTTCTGTTTCAGACTTGTTGTCCCTCCGTGGGAGCAGGAGGTGACGCTGACGGTCCAGGGAGAGGCTGAGCGACAGGAGAAAAGCTACTGTCTGAAACCTTGGTGCTTTCCAGCGGCTTTGCCAGAGCTGGGAGTCTTTGCAGGCCAGGAGACAGCCCAAAGCTGCCTGGAGCGAGGTGTTAGGCAAGTCGGGGACAGCACCTTGGCCTGAAGGGAGATGGGTTTTAGATCCAGCCCTCTCCTGAGGGTCACTGTCTGGTCTTGGACTCTGGACACTGAGCTCTTGCTGCTCACCTTACCCTACTGTCTGCAGCCAGCCCTGGACATCTAACCCCCTTCTCTACACTGAACTCATGGTGCGGATTTTACCGTGCCCACGTTGTTCTGCTGCCACAGCTGTAACAGGCTCAGCCACTTCCAGCTACCACCCAAAAGACCATGGCGCTTCCCAGGTTGGCCAAGGAGAGTGTGGGCTGTGGTCGTGGCAGGAGGGCTGGCACCACTGGTGTGGTGGCACCACCAGTGCTGCTCACAGGGGCAGGACTGCAGAGCAGAACGTAGGTCCTGGGGAGGGAAAGAGACCGTGGCCCAAAATAGGGTGTCCCCATGCCTCTGTCCTGCTGTGCTGGTCAAGCCTGGAGGAGCAGCAGCAGAGGAGCAAGAGCTGGTCTGCTGGGCTTCCCTCAGTTGTTCAAATCTTCCTGAGGGCAGGTGAGTCTTGGGGCTGCTGAGAGCAGCACAGCAAGGGCTGGGTACGTGCACCAACAGGCAAAGGCAGGACAGCAAGATGCTGGCTTTCATTGCCCTTCTTTCACCAACCTGAGGCCTCTGGAGTAAAGGCTCAGTGAAACACCAATAACAAGTGGACATTATCAGAAACAAGGACAGAGAATGGTGAAGAGAAGCTTGTGCTTTCAGATGGATGTTCCCACAGAGTTCGTTCCTTATGAAGTTCCCCTTTCTCTCGTGTCAGCAAAACATGTCCGGGGTGAGTCTGCAAGGGGCCAGAGCCCTGGCTTGCTCTGTTGAGAGTTGAAGCACCCAGCTCTGACGTGTCACGTTGGGGAGCAGCAGCTTGAGAGTGGCTCAAGCCCAGATGGCAATGCCGCTCTGGCATGTGTCCCATGGCAGGACTGGGAATGGCACCCTCTCCTGTGCCCCCATACATGGAACACCGCCAGCGACAACCCCCCAGCAGGAGGTGCTGGGTGTTGATTTGTGCTCGCTGCAGGCTGGACCTTTTTTTTTGTTGAGACCATGCCTGTGTTGAGAGCCGCTGGCAGGCTTAGCAGAAGGAGCCCTCAGAGGCATAGCAAGGCAGGGGACAGGATCCCGGCAGAACCTGGGAAGCTGCTGGGAGGTGCAGGGAGTGGGTACAGAGCCTGGCCTTGTGGGGATGGAAAGAGGAAACCCAGGAAGGATGGGTCCCTGCTGTGACTCGGAAAACTCCGGATTTCCTGGCTGGGAGCTTGCCTGGAGGAAGGGAACGCAGTAAGTTGAGGAGGGAGCTTGTTAGCTAACCCTTTGTCTTCAGATCCTAGTCTTTGTTTTCACATGGTTTATTTAAAAACCCTCTATTGAATTTAAAAGTTCTCTGGTCTTGAGATGGCCATTTGTAGGGCAGAGGTGTAAGCAGTCCACCTTGAAGGTCCCATCCGCTCAAGGTGACATTATACAGGCCACCAGGGCTGGGTCTTCGTGCACTGGGATGAGCCCTGGAGACCCCTGAGTGCTCCCTGCCCCGGGTGTGCAAAGCAGCCTGGAACCCTCTGACCTCGGAGAAGAGGGAGGAGAACATGTCCTCCCTTAGCAGAGCTGCTGAGCCTCTTCTGCACTCCATTTTTACCTTGCAATTATTTTGAGCTGTTTCAGATGACAAAGCAGCTCCTTGACAGAAGGAGCAAATTGTGGCCATGCCACCAGCAGCAACATCCGTCTGTCTGGTTTCCCACCCCTCCACAAGGCTGGTACCCATATGCTCACTGGCATCAGTCCTTATCTGTGGGCAGCTCTCTTGTAGGACAGACTCAGCCCTG
The DNA here is from genome assembly GCF_963924245.1 of Chroicocephalus ridibundus. NCBI lineage: Eukaryota > Metazoa > Chordata > Aves > Charadriiformes > Laridae > Chroicocephalus > Chroicocephalus ridibundus. The sequence continues at coordinate 14,414,019 of NC_086297.1, read as the reverse complement.
CTGTTTTTGAAGGCGTCTTCTTTTTCTTCCAGGAAAACCAGAACCTCTTACTTGCAGACCCAGCATCTGATGTCTGGAAGGCGTATGTGGATTATGTGGATGAGATAGTCCTCGATGGATTCTTCACTGCCATCGAGGGCTCGCTCAAGTACCTCCTGGAAAACACAGGTGACTGCCGGTTCCTCTCCCCTGGTTGTGATGGCTGCTTCAGTCTCACCAAAGGGAGGTTTCTGTTTTGTGCTCTCCCTCATGCCCAAGAGTTGCTTTCTCCTTCCTGGCTTTCTGCTGTCCCTTTGCACGGTCTACAGCAGGTGCTGGGGGAGCCTCCAGACAGGGCGGGTGCCTCCATCCCCCACTCACTGGAGCAAAGCGTTGCGCGGGGCGGGGATAGAGACAGTTGTACACTGTTTGCAGGGATTAATGGACAGACAAAATTGAGGCGTCATCCCAAGTCTGTGCTTGGGCATCAGCCATCTCCCACCCTCCCATGCACAAGGCATCGAGGTGACACAATATTTGTTTGCGGAGAGTCTCGAGAGCCGATTCTGCTGATGAGAGGCGTGAAAGAAAAACCTCAGTCCCTGAGCATTACTCCAGTGAGGAGATGAGTTCAGGAGTCACTGAATCAGACCTCCTGCCTAAGGCTACTGTGGGGGTTCACTCACTCTGCTGAGAGCAGCTTGTGTCCAGCTAAAGCACGTCTCCAGGAGCACTTCCCTCCTGGATGTGGAGGCACACTGAGTTGGAGAATTGCATCCAGTTCGTCACCATCTTGTTAAAAACATGCACATAATTTCACATTTGTATTTGGCTTTGGTTTCCAGTTGCTGGGTTTTTTTCATGCCTTTCTCCAGTAAATTAAAGAGCCTCTTGGTTCCTGTTGTTTTTCTCCTCTGCAAGTACTTATGCACTGTAATTGTTGAGCTCTCAGACTCCCTTTTGATTAGCTAAACAGCCTCGTCTCTTTAAGTCTTTCCTCCACAGCATTTTTTCTGGTTCTTAAATCACTTGCGTCTCATCTGTTCTCCAGTATCTCCTGCAGGTACCAGAACATCAGCTAGTTGGCCAGCATCTCCTCCGTGTTGTGTGCAGACACAATGTCACTGGACCCAGCGAGTGGGGGTGTGTGATCAAACCTGTCTGGTGTCACTGTGGGGCATGTGTGCATCTTGTGGTGGGAAGTTGGTGGCTCAAGATCACTTTTCTCCCTTTGAAAAAGATCCTGGCATCTCTGTTCCTCCCTACCAGATCCCACGGCAGGGCTCCCTCCGCTGTTTGAGGTGCAGCTGGACTTGGTGATCCCAGATTTAATATTTCGTCCCTCCTTGGACCCCGGCACAAATGATGGCTTCTATGACATGATGGAAAGTCTTCTCAATGACATCTACCGGATCTCATCGTTGGTGCCCAGGCTGGCTGAGCACAGTGGCTTCCCCCACTACCAGGTCGGTGGCTGTGGAGCTCCCTCATGCCGCGGGGCAGTGAGGAGGTACCACGCTGCTCCTGCATCACTGTGCTCTCCTCTCCTCTCCTAGGCTGACATGGAGGACATGGCTGATCTGGCCGACATGCGCCATGACCTGATGGGACGAGTGCAGGCTGTGATGACGGCCTGCTGCGATTACCGCAGTGCCTTCGACCATTACTCCTACCTCTATGGGGACGACAGAAAGGAGTTCTGCCGCCAGTTCCTCCTCTATGGGCACATCCTCACCGCTGCAGAAATTGAGGCCCATGCAGAGGACGGGGTCCCTGAGACGCCTCCCACGCTGCAGCAGTTCAAAGAGCAGATCGACTCCTATGAGAAGATCTACGAGGAGGTGAATCGCATTGAGCCCATCAGCATCTTCCAGAGCTGGATGAAAGTCGATGCTCGGCCTTTCAAGGCGTCCTTGCTGAACGTGATTAAAAGGTGGAGCTTGGTGTTCAAGCAGCATCTCATGGACCACGTCACGCACAGGTAAAGGCTGTTCCTGCCTCCTCTTCCCAGGACCTGTGCTAACCAAAGCGGGGTTCTCTTGTCTTGGCTGGGCTTTATCGTTTCACACTGATAACCCGTGGGCAAATACAGGAGCAAGAGAAGGGGGCCCGTGCTGCACGCCAACCCCATCACAGACCCTGTATCTTCCATCCCTTGGTCCCTGCTGGGAACTGGTACGGCTGAGTGTGTGAAGTGGAAACAGTTATATGGACTTGATACCGTTGACAACCCATGAGCCGCTCCGGGGACCCGCTGTGCGGTGTTAGATAGGCCGTCTGTTTGTCTGTTCATCCTGATCCAACTGATCTAATCTCGGCGAAGGCTCTGTGCTTACTTTGTTGAATTTGATATTAGCCATCAGTAAAGCTGCATTAATGCCATGAGATACTTGCTCTCTTTCTAAATGCATTGGTCTTTCGAGTGCACTCTGCGTTTAAAAAAAAGAAAAAAGGAAAAAGGTAATTCAGGTTGCCTGGCACGAGCAGTCGTGGGGAGGGAGTTTCAAGGTTAGAAAAAGAAGGAGTTTTGGACGTAAGTTTTGAATTAACCTGTGTTCCCTGCTCTGAATAGCTGCTCAGTCGCCAGGTCTGTGCAGGATGATGCGTCGGGTGATTTATCTAAGTACCTGCAACTGAAGGATGTCATAGGTCTTGGATCCTTGCAAAGAAGTATTTACAGATACGTAGTAGTGAAGGCTGCTGCGTGTGGCGGATGATATGATCTTTTGTGTTCTTTTCAGCACCGTAATTCTGTTAGATAATTTCTGCGCAAAGAGGTTTTTATGTAGCTTAGAACAGGCATTTAGGGATTCTTATTAAGAGTCCCTGACTCAGCAGGTTAGTCTTTATTAGGTGAAGTATTTTAGGATACCTTTTGGCCTAGCAGCATCCACAGAATTTAAGTGGGCACTTAAAAAGTAAGTGCTTTGAGAAGTGGAGAATGGCTGTGCTGGAAAGGACCAGAGATCCGGGAGCCCATCGTGCCTCTGCCAACAGCACCCAGTAGCTGGTGAGATTCAGAACAGGGTAAGCAGGTAGGGAAACTTCCCCCAGATTCTCTCCTTGTCTGTAACGATTTATAGCTCAAGGACTTTGAGAGACAGGGCCTTTGTATTTAAAGACGTGGATGGATTTTTTTTCCTTCCACAAGTATTTGGTTCCTTTTCTGAACTGCTGTGAATTTTTATCTTCTGCATCCTCCTGCAGCAGGGAGTTACCCTGTGAACTGAGGCAGTGGGGGAAGAAGAATCCCTGTTTGTTGTAGCTTTGCAACGCACCAGGTTCCTTTGAGGATCTTGATTCTTGCATTGGAAGAGACGAGGTGAAAGCCGCCCTTTCAAACTGCCCCTCCCCAGACCACCCTCGAGCTCCCAGGTCTCCATTGTACTCCTTCTCAGCTACCTTTTCTCCAACCTGAGAAATCCCAACCTATTTATCTGTTCCTTGCAGGAAGCTGTACCACATCTATGGATGCCTTCGAGTTGTGGTTCTGATGCCCTCGGCATGGTGCCGTGTGAAGGGCAGGGTTAGCCAGGCTTCCCCCGTCCGCGCCAGTCCAGCTGCCTGGCCTGAGGCTGATCGTTATTTCGATAAGAACTGCCCTCATTTTGTGCTTTCCTGCTTTGTGTTTTGTAGCTTGGCTGACCTTGACGAGTTCATAAAAACTGCCGATAAAGGTTTGAGCAAAAAAGTTGAAAAAGGTGATTATGATGGTTTGGTGGAGATTATGGGCCATCTCCTGGCCGTTAAAGAAAGGCACAGTGTCACCGATGCCATGTTTGAGCCCCTGAGGCAAACCATCGAGCTGCTGAAGACGTACGAGCAACAGCTGCCGGAGGAAGTCTACAGGCAACTGGAGGTGGGTGAAAACTCGTGGTGGACACACCAATTTGCCGAGCAGACGCCAAAGAGAGTGAGAGCTTACGAACGTTGCAGGAATATTTAATACCCCGTTCCCTGTCATTAGAGGGCCTCAGTGGATAGTATTTTGCTATTGTGGGATGTGCCTTAATAGCTCTAAATTTTGGAGTTTTATTGAGATTTTTCTTTTAAAGCAGAGATTAAGCCTTTTGTTATGTATGAAAAACATAGAATTGCCTGCTCCAACTCCCAGCGATTACTCTTGAAAAAAATTAATGCATTTTCAAATACATCTGTTAATTAGGTTGAATTATAATTATTTTTAAATAAGACAGTTCTTGGCAACTGTGGAGATGGGAAGGATAATGTTGGCAGAGGAGTTGCCTTCTCATAGGACTTCAGTCCTCCACTGGCTCTGTAACACCAAATCTGCTTGACCCAGAGGACATCCCTGTGAGCAGGTTATGAAAGTATTTTGGCCACTTTCCACATCTGGCTCTTACGAATCAGATTTATTTTGGGAATTCTTTTTGTTTCTGGGAAGGGGACCATGAGATGGAGGTTAGAAAAGACTGTGTGGTGCCCAGCCGGCCTTGGGGAACAGGAGACAAACACTGGCAACAGCCAAGATCTTACAGTGGAGACGCGTGAGGCTACATGCTGCTGGGTACCCTGTAGCCGGGGGGTGTTGCGGGCAGAGGGCTCTGTGGGGGACACAAGGCCTACAGGAAGACTTTTTGGGGAGATGTTCCTGCCTTATGCACCTGTGCAGCAACTGCTCCAGTCCTCTGCTGCAGGCTTGGATGGGAGCTGAGTGGGGTTTAGCGATCCCCTGGTTTTCTGCTTGTGCAGCCGTGATCCATGGGCGGTCAGGTCACCAAATCTGGAATAGTTAAGGGTCCTTAGGATGCCTAGGTTCCTACAGGCTCCCTGAAAACCAGGAGAGCTGCAGTACATGGACGCTTTGGCTGCTGCAGCAGCTTCAGTCCTGCGGAGAACCCGGCTCAGCTAATCCCTCTGCTCGAGGGCTGCCTGTTTGGTGCCTGTTTGTGCCGGTACGTTCTAACAACTGATTTATTTTTCTGATAGAAGAAATGAGAGATGCAGGGCGGCCATTCAGATGCAGGAGATAGACAACAAAACAGGTTTGTGATTTCTGGCAAGTGACAGCAACACGCAGTTGAATGATTAATTCACTCCTGTTACACGGCAGAAAAACCAGAAATAAGTTCCTCTAGGTACCGCTCCCTCCATGGCCATGGAGATGGGTGGGCTGGAGCTGGTAGTTTGCGTGAGAAAGACAAGGAAGCAGCCTCATGTGTGCCCTGCTGTGGTCATGGATAGTGATTTCTATTGAGACTGGAATATAAAGTGCCAGAAAGAGACCCCTGGGGAGGGACTGGCCCCGCTCTGGCCATCTCTGCTGCCTCCAGGTTGTTTCCCTTCTTTCCGTAGTGTTGGTGGGTCTCCATTAATCTCCTCAACTATGTGAACTGGGGGGAAAAGAAACCCAAAGTCTTTCCTGTAGGTTTGCACAGTACGTGGGGAAGTGTGCCCTCTGAGAGCTGAGCACTGGGATTTGAGGACAGCAGAGCCCTTGGCTGATGTCAGTGTCTGGGTTGAGGATATGGCCCAAGAAGCCCAGTGAGAAGACGTGAAATCCCTTTCTGAAGCAAATCCCAGGTACAGATGGTGGATCGTCAGCAGTGCTGTGCACTTGCGGCTTGGATGCAGAGCTGAGAAAAAAAACCAGTCTTATTTAGTACTAATGTTGTGTACGCAGACCGGAGGGATTTGTCCCAGAGAGCACTCTAGAAGTCCTTCTGCTATAACATCTTCTTCTGCTCCTAGATCTGGCAGGAAATTTCCCAGGCTCTGTTTCTTAATTAGCTCTGGGAAGCTGGACAATCTGATGAGCTTGCATCGGCAGCCTGTCCTCCTGCCTTCAGCTGCTCCCAGCAGGCTCTGGGTCCCGCTGGGCTTGGGGTTTGGATCACTGTTCTCTCTCGAGCGTTGAACCATCCTGGGAGCCCAGAATCTAGTCTGGGACCCTTCTTCTGGAGTTATTGTACGTGTTTTTACAATCAGAATAGTCAGGTATAAGGTCTCAGTCTTCATTAGTCTTCAAAATTTTGAGTAACTGATAAGTTTTATCCCGAATTGTGTTTAGCCTTTGCATCACAACAAAACTTCCTTACAGTTTTAGAGATGGGCTCTGTTGCTTTTCCTGTTCTGCGATTATCCATAAACAGATCGGATGCATCTTACATCCAATAGCAAATAGTGCCTACCAGCATTTCCACTGTGCTTGCAGGAGCTGCCAGAAAAATGGAACAATATAAAGAAGCTGGCAATAGCTGTGAAGCAGCATGTGGCTCCTCTGCAAGCCAACGAAATGACAGTTCTGCGCAAGAGCCTCGCGGCGTTTGATGTTGAGCAGCACAGATTCAGAGAGCGATTTCGGAAGGAAGCACCATTCAGGTACGGGAAAATTATAGCATCAGAGAAGCCTCGGGGAAAAAAAGCTTTATGGAATCATGTCCGAGTGTCCTGAGGACGTATGCTCGAGCCCTTGCATACATTTCCTACCTTCTCGCAGTGTTGTATCTGTTATGCCTCGGGCGTTTTGTCTCTGGGAACACTGTCCGGTGTTAGCAAGAGGTTGAATGCTGAGTGCAAAGTATTGCTTTAAGGTGGCGTCAGTAGTGCCATGTGGCTGTACCATCAATGTGTACTATAGACGTTTCATCTCTGCTTTGTCTCTGAGAGGCACTGTTTGTTTTATGTTCTCTTTAGAAGTTGTTACAATATCACTTATGAAGAGTAAACATTTCTTTCTAGGTTTGACACCGAAAAGCCTTATCAACTGCTGGATGCAAAGCACATTGAGATTAAACAAATGGAGTCAGCCATGACCTCGATTTACGAATCAGCTGGTCTGTTTGAAGTCATGGTGCCAGATTATAAACAACTGAAGCAGTGCAGAAAGGAGCTGTGTCTTCTCAAAGAGCTCTGGGATACGATCTCCCTTGTGAACACTAGCCTCGACGACTGGCAGACCACCAAATGGGTGGGTATTAATGTGGAAAACATGGATCTGGAGTGTAAAAAGTTTGCAAGAGAGATTCGGAATTTGGATAAGGAAACGAGGGCATGGGATGCTTTCACCGGGCTGGACAGCAAGGTGAAGAATATGCTGACGGCCCTGAAAGCTGTGGCAGAACTTCAAAATCCTGCCATTAGGGAGAGACATTGGAATCAACTGATGCAGATGACGGGTGTGAGGTTTGTGATGGACGCGGACACCATGCTGGCTGATCTCCTAAAGCTCAACCTGCATAACTTTGAGGACGAGGTTCGTGGCATTGTGGACAAAGCAGTGCGAGAAATGAGCATGGAGAAAGTCCTGAAGGAGCTAAAAATGACTTGGAGCAGCATGGAGTTTCAGTATGAGCCTCACCCCCGGACAAATGTCCCTTTGCTGAAGTCAGATGAGGAACTCATTGAAACTTTAGAAGACAACCAGGTGCAGCTGCAGAATTTAATGACATCCAAATATATTGCTTTCTTCTTGGAGGAAGTGTCTGCATGGCAGAAGAAGCTCTCCACTGCAGACTCCGTCATTTCTCTCTGGTTCGAAGTGCAGCGTACATGGTCTCACTTGGAGAGCATATTCATAGGCTCAGAAGATATACGGGCACAGCTTCCCAAGGTATGAAACCCCAAATCCTTTTCTTCCTGTTTGGAAAGCGTTGAAGAAGAGCCTCCATAATACAAAATGGGGTTATCTATAATGGCAAGTTCCCCAAAGCAGGGCTTTTCTCCCGCTACATTGCTTTTTCAGAGGCTCCCTTAGTGCTATAGTAGTTTCCCTAGTGCTGCCCCAGGATGTTTTCGAACTGTAGGTTGTGCTTGAGCCGTGCTGAGAAGCTGATTTTCTCCCCTCCAGCGCTGCATAGCAAATACAGAGTTCCTGGAGGCTGAGCGCGAGGCTGCTGGCTTCCTTCAGTGCTGCAGGCTTGTTCCCTCTTTCTTCGGAGGGGAGAGGACCAGGATAATTACTCAGACATTGCAAATCATCAAACCAGAGCTGAAGCAGGCAGTTTTGGCAGCATCCCCTTCCCTGCCTTCAGCGCTGGAGCAGGGGGAGAGCAGCTGTTGTCCCTCCTGCTTCAGAAAATGGAACAGAGTTGTCATTGGTGACCTCCTCGGGGGTGTCTTCGACTCCAGCTTCCAGTCTTATTCCCGATTCCCTTTATTATTAAGAAAATCTTCCAAATTGGTTCCTGGCCCTGCTGGACCCCTCACAGCCATACTGAGTAGCTCATGAGTGAATTGCAGTTGACTGCGCTGCCATGCCCATCCGCGTGCAGCGTCACTGACAGCACTGCTGGGGGACTGGCACCCAAGAGAAGGGTGTGCACAGCCCGGTGACACCTGGACAATACACCACCTGTCTCCATCCCTTCACTCTGGTCTGCTTGGACTGTTCCTCTGCTCTGGAGAGCGCTGGGCACAGCTTGCTTACTGGGCAATATATAGAGGTGCTGATACCCAGTGCCCTGAAGGCTGCACCCGGTGCCAGCAAGCTGTTAATAGCCAACAGCTGTCTAATGGCATGTGTGGAATCCCATCATAATTTAAACCTGCGTCCTACTGGGCAGCTGGCTGCATCTCAACACGCATCTGACAGGTGGTGCACGGATCAGCAGCCTCTTCCCTTCCCAAGAAGGCTCAAAGGTCCCCGGGGAGACCTTATAGCCCCTTCCAGTCCCTGAAGGGGGCCTACAGGAAAGGTGGGGAGGGGCTGTTTGCAAGGGCATGTAGCGACAGGACGAGGGGCAATGGTTTAAACTAGAGCAGGGCAGGTTTAGGTCAGACATTAGGCAGAAGTTCTTTCCACTGAGGATGGTGAGACACTGGCCCAGGTTGCCCAGAGAGGTGGTGGAGGCCCCATCCCTGGAGACCTTCAAGGCCAGGCTGGATGAGGCTCTGAGCAACCTGATCCAGTTGAAGATGTCCCTGCTGACTGCAGGGGGGTTGGACTAGATGGCCTTGAGAGGTCCCTTCCAACCCAACACATTCTATGACTCTATGAAAGCCTCTGGAGGCTGAACCTCCTCAGAATGCATCCAGGACTGGGGGTGGATGTGCGGGCAGGGTGTGGGATGGACATTGGGAGGTTGTGTGCAGGCAGGGCTCAGCCCTCCAGCCAGAGCCTTGCTGCTGGGGCTGAACACGGGTTAACACGTCAGTGTTACCAGGAAGGCTTGGAGCGGTTTTATTCCGTGTCCTGGCTCACTTGGGAGGCCTGGCTTGAGAAGAAGGGAAGAGCAGAGACATTTTGTACATAGCTTTATTTATTCTTCACTGTTAACTTCAGAAATTCAGGGTCCCCGTTAGGTGCAGAGCATAATTGTCAACGTGTTCCTCTGCTGCCAACGTGGGGTTTCCGTGGCCTTACTCAAGGCAAGGAAGGGCTGTCCTCTGCCAGTGTCATCAGCCCTATTTCAGAAACAGGCACTGGGACTCCTGCGGTGTAGAATGCAGGGAAGTGTGAACTCAGGTGGAGTCGGTAGCCTTTCCCCATGTGGGAGCATCTCCTGCTGCTGTGGCCAGGGAAACTGATATTTCATCTGGACGCAGGAGGGGAAGCGTTATGAGGATATTCAAAGGGGAATTCAGTCCCCACAAAAACGGTTGGTCCTCGGCGTTGGTTTCTGCATGGATCATTTCATCCACAACCCCTTTGGGGCACAGTGACAAGAAGGCAAGTGCCACACTGGCCCTCTCTGCACTGAGGAGAAGGCTCTCTGCAAGAGAGTCTTTCCTCTCAACCCAAAGACAGCACCCAGAAGATGGGATCTTTTAGCACAAAATTAGTGTTTTACCATGAACATGTTCTTTGTTTTGCTTTTTAGGACTCCAAACGCTTTGAAGGGATTGATGTGGATTTTAAAGAACTGGCCTATGAAGCTCACAAAACTCCCAACGTAGTTGAGGCCACCAATAAACCAGGTCTGTCCCATCAACTGGAGGACATTCAGAGTAGGTAGGTAGAACTTCAGTCCCAGGATTTTGTCAGAGACTGGGATCAACTCTAATAAGTTTGTTTAGGCTGTGCTCCAAGGCTTTCTTCCTACTCTGTGCATCCTTTGCATTCACAGGTCGCAGAGTTTCTGACCTTTCTCACATCTTTTTATTTGTGATCCGTCACCCTGAAGCCCCCAAGGTGGAGTCTGGCTTTGTGTACGTGCAGACTCTCCTCCTGAATAGTGATGTGCACACATACAAAGCTGGGCATAGAGCTGGTTTTAATAACAAATGGCCTCACTGCCACTCCAAATACAACGTCTTAAATATCTATTTAGCAGTCCAAGCAGGGATATCTGCAGCAGAGCTGAGCCCATGTTCTTTAATTTACGAAATTATCTCTGCGTGTATACCCTTGACACATGGTCTTTCCCTGAGAAAGACCTCAGTGTCCTGCAATGGATACGCTTGTCACGTAACACGTGAGCTACTCTACCTGGAACGCACTTAAAAGTTGATGTGATAGCTGTTGTATCAGTAATAGCTATCCATTTAAAATAAAGATTTTTTTTTTTCTTTTTTAATCTGATAAGGCCGGTGTTCCTCACAGAGGACTAGCTGCATGTTATTTATGAACTTTGTAAGCTCAGCAGCGGTTCAGCATGTAAACACTGAAAGATTCATTTTAGATCGGAGCAAACAAGTTTCCTTTTAGGCTTTGCAAACACAAAAAGCTGAGTAGGTTTGAATCAGACTTTAAAATGTGGCTCATTAGAATAAAAGCAGTTATGGAAACTTTCATCCCAGTGTGAGATCACCCGTGGCAGTTGAGAGCTTGTCTAAAACAGCAGGTCAGACTGCAAACCCTTTCTAACCTCTTCTTCCACGTGTGTTTCTCCTTTTTAATGAGGCTTCACAGAATCATAGGGTTGGAAGGGACCTCTGGAGATCACCCAGTCCAACCCCCTGCCAGAGCAGGGTCACCCACAGCAGGTGGCACAGGAACGCCTCCAGGCGGGTTTGGGATGTCTCCAGAGACGGAGACTCCACCACCTCTCGGGGCAGCCTGTGCCAGGGCTCTGCCACCCTCACAGCAAAGAAGTTCCTCCTCATGTTGAGGTGGAACTTCCTATGGTCAAGTTTGTGCCCGTTACCCCTTGTCCTGTTGCTGGGCACCACTGAAAAGAGCCTGGCCCCATCCTCCTGACACCCCCCTTTCAGTATTTATAGGTGTTGATAAGATCCCCCCTCAGGCATCTTTTTTCCAGACTGAAGAGACCCAAATCCCTCAGCCTTTCTTCACAAGAGAGGTGTTCCAGTCCCCTCAGCATCTTGGTAGCCCTTTGCTGTCCCGTCTCCAGGAGTTCCTTGTCCTTCTTGAACCGGGGAGCCCAGAACTGGACCCAGTGCTCCAGGTGCGGCCTCCCCAGGGCAGAGCAGAGGGGGAGGATGACCTCCCTCCACCTGCTGGCCACACTCTTCTTGATACCCCCCAGGATGCCATTGGCCTTCTTGGCCACGAGGGCACATGGCTGGCTCACGGTCATCCTGTTGTCCACCAGGACTCCCAGGTCTCTTTCCACCGAGCTGCTCTCGAGCAGGTCACCCCCAACCTGTCCTGGTGCAGGGGGTTATTCCTCCCCAGGTGCAGCGCCCTACGCTTGCCCTTGTTGAATTTCATAAGGTTCCTCTTTGCCCAGCTCTCCAACCTGTCCGGGTCTCTCTGGATGGTGGCACAGCCTGCCGGTGTGTCAGCCACCCCCCCCAGCTTTGTGTCATCGGCGAAGTTGCTGAGGGTGCACTCTGTCCCTTCATCCAGGTCATTGATGAATATATTGAAGAGGCCTGGACCCAGTACTGACCCCTGGGGAACACCACTCGTCACTGACCTCCAACTAGACTCTGTGCCCTCTACTTCTCTGACTCTTAGGCTGTTTGACCCTTCGGGGTAGAGAGAGATCGATGAGTTAATATGTGCTTTGTTGATCTATTCAGAAAATGCTGTGGAGGACCAGCCTTCAGGCTCAGCTCATGTCTGGCGTTTCCCCGTAGCAGGGGAGAATCTCTTTGATAACCTGAACTGTAGCATGAAGCACGAAAGGATATTTACCCACCTGTCCTGGGCGCTGTTTATCTGCTTTGTCTCCCCAGGTTGTCTCTGTGTGAGAAGGCTTTGGCTGAATATTTGGACACGAAGAGGTTGGCCTTTCCCAGATTCTACTTCATTTCTTCTGCAGATTTATTGGATATTCTTTCCAATGGCACCAACCCACAGCTGGTAAGCCTCGTACTGCATCCCCTTTGCATTTCCCAGCTGTCAGTACTGTCACAGTGGAAGATGCTGTCTTGGGACTCTCCTGTAGCTTATCCTTTCTGCAGTGCTTTTTCTCCCACCCTCACCGGGCCTTCATCTGTCATCTTTGAAAGGCAACGTGTGGACTGTATGTTGTCTGATCTAACCCTGGTGATGCTTGCAGATGGTTCTGAAAGCACTGCACAGACCAGAGCTGTGTTTTTGATGCCATAAAAGCAGTGATTTTTTTTTTCTGCTGGGAGACAGTGAGGTTGGAGGAACCCATCTTTCTTGGGATCTCTGCCAAAACTTGTTGCTGACCTTGGATTCCCAGCCTGAGATGCCACCAAACAGTATCTGCTATTGAAAGAGCCACAGACTGGTCATTCAAATGTGGAGTTGTTGACAACTGATGGCTTGGAGAGTTCCCTTTTTTTAGGCGGGAGAGGCACTTCTTCCTTCCCCCATGCAAAGGCGTTTGGGATATCCTGATTATAGGGGGAGAGAAGAACACAGCCTGAAAGAGGGAAGACGGCTGGTGGTCAGACAGTGGCTATGGCCAAGGCAAGCAAGTAGATCTCTTGGGTTGCCATCCATCCCTGTGCGGCTCAGGGGCGCTGGCTATCTGACCTCCTGCACTGGGCTTCTGCGCCATCTGACCGAGGCTTCTTCCCTTCAGGCTGGGTTTCTGGGGAAGGGGCCGGAATGCCAGGTGTGGGGAAATCGCTCCAAGTATTCCATTTCTCCTCCTGGCTTTGGTGGATCACTGGATCATCCTGTGGAGGAACTAGTAATTTTCCTGTTTTAGGAAATGTCTTCAGCGTGCTCTTCCCCGCAATCCCCAGTGGAGCACAGACACCTCCTGTCCCCCGGTGGGCAGAGTTCGGAGGATTCGGTCCTGCAGATGTTTTTCCATACAGCATGGCAGCGTTAGGGTCTGTTATTGCTGCTGCAGGGGCTGCTGTCAGGAAACCTTGGCCGCTTTGCTTGGCAGTGGAGTGCTCTGGCTGGCGTTTGGGATGCATCATTTATCCTGAGGGTGGTATGTAAAACCAATTAAAACGTTCACAGCAAATGGAGAGTGTTGGATAGGGAATGAATTCCTTATTCCCTCTTTTGGTAGCGAGTAATCTTACTTTTTTTAAGCTTTTTATCATTTTCAACGTTCATGTGAGCACATGAATGGAGGAGCTTTGCGTGTGCGTTTGGAAATGCTGCTGTTTGCCTCTGACCTTTCACACTGCTTGTATCTGTTTCTGCTGCTGGGGGATTTCAGCCCGCAGAGGATCATAAATACATCATTGATTGATACTTAAAATGGAGAGAAAAAACCCACAGGAAGCAAAGAAAAGATGCTGTGTTGAAACGCTCCGTAGAGTAAGAAGAAATTCCTGGTGTTTTCTGTTATTCAAAACTGTTTGCAGTAAAATCAAAGTAAATGTCAAGTAGGATCATACATGGATACGCTCTCAGCCTTTCCACTGTAGTTTCAAAGTCTGATAATTCCTAAAGGAGGATTATGTACACAATGATATTATCCTCTTGAACTGGGTATTGAGCTTGTGCAGGCTCCGGTGTATTCAGGGCTCCGGTGGCAGGATTGCAGCAAGTGCTGGAGTATGTCTGAAGCCCTGCAGACTGGCCAGGGTCTGGGAACGGACAGTGGGGACTTGTGAGCAGAAACTTCTAGATATAAGAAAAGGTTTCAATGGTTTACTTAAGATTTGAGAGGAGATATGCTTATCCGGGCAGGGGGTGACAAATGCCCTTTGCTTCTCGGAGGTACTTGGCACTTTCCAGGATTTGGCCCTGCTTGAGCGTGCATAAGAGTACCAAGCTATGTCCACCTGCAGGACAGCTGGAGAGGTGGAGTGCCGTAACCCTTTGGGAGTCAGGGAGTCAGAATTAAATGGACAAGGCCACCCGTCTTTCTCTGAAAGCCTTAGAGCACCGGGCATCAGGGGCTGTTCTCGTGTCTCACCCACGGGAGCCTGTCCACTCCCTGCCCCTGGCTGTCACTGAGAGAGGCAGCTCCTGTCTGGGACTGCTCTGGGAGCTCACCCTCGCGATGGGGACGTCAGTCCGGGGAGTAGTCTGTCCTTGGTGGTGGCGGCGTGTGACACACGCAGTGACGTAGCTGTGTGTTACGTAGTGATCTGGAACCTGCTCAGCTCGCAGCAGGCCGGTGCCGAAGCTGAGAGCCTGCCGCAGCGATGCTAGCGTCTCCCTGTTGGCTTTTCAAACTGAGCTGGGTGTGAGCAGGAAAGGACTGAATTATTCTTTCCCTTCTGGAAGAGTGTTTTTGGTCAAGATGTTTCATAGGAGGTCTGGGCTGTTGAGCTGTTTATCATGGGTCTTCGGCAGAAATAAAGGTCTTTCTTCTCCATGGAGGAGAACTGAGGACTTTTCATTGGCACAAAATTGATTTGTAGTAGTGAAAAAGCAGGAAGGTTCGCAGTGAAGAGAACCCCACAGCGTGCTGAGAATAGGATGAGGTGGAGCAATGGCTGCAGACCTCACGTGTAGGGAAATTTGGGCTAGGAGGTCATCCGATGTTTGAGTGTTTCCTGTGCTTTTGCCCTGTATGGGAGGTTTCCTGGTGGGGAAATATGATTTATTAAGGCATTTGTGGTTTTTAAATGATGTAGAAATAGGTGGAAGTATTGAGAGAGACAGCAAGAGGCTTGCACTGGCAGTATCCTGGCCGTGTATGAGAAGATGTGGTGCTTCCAAGATGTCCAAGATCATGCTTTGTAAACACGATTGTGCCTGTGACATGTATGGTGATCTCCATTCCGCTTGTCCTGTCTCAGTTGCTTTATTTAGTACAATTCCTTTGGCAGGTACAACGTCATCTTTCCAAACTCTTCGACAACTTGGCCAAGATGAAATTCCAGCTGGACTCTGAGCAAAAGCCAACCAAGGTTGCCCTGGGAATGTACAGTAGAGAGGAGGAATACGTCAGCTTCAGTGAACCCTGTGACTGCAGCGGGCAGGTGAGAGGGAAAAACTGTCCGGTGGAGTGTGCTCTCCTTCCCCTTGTGTGGGCTTCTGTTGCCAAGACATCGTAGAGCTTCGCTACTCTTCCTTTATGCATGAGAAAGGCTGGAAGAGGTGGTGTGTAATTTAATTCCTGCTTACACCACAGCCCTTGGTCCCACTCCGGATAAATCTTCACTGAGGTGGGGCATAGGTGTCACAGTCCACAACGGGAGAAAGGGCTGGGGCCTTTTTCTAACCAGGTTTTTTTTATTTGAATTTTTCTAAGATGTTTTGAAGGTTAGTCTTAGAGCTTGTTATAAATATCCTCAGTCAGGGAGGGGATGCGGGTTGAAAACAGACTAAGATAATCCATAATACCTCTGCGTGGGTATCTTTTGAAAGAGAAGGCTTTTTTTCCTGTTTTCCAAATCTTCGTTCTTTCATAGGATCAGTTAAAGTATGAAACCTAAGAATCAAACTACTGCTCAGCTTATCTGTCCCCGTAGTTGCACCTTTCTCCATGGGCTATTATAGGAAGCTAAAGTACGTGGTACCAGCTGCTGAGCTCCCCAGTGGTGGAGCTTGCTGCGTTTAAACTACCTTCTCAGTGAGGGCTTTGCCTGTGAAATACCAAATTCAGCAGGAGTTGTGTTCCCAGCTTGGCGGCAGCTTTCTCCTGCTGCTGACAAACTGTGCCCTATGAGCGATTCTGTCGTGGCCTGGAGGCCACGAGCCGAACCAGATTACTCATCGGTGGAGTTCGTTTTGGTTTCTCCTGTAGCTGGAGTTCAAGAAAAATCTGCCTTGTATTCTTGGGATCTGTCAATAGATGCTAATCCTGCAGTACCAGAACTGGCTCAGTCCACCCAGTCTGAAGGAGACCATGAGGCTTGTTTCACCTGAGAGTTGAGATGCTTGTCCCATTACCCATCTTCACTAATTACCAAAGGCACTTAAGAAGAGCACATGCGTTACTGTGGTTTAATCTCTTCTGCAGGTTGAGATCTGGCTGAATCACGTACTAGACAGCATGAGGGCTACTGTGAGAGACGAGATGACGGAAGCCGTCATGGCTTATGAAGAGAAGCCGAGGGAACAGTGGCTATTTGACTACCCTGCCCAGGTATCTGCCACTGCTCCTCATCTTTGCTCAGGCTGACACGTGGGAAAGGCAGCTCTTGGCTTCCCCTTCAGTCCTGCCCTTCCCTTTTTTCAATAACAGCCTCTAGCTGTGGATGGGGACACTTCTGGGCTCCACTGTGCTGTCCAGGAGAGAGGAAGGATGAGTTGTCCTTTATCATGACAGTCTCTTCCAGGCTGAGCTCCATGGTCTTACTGGGGCTCCAGGGAGGATGCACTCTGGGTTGCAGAGCTCGGGGGCTTGGGCAGTGCCTGCTGCACCCCGTGTCCCGGGAAGTCTGTACACCCAGAGGAGCGAGAGGTACAGCAGGAAAACAAAGTGGCGAGGCCTAACAAGAGAAAAGAGCCCCTCAGATGCACCTCCAACGAGGTCTCCAACTCTTCCTCCTCTGCTGTGTCAGGCGTGTGAAAGGTGCTGATTTACTAATAAGTAGCTGCTAAATGTGTCAGCCTCTGATATGATGTTTTAAATGAATGTCACGGGGCAGATCCCTGTTGTCCTGTCTGCTGTGAGTACTGTATGAATAAATACTTAATTTCATGTCACGGATACTTCATCCTTGATCTCCCTGTGGATCAGACACTCTTGAACGTAAGGAAGCCCTGATGTTTTCCGTGATACTGAGCCAGCCTATTTCCCTAGGTGGCTCTTTCCTGCACCCAGATCTGGTGGACAACCGAGGTTGGGATTGCCTTTGCCAGGGTAGAGGAAGGCTACGAGAATGCGATGAAGGAGTATCACAAGAAGCAAGTGACGCAGCTGAACACCCTTGTTACCATGCTGATCGGGCAGCTCTCCAAGGGTGACCGGCAGAAAATCATGACCATTTGCACCATTGACGTGCACGCTCGGGACGTGGTGGCAAAGATGATAGCGCAGAAGGTTTGTGTTCGCAGCTCAGCGTGGTCCTGTGTTGGGCGTTGGAGTGGGGTTTCAGGAGTGACAGGCCAACCACAGGCCATTGCGGTCGCTGCCTGTCTCAGTGGGAGGTACATGACTAAATTTACTTCTACAGTGTTTGCAGCAGGGAGGCAGAAAGCCCCCGTAAGCCTGCAGTGCTGGTCTGTGTCATGGCCCGAGGGGCTTGATGTGCTTGCCACAGGTTCACACCAGGAGTGAGAGTGTGGCCCTGTGTCCTGTTGCCAAGGCACGTGTTGGTGGATGATGGTGTTGCGTTGGGAGGCTGCTGGATGCAGTCTCAGTTACGACTTTAGAAAGTAAGAAAAAGAATTGAGGCTTTTTTTTTTGTAGCCTCCTTGATCTGGTGTGGGGCCACGGGGGCTCCTCTGAGACTTCTTGTCCTGCACACCTCCCCCATGCTACTCCCCTGTCCTGGACACTGTGCCAAGTGTCCAGCCTTGCAGGTGGGGGGGAAGGTGCCCTGAGTGTGCTGGGCTGTAGCTTTATCCTCATCTGTGCCCTCTCAGAGGCAGCCAGGCTGCTCCGGGGGTCTCTGTCTTCAAGGCTCAGCTGGGCTCGGTGGTGCCTCGGCCCAGTTTGTGGGGAAGCTGGGCCTGCCTGCTGGTCGTGCAGAGAGCGCTGGCCATGGCTGTCCTTGTCCCCCTGTCCCCAGCCTGTTTCCCTCATGCTGTCTGTAGCCCATTCCCTCTCTAAACAGCCCCTGCTCCTTCTCTCGTCTGTTTGCATTATAAGAGCCTCTTGCTGCTTCCTGCTTCTTAAATCTCTTCTTCTGGAGTCTTTTTGTGCTTCTTTTTATCTCAGGTATTCACTTTTATCCTCTCCCACTAATTTGGTTCCTACCCTCTACTGATGGGCGATGGGGAGGTGGCATTTCTCACCACACTGCAGGGAGGTGACCTTCCTCACCACACTTGCCTTCGCCGTGAGGACCAGTCCATCCCCGATGAAAGCTTCATTGCAGTCACGGTTTCGGCAGCTGAGCTGTGTGTGCCTGGCGTCCCTGGCCTCCCCGTGATGGTGCTTGTGGGTGTGTTGCAGGTGGACAACGCACAGGCATTCATTTGGCTGTCACAGCTCCGGCACAGATGGTCGGATGAGGAACGGCACTGCTTTGCCAACATCTGTGATGCCCAGTTCCTGTACTCCTACGAATACCTTGGCAATACCCCTCGGCTTGTGATCACTCCACTGACCGACAGGTAAGTCCCTGGAAAACACCACCATAGCTGGGCTTTGCCACGCAGTTAAAGAGCTGGCAACCAAAGATGGATTCACTTTGGATGCCCACATCCCTCTTGTTCTTTCTGTGTGTCCCAGCAACCTGGTGGCAGAGCTCTCTCACCTGCTTTGTGATTTGGTGGTGGTACCTTCCGGGGTACCTGTGCCTCAGATCCCAGGGTGGGATTCAGCTCACAGATGAAGACACTCACTTGTGGGTCTCTGCCTGTGCACAAGATGTCCACAGCCCATAGATTTGGTGAGGCTAGAAAGCTTTCATCCCATCTTGAAGTAGACATTTACCACTTGGCTCAGTTGTCTCAATGGGGACACTAGGGTGACTTGAGATGCTCTGCATTGTCCCAGCTGACTTCCAGCTGACAATCCAGAAGACAATCCAGTGCAAGTCTTCTGTGGACCCCTTGTCATGTCTTTCCACCCTATTGTGACATTTGAGTAGCCAGGAGCATTTCAGATGGCTCTAGTCACCCATGTTAGTCAGCTGAGCCAAGCCCCCATGCATTATCAGGTTTTGTTGACCATATTGACTACAGCTCTGTGGCTTCTACAGGGAGTATAGACACCCGCATGGGGGCACCTCCCTGGTGTCCATCATCAGCGTGACAGAGAAGCTTTGGGGCTTGCTGCAGCGTTGAGTGGGGATCATTCATAGACCATCTGAGCAGGTTTCTGTCAGTCGTGGGCATGGCACCCTTTAGGCACTAGGAAGGCAAGCACTAGGAAGAGCACTAGGAAGGAAGAAGGCGGCCCAATATCAATGAGTGTTATGGGGATTCAGAGGAAGCACAACCTGGACGTGAAGAGGTTGGGCAGACCCCGGTGAAACACAAGTGTCTCTTGGAGAAGACACAGCTGGGCAGAGGTGGTGATTAATGCCCAAGAGGAGTTTCAGCTTAGACATGCACCCTGCTCATGTACAGCTTTTCAGAAGAAAGGCTCTCCTGAGTCCATTGCCCATGTGACATTTCTCTGTGACCTGTTGGACCAAGTCTCAGTTTCTCTCTCCTTTTTTCCTTCATCCTTCGCTGTGAAAGGTGTTACATCACCCTGACCCAGTCGCTGCATCTGACCATGAGTGGAGCACCTGCAGGCCCTGCAGGCACTGGCAAGACAGAGACTACGAAAGATCTGGGGCGAGCCCTGGGCATCATGGTGTACGTGTTTAACTGCTCCGAGCAAATGGACTACAAGGTACTACTGGTCCCACCTTGGCCGCGGTGCCATCACATGGGGCTAGGGATACTCGGGACCCCATGAAACCTGAAGGATGAGAGTAATCCAGCTGAGATCACTTTGATCCACCATCTCTCCTCAAATCCCTGCTACGTTCCTTTCTGCTGAACGCCTTTTTTTCCTCCCCCCTTTTCTCCTCTAAGACTTGCACAAGATGCTTCAGGAGGCAGAGGCCCGAACTGTCTCTCTCTGCCTTGTTACGCCTTTCCCTTCCCTTCTGGAGTTAGATTCCACGTGAAACGCTTCCAAAATTTTGGCCCATTCAGTTGAGACTGAGGCTGTGCTGATGCTTCAACCCTGGTGGTTTCTTCTTGGCGTGCTCGCAGGCTGACAGGACGTGGCATGGGAAGGGACCTGTCCTGGTTTTCTCGGGATCCTCTCCCAGAATAAGGCCAAAAAGTGCTGAACCCTCAGCCGCTGCAGAACGCTGAATCGTTAGGCTGAGTCTTGCTCTCTGCCGGTCTGGCACAGTACAGTGATTTTGGTAGCCTCGGATCATATTTTATTCAGATTATGGGCTCTCCCAGGAAGCGGGGCTGTCAGTAATTCAGCACAGGTGACCTTTAAATGAAACTAGTGCACAGATATATCGAGAAAGTGCAATTAGCAAATCAAGTGGCAAACTGTGCAGAGCTATAAATATTATAATTGAGTTGTGCCTGCTGTTTCCATGCACTTTTCTAAATACCCACAATAGACTGTAAATTGCTATAAATAAACAGGCTGGGAAATAAAATCCATTTTTTGCGGGTGTTGATTCCATTTGTGATTTTACTCTTGTAATTTTTTTTTTTTTCCAGTCTTGTGGGAATATTTACAAAGGCCTTTCCCAGACAGGAGCCTGGGGCTGTTTTGATGAATTTAACAGGATCTCAGTTGAGGTCCTTTCTGTGGTTGCTGTACAGGTAAGTGGAGAAACGCTCGTAAATAAATACAAACAAGGCAGGGCCATGCTGCAGCTTCAGGAGCGAGGGTAAATACGGAAAGCGCGTGTTGCTGGTTTCAGTTCTGTGTGTAGGCAGGTGAGGGATTATATCCCAAGATTAATCACATGAATATCACAGCACTGACAAATTGTAGCAGTGATGTGCTGCAAACATTTTTGTCACTTCTTTTCTTCCCCCAGTTACAGCATTTGTGTTGAGGCAATTCTTTATTATAGCATCTTTTCCCCGATCAGTATACGCCGCGGCTCTGTACCTATTCCTCTGGAGGAACACACTCGTGTCATTAATGTGCTGTGAGATAATTGCAGGCTGTCGTTTATGGAGGAGAGCTGCCTTGACTTACGGCTACTCAGCCTGCCATGTAGGGAATGATTTTCATGGAGGGGAAGGGTGGTGTTTGGGGCAGATCCGTGGCCTGCAGGACTTCTGGGGGTTACTTATTGCCCGCTGTCAGGCACAGGAGGTGTGTCATAGTCAACAAATAGCAATACATTCAAGATTAATTTTCTTAACGCTTACCTGTCACCGAGACCGTGCAGTCTTTTCTCCTTCCTTCTCTTTTCATATGGCTGTAGATTTAATTCCCGCGTCTGTGAAATGGCTTTGGAAGGTTTTCCCGGCCGAGGGGCGTAATTCCCAGGAGGAACATGTGCAGCCCTGTGGGTGCAGCGCGGTGCTGGGTGACACTTGGTAACTGGAACCGATCTGCAGCCCTTGCTTATCTGCTGGCTGAGGACACCCTGACAGCGCGGGGTTAAAGCTAGGAGAGGGCTGTTTGAGCTGTGCCCAGCTATGGTGTTCTCCCTGTGGAATGATTTCTCGTCTCCTCCGTAGTTTCACCGTTCAGTGCATTTTATTGGTGAGTCCCGTCCTTGGAGAAGGGCTGGAAAGGAGCCTGCCCTCCCCATCGTGCTAGAGAGGCCTGTTCTTGTGCTTACATATAATCTGGCACTTTGCCTCCTCCTTCCCTTCCTCTTACTGGCCCACGAGGAAACCTGGAAATATTTTTCGCAGGGGAAGGGACTGCAGGAGGAGAGGTGCTCCGTGCCCTGCCTGGTGGGAGAAGGCGGGGAGGGTTGCAGGTGTGGGTCCCCTCCAGCAGGGGCTGGAATCTGGGGCAGCCCAGGTATAGCCACGGGACAGCGGGATGAGTGCGGGCCCTGCTACCGCTTCTGGCCCTTGCTTTGAAGGAGAGCTGTGTCTGGATGTTGTTCAGATCCTAAATCTCACTGGTATCCTCTGAAAATGCCAGGCAAATCCAGCTACCAGGGGGATTTGAGCGGAGGGTGGGGGCTCAACTGCACCGTCCCGACCAAGACAGCTCTGACATGGGCAGAACTGAAAGTTTTGAGCCTTGGGGGACTTCAGCCTGAAAATGGAGGTGCCGAAGTATCCAAGTTCTTCTGGACCCAAGTGTCAGCTGAGTGCAGGTTTTAGGATCCCAGTGTCTGACTGAGGTGCTGAATTCTTCCCACACCCCCTTTGGGGCTTGGTATTGCAGAAAGAAAAGTCTAGAGCCCAGAAGTTCTCTCACTTTTTTAAATGTTTTGGTCAAAGACGTTGTTCTGAACCCCTCCGTGAACTCCACGTTCTTCTCATCTCTCTTTCACTCATAATTGGTACCTTATGTGACATCCCAAAGAAGCCCCAGGTGGGTACAGGAGCTTATGTACCGTTCCCTCTCAATTTCTCTTCCATCAGGTTCTAGTTTAAAGTTGTCATTGAAAAAAAGTCTTTGAGGATCTTAAAATAAAAAGGGAAGCTGAACAAAAGAAGCCCAGATATGACTCAACTGCTAATGATTCCCTCGCTCCTGGCTGGAGAAAGCAGCACGGCTGTCATTCCATCATCGTGTCTCCTGGCTGCTATTAGGAGTGTAACCATGGCGATGTTTAATTGGCTGTCTTAGTCATGCAGCTAATGTCGATATGGTTCCTTACAGAGAAAAATTCGATTAATTGCTTAACTTTAAGATGGCAAACAACAGTGAGGTTAGAGTAGTGAATACAGAGAGATTTTTCAGGGAGCTGTTTGCAAGAGGGTGATCGAGCTTTAATAAACTTGGAAGGTGAGGAGCGAGAAGAACAAAGCTGCAATCGGGCGGATATAAAACACAATACAATATTAGTGAGTGAAGGTGTCGGGGGAGGCCTTACAGCTGCTGCCTTGTCGTTGTGGTTTTGAATTAAGCATCTGATGTCCCAAAATCTTTAAAAGCGGTATCAAGTGATCAGTTTGCAATTGAGCTGAGGCCAAGTTTATTGGGAAATGCTGCTTCTTGTCCGGGCCTAGTCACGGAGCGGAACAGGCCTGGGAGGGTTGTGGGCCGCCATGGAGAGCGGTGGTGTGTGGGGAGAGGTGGCCATCGGTGGAGGGCGTTGGGGGCCGATGTGTCGCGCTCTGGGCACTGCGTTTGGGTGCTGTCTTGTGTGTTGTGGGTGCCCAAACAGCCCTGCACCTCATCTCGGGCCTCTGGCCTCCTGCTGGGCTGGGAAGTTGAGAGAGATGATTGAGCCTTTGGTGGTGTTTTTGCTGTGAGGTGTGCTGAGAAGCGTCCCACGGGTGATGTCAAAACTCAAGGCAAGACGCAGGCAGTTTTGGAGGCATTTCCTTCTCCTGAGCTGCTCTTCCTCACCTGGCTCCATCATTGTCTTAGGGAGCAACAGTGCAAATTCTTGCAACTCCTTTGCAGTTTGACTGCCCAGCATCTCTTTTCTGCTTTGTCAGAGTTTGATTGCGATGGGAGATTGATATTGCCAGGCGGATTTACTCCAAACAGTGTATAAAGCTTTATATGGTCAGTAAAAAACCACAACAAAACGGTGATAAGCGCCAGTTGTCATGGGGCCCAGTGTAAGGAAGGCAGCACTGTTGTCTGGTGTGTTTTTCATAACTGAACACCAATACGATAACGATTCCTAGGTGAAGAGCGTGCAGGATGCAATACGGGAGAAGAAGAAATCCTTCAATTTCCTTGGAGAAGACATTAAGTTAGTTCCCTCAGTAGGCATTTTCATCACCATGAACCCTGGCTATGCAGGGCGAACCGAGCTACCTGAGAATTTAAAAGCTCTCTTCAGGTGAGTCCCAGGTTTGTGACCTGTATTGTAAGACTGGCAGAAAGCGTCTTTTGGAACGTCCAGGCTTGACTTCCTTTCCTTGGGGAATTCGCTTGCACTGGGGAGTCACAGATAGTTTCTGCCTTGTGCAAGGAGCCTGGGAATGCCCAGGCAGGACACAGGAGCTGTGTCCCGTGCCATGGGAAAGGCGGCGCGTGACCTGGCGCAGAAGACTTGGGAGATAAAGCTGCAAATCCGCTGCCCCTAAGACCTGTAGTAAAGAAATGCTCGTTCTGCAATCTTTCCTTGCCTGTCTTTTTAGGCCATGTGCGATGGTTGTGCCAGACTTTGAGCTGATCTGCGAAATCATGTTGGTGGCCGAGGGGTTCATTGAGGCCCGGGCATTAGCCAGGAAGTTCATCACTCTGTACCAACTCTGCAAAGAGCTCCTGTCCAAGCAGGTGAGCCCACTTCTCTGGCTGGGGGGTTCAGTGAAACCTGTTTATCTCCAAAAGCAGCAGGAACACGGCACTCTACTGCTCACCTCCATGGCTAAAGCTTCACAGCTTTTATTTAATGACTGCATTTGCGCTAGCTGCCAGCAGAAGAGAAGATTCATGATCATCAGAGGAATAAAATTTTCAAACTGCTTTATTGGAGGATCATAGAATCTTAGAATGTGTTGGGTTGGAAGGGACCTCTAAAGGCCATCTAGTCCAACCCCCTGCAGTCAGCAGGGACATCTTCAACTGGATCAGGTTGCTCAGAGCCTCATCCAGCCTGGCCTTGAATGTCTCCAGGGATGGGGCCTCCACCCCTTCTCTGGGCAACCTGCGCCAGTGTCTCACCACCCTCAGTGGAAAGAACTTCTTCCTAATGTCTGACCTAAACCTGCCCTGCTCTACTTTAAACCATTGCCCCTCGTCCTGTCGCTACATGCCCTTGCAAACAGCCCCTCCCCAGGATCTGCAGGGACAAAAACACTTGACCAGCTACATTAATGGGAGAGATTTTTCAATGGTCTCAAATGACACCGCGTCTGGGGTAGTATTCAGTGACTCTTTGCTTTTCAGTCTCTGAGTTCCTATTGTTTCTCCTGCCTACAGGGGCTTTATGATGTCTGCCCCTCTCTAAATTCAGGCTAACAGTTCCCTGTCATGTCAGGTGTTGACCAGGTAGGGTCGCTTCCAGTGCAAAACTCTAATTAGTCAGATTTTTCCTTGTCATCGTTTGCATAGATCAAAGCTGGGCCCAGAGAAGAGCTGAATCAGGACTCCAGATGGAAAACCTGATCTTGGCTGTGCCAGCATGAGCCTGGGTGGGAGATGCCTTGTCACAGAAACTTTGTGCTGTGTGTCTTGGAGGCCTTGTTGGAAGCCGTGGCCTCCCACACAAAGCAGTCATCTGTCGAGCTGTGCTCTGGAGGGTGTTAACAGAGTAGAAATATAGAGACTTGTTTGTTGGCTTGAGAGTTCCTCTCATGCCTTTTTGTGATTCTTTTTCAGCAATGTGTTTACTGGCCCTTGCTTGGTGGGCTGCCTCTGAGACCAAACGTGCCTGGTAACTTTGTGGTGGGCAGGATGGAGAGACGTAGGTATCATCTGGGGCCTCATAATGGACTGACAAACCTTTCACCTTGGTCGCTCCTGCAGATCCCGGGGTCCGGCTGGCCTTGCTTTAGCTGCTTTATGATTCAGATGAAACAAATTGCTTAGGTCCCCGGAGTGCAAGTCCTCCTGCTGTCTTACTGCCAGCTCTGAGCCCACGTGGTGGTATGAACAGCTGAATTATTTGACTCTTTAATCCTGTCCCTGACGGGAATCTCACCTACTGAAATGGAAATCGGGTAACTCAGGCTGCTGGAGGTCTCTGGCCAAACTGCAAATGATAGATTTGGATATATTTCCATTGCTGACTTTTCTGGCAGTTTGGAGCTGCTGGTTCTTACCCCTGCATGGTGATGTACTGTCTAAGCTAAGCATGAACTGATCCCTCCTTTTTTTTTTTATTTTTCCCTGTGTAGGATCACTACGACTGGGGCTTGCGTGCAATCAAGTCTGTGCTAGTTGTTGCTGGCTCCCTCAAACGAGATGACCCAGAGCGACCTGAAGACCAGGTTCTAATGCGCTCGCTTCGTGACTTTAACATCCCCAAGATTGTGACCGATGATGTGCCGGTGTTTATGGGGCTGATTGGGGATCTTTTCCCTGCACTGGATGTGCCTCGGAAGCGTGACCTGAATTTTGAGTCATTTGTGAGGCAGGCTGTGCTGGACCTCCGTCTGCAGGCTGAGGACAACTTTGTGCTCAAGGTAAGACCGAACGATCTTCTTGGGTACCTACTCCACCGTCAAATCATTTGGGTTTTCTCAACCATCTTTGCTTCTACAAAGAGGGCTCTGCACAATATTCCCCTTGCAGGCAGGCCTTGATGGAGGACAGAATCAGCTACGCTGGCTCTGATGCAGTTGCACCTGCCCCTGCAGCCTTCACTGGTTTGGCCCCTGAGTTTACAGAGGAGCCAACTCTTGTAGGCTCATGAAAGTGTGTCCCTTGGAGAGCAGAGCCTCATCGGCTCATGGCTGCCGGATGTAAATGGTGCTGGAGGTTTGTCTGCAGGCTGAGGATTTCACCCATCATGGTTAGAGTGGCTAGACCAAACTCGGTGTCATCTTTCTAAAGAAGAGGCCTAATGTAGATCTGAACTTCAGTTTGTCATTTTTGTCTAAAATTTGGGAGTGTTTTTCCTCAGGTGGTGCAGCTGGAGGAGCTGCTGACAGTCCGGCACTCTGTTTTCGTGGTGGGTAACGCAGGCACGGGCAAGTCTCAGGTGATGAGATCCCTGAACAAGACGTACCAGATAATGAAGCGGCGTCCTGTCTGGACAGACCTCAACCCCAAGGCAGTCACCAACGATGAGCTTTTTGGCATCATTAATCCAGCAACAAGAGAGTGGAAAGATGGTAAATGTCTTTTCATGACTGAATCTGCAGGTAAAGAAGGATATTGTTAATGAACTTCCTGAGCAGCAGCAGGATGACTGGTTCTTTGTATGCAGGTCTGAAAGCCCAGGTGCTTGTCTGCTGCTCAGCCGTGGCAGAGTTTGTTGTTCAAAGGACGCATAGGATGTTTTAACTCTTAGGTCCTCAGCTGAGAAGTATAGCATAAACCTGCTTTATCCTATTGCCATAAGAATAATTATCATATCCATTAATACCAACCTTTACCAGTTCCTAAATGGGGCAGGCAGTTTTTCGGAGTTGGCTGGACGGGTGATGGAAGAGAGTTCCCTCCCGCCCTATGGTGTGCACTGGGGCCCCCGAAAATGTCCCATCCCCAGGTTTCCATAGCTGGTGGCACACACGCGGGAGCCTTACAGTGGTGTTTTTCCACTTAATATTGCTGCCCAGTCTCTGTAATACACCAGCATTTGCCAGTCTGTTGATCCTGATTGCTCCTGAGGAAAATAAGACGAGCATTTAAAACTTGCTGAAAGATTACAGAAATCTGGAGTGAAAATGTTTGGTTGTGACTAATACATAAAGGCAGCTTTGATTTACGTGAGCGGCTGGTTTGGGAGGTGTGGGGGAGGGAAGGGAAGATGTTGCCATAAATCACCCTTGGCCAGACATCTGCTGGGAGATGAGCTGCCCTCCACCTCCCCTGCCTCCCCCCACAGACCCCTCCTTGACCCCCTGCCCTGCTCCAGTGCCAGGGCTAACTTCTTTTTAATTGTAATTAGGGACCCTAAATCAAAGTGACAGAGGGAATTGCAGGATACAGCCTGAACTCTGCAGCCTGGCTGCAGCAGTGACTGCAGACCGAGGACTGCGGGTGGCACTGACCAGCAGGAGGGACATCTTACGGGTGGCTGTCCAGTGGCTTCTGGCCTGTAATGTTTTAAGGGAACTTGCAGGACTCCTTCCAGCGGTTTCAAGGCAGATATTTTCTGCATTAACCATTCCTGAAAATTTTGTTTCGTGTTGCCGAAGACTGGGAAGGCAGTCTTCACCAAAGCCTAACGAGATGATCCCTTACTCCTTTCATTATCAGGAGTTGAAAAGGTTAGATGTGTTAGGTGGTAAAAGGTCCCATAAGGGAGTCCTAAAAGTGTTGGTTGTAGAACCAAACCCTTCTTTTAAATCCCAAGGCTGCTCGGTGGTGTGGATGCACAAGGGCAGGAGAGAGGCACTTTTCCCTCCGCTGCTGTCATGGTGGGTAGAGGAAAGCATTGATGCTCTGAGACAGGAGCTGTTTCTGATCCTAATGATGTTGGAGCCGTTTCCAAGGTGTGTGTCCAACGTGTGAGGAACCGAGGTGAGGCAGAGCCAGTGCGGTGTTACTTTTTTTCACCCGATCTCAGAATCGGATACCTGTTTCAGGTGAGCTGTTCTGCATTTTTTGTGCACAAGCTTTGTCTTCAGACTTATAATCCCGCTGGCTCTTCCTGACCCGGAGCACAAAGCATTAGCTTGTCCTGGACAAAAACAAACAAACAAACAAAAAACCCCAAGAAAATAGTGTGCTTGTCACAATTCACCAGAAGAGAGGCTTTTTTTTTAATGTTTGCCTGATGTTTTTTCATGAAGCCTAGCGTCTCCCTGGGTATTTTCATGTGTAGAGGAGAGCAATAGTTTTGTGGCGTTTTCATTTGCTCTGCAGTACTGCTGCTCTGTTCCCAGCCGTCCTGCTCTTCTTAACATTCATTATTTACTCCCCTCGAGACGCTGTATCCTCTCTGTCTCCTTGATTTTACTGACATTTTGTTCTGTCATTCAGTGTCATTCTGTGCTTGTTCTCCCCTCAATCTCACTAAAGCCATGACCCAGCGTTTAATGCATCTTGATTTCCCTGATATACTTCGAGCCACAAAAAAACCTTTATAAGAATTTCCAAAGCATATTCAGATGGTTTTCTCTGCATTGTGTCATTCATGCCTTCTTCTGCCTCTCAGTATCTGCTCTTCACTTTTCTTATCCCTTATGATTCTCGGTGGGACTGAAGCGTGTGTAGAGGTCTGCAGTCATTTTAAGTGGTGCTAACTGGTAATGTTTTTTTTTTCTTCAAAGCAGACTTGACCCATATCGTGATATAATAGTATTTATGTACATGTGCATAGGGATTTGAATGCTTAAGAAGAAAGCCTTAATTCGGGTAACTTTTAGTAAGTTGCTGGAGAAAACTGGTAGAGCAGGTGGCAACTTCAGTGTTCATCAACATATTCCTGTCACCCTCCCAGGACTGTTTTCATCAATCATGCGAGAGCTGGCCAACATCACACATGATGGTCCCAAGTGGATGGTACTAGATGGAGATATTGATCCGATGTGGATTGAGTCTCTTAATACTGTGATGGATGATAATAAGGTAATGAATGTAAGTTACAGGGGCAAGTGTTCTGTGACTGCATGGCATTTGACCGCCTAGGAGAAATGCAGATGCTGAAATCACACCTCCTAGAATAATGCAGTTGTGTTTCTTCAGCTATACCAAACAATATTGCATAAAGAAAATGGTGCATGAGGGAAATTGCTCAAAGCATGTTTTCATCGGAAATTCCCTTTTCTGGAGAGTTGGGCTCATGAGTAACCTCAGATGTCCTGATCATAACTTCATGCCCGTTAAAAACAGAGTGGGGTCAGAGTCCTACACCTTTTCCCCACCGTAAGCGGGTGCTGTTTATTCTGGGTCATGGAAGAGAGAGGGATCGTTCTGCTACCTGCTAGAAATGAGCTGCTTCGCCTTGAGGCACTGGGCTGACAGCAACCGAGGTTTTTAGTGCAAAATGCTGAACGCTTTTCATTCCTGTTCCAGGGGAAGACGTTAATCTGTCTGTGTGTCTGTCTGCCGCGTGCAGGTGCTGACCCTGGCAAGCAACGAGAGAATCCCACTGAACCCAACGATGCGGCTGGTCTTTGAGATCAGCCACCTGCGCACAGCCACCCCCGCCACCGTGTCCAGAGCGGGTGAGTCCTGGCCTGAGCTTCATACTGGGATTTTGCATGGACCAAGTAGGATCTAGTGCCATTAACCAGTCCTCTGTTGGCCAACTTGGTTCCTGTTGAAGGTACCCAACCTGGGATCACAGCTGCCTTTGGTGGACAGGGTAGGTTCCCGAAACACATAGACAAACTGAGGATCCTGACCCCAAATCCATCTATGGAGCCATCATCATCTTGGAGATTTACCCAGAGCTCTCTGTTGATGGATGTTCATGGCTTTGGCATTGCTGAGAGAGTGCTGCTGCTGTGCAAAGCCCTGTATGGACCTGATGAGGAGAGGGATAGTCCCTGTCCCACAGAGCTTCTGATCTTCTGGAGAAGTGCATGAAGCATGGGAGAAAGGAATGAAGGTGTCCCCTAGTTTTACACGTGGGGAAATGGAGCCCAGAGCAATAACGTGACTCAGGCCAGACCATATTCTGAATTTGGGGCAGCGTCAGGAAAGGTGTTCTGGTTTCCTAAGTCTCTTGACTGTTAATGTTTCTATGCCGCAGAGGGGCAGGAGGAGGGGGTAGGTAGTGGGGCACCCAGGCGTATTTGACAGAGTTTTAGTTATGTGAAAATAGATGAGAAATTCTGCTGGAGGAAAGGAATAGTCTCTGCTGTGTCCTTACTGTATGTTCTCTCTTATCCTGGGCCTAAAGGGATCCTGTACATCAACCCGTCGGATCTGGGCTGGAATCCCCCAGTGAGCAGCTGGATTGACAGGCGAGAGATCCAGTCCGAAAGAGCCAACCTGACCATTTTGTTTGATAAGTACCTGCCAATTTGCCTGGACACCCTCAGAACAAGGTACCTGTCTCAAGAGTGTTTGTATCTCCGCTGGCAGGGGCAGGGGGACACTCGCCGCTTTCCAGACCAGCTGTGCTGTGCTGGGGTTGTGCTGCACGTGGCTTGGGTGGCTGGTTTCCTCCTTGCCCCTGAGAGCCCTGAACATCACTGGCTTAAGCTCAGAGAAACAATGGGGCAAGGTGGGGCAGCTGACGTTCCTGCCCGTCCTTCGTCGGTCAGATCTGGTTTTCATCTGATTTTGATTTGATTGTTCCTGTACTACTTCTACCAGTTCTGTATCTCTTGGAAGGTAAATCCAAGAGGTCCTAAAGAGGAAGCTTTTCAGTGTCCTGATGTGTCAGGCTGGACCCGAGTCCAGTCCACAAGTTATCTTTCAGTAGAGCAGATTTCAGACCACTGCTGAAGGAAAGTTTTCAGTATGCAGCATGGAAGGTGGAGAGAGCAGATCCTCTTTTTTCTTCTCCCCACTGCTTTTCCCACCCCTCAGTGATGAGAAGGAAGTTGGTGTTTGTGGGAGAGTGTGGGATTGCTTCACAGGCAGTTCTCTCTTGAATTTCTTTCCTGTTGCATTTGAACAAAATGAAGTCAGTCTGTGCGGACATCCAGCCTGGGCGTGTTTCATGGTTGGACACCAGTCCAATGAACATGAAGAACTTGGATATTTGGAAGAGCCATGGTGCTTCTTAGCTTGAGTTATCTTCAAAGCCTCCAGAGAAGCCACATGTTTCTTGCTTATCATCATGGGAGATGGATCCCTTACTCATACTGTGGTGAGGACTGGCCAAAGTAGAGTCCCAACAAACATGAGTAAGGGAGCTGCTCCCATCCTTGGCTTGTTTCCTATAGTTGCACCTTCATTTAAATAAATAAATAAATAAATAAATCAGCGTGCAATTAAGCATGAGAGTTGTCAGCGACAATGGGGATGTGTCGGAAGGGGTGGAATTAGTGAAAGCAGTGGTCTTTGGAAATAGGAGTTAGGCGTCTTCCTAGGGAGCTGCTCCCTGGGGAACCAAGCTGGTTACAGCTGTTGGCAGCAAAGTCCATTGGACATTTCCCACTCCGTTTGCTGAACATTGTGTCAGACCGTGAAATCCACAGGATTAGCTACAGGCAGCCCTGAGCTGAGTATTTTGGTAGCTTACTTAATTCAAAAATTGTAGAACCAACCTTTCAAATAGCTATAATTACTTTATGGAGGACTTCAGTGCTGCTACAATATTAGTTTGGAATTCTGTAAGTGTAGCTTAAATGAATGTAAAATGGCAAGATGAAAGGGCTTATTTTATTACTCCTCTATTTGACCGCTTTTGAACTCATCGTGTTCACAGGAAATCATTGCCTTTAGCAAGTCTTCCATTTTACTTCTTTCAAGAGGATCAAAGTTTTAAAATGCTTGAAACTTCTGATTACTGTTATTACTTGTATATGTGCCGGTGCCAGCAGGTCCGGGGGAGAGAACGGGTGTTCTCTTTATTGCTGTCCCCAGGAATAAGACACGCAGTGCTGACGAGTAAAATGCTAATACTCCGAAAAAGCATTTCTAGGCTTGTCTTCCTGGGCTGTGAGTGGCTGTGTTGCTGGACCCAATTATATTTCCTGTGCTTTCAATTTCCATCCCTTAGGTTTAAGAAGATTATTCCCATTCCTGAGCAGAGTATGGTTCAGATGCTGTGCTACCTCCTCGAATGCCTCCTGACGGAGGAGAACACGCCTCCCGACTGCCCCAAGGAGCTTTATGAACTTTACTTTGTCTTTGCTGCCATCTGGGCCTTTGGTGGATCGATGTTTCAAGACCAGGTAAGAAGGAAGATGCTGCTTCAGCATCTTTTATACAGGCTTTTTTTGGGGGGGGGGTTGGGTTTTTTTTTAATACTTTCCAAAACATAGTGCTATATCAGTAATGCTGTTTTCCTGGGGCTCTCGTATAGGTGATAATAAACTACAAACCTGAACCCCACAATTCCTTTTGCGAAAGACCTCGTTATCCAGGGTGTAACACCAGAGGAGAACGGCTGAGGAGTCGAGTGACAAAGGCGAAGGGATGTTTGCTTATGCAGACACATCTCACTGGGGAGAAACATGAGGTTAATTTATAGAGGACTGTGGATGTGCATAATGTGATCAAATTAAGACTGACTTACCAGATAAATACATCAGTGGAGCCGCCTTTCAGCCATCTGACTGCACAGGTAGACACAAAGCGGCCGGTGCTTTGTCCCCACCTGGCTTTTATTAAACATAGGTGGATGTCAAGAACTGACTGTCCTCAGTTCTGATAGAAGTACAGAAGAAAGAGGGGTGGTCAGCAGGGCAGGGTGGGCTTTGGGGACTATGCGCTTCCGCTTAAGCGGGAGAAGACAGTGGTTCTGCTCTTGAAATACTCTTTGCTGGCGAGGTTGAGGTTGATGGTTGTAGGCGCTCAGCTCCACCTCCCCTGCGGGCAGCCAGCCAGGTCTCTGGCTTGAGCTGCTGGGCCCAGTCAAGCTGCCGGTGGGTGGATGTCCACACCCGAGACTGTAGTGCTGGAGGGCACGATCTGGAGATGAAGGTCTTCTTGGCCCAGGAGGACTAATCAGACCATGGTTCGCTAGTGGTGTCTCTGGCATTCAAAGTTTGCTCATGTCCGAGAGGCAGAGGAAGACAGGGCACTGCTCTCCATGCTGCTTCCCGCAATACATCTATCCTATGGATTAATTGCAGCTGTCAGCCTCTGAACCATCAGCTCGCAATAGACAAGGTGGGTGTAATCTCTTGAGTGGTGATATTATTATCAGACAGTTTTCTCAAGGTCAGCGTTTGATACTGCACGTTTTCAGCCCCCTGAAAGGTCCAGGCCCTTAAAACACGGGAGAAGCACAGACATTTCCAGCTGGGCTGAAACAGCTGCTTTGGTGGGAGCTGGAGCACATGAACAGGGATTTTAGGAAGGATCTTCTCCACACTTGCCTGGGGGAAGCATGGTTGTGCTGCCTCCAACCTCCGTCTCTCTCCCCGACTTCTTAGACACGGGAGAGAAGAAATGGACGTTCCCTTTTGCCCCAGTTCTGCCCCATCTCCTGTCTGCATGGCTCAGCTCGGCACAGCAGGGCTGTCTCTTGATTTCCAAGTAATTGGAAAAGCTGCTGGTGTTTTGCAACTTCCAACTGTTGTCAGTAATAATGGTCAAGAAGACAGCGGGCTGCGTGTCAGCCCTGCTGCCAACGCTGCCGACATTGGGGCCACCCTTGGCTCCCTTCCATGGTTCCATGCCCATGCTTGCAGGACGGCGTTCCACTCTCTGTCAGCATTGCCGTTTCCAGATTGATGGCTGTGCAAGCTGGAGATTTTTAATGTGACTGGTTCGAAGGCAGGCAGGAGAAACCTGAGGCGCTTGTCGAGGGATCTAAGAGCACGCGTGGCACCTGAAGGCCTAGATTTTGCGTACCAGGTTTTCAGCAGGTGGCACAGGGAGCACTGCGAGCGTACCTCATCCTCAGGTCTAAAGCATGTCGTCCTGATCTGTGGGTCTGCCCAGAGACAGCGCAGCGCTGTCGAGGGCTTTTTCTGGTCCCTATTGGGCTTGTTTCAAGCTCTGTGTGATCTGGAGTATGTGAGAGGTCTCTCCATGGACCTGGCACTAGAGGTCCTTCCCCAGCCGGGGTGGAGGCACTGCTGTTCTCAGAGGCTGCTCAAGTGCTCTCTGAGGTCTCTTCGTGTTGTGCCTCAATGCTAGACCAGCAACGTCCGCTGGGCTCTTCAGGTTTGCTTCACGCCAAGGAGCAGATGCTTTGGAAAGCGATAAACAACACAGCTTGGTGCTGATCTGGTGCCGTCATACCTCGTGGCCATTGCATGACCTGCGCGAGGCTAGTTCTCTTGATCTCTGTGAAGAACTTAACTTCCATTTTCTATGTGCCGGCTGGGAAATACTCAGCCGTAGTGTTGTCAGTGCAGGATGACTTAAAAAAAACCCAACCCAGCAAATGCTGGGGAGCAGTGCCTGTCCTTGCTTCAGCAGTACAAGCCGCTGTCTGATTACAGGAGCCTACAGCTCCTCGAGCAAGTCACGTGGCAGATGGGCCCCGCATCCCCCGTGCCGTAGCAGAGTCCGTCCCCAGCGTAGTGGGCTTGGCTGCCCGAGGAGCGCTGGCTGTGCGGGCTGTGGTGGCCGGGGGCAGCGGGCACAGGCTGTGCAGGCTGCAGGAGGAGCTGCCCGGCCACAGCATCCCGCTGGGAGGGCCGACTCTGAGGCCGGACTGCGTTGCCTCTCATGATGCTCTGTAAATGTCAGAGCTGGGAGTGCGAGGATCCGGCAGTCCGAGCGAGGGGAAGCCTGATGAAAAATGATCCAATATAAAATCTGTTTATTGCTCTTCATTGAAGGTGCCCTTCGTGCTGACCTTTTGCTGCCAAAATGTCAGGAGAAACAGTCTGGAAGGCTTCCCGCTACTCTGCGATTGTTGGTGGGTAGCGGGGCCCCTGTATAAAAACAGATGATAGATTTGCCATTTCCAGGCTCTGAAATTAGCGGAAATCCATCTGGGGTTTTTATTAAGGCAGCAGTCTGAATTCGACGCCGCTCTGGCAATAGAGCCAGGGCTGGAGCGGCTCCATGGAACTGCTGGGTTCGGGCGGGCTGGCAGCCCATCGCAGTGCAGCTGCAGGCAGTTTGCATCGCAGGGGTGAGGGCACCCTTGTGAGAAAGCTTTTAGCAGCGATGCACATCCCTCGCCACCGCAGGCGACTCTGCTGCCGGCACCGAGGAGTTATACCGACAGGAGAACGGAGAATTACAGTTATTCTGCCTCTCTGAATAGCACGAGACTGCAAAATCGGGGATTCTAATGATGTGTTTTTTTCAAATCCTCTGGTCTTTTGATGGATGGTGACTCAGGAGACTTTACAGAGGACACTCGGTTCGGTTCAGCTTGAAACCCCGGGTTCCTGATGGAGGCTTAGCAGCCGATGGGCAACGTGTTTGTCCCTTCTGGCCTGGGAAAGCACATCGAATGGCTGAGGGGAGGAGACCAGCAGAAGCCCAAGGAAGAAACCATGCTGTTAAGACTGGCTAAATTATGTATCTGGTATTTCACAGATGTGTTTTTAACAGGACTTTTCTCCTCCTTCCCCTGCCCACTTCTCCCCCATGGCAGAAGCCTGTAGTCCCTGTTGGCTGCGTGGGAAGCGTTCAGGCAGAGGGACTGGTCCAATGTCATACAGGAGAACTGGGGCAGGGGAGGGGACTAAGCACATTTTGCAAGTCCTGACCCAGCACCCAAAGCAAAACTGTCACCCCAGCTCCTGAAAAAATTCAGATGCTCCAAAATCTTTGTGCGTAGAAAGATATAATGGGGAACGTCAAGAAAGGGGGTGCTTCCAGGGCGATACGGCAGTGCAGAAACACAGTAGAGCAAAACGGGCACGGTCACAGGATCATAGAATCATTTAGGTTGGAAAAGACCTTTAAGATCATCGAGTCCGACCGTAAACCTAGCACTGCCAAGTCCACCACTAAACCATATCTCCAAGCACAATGTCTACCCGGCTTTTAAACACCTCCAGGGATGGTGACTCAAGCGCTTCCCTGGGCAGCCTGTTCCAGTGCTTAATAACCCTTTCAGTGTAAAAATTTTTCCTAATATCCGTCCTAAACCTCCCCTGGCACAACTTGAGGTCGTTTCCTCTTGTCCCATCGCCTGTTCCTTGGGAGAAGAGACCAACCCCCCCTGGCTACCCCCTCCTTTCAGGTGGTTGTAGAGAGCGAGAAGGTCTCCCCTCAGCCTCCTCTTCTCCAGGCTGAACACCCCCAGCTCCCTCAGCCGCTCCTCACAGGACTTGTGCTCCAGACCCCTCACCATCTCCGTCGCCCTTCTCTGGACACGCTCCAGCCCCTCAGTGTCTTGCAGTGAGGGGCCCAAAAGTGGACACAGCCCTTGAGGTGGGGCCTCACCAGTGCCCAGCACAGGGGGACCATCACTGCCTCAGTCCTGCCAGGTCCCTCACTGGTGCTTTGATACACTGGTGTCTGCAATGCTGCTTCTCCAAAACATTGTGGCTTGAAAAGAGGCCAGAAGACAACAACTAAGTATTAATAGAGAGGTGTGATTTATAAGGAAAGGCTTTAGTATGCATCCTTTGACTAACCATGACCGCAGATGTAGACGGATGTTGTGTCCTTGTCTGTTGGAAGAAGTAGGCACCAAGAATCAATCAAGCAGCCTGTTTAGTCATGGGCACGTATTTCTCTTTTTCAAATTGATCCATCTATCTCATCTCAGACACAGCAAGAGTGATCAACACAGAGGATGAATTATTTAGATGAATAAATAGGAGTGATGAGAAGAAATGAAGAAAATGAAGAAAATGAAAAATTAGGCTTAATAATAGGAAAAAGGGTAACATCGTTATGCTGTGGAATATATTTTAAGGACCAGTCCTGCACCAGTGGACTGGGATGGATAACACTCTCCATCACTAATGAATTTGTCCAGATGAGCGTATTTTCTCCACTTTTTGTTTTGCAGCTTGTGGACTACAGAGTGGAGTTCAGCAAGTGGTGGGTGGCAGAATTCAAGACTATCAAGTTTCCCTCTCAGGGCACAGTCTTTGACTTTTACATCGATCCAGAAACGAAGAAGTTTGAGCCTTGGTCTAAACTTATTCCTCAGTTTGAATTTGATCCAGAAATGCCATTACAGGTACGTGAACCTTGCGTGCTTTTTGTCCAGGAGGAATACGTGCATTTTAGTGACTGTACGCGGGCATTTCAGTGAAGTCTCGTTAAAGGTCAAGCACTTAATAAGGATGGCGTTTTTCATGAGGCACAACTTAATTACCCATCTTTCTTTACTGTGCTTTGGCTGTGGAGACACATCCTCCATCCGGCTCCCAAATAGGAGCGATGTACACGAGGGACAGGCTCAGAACCGCCCCAGTGTCCCAGGAGCTGGTGTGCCCTGGCTGCAGGATTTGGCCTGCAGAGAGAAGCGGGATATGAGACGATGTAGTGACAAAGCCCCCGAGGCAGCATGTCGTCATTCTGCATGGCTGAAAATAGAGATGTTTTTATGATTTGGGCAAAAAATGAGATTTTCTTCAGGTAGTGAATTGTGTTTGCCAGCTACGCTTGTCTTTCCTTTTAGGAGTGCCACAGTGAGCAGATGACTTGTAAAAATTGCTACTGTTTTAGCAAAATGTGTTTGTGGGGAGCTCCAGATGCTGCTCCCAGCATCCAGCTGTCAAGGTTTCATCTGTGCAGACAGTTTGATTTTAATGGTTGGCAGCAGCGTGTCGTTCCCTTCCTAGTGCAATCTAGAAACTGGGATCACCTTATCATTCCTGGCTCTCCCAATTCTGCTTCTCCCCAGCACATGGCTGCGGGGCTGTGGCAGGGATGGGGACAGTTACCTCCTCCTTATGCCCCTCTCAGGCTTGCCTCGTGCCCACCGCTGAGACAGTCCGTGTGCGGTACTTCATGGACAGGCTCCTGGAGCGCCAGCGGCCGGTGATGCTGGTGGGCAATGCCGGCACAGGGAAGTCTGTGCTGGTGGGGGACAAGCTCTCCTCGCTGGACACGGACACTTATGTGGTGAAGAAGGTCCCATTCAACTACTACACCACCTCTGCCATGCTGCAAGGTAAGTCCAGAGGAGGCTACAAAGATGCTCAGGGGACTGGAGCACCCCTCTGCTGAGGAAAGGCTGAGAGCCCTGGGGCTGTTCAGCCTGGGGAAGAGCAGGCTGAGAGGAGACCTCATCAATGCTCAGCAATAGCTGAAGGGTGGGTGTCAGGAGGATGGGGCCAGGCTCTTTTCAGTGGTGCCCAGTGACAGGACGAGGGGCAACAGGCACAAACTGGAACACGGGAAATTCCGTCTCAACATGAGGAGGAACTTCTTTGCTGTGAGGGTGGCAGAGCCCTGGCACAGGCTGCCCCGAGAGGTGGTGGAGTCTCCGTCTCTGGAGACATTCCAAACCCGCCTGGAGGCGTTCCTGTGCCACCTGCTGTGGGTGACCCTGCTCTGGCAGGGGGCTGGACTGGGTGATCTCCAGAGGTCCCTTCCAACCCCCACCATTCTGTGGTTCTGTAAGGTGGTGGCTGAGCCACAGGACTTCTGTCTGGTGGGTTTCTGAATTCCTGGGGCGTCCATTGGGATTTGGAGTGGGGCGTGCACTGTGGCGCTTGGGGGAAGACCCATGTGGGCCTGCACCGACACCCGCAGACTCTTAGATCCCACTGTGAAGCTCTCAGGTCAGTAGACCCCAGGTTTTGGGGAAGATAATATTTTGCAACATGAGGATTTGAATTCTGAAGGCCGTGACTCTGGCTCAGGGCTGTGCCAAAGCACATGCTTCAATCTGCTGCTGTTCTGTACAGCACGCAGCTCCTACGTGACTTGAGGTGCGCCTTTAGTACGCTCGAATTTAAGCCCACGCTGAATAGGATGGCTTTCTTGGCTAGGAGCCAAACTGTCCTCGGGGTGCAATGACAGGAATTGCATCCCAATTAGCAGTGAGGCTGATGCTAATGGATGTGTGCAGGCTGTAAGCTGGGGCGGCTGGTTCCTGGCGCTGTCCTCCGTGTCCTGCCGCAGCCCCATGTGCTCCCATGGAGCCTCCCCAGGGGCCACGGGGCTTGCTGACCCTGCAGGGCTCAGAGACCCAGGGAACTGCTGGCCCTGGGGAAGTCCAGAAGAATATCAGTGAAAAATGAAGTTTGAGACCAAGATGAGGTCAGTTTTGCTGTGTGGTCTCTTCAGAGACAAAGAGAAAGGAGGGAATTATGGAAAAGTGGCTGATTTTGGAATGGTATTTTCACTGTGAGTTGACCTAAAGAGAGATAAAATACTTTTTTGCATTTATTTATTAACCAGGAATGAAACAACCTGGTTGGTTTTGAATTGAGTAACAGCTGCGGGTCACTGTAAAACAAAATGCTTCCTTGGTTTGGCCCAAATGTGCTGAAATCCTCTTCCTCCCCCCCCGCGACATGGGACTACTCTCTGTGAAGCACTGGTGAGACCAAGGATTTAACCTTCACCCCCTGGCTTGCTCCTGGACACACAGTGCCGGGTGAGGACGCGCTCGCAGCCCAGATCGATGCCGAAGGCAGTCCATGGCTTCCTCCGTGCTCTGCCAGGCTCCCAGTGTGGCAAACATTTTAAGAGAGGTGTCGGAGCTTAAAATTGCACTCTGGGACTGATCTGCCGGCAGGGAGGTGACAGCAGAGGCTCAGCCCACGCCCTGTAACCCGGGGCCGTGTTGCGGGGCCAATGTCGGAGCTTTCTGCAGCAGGTTTGAGGAGTTTCTGTGCCTGCAGGTGCCGTCCCTCCCAGGGTTTGCTGCCTGCGCCGCCCTGTGCCTCTCCCCACAGCGCGAATGCAAATTATTTGGGTTACATGGCCTTCAAGCAAAAAAACGGGTAATATCTCGCCTTTTGGCCAGGCTTGCAGCCCTGAGCAGTGTGATGGCTATAACCCCCCTTTTCCCCTTCCTGGTGCCTCTTCTCCTTTTCCGCTCGTGCGGGGTCTCTGTGAAACGCTCTTGAGCTGGTAAATGGGCTGGTCAGTCTGGCTGTGCACCCAGCTGGGGGAAAATGTGCTCATTTATCTCCAGCCGATGGGGCGGGCGGGTGCGGGCGTTGAGATTTACGCAGGCAGACCTGGCAGCGCATCCCTCCTTACTCTGGCTGTGAGCTACGGGCTGAGACGGCGACTTTCTTCCCCTGCAGAGAGGAGCAAGTCATCTTGCGCGTGGATGAAGATGTGGCTGTGAGATTTGCATTGGGAAGCGTGATTTATACGTCTTGGCCTAGTTCCCTACTGCTCATTTTTTAGAGTTAATTTGTCCCTTTTTGTGTAGTTTGTCAGCTGGCTGCTTTTTTTTCCCCAGCAGGCACCTCTTTAAATTTGTAAAACATGGCTACAGAGCAGCTTGGGAATTTATTTTTTTTATTATTTTTTTTTTACTTAAAAAAAGAGTCTAACTTGAAAGCCAGCAATTTCTTAGCCAAGGTGCCTGTTGGTGGCAGAGATTTATGAGGTACAGAGTGTGCACCCTTGAGGGGAAGCACAGGTATGGGGTTCAAACCACCCTCGCAGCCCCCGTGGCTTACAGAATCACAGAATGGTGTGGGCTGGAAGGGGCCTCTGGAGATCACCCAGTCCAACCCCCTGCCAGAGCAGGGTCACCCACAGCAGGTGGCACAGGAACGCCTCCAGGCGGGTTTGGAATGTCTCCAGAGTCGGAGACTCCCCCACCTCTCGGGGCAGCCTGTGCCAGGGCTCTGCCACCCTCACAGCAAAGAAGTTCCTCCTCCTGTTTAGGTGGAACTTCCTATGGTCAAGTTTGTGCCCGTTACCCCTTGTCCTGTCCCTGGGCACCACTGAAAAGAGCCTGGCCCCATCCTCCTGACACCCCCCCTTTCAGTATTGATAAGCGTTGATAAGATCCCCCCTCAGGCGTCTTTTTTCCAGACTAAAAAGTCCCAAATCTCTCAGCCCTTCTCTCTTACGAGGAAAGGCTGAGGGACTTGCGTCTTTTTAGTCTGGAAAAAAGACGACTGTGGGGGGGATCTTATCAATGCTTATAAATATTGCTTATAAACGTGGTTATATATATATTTTTTATATATATATATATATTCTTATAAACATGGCATTACAGAAATGCCATGTACATAGGGGCTGAAAGGAGTTAGACACCCACGTTGCACAAGCCTGGGCCAGTTTGCGGATTTTCTTTGCTGTATTGTGACCGAACGCCGCTTTCTGTGGCATTGGTTGTGCTGCGAGCCCAATGCCCTGGGCCTCTGGTCCGCTGCTCTCTCTGCTTCGGGCCCTCTGGGCCCCCTGCCCCTCCGTCAGCTGCAGCCCTGCCTTCTGTCACTCAGCACCTTCCCACTCCTGATCTCCCTTGAGAGAATTGCAATAAATATTGGGGTTTTTTTTTGGTTTTGGGTTTTTTTTCCCCCGCCTTGATCACCAGCCAGCAGGCGAGAGGAGCCGTACTTGCAGAGTCTCGTTATCGCAGAGTCTCGTTATCGGTGACTCTTTCTTTCAGGTGCTAATTTGCGTACGGGAGGATCGCAGAGACTCCGACCCTTTATTGTTATTATGAGATGCAGCTTTGAATTAAAATGCAACTTTCACGAACACGTCGCTTGATCCCCAGTAATTGCGTTTCAGTGTGATGAATCTCCTGCATACTTGTTTAACCTCAAAAAGGGCTGATTTTATATGTTAATTAAGGACTAATTAAATTTAAATTAAATGCTTATTTGAAACACTTAATTTAACTTGCTACCAGAAATTTCAAATATTGTGGTTTCATTGAAGGGGGAGAGAGACTCCCACTGAGGAAAGATTCATCATTTTTCGTAGCACAATTCATTCCGTTGTGCAGCGACTGTCTCTGACAAGAACTCAGCTGAATTTGGAGTAGTGGGAAAGACAAGCTGTCTGCGGTGCACCGAAGCAGTAAAAAAAAACCGAAACGGTGTTGTAAAAGATTTGTGGTCTGAAAAAAAACCCAGGATATAAATCCTTCCTTAATAACTTTCGCACATGATAATGAATGGCTTAAGTGTACGTTTCCACAAGGAGATTTTTATAAAAGTTCCCAGCCCCATTTACATTTGCCGCTCTTCCCTAATTACAAAGAATCGTTATTTCCCGTGCTGCTCTACAGCATATTATAGCTCTGGTGACAACCCAAAAACTGCGTAAATTAAACAAATTCTGCCTCCGGGGAAGCATGAGCCTGAGGACGCTCTCCCAGTAAGCCCAGGGCAGAAACCCACCGCAGGCCTGGGCAGAGAAGAGCTGCTGCTGTTCGCTTTGCCTCTCGCCGGGTCCCTAAAGGTTGCTTGGGCTGCGATCAAAGGAATCAATAACCTATAAAACATGGTGTGCAGCAACGTGGGGTGATTTTTATGAAATATCAGTCCAGCGTTCTAAATATTCCCCGCGTTTTATCACCTAGAGCGACACATAACCTCAGCCTTCTGCTGAAACAAATGAAAATCTTGCAAAGGTTTGAAATGGGAAACTTTTCTCTCCATGCTTTGCCTTGCTCGTGCGTGACGCTACGTAAAACGAGGCGGTAATTTGGCGGCTGGTGTTGGAAATGAGTCTTGTCGCATTATCCGGAGGTTTGGGTAACGCTGGGGAGGGGATCAGGGAACTTTGGTGCATTTAAATAAAAAACATCATTTTGATTGTTCGGAAAGCGTGCAGGAATTTGGCCCTGAAATCACCTATATCTTTTGTCTAACAGAGGTAAAAAAAGGCACTTAAATTTACAAAATCAGCTTTGCTCACGGGCTTCTGTGCCCACAGCGTCTCCCTCCTTCCTTCCCGGTGCCCAGCCGCTCCTGCCCGCGTGTCGCGGGGGACGGTCACCACTCTCTTGTGCGGATCAGAATAACCTCAGCAAGCAAGATTTAGTTTAAAAAAGTTATGCAGAAGGGATTCAAAACACTTCATCTTGTATGAAAAGCTTTCGTTTCCTCTGAAGTAGACCTGTTTTGTAGCAGAGTGTTAGTTTGCCTTATTTTGTTTGAAATGAGGTGTTGAGAGCTCTCCGATTCGGGTTGAGTCCAAATGAAAAGCTTCCCAAGGGTCCCTGCCAGCCCCCTGCAGGGCTCTTGTTTGCCCTGTGGCCACAGCTCAGGGATGGCCACTGTCCTGCCGGAGCAGCATCCTGTGCCGAGGCCAACTCTTCCTCCCCAAAATGCAATAAAGAGCCCAGATGCAGCTGGAGGGGGACGGGGGCTGCAGGAGGGGCCTGTCCTGCGCACAGCTCAGCTCCTCCCAGTAGCTA
The DNA here is from genome assembly GCF_963924245.1 of Chroicocephalus ridibundus. Taxonomy (NCBI): domain Eukaryota; kingdom Metazoa; phylum Chordata; class Aves; order Charadriiformes; family Laridae; genus Chroicocephalus; species Chroicocephalus ridibundus. The sequence goes on along the minus strand of NC_086297.1, from coordinate 14,370,735 downwards.
CACACAGCACGGCATCCAGCTGGGTTGAGAAATCATTTTTGTTTTGCAGCAATGACCCCCCCAGTAGCTTAGCGTTGCATCTCTGCCTCCATACAGGTGTGCTTGAGAAGCCTCTGGATAAAAAGGCCGGGAGAAATTATGGCCCTCCGGGTACTAAGAAGCTGATCTACTTCATCGACGACCTGAACATGCCTGAGGTGGACGCCTACGGCACGGTGCAGCCCCACACGCTGATCAGGCAGCACCTGGACTATGGCCACTGGTAGGAGGCTGCTCGGGCTTGGTCATCCCAGACCTTTTTGCTCAGCTGCAGGGCTGGGGACGGGGTTTGAGAGGAGGTGAATCATAGAGTCATAGAATGTGTTGGGTTGGAAGGGACCTCTAAAGGCCATCTAGTCCAACCCCCTGCAGTCAGCAGGGACATCTTCAGCTGGATCAGGTTGCTCAGAGCCTCATCCAGCCTGGCCTTGAATGTCTCCAGGGATGGGGCCTCCACCACCTCTCTGGGCAACCTGGGCCAGTGTCTCAGCACCCTCAGTGGAAAGAACTTCTGCCTAATGTCTGACCTAAACCCGCCCTGCTCTACTTTAAACCATTGCCCCTCGTCCTGTCGCTACATGCCCTTGCAAACAGCCCCTGCCCAGCTTTCCTGTAGGCCCCCTTCAGGGACTGGAAGGGGCTCTAAGGTCTCCCTGGAGCCTTCTCTTCTCCAGGCTGAACTCCCCCAGCTCTCTCAGCCTGTCCTCACAGCAGAGGGGCTCCATCTCTTTGATCATCTTCGTGGCCATTCCAACAGGTCCATGTCCTTCTTGTGCTGAGGGCTCCAGAGCTGGACACAGTGCTCCAGGTGGGGTCTCACCAGAGCAGAGTAGAGTAGGTGAAGGCGTGGTTCCCCCTCTCCATCCCCCCTCTGCCACCGTGTCCTCCGGCGCCGGGCTGGAGCTGGCTTTGGGTGAAGCCTGCGCTGTGTGCCCTCGGGGCTCTCTCTGTCCCCCGCACGCAAACTCCCTTCCTCACAGCCTGGTTGAGAGGAGCAAAGCTCCGCTCTCGCTGCGGGTTGTGACTGTGGTCCCCCCGTGCAAGGCCGGCGCGGGCAGCGGGATGCTCGGCCTGGCTGCCCTGCGCCGCAGGGGAAGGCCAGGGATTCGGCCTCAGCTGAGAGGAGCCGCCCCTGCCAAGAGCACCCGATATTGTGTTCAGTCAGGCAGCTGCAAACAAGCGTTTTCTAGGCAGAGGTAATTTGAAGGAAAAACAGTGACAGTGTTTTGGAAGGGAACTGGTGCATTTTACACTGTCGCCAGCAGCGCTGCGAGGGACAGCAATATTTGCAGCTCTCCCCTGGGCATTACAGGACAGGGACCGCAGCGATCTCCAGCCTCCTCAGTGCCTGAGCTTGGCCAAAAGCTCCCCAAGACCGGAGGCACTGGAGGGCAGGAAGAGATCTGAGGCTGCGGACGTCGGGGAAGTCGGTCAGAAAGAGGGCTCTGCTGGTTGCATGGGAGCATTAGGGACACGGGAACACAGCACGCCATGTGTCCCCTCCCAGGACATCCAGGCTTTCTGCCTGCGCTCCTGGCAGCGCCCGCCAGGGTGTTGCAGATTCGGGTCCCCTCTGGCAGCCCAGTGGGGCTGCAGGGACGGCGAGCAGTGAGCGGGGCAAGGATCGCTGCAAGCTGGTGTGGTTTGGGAAACCCACAACAATTTATTGCCGTTCAGACAATTACTGTCACACCCGCTGGCCCCTCCCCACCTGGGAAGGGGAGTCGGGGAAAAACAAGGAAACCTGAGGGTTGAAATATAAATAGATTTAATAGAATAAGACTAAACAATTAACATTAGTAATACTAAAGGACAAGTATTAATCGCAATACCAATATCAAATATCCAGGGATAACAGCCCATTCCATCAGCAGAAGCCGTGCGCTCCCAGGCGGGACAGCAAACGTGGGATGCTGCGAGCGCTGCGGCTGCGGGAGGAGGGAAGGGCTCAGGGCTCCGGCACCGGGGCGAGGAGTTCTCAGGATGGCAGCCATCAAGGGAGAGAGAGAACTTCGCAGCAAAGTTTCTAATTTATATTGAATGGGATGTTCATGGTATGAAATAATCCTGATGGCAGCTTGGGTCAAGTGCCCAGGTCTCGCTCCTCATCCCCGCACCTGGCGAGCTCAAAACACTGAGACCTTGAAACCCGCACCCCAGAGCTGGCTAGACAGTAAATATTTTCACTAATTCAGGCACTGGAGTCCTCTAAAAGTGCAGTTTTCCCAAGCATTAGAAGAGAAGTTAGTCCAGTGTGGCTCAAACCAGGACACAGCCCTTGGGCTGCCCTGGCCCTGGTGGTGACGCAGCTCCCGGGGCAGCTGGTCGGTGCAGTCCTTGTCCCTCCCCTGCAGGCAGCGCGTGGGCAGCTGCGTCGGCAGCAGGCGCCTGCCGGTCCTCTCCCAGGCTGCCTTGAACCACACACATTCCTGCGATTTTCTACAATTTCCAGGCACGAGGCTGCTACGACCTGTAGCTGCTCGACGGTGTTTGCTCAGTGCTTGTTCCTAGTTTGCGGAAATATGAGCTACATGTTGTTGAAGCTGAAAAATTTCCACCCAGAGCAGGACTCGTGTGTGCCGGGCTGCATAAAGGGGTGCAGGCAAGGCTGGGCCCTGCCTTGGCGAGATGCAGAACTCAACCCCACTGAAGACATGGGGCCGTTGGCAGCCCCTGGGTGCACGCGCTGGGGGGAGACGCAGCAGCTGCCGTCACCCTGACACTGCTTTTCTTTTGCCCAAAGGTACGACAGGACCAGGCTGTCGCTGAAGGAGATCACCAATGTGCAGTACGTGTCGTGCATGAACCCCACCGCGGGGAGTTTCACCATCAACCCTCGCCTGCAGGTAACGCCCTGCACGATGGCAGCACAGTGCCGGTTTTATTTTTTCAGTGGATTTTTTAAGCACGAGGCCAGAGGAGAACAACTGGCAGATCCCGCTGTCATTGTATCAGTAGAAATGGCATGAATCTGTCGAGTGGCTGTAATTCCTAATGCTGAAGCAGCAGACATACTCCCTTATTCCCTCATTTGTTTTTCCTCGCGTTCTGCTGCTCAGTCGAAGAAGAAGTCACAAGTTGCCAGCCAGCTTAACACCTACTTTTGGGACAGCCTTCTGGTTCATACAGACGGATTTTGCCTTCATTTAGCTAATATTTACCTCTGGAACATAGTTCATTAAAGCCTTTTGGTTTCTAAAATTTCCTGATGGAGCTGGCAGTACATTCTCATTAAAAAGAGGGGTGGGGGTGGGGAACCCAAACAAAGCAAGCCAAAAAAAATTCTGCAAGTGCTGATAGTAAGAGAAGTATCGATTTGGGAAGAGTTCTTAATCCTCAGGGCTTGATTTTTGGTGGCTGTGAGGCTCAGCCTGGGTCATAGAGCTGGTTATTATCTGCTCTGACCCTTGTCTCCAAGCCATGAGGAACGGCGGAGCCTGGTCAGAGGCTGCTCCCTCTGCCTGCAGATCAGAGCCCTGAGCATCCCAGGGGGACAAATGGCAGCCAGAGGGATGGTGTCTGTCCCAGCTGCGTGGCAGGTATTTGCCATGCCGTGGGAGGGAGCTTGGTGGGTGTGCAGCGGTGGAGAAATACCCTGAGAAACGGGTGCCCATGCAAGAGCAGCCGTAACTCGGTGGGGACAGATCCTGCTCCCAGCACTGCAGGCAGGGACCTGCTGGGCGCTGGGGGGCCTGGACAGTGGACAGAAAAATTCATTCCCTCATGCATAAACGTCATGACCAGAGTCAGCCCAGGCCCAGGCTCCTCTTTAGCAAGCTGGGGTGTTAAACTGAAGCGTCCCGTGGCCACATGCGGGCATCTCCCCTGCCTGTGCAAGTTCCAAATCAATAAGGGGTTTTCTCTGGGAGGCAGCACCTTCCAGGGGCTGTTCCCAGCGGAGAAGGTGACGGGGCTTCATCAGAGGTTGGTGGGCCTTCAGAGCCCTTCAGCTCTTCAATGGACTGAACTTCCAACTTAGCAGCTGTGAAAGGCAGTTGAAAATCCCTTGTTCAGAGAGCAGAATGATGTCATTTGTCAGCCGTCCTCTGATGGGAAATTGGAAGAGGGAATAGCCTTGTTCAGCTGGACTGCAAGTCATAGAATCATCGAGTATCCCGGGTTGGAAGGGACCTTTTGTGGAAAAGGGAGCCCAGATGACATTATCTAGCACTGTGTCCGATCACATTCAAGTCCCCAAGGACATTTTGCTTGAGAGGCAGTTGCCCATCTCTCTGACCTTGTCCTTTTCTCTTCCTCAGCGTCACTTCTGCGTCTTCGCTCTCTCCATCCCTGGTCAGGATGCTTTGTCCAGGATCTACAGCACCATTTTAATGCAGCACCTGACGAGTGGGAATTTCTCAGGGGCTGTGCAAAAATCAGCTCAGCAGCTGATTGCCCTGGCCCTGGCACTGCATCAGAAAGTAGCTGCTACTTTCCTGCCAACGGCTATCAAGTTCCACTACGTTTTCAACCTGAGAGACTTCTCCAATATCTTCCAAGTAAGTGCAGCTGCTGTCCTGCGGCACTTGGAGTTTGTTCCAAGGCCACGGGAGGCTGTGGGCATGTGTTCCCCTGGGCCAGCTAGCCTTGGTGAGCACAACTCAGTCTCCCACCTAGCAGTGACACAGCGTGTGTGTCCCCTGAGTAAAGGGGGTGACCTCAGGCCATTCCCTGCTTCCTGGTGGGTTTTGAATGGATTTCAGAGCCATCGCCCATGGCTTTGAGGAACATCAGTTAGAAGCTTATTTACTTTCCAGCCTCCTGTGGCCAACGGGGAGGGATGAATCTCTCCAGAAGGAGGTGCAGGTTTTGGGTGGGTTGAAATGCCCTCTGGCTGCAGAAGGGACCAAATGAAGGGACCTTTGGGCTCCTGACTTCAGCACTTATTTAAGTGGTTGTTGGTGTGAGGGAGCTGTGTTCGTCTTCGTGAACCTCAGTTCCACGTGTGTAAATGTGGGGATTAACGGCACCGTTCCACCGCACGGGGAGAGGATTTTATTGCACTGAAGCAGGTGGCAGATACCCCGGGGGCTACTGGCCCTGAAGGTAGGAGAGCAGGAACCAGTTCAGCTGCTCTGCTGAGAGCCAGTACAGTTTGTTGGCCTATACTGGCGCGTCCTCTTAGCTTCTCGATGGTCAGGTACTCAGCATGTGCATGAAGGATGGCGTTTTAAAGAGTTGATAAATAAATCAAAACCAGCTTTGACTGAATTGCTGAAACTGAATTACCACTGGAGCCAGTTCTGTGCCAAGGGGAAGTTGTTCAGCTTTAGAAATGTTTTCTTCCAGCGCTGGAGAGATTTTTTTTTTTTCTTTTTTTCCCCAGAAATGTCATGCCGTGAAGCAGCGGGTATTACTGCTCAAAGAGCCTTTCAGAGTTTTTAAGGCTGATTAGTAAAGTTTGAGAAAGTTCTCAGCAGCCAAATCGAGGTTTGAAAAACCATAACCTGTTGTAAAACCCATTTGTAATTTGTTGCTGTCCTTATTAATGTCTGTTTTACAAAGTCCGGTGCCCTGTGGTCCCATCCATCAGACAAGAGTTGAAGTAATGACAGACCACGGGAAATCCAAGAACAAGACCTTGAAAAAGTTAATAACTGCATTGTGTCACAAAGGAATCAGACCTGTCACTTGTGCTCAGCTAAACATCAGCAGCCTTTGACGTTAGACGTGGGTCATGTTAAATCCTGGCTTCTAGTTAATCTGTGCTTTGAAAGGCAGAGAGAGAGGAAAGAAGCATTTCAGTGGGAAGCTTTTATTTTAACTGTAGTCTGCTCGAAAGGTGCTAAGGTTGTGGGATATTAGGAAATGTCCTGCTAGATCTAGATGCTGGGCCAGGGCGTAGGAGCAGTGACAGGAGCTCAGACGGCTTTTAGTTTATCAAATGGCTGTACGAGAAGCGAGGTGGAGGGGGGGGTCTGGCTACTTGGTCTCAAAATATTTATTTAAATTGTGGTTCAATTTTTCTCGAAATCCTTCTGTACTTTTTGCTCTTCATTCTTGATTATTTCCTTACCTTAAATGCTTCTGGGTTTTTGAGATTTCCTGCTTTCCTGTTTAGCTCTGCTGGAACACAGGTATTTTCCTGAAATTGGGTGTGAAAGAAGCTCTGGACTCCTGGAATGCAGTTCCATGTGTTGCATTTGTTACATCTCCATAAATTCATAATTTAGCTCAAGCTCTCTTGTCCATCCCCCTGCTCAAGCAGGACCAACTTCAAAGCTAGGTCAGGCTTTTGAATGTTTTGCATGTTCCCAAGGCTGGAGTTCCGATCACCTCCCTGGCCCGCGTTGCAGCGCTAAATCCACTCTATGGTGAAGTTTATGTATCTGTGTTTCAATCAGAATTTCCCTTGCTGCAATTTGTGTTGGTTGCATATTGTCCTTTTGCCAGGCACCTCTAAAACCAAAAATTTGGCTTGATCTTCTCTCTAGCTCCCCATCAGGTAGTTGTAGACAGTGGTAAGGTTCCCCTTCACCTTTTCCCTGGGCTGAACAAACCTGTTTCTCTCAGCCTTTCCTTGCACGTCCTGGGCTCCACCGCTTTACAGTCTTGATGGCCTCCACTGAACTTGCTCCAGTATGTCGATGTCTTTCTTGTACCGGGGGACCCAAAAGTGGATTGAGCCTCACACAGCTTTTCCCCAGCCTGCCAAGGTCGCTCCCTTTGGTGTGATAACGTCTCTGCTCGGTCAGTGTCACCTGCAGACCTGCCGAGGGTGATGGAGGAAGGCATTAAGCAATGCTGCCCTGGCACCAGCCCCTGAGGGACACCGCTGGGAGGTAGTTGGCCTCCAGTTAGAGCTTTGAGTCTGGTGGTCAGGCCAGTTCTCTAACCACCATGCAGTCCACCCCTCTGGTCCGTGTTCTTTCTGAAGCTCGATGTGATGGCATCTGGGAAAAAGAAAGAAGGAACAAAAGGAAAAAAGAGGGAAACAAAACAAAACAAAAAGTCCCGAAAAAGCAGGGCCATCTGAGTCTCCTTAGGGGGGAAGACAGAGAAGTGGTGGATGTAAAGCTTGTGGGTCAGTGCGTAATGTCTTTTTCAAATTCCTTTTAATTCCAGACAAACAGTCAAACACCGAGCGCATAATAGCTGCATATATAAAAGGTGTTTGGGGATTGCTGTTTTACCAGCTATTCTGTAGTTACACAAGCAGCCAAAGATAACTGTTAACGGCACAAACCATACGCAAATTGGAGCCGTGGAGGAGTCAGCCCCTGGACTTGCTGCCTCTGTAGGTGATACCGCGGCTCTGCGCAGGTCGTTGGCAATGGCTCCATTTGCGATGGAGCGGCCAGTGGCTCTGGCATTATCCTACCCTATTAGATATTAATATTGTACCTAATTTTGCCCAGCTTGATTCCCTTTGCCAAAACTGCCTGACAGCTCTTATGACGAGGCGTCCTGTGCTAATTGGCTCATTACAAAATACTCCAAGAACCTGTATCTTAATTGCTGCAGCTAATGAAGAATGAATGAGTTTAGACCCGATATGCATGCGAGTGTTGCACAGAACAAGACTGCCCCGGAGCAAGCCAGCAGTAATTCCTTCCAGCAGACAGATAGGGCAACTTACAGCTTAGTGTTTGTCCTTCTGCCCCCAATGCTCATCGTGCCTCGCCTGAGCCGCTCGGGCTGATGGCTGTGTTGCTCAGGTTCAGCTGACGGCGACTCCAGAAGGTGTTCACTCCAAAGGACGGCAAAACGCCAGAGATTTGTCTAGGCAAATAAAGGTATCGGTGAAACCAGAGGGAAGAAGAGCAACCAGGGGTTGAAGGCTCGTCTGGCAGCAGTGGGTTGACTGTCAAGCACTGTTCATGTTTGTCCTGACTAATTGGAATGATCATCTCAGGGGATCTGAGCATCTTCAGTGGGATTGCCTTTTGCCTGGCCAGTCGTGTCCTCTTCCTCAGCAGAGAGAAATGGGTATTTCTGTGTATGCTTCAAGTTCAGCTCATCCCCATGGGAACATGGAGAAGAGCTCAGAGGAACTGTGTTTCTGAAGGACTTCATTCAATGGAGGTGAAAGGAGTCCGAGGTGACTGTCCTGTTGTCAGACACTGGCACTTTGCAGGTCTAAAGTGATTAGGTGACCCCAGATTAAGGTGCTCAGCTTCAGGCGTGTGAGGATGTCTAGGTTCATCCAAGGCTGGGGGGCGCAGACAGCTGTCCTGTCCCCCTGCCAGGGACACAGGTGTGGTGTTTCACTCTGTTGTCCAAGTGTGGCAACAGGTCTAGTGCTTTTGGAAACACGGCAGGCCATCCCAGCTGGGCTCCAGCGGCTGTACAAGGGCGCAGTGCTTCCTGTGCTGTACCTGCCTGCCCCACCACGGTGTCTTGTCTCAGCTGCTTGAGCTGCGATGCTTGCAAGGCTCCCTTGGCAGTCGAGTAGGTGTTCCCTGAGATGAACCATGACATGGGAAGGTCCTGGGAAATCCCATGTATTCCTACGCAACAATGATTTTATCCGCTGTTCTGACTTGATTTTTGTCTCTGGACTTCACCTTCAGCAGGATGACCCTCATGGCCTCAGCACTGTACTCAGTGGTGCCACCGCTCCGCTGGCATCAGCTGGCCAGGAGCCATAGGGTGAAGCTTTGGTTCCGGCTCTCACACAGGGAGAAGCTGGTCTCTCCTGTGTGGCACCGGGGTCATGTGTGCATGCCCACCATGGGGGGGGGGGGCTGGCTCCCCGAAGGGGAACATGAGTCTCTGGGAGGTAGGGACAGGCAGAAGGGCCGTGGGTAGAGAAGGGGAACCAAAGGGAGAAGGAAGCCAGCAGCAGGCAGGGTTTCTCCAACGAACACACAGACACTTTCAGGTCACTGCTGACCTGGAAACCCACTTGGGTCTGGATGGAAGGATGCCTCAAAATCTGTGATCATCTTCCACCCCCTGGGCTCATGGGCTGGTTTGAATGGTTGCAGAAGGCTCAGCGAGTACTGTAAACCCTATCCTGTAACAAACGAGCTTAAGTTTGCTGTCACGTCTCGCTGGGAAATGTTCAGAGCGAGGAGAGACTGGAAACCATAGCCCAGAATGACGGGCAAGAAAGGGCTGGAGTAGGATTAGGCCAGATCTGCGGGAATGGCAGCCCTGGCTCCTTGTCCTTGGTCCACATCACTTACTGGTGCTGATGTGGAAGGGGCACGGTCACCCTTCAGTCCTTTATAATCCTTCGGGCTCTTCAGAAGGTGTTATCTGTGACTTTTCCCCTGCAGCAGGTCCCATCCGTGGTTAAAGTCCGACGCTACTTGCCTTACATTCCTACGGCACCTTTGCATGCCTCTGGGTCCCACCACGCACTGCAGAGTTAAATTGATTGGTACGCTCCAGGCAATTTCCCCTTGATTAAAGAAGACAGGTCTCTGCAGTGACAGAGTGGTGGATTATGCTTTTTAAAAATATATTCCCTGCTGGCTCACACCAGAGGAAGCCCTGTTGCTGTCTTTCTTTCCATTTGAAAGGGTTACCATGGTATTATGCTCTAAATTATATCTGTCGTCTCTGTAAAATAATAATCATAGACTCAGCAGGGTTGTATATTGCTTTTTATTCCCATTTCTAACAAGATTTTCGAGCAGCATGTCACATTAAGATCCGTGGCAGTTGAGGAAGAAGGGCCTCTCTCTCTTCCTGACAGCAAGACGGTGGCAGAGGCTCCACCGCTCCAGGCTCCGGCTGAGCTTCGCCTCCACGCGGGCCTGGGCGGCCGGCAGACTTTGCACTCCTTGGCAGGGGGAGGGAGTTCCATAGTTACCCCTGGTTGGACTTGCTAAAGAGCCCCGCGAACCTCAGCCTTGCAAACGCCAAAGTGTGCGTTACCTGCCGGTGCGTGACAGAGGGGGACAGCAGCAGCTGCGGGACTGGTGCGGGGTCGGCAGCACCCCTGGCTTCTTCTCCAGCCTGGCGCAGTTCTCTGGCAGGACTTAGCCTTGGGATCTGGTTGCTAGAGCCGGTCGGGTTTTAGTCTCCCCCTCCTTCTCTCTCACCCTCTCTGCTATTTCTCTTCCCAGCAGTGGCTGGTTCTGGGCTGCTCCGTCACGTGCCGCAGCCACCGCAGGACGCGGTGCCAGTGGAGTGGCTGGAGCCCCTCATCAGTCCTCCCTGATGAGCATATTTTGAAGTTGGTCTTTTAAATAGGACTCTGGGGTCATGGCCCAGACGCTGTTGATAGTAATGCTGTGTTTGTCACTGTTCTCATGTCACCACCGGCCTCAAAGTGCTGAGGCTGCCCTAGGAGTGACATCAGGAGGGAGAAGAGCAGGGTGCTTCATCCAACCGTGCAGGGCAGCTGGAAAGGGCTCGCTACGCTGCACAAGTTATTATTATTTTAAATGTTGTTTAGGCTGCAAAGAGAAAAAGCAATATATTTTTCTTCCTGTTTTATGCCTGGGAGACTTTCTGTTCTGTCACCCTCTGATCCCCCGTCCGCGGGAGCACGCTGGGTCTCTTCCTGCCCAGACGGCGGCAGGGGAGGCTCTGCTCTGCGTCCCGCTGCTTCTCGCCGCTCGCTGGGCTGCCCATCGCAGCAGGAGCAGGATGCCAGCGGGAGCCCTGCAGGGTGTGGAAATAATTATCACCTTAGAAGCCTAGTGCCCAGAATTCACGTTACGTTGCTTCGGACCCTAATTTCTGGACACACATTAGAGTTTTCCAGGTTTTGCAAGAATGGCTTGAAGGTTTCTGTTGGTTTGGTTTGGGGTTTTTTTATTGGTTGGTTGGTTGGTTGCTTGGGTTGGTTTGGGGTTTTTTTGCCTTTTTTTTTTAGCCTAATCATTTCGCTTCCCTATATAGGTAGGTTTTATTGTGTTTTAGATAGCAGTATGCAAACAAAGTCTCTGACTTTCCAAGATTGTTCTGTATGTGCAGAGACCTCTTCTGTTTCCGTTTTGGCTATCCACGTGCAATGTAGTTCCATTAGAGATGAAGTGGTGGAGTCACCATCTCTGGAGGTGTTGAACAGACGGGCAGACATGGTGCTGAGGGACATGGGTTAGTGGTAACTTGGCAGTGCTGGGTTAATGGTTGGACTTGGTGATCCTAAAGGTCTCTTCCAACCATAACAATTCTATGATTCTAAGTCTGCATCTCTTCCATGTATGCCCCCGAGAGCATGTTAAGGTGCAACGAGAAAGAAAAATTCAGATGTCTCTCTCCACTGGACCATTTGACTTGGAAGATCTTCTTGGAAGAGCTGCTCTGTTACCAAAAGTCATTTAGCTGTGTGGTGTAGACTTCTCGGTACTGTGGGCGGTACCAGAGCTCTGCACCTCACTACAGAAAAATGAGCGATCCTTGTATTTGTCAGTGGATTAAAATTGAGTCTAGAGCACCTCAACTTCTAGGTGAAGCAAATGGTATTGCCTGGAAGCTGGTCTTGCATGGAAGGCTTCTGAGGTTCCGGGGGGAACCAATGATTGTGCGTGGGGATGCAAGTCAAGAGAGTTGGCTGGAGTGTGTAGCTGTGCTGGATGGGTTTGGGAGACCCTTCCTGGTCAGAGGACAGTGCTAACGCAGTGTTTGAGGTAATGCTGTGGGCTGGGGCTCACTAATGGAGCCGTGGTGGGAATTGCCCTGCCCCAGGCCAGGGCTGCTTGCTGCTCAGAGCTGACGTTGTGAGGCGCAAGCTGACCCATACTTGTCGCTGTGTGCAGAGCGCTGACGGGCAGCACAAATATCTCCTGGACTTCCCTCAGCACAGCTGTGGTGGGTGCAGAGCAGTGAGGTCCTACTGGGAGGGGACATGCTCCCTGGCAGAAGGATGGGGTCGTGGGTGCTCTTCACTCTCCTGCTTTTCATGGAGATCATGGGGAAAAAACCCAAGCGATGGGCTGGGTCAGGTCCTGCCTTGTCAGAGCCACGACAGCCCGTCTCCGCTGGCATGTCGATGCGTGACGACAACACGGGAGACAAGTCTTGCTGGGATGATTAGCATATTCCCCGTTTCCATGCCAAATACGCATCATCTCCTGGGGCGATTATTAAGCTGCTGAGGAACCTGTCACTCAGCATTTTCCGCTAGTAAATCCTGATCTGATGATTGTCGGCTGGAGGGCGGTGGTTCCCCGGCAGCCCGGCTCCCCACTTCCCTCGCAGCCTGATGGGCACAGCCGCTTCTCCCAGCAAACACCCCTCCAGGAGTTTCACTGTTTTATCACCAGTGTCGTGATATTTGATATCGGTGCCTCATTGCGGCAGAGAGGGCTTCCTAACCAGCTTCTGGCCTTCCTGGCAAGGGGGAGAAGCTGGCGGATTTGGCTGAAATACAACCTTGAGGACTCAACAGCCAGATGGATAAAAGTCGCATTGACGTGGCAAAGGGCAAGGGATAATCCATTTTTCAGAGGGTTTTTTTTCATGCTGGCACCACATCC